>NC_140352.1:1200561-1921560 GCF_963514085.1 Chelon labrosus | reverse complement strand
AAGATTAATATTACGGGGCACCACCCTGCTTACAGGGAACCTTGACCAAATGTGATACAGTCTCAAATCATAAATGTTGAAGTCATGAACTCCGAGCACAGACTCTCTCAACCAGCTTGACACAATATAAACACACAATAATCACTAGGAGTAGCTTACTTTAAGTACAAATAAGTTTATTACAATAAATGTTAATCAATTAACAATATCCAATCCACTTAACGTACTCTACAAACTACTCGTAATCATAACATTCCAACACGGTGATGCAGGTATGTGTGTGCGTGTGTATGTGTGTATGTGTGTGTGTGTGTGTAAATGAGGACGGGGAAAAGGGGGGAGGAGCGTGGTGATGTAAGGAAGGAGGAGGACAAAAGGGGAGAGGCAAGATGGCTGACTCCGCCCACGAGTGGGTTTACGTCACCAATGATCTTTGCCCCGGAAAATGGCGGACAATTCAAATTGGTGTGGCTGATGGCGTGCTGATCAGCCGACAACCACGTGGTTATCACTCAAAAGAGAGAGGGAGATTTACCGCTGGGTAATCTAGCTCTCCTTGACTAATTAGAACCGAGAGGGTCCACGTGTAGCCTATAGGTGTGTATGTGTGTGTGTGTGGGTGTGTGCGTGCGTGGTTAGCGGAAAGCTCCAAGGGAGGAGAGAAAAACAAAGTTTACCAAGCGGATCTCGTGAGGATCACGATGATTGTCTTTTATCTGTCCGGAATGGATAGACACGGACAGATACGAAGCAATCACCCGTTTCACACACGAGAACAAAGGAGCACGGCGGCTCACACACTCTAATTACACGATAACAACACTGGCGGACTCGCGGTCCGTAAACACAGCAAATAAGATAGGATCACACGAAATGCAAATAAAATAAAGATAAAATAAAATAAAATCCTAACTCTGCCCAGACGTTAACCTCTTACTTGGTGATGAAAGGGGGAGCGGATGGCGTGTGTCCTTGCGTCGTTGCGATTCGGCTCCGTGCGGCTCGAATACGACGGGTCCGTTGTGCGCGTCGCTGGCGGACAAACGGCGGCTGATCCTCGGCGATGGCGCGGGGGAAATCAGCGAAGTCGACTGGGTGAAGAATCTGGTTCTTCCTTCTGCAGGCACCGAGGGATCGCAGCAGCGGCGTTCTCGGGAAGTCCGGATAGTGGCTCGGGTTGAGCGTAGGTAGAATACAGGAATCTAGTCTCGTCCAGCGAGGTGAAGATGGCGTAGTCTCTTTGCGTAACGTTACGTTTGTACCTCCAAGGTAACGAAGTTACAACGGGAAGCAATGTGTTCAGAGTCTGCGGGGTTATTTATATCCAATTTGACGTCATAGAACTCTGCGGGAGTTCTGATGGCACCCAGCCAATCAGAGTCAGTGGGTTGACTCTGCTGGATATTGTACCTGGTCATAAAACCGCTAGGGCTGATGGGAAACGGAGTCCCTTTAGGACTCCCTTTGTTCTCCCAAACGTGCTGTCAGGCTTTATGAGTTACAACAGGCCTCACTCAGGCTTTGTGGGCCCAACATGAGCCTGAGATGGATGAAACAATAAACTCATGTATCAGGGAGCTAAAAGCCACTGACGGCGGCTCAGGTTCACGTTTCTGAAACATTTTTTTAAAGTAGTTCTAACAGAGATTAAGAGGAGGCGTCCAGAGTCACCGTTCCTCTCTCTCTCCTTCTCCTTCAGTGCAACTCCTGAAATCCACAGACATCGGCCGCCACAGTCTCCTCTACCTGAAAGAGATCGGGAATGGCTGGTTTGGGAAGGTAAGGCCCCTCAGAAAGTACCTCCTGCCGGGGTGGGGCGGGACAGGGTGGGGCGGGGGGGTTAAGTGAGGCCCACGGTGGCTGTTAGTGTGTGCTCTGATCTGGGCTCGTGTGCAGGACGGGGTCTGTGTTACCTCTGATGTCTGACCGTCCTGATCCTCTGGCCTTTGAAGCCAGCTGGCCCCGGCGGTGACGGACTCAGCCGTTCATTCTTTACGCTGCCTCACAGGCGGCTGAAACGTTCATGTTTTTACAACCAGATAACATGTTGTTGTCCTTTTCTCTCACCCCCCCCCCCTCTCTTTGTCTGTTTCTCCTCCTTCTCCGACTCATACCGTTCACTCACGAATAAACATCCGTCTTTTCCATCCCTGTACCTTGACCGGGTATGTCCATCTGTTTGTGTGTTTTGCTGACCCCTGCATGTCCGCTTCACGTCTGTTGTCTTTGTGTGACGGTCACCCCCCCCCCTTCACTCCACGCTCTCTGGGTCTGTTTGTGCGTATACATCCGTGTGCGTCTTCTCCCTGTATGTATTCGTCTCTGCCTGTGCTGTTTCAGGTTCTGCTGGGGGAGGTGAACGCAGGACTGAACACCACCCAGGTGGTGATCAAGGAGCTGAAGGTCAGCGCCAGCGTGCAGGACCAGATGCACTTCCTGGAGGAGGCCCAACCCTACCGGTACACCTTCAGTCCTACACGCCGTTTATCTGGTTTTACATTCAGAACTTGACGAATAACATCAGAATCAGAGCATTTTATTAATCCTTCAAGGAAACTGTTTTGTTGTTGTTGCTCCCATAAAGAGACAGTTGCAAGGAGACAAATACAAATAGAATAAAATATACAAATAATATGTAAGATGCATAAAAACCAAATATTGCACAAGTATGCACAATTTGACAGAGAAACCTCTGCTCTTCATAAACGTAGAGATGTCTGTAAACCACTACATGGACGCTGTGCACGGTGTTTTCTTGGCGTTTCATTTTTGGTCGCATCCCTCCTCTCTGCTCTCCAGCGCCCTCCAGCACCCCGCCCTGCTGCACTGCCTGGCCCAGTGCACCGAGGTCACCCCCTACCTGCTGGTGATGGAGTTTTGTCCACTGGTGGGTATCTACACATCTCAGGGTGTATTGAACTGCTCTAAACGAGTCAAATATTCAACCATTGCTTTTCATTTAGCTTCATTACGTCCTATAACTCATTCAACGTGCATTAAACCGATTGAAGACATTTGTAGTGGTGCCACTTACCGCTGTAAACATTTGGCAGAAGATCTCAAAGACGTCGAGCTACGACTCCGACTGCAGCTTACATCCATCATTGATTCATTCACATTAAACTCTCTCTGTGTTTATAGGCCAGTAAATAGTAGCACAGGTGATAAAATGTCCTCAGTGTCTCTAGGTTTATATATTATGAGTTATATTTAATGTTCAGTTGGATAATAATCAGAAAAGTACAAACCAAACTCATTAAACAGTTATTAGTCCAAACAATAATCAGCCTAAGACGAACTAGGACTCAACAGATGAATGGTTTTGTTCCAACTATCGGCTTAATTCACTCAGATGGACGGATTTGTTTGTTCAAATCTCTAATAATCTAAGTGAACTTATAAAACTCAGCTCGTCTGTTCCTCCCAGACTTTAATAACAAACTGGATTTGCATGAAAGTAAAAGAAGAAGAAGAAGAAGAAGAGCAGGTCCACAGGGGGAGGGGGTGGGGGCTCCACCAGATCTCATAGTACATAGAGGCAAGGCTGCCCCCCAGTGGTGAGAGGCTGTAACATCCAGGTGTTTTTATCTCTGCTGTGTCCAGGGCGATGTGAAGGGTTACCTCCGGAGCTGCAGGAGCGCCGACACCCTGACCCCGGAGCCTTTGATTCTTCAGCGGATGGCGTGTGACATCGCCTCAGGACTCCTACACCTGCACAAACACAACTTCACCCACAGGTAGGGGGGTCACTTCACATGGTGGAGTCACCACACGAGTACGAGTCGCTGCGTAACACTCTGTTCGGCGTTTGCTTCCGGGTTTCTTCCTGAAACAATATCCTGGTGCTGCCTGAGTGCTCCTCATAGACTCCAGCATCAGTGATTTTGTTGCAGGCGGTGACCCCTCCTCTCCAATCAGTGATGTGTCACGCTCTAAGAGCCGAGGCCTGGTAGTGAATCAGAAGAGACGACTCCGCACGATTTTTCCTTTTCCAGTGAGGATAAGGATTTATACCGTTTGTTTACTGAGTTTAGTTCTATTTCTGCTTCTGTGGATTTGATTGCAGTGTTTTGTTCATTTGTTTGCACGATTAAAGTTTTATTGAAATGTTAAACAAAAGTAAGAATGCTTTTATAACAGAATAACTGCACACAATGAGACAATAATTAGGCTTCTCACAAAAACATTGAATGCAAAACGGCTCATCAACATGTGTATTTTCTGTGTTTGTCTATAAACGATACTAAATAAAGAGACGGCTCTTCTTTGGGAGCCGTGGCAAAAGAGTCGGCTCTCAGAAAGGAGCTGAACTGCCCGTCACTAGAGTGTGCAGCAGTTTATTCAAAATGATGGACGCTTTAAAAATGCAGCTCTGCCAGAGAGACATGAGGCTCCATGTAACATCTGTTCACCTCCGTCTTTCTCCTCCGTCACCAGTGACCTGGCTCTGAGGAACTGCTTGTTGACCGCTGACGTCTCGGTGAAGATCGGAGACTATGGTCTGTCCCACACCAAGTACAAGGTACGTCACTGTAACACATGGAGGCACGCTGGAATATGAAAACACACGAGATATTACAAGCAGCAACAACGTTAATTTGTTTGGCTGCGACCAGTCCTGCAGATCCAAAACCAAACATGACGACCAGGCTCGTTAATGTCTCATCATCTAAGTCTGTAGATACAAATAAATGTTCATTAGTTAGAACAGAGCGTTCATGTTTTTAAGGCAGCAGATTCATTTTCTAGTAAAGTTTTTTACTGAGCTGACACGTATCACAGCGTTAACACTACCTCCAACCGTCCCGACAGGATGATTACTACGTGACATCAGATCAGATGTACGTACCTCTGCGCTGGATCGCTCCAGAGCTGGTGGACGAGGTGCACGGAAACCTGCTGGTGGCGGATCAGACCCAGCAGAGCAACATCTGGTAACATCAGCCACACGCCTCGCCTCTAACATGAACTTCATTTCCTCAGAATGACAGTTAGCGAGTGCAAACACTGATCAGGCAATAAAATGGAAACCTGTCCTTTAAATTAAATGCGTAGACTGAAGAATATAACAGAACACCTTCGTTGTACTTATGTTAAATAAGGTTTAGAAACGTCTTGTGAAAATAATCCTAAATGTGTTAGTAAATGACTAATTAGAGTTTGCCCTTAGATACACTGACGACAGCTCACTCAGCTTTAGTTTTCCAGACTGGCTAAAAAATAGAAATTGACGATGTCAGTGGGAAACAGTCGGTAGAAAGTCACATTTAAGACTCAAATGAAACCATGCTGATTGACACATCCCTCCCTCTGATCAGCGTCTGTGTTATCTTGTGTCTCAGGTCTCTGGGTGTGACTATCTGGGAGCTGTTTGAGCTGGGGAACCAGCCCTACAGACTCTACTCTGACGGACAAGTACTGACCTACACTGTGAGGGAGCAGCAGCTCAGACTTCCCAAACCGCTGCTCAAAGTGCCGCTGGCTGAGAGATGGTGAGTCAAACAATTTCACTAAAATGTCTAATAGCTGTGCAGAGCAGAAACTGCAGGAAAACATAAAACATTATTGTGAACAATGCAACAAATTAAATCTTTGTTGTTCCCATTCTTTGTGCAGATTATCAATCCCAATGTCTAGAATAGTTTGATCAATGCTCTTCTTATTCCCGGGCTCCACAGGTATGAGGTGATGCAGTTCTGCTGGTTGCAGCCTGATCAGAGACCCAATGCGGAGGAAGTCCACCTGCTGCTCAGCTACCTCTGCGCCAAGGGGGCCAGCGAGGCCGAGGAGGACTTTGAGAGACGCTGGAACTCCATGCGTCCCAATACGGGCTTCAGCAGCCACTGTGGTGCGTCTGCGCTGTCACAGGACCACCCCCCGTCAACCTCCTCCTCGTTCCCTCTCCTGGAGCAGTTTTCGGCCGGTGACGGTTACCACTCGGAGTCCGGAGATGACATACTGACGGTCACTGAGACCAGCCACGGCCTCAACTTTGAGTACAAGTGGGAGCAAGCCAGAGCGGACCAGTCGTACAGGGCTGCAGACTCCTCCAGTACCCTGGGTCAGGTCAGCCATCACTGTCAGGACGTGTTTTACCCGCCTGGGGGCATTGTGGGAGGCTGCCCCATGGAGGGCCTCAGTCATGGAGTTTCTCCTTCCTACTATCAAGCTAAACATCTACACGCTCCAGGTGTGCTCCCCGTCCTCAGCGCCCACAGCCCCTCGGTGAGCAGTGAGTACTACATCCGCATCGAGGAACCAGCAGACTGTACCATCGACCCAGACTACACCATGTGCTCCTACAGCCCGGACTACCAGGGCAGCAGTGGGAGCTTCCTGACCGGGAGTGCAGACTCAGGTGAGTGCATGGCCTGTCCGTCCCTGACCAAGAACATGGGCCCCTACTGGTCTGCAGACATCCATAAATCTGATGTGTACGACTCCAACGACTCAAGTCCCGCTATCTCCCTGACAATGGAGCCCCTGTTAGGACAAGTGTCTGACAGCAGCCCCCTCCAACCCTGGGAGTCAAGTCACTATGTGTCCTATAAAGACAGGGATGGGGGTTACTACTACGAACAGTCGCCACCGTTGGGACTAGATCACTACCTGATTGGAGGAGAGCCCAGTGAGTTTCATCAGGAGAGCTGGGGGTCCAGAAGCCTGCGTCAGGCTTTAGGCGAGCTGGACCACCCGTTAGGCATATCCCCCTCTGTGAACAACCCCCCTCCTCAACAGGCTTACAGGGACGCGTACCTGGACACGAGTCAGAGCTCAGTCATAGGGAAGAACGTGACCGGGGGCTACTACGACATGATGGGCTCGCTGAGGAAGACCATGCCCAGCCACACCAGGCACAACAGCCACTCGGTCAGCATCAACATGGAGGCCGAGGGAGCTCTCTTCATCGGACACAGAGACACCGACTCGGAGGAGGAGGAGGAGGTGGACATTTTTGTTGAGAGACACCCTTGCAACACCTGGCCTTCAAAACACCGCCACAGCAGCCACCACCGGCGGGCGAGCCACAGCTGCAGGCAGGACACGTACGCCGACTTCCACTACACGATGCCGAGCACAGACATCGAAGACTCCTGGCCGGAGGATCACAGCAGAGCCTTCCACTGTCCGCCCAAACCCATCGACTATCTAGAGCCACACCAGGCTAAAGACAACAGTGCCTGCCTCAGTCTGAGCAAACATCCACCTATAGTTCCCTCAGAGAGTTGCAACCCTTACATCTACCTGTGCCACGAAGGTGAGACTCAGGTTCCGGCTCCTGGAGAGTGCTGCCACTCCCAGTTTGTCGACCCACTCACTGGCTTGCTGGTCAGAAACAACAACTACTGTCACAGCTTTAATCACAGCAACTACATCAGAGATAAGGTCATTGACATCCCAAGCAACGAGGAGATGATCAATCTGTCCCCGGCTCCAGGGGGTCCTGTTGTCGCCAAACCTGTTTTGAGAAAGTCTGAGGAGTGTGGAGACCAGTACGTTGATCTGACCACTGATGACAGCCCTCTCAAAGAGAAGAAGGAGGATGTAATCAAGGAAAATGTAATCATGCAAAAACCACCAGAGCCCAGAGTAGATGAGGTCACCCTGACCATGACTAAAGCCACTCCGCCTCCTGCCGACAACATGCACGTGATGGTGGCCCTCGCGGATCCACAGTCGGAGCTGAGTCACACCGGGGACAGCGGCGTCGACCGCGGCGGCGGCTGCAGCGTGAGCCTGGCTGACATCCTCGACTGCAGCGACGATGACGAAGACGACGACATCACAGACGATATCACGGACGTCACCTCGGGAATCTTCGTCGATGAGTCCGGCGAGCTGAACGCTTCGCCCGCCTTCAAGTCGCTGCAGAAGCAGGTGGGAACTCCTGATTCCATGGATTCTATCGACCTGCCGTCTGCAGCCGGGTCCTGTGAAGGCTTCAGCCCCGCGTCCTCACACCCGTCCAGCTCACCCAAAGCCATGGACAGTGGCTACGACACAGAGAATAATGAGAGCCCCGAGTTTGTCCCCAAAGAGCCTCATGAACCCAGAGAACAAGCTCAGGGAAAGCCGGCCCCTGATGCAAGTCTGGAGGAGGAGGAGGAGGAGGAGGAGGAGGAGGAGGAGGTGCTGGAGGAAGCCAAGGATAATGAGGGGGAAGATTTGGCCTTAGGGGCCTCACAGACAGGTGACCCCGTTCTTTTACCGCTGAGTGATGAAACGCCATACAGAGACTCTGCCTACTTTTCAGACTATGAGAACGAGAGGCGGTCTCAGGACGAGGGAGAAGAAGTCCAGCTAGAAACAACAGATGAAGAAAATGTTGACAAAGAACAAGACAGCGAGGTAAAGAATGAGGAGGAGGACGCGGCTGAATCTTCTTCTCCACCAGAGACTGAGCAGAGCTGCCAGGTGTCCGAGTTTCCTCTGGAGCAATCTGACACCGCCTCAGTATCAGAGGGAGGGCTGGATGAATGGCCGACCCAGGACGGGAGCTCATCTATGGGAGACTGGGCAGCCGAGGTGGTGGGGGCCATGGAAGAAGCTCTTGGTGCCCTGAATGGAGACTGTGCCTCCAACAAAGACGAAGACAAAGCAGAGGACGCAAAAGACTCAGAAGAAGAGCCAGCGGTCAAGACGATTCATTACAAGCCAGCAGGGACGTCCGGTGAAACCCTGCACACCCTACCCAAAGACGAGGTGGCCTTGCAGCACACGGCGAACACCAGACGCTTCTCCTCTTCGTCTCCCCCGCCTCCGTCCTCCCCTCCGCCTCAGCTCCCCGCGACGGAGGCCCGGGCGTCCTCGGCCGACGGGGAAGAGGCCGACGAGGAGGACGGCGACACCGACGACAGCGACGAGTCGGACGAGGAGCTGCGGTCGTACGGCGTGCAGCGGCAGAGCGGCGGGGAGGAGAGCGAGGACGAGTGCCACCCGGTGCCCGTCGTGGTGAGCGATGACTCCGAGGCCCACAAGCTCCGCAGCCTCCTGAAGATGCCGACGCTGCTCAGCGCGGAGAACCTGGAGGAGGAGCTGGAGCGCAAGAAGAAGACGGTGTCGTTCTTTGATGACGTCACCGTCTATCTGTTTGACCAGGTGAGTAGAAGGGAGGAAGGGAGTACTGACGCTGTGACAGTCAGTTAGTGTTTAAACCTAGGATGCATAGTAATAATGTGAAAGAACTATGTAAAACACCTCCTGTATCCCCTAAAGTCTTGACACTAAATAAGATTTATAGACACGTGGCTCTGTAAGTAGTCGTTAGTAAGTGGTTTTTGTCAGTGGATGTGGTTTTACCAGCCTCCTCTGATGTTTCTCTGCTCCTCCGCTGAATAAAATCAATGAACACAGATCTAACGGATTACATTTGTTCCTCTGAAAACCACCAGGAGAGCCCGACTAAAGAGCTGGCTGAGCACGGCTTCCCTTCAGGAGGAGAAGGTCAGAGTTCACGAGGGAAGTCCCAAGAGAGGGTCAGTGCTTCTGACGACTCCTCAGATGGAAACGTCTCAGAGGAGAGTAAGTACAGTTTACATATGAATGAAACGTGATTCATCCGCCTCCGTCAGCGTCTAGAAAACGTATCAATGGTTCACTTACCGTCTCTTATTGTCTCTTATTGTCTCTTACCGTCTCTTTGCTCAGGTGCAGGGTACGAGTGGGAGGATGACTTTCCTCTCCTCCCTCTGCCGACGTCCTCGGCAGCGACCGACTCCCCTCCACCTCGCTCCATCGCCAAGGCCCCGGACCCCAAACCAGCTGTGCAGTACTCCCGCTTCACCGTGTCCCCCTCCAACGTGTCCAGGTTCTCCATCACCCACATCTCTGACTCTGACATGGAGTCTGCAGGAGGTGGGTCACCTCTAACAACTCTTCAGACATCTGTGAACCCTGGGCCAGTCGTATTTTACTTTCTGAGGCTCAGATGTAGATGTCAGGGTCAGAGCTAGTCAGACCTGAAAATACTTTAAAGTTGGAGGAAAAACCCAGAGGTTTGAAATCTGAGTGAAAATTATGAAGCTGGGGTTTCTCTTTGAAGATTAAACTAATTAAACTAATTTCATCCCTCATGAACATTTAATTGTCTGACTATTAAGTCATAATTAAAAGCTATAAAATCTAATAATGACTTGATTTCCAAAACGAGGTATAAATTTCATCCTGTGGATCTGAGACTTCAGGACTTTACTGCTGTTGGTTATTCATCTTTAAATGCTCCAGATTATAACATTAACTTTAAAACAATAGTCTTTAGTTTTATTCACACAGGATTAGTTTTACTTGGGGGCGTCATGTGATTCAGGAACGACCCCCCAGCGTCTGAGTTTCATGTGACGCATTCCCACGGGATAAATAAACTACTCTAGTTCTACTCTAGTTTATTATTCTTAAACCCCAAGTAAAACAGGACGAGTTTTACCTGGTGACCTCTGGTAATTTATAATTACAGCAGAGGTCGTCTGTGATTTTAATCTTGTGTGAATCGTCTGTCTGTAATTTGTAAAGTAAAAATGACACCACATATTACCTCGCCTATTTCTCTTAACACAGAGTTTCTTTGATAAAACTAATCCAGTGAGAATCATCATCTCTGTGTTTTTACTTTTTCAGGACTTTTGCTTGATTCTCAGTTTTTTTCTGTCTCTTGAATCATGAAGGATGTTCTGTAAATCAAAGTCTGGACAGATGTTAGGATGGAAAGTCCAGATGTCTCTGACACATTCACTCATTCAGACGGATGAACTCATTAAATCAAGCATTAATGTGTTCATCAGTGAAGGTGGAGCTGATTTAATCACTGACAGGTCGTTTGTAAATTATTCTCTGGGACCAATAGTCTCATCATGACATTCATTAGAATCTGTAAAGTAACTAAAGCTTTTAAAAAGTGTGAAATGTCCTCTGACCTGCAGCAGAGACACAACTTGTTTATCCCGTGTGAATGTGCCTCATGAAACACAGATGTAGGGGGGTTAATATCTGAATCACAGGACGTCCCCAGATACAACTAGTCCCGTGTGAACAGGACTTTAGTTGTGTCTCCGCCACATGTCAGAGGACATTTTATTCTTTCTGACAACTTTAGTTACTTTGCAGATTCAAATGAATGTCATGATGAGACTATCGGTCCCAGAGAATAATTTACAAACGATCTGTCAGTGATTAAATCAGCTCCACCTTCACTGATGAACACATTAATGCTTGATTTAATGACTTCATCTGTTTGAATGGGTGAACGACTCAGAGACATGTCCACTCTGCTCCCTGACATCTGTCCAGACTCTGATTTACAGAACATCCTTCATGATGCTTCAGAGTCAAGAGGCAGAAAAAAGAAGAGAATCAAACAAAACAAAAAAATCTAAATACTGATTCAGACTGGATCAGTTTTATCTCAGGTCTCTGTGTTAGGAGGAATATTGTAGGCTTGAAATTTTTACTACAAATTACAGACATGGATGATTCACACAGGATTAAGATCTGAGTTGACCTCTTATTGTTATAAAATATAAAATACTAAAGGTCCCAGATTAAACTAGTCCCATGAGAACAGGGCTTTTTGAGTCTAATTCCTTTAAGGTTTGGTTTAAGCTTCATTTATAGTATATATATTTACATGTGATCGTACTTTAATCAGGTTTAATCTCAGTCTGGAGCATTAAACAAGCAGCTAATGAGACAACACTGTTTCCTGCCAAATCTCTTCTGCCAACATTTGAGAGGAGCAGAATCCCAGCGCCCTGAAGATGATCTCACTTTTATTTATTTATTTATGTTGTTTTTGTTTTTGTTTTTTTGCAGGAAGCAGCGAAGACGGAGACAAAGAATAAGGAGCCGTGGAGCCGTGCTGCCTCTTCTCTGACAACTAGCATGACTTCTGATTTCATTTTTAACGTCAGGTTTTAGAAACACAAGACAGTGCCTCCAACCGCCTGTGGACACTTTTAAGAAGGTCCGTCTTACCGCGGCGTAGGACTCGACCTGCGCTGATTAGAAAAAGAGAAAAGAGAATGGTTAATATATTTAACATTTCCAGAGTATTAATATATATATATATATAAATATATATATATAGACCGTATGTATAATGACTTTATGAAACCAGGGGAAACTTGTTTGTTGAATATATTTTGGATCTAAGAGACAACGTGGACGGACAAAGCATCTGACATCTGTCTGACTTTATATTTAACGATGGTAGAGTTCATAAAAGCGTGGAGCCGCCTGGACGCCGACTTTTTTCAGCCGCGGATCAACGCTTTGACCCGGACCGAGCAGCTCCACAGACTTTTTACTTTTTAGGAAATGGATTCACTCGTAATATCGACAAGAAGACTCCGGGTGACACAAGTAATACGACGTTAATATTCAGATTTATTTGTGTGAAAGAAGGAAGGAAGGTGATCTGATCTGGTTACAGGATGTTTGCTTTCTTTTCTTTTCTTTTCTTTTCTTTTTATTTATTTGGGAGGGGGGCCACAGCTGATCAAACCCTCCCAACCTAATAACAGATTATGATTCTTGTGTGTTGCATCAGGACCAGTACTGTACTGTATCACCCTCTGCCAGCGCCACCGTCACATATCACACATCCACTCCTCTCTCCTGGAGACACCACAGACAATAATATTATCACCATGGAGACAAGAAGGGATTTTAGATTTCGTTTCTATTAAAAGTTCGTTTTTCGTTTTTCTTCTTTTCGTTTTTTTTTTATATATTAGCAATGCATGATTCAAATAACTACAAAACAGTATTGATGAAATGTAAAGTCACGCGGTCATGAGAATCTATGTTCATGCTGCTTATCCTGAATAAATTGAGGAGCAGCTCTGGTAGCAGGAGCAGGAGGAGGAGGAGCAGGAGGAGGAGCAGGAGGAGGAGGAGCAGGAGGAGGAGCAGGAGGAGGCAACATGGACCAAACCTTCTGTCATGGTTTATAATATTATATATTGATATTGCACATTTTCTGGAACTTCCTTTGAGAAACGATGGACAAAAAAACAACAAGAACAGCAGGATTGTCTGTTTCTGGTGAAGTTCTTCATCACATTGATGCAAAAATCCTGTAAATCCAGATTAGCCATAAAGCAGTAAAGCTCACCATGACCTAGAGATGTTGACGTGATGGATGGATGTGGTACCTGGTAGAAGGGATGTGTCCTCATGTTGCCTAAACCTGCAGGTGAAGACGTCTAACATACACCAGACTGACCCTACACACTTAAAGAGGCT
This sequence comes from Chelon labrosus, assembly GCF_963514085.1. NCBI lineage: Eukaryota > Metazoa > Chordata > Actinopteri > Mugiliformes > Mugilidae > Chelon > Chelon labrosus. Next base: position 1,908,321 of record NC_140352.1, on the reverse strand, counting down.
GTTATATTTAAATGTGTTTGGTTTTGAATGAGCTCGTCATACATCCACTTTGTATCTGGAGAGGAGACCTGCCTGACTCTACTGTTACTTGCTGTATTATGGCGACTCTGAGCTCGTTGGTTCATTTGTAAAGAGGTGAGGATGAATCCGAGCCTGGAACTAAATGATTTAGAGTCTGATTTAGTGCGAGCGTCCGACTGAACGCAGGCGGACGACCGCTGCTTTACTCTCTGTGTGTTTTTAAAGTTAAGGAGGCGACAGGTTGCTGGTCTGCTGCTTCATGGCCTCTGAAAACATCAGCTGATCGACGTGTGGTGTCCTCTCAGTGTTCGTTTGCCTCCCGAGGCGTTAATATTCTGTAACAGTTTAGCATAGAACCACCTCGATGGCTGTCCGTAATATTTTTGTATCTGGAACAAAAATACTTTTCAGAGTATTGCTGTACTGTACCCGTGAGGAGGGAAGGGTTTAAGAAGATATGTCTTATGTTTCCTGTTGCCAAAGAGATGTTGTGTTGTGGTCCAGGAGCAGGAACGAGGCGGATCAACGTGGAGGAGCAACGAGGAGGAGCAACGTGGGCGACCACGGCGGCGGCGGCTCAGGCCTCAAACTGATTGTAGAAAATGTGCCGGAGAAGATTTGGTTTGGGAAAGTGTCACATCTGACCTGGTCACATCATGACTTTCTGTACCGTCGATCAAATATAAATAAACTCTGGTTTACACATCTTAACCTGATCTTTGTTGGTTTCACTTCCTGATCCAGAACAAACAGACCACAGAGCTCAAGGTGCTGAAATACTTGATTCTTTATTCTCAAAATGAAACTGGAAAACATCAAATCATATAATTATACAGATGTTTGTCGTAGCCCTCGTGTTACATCAGGTTATTTTCATGTAACAATTTATTCTACAGATGTTTTTATATATAGATGTAGATATATATATGTATATAGATATATTTCTGCTTGGAAACCTTGTTTAGCTGTAAAGACGGCAATATTTTCAAGAAATTCTCACATAATTTGGTATCAAATAATAATGTGAATCATATAATAATAATAATAATAATAATAATAATAATAATAATTCTTATTATTGCATTATTATTATTATTATTATTATTATTATGAATACACTAAAATATTAGCAATAATAATATTATTATTATGATTATTTCTTTAAATTTTTATTATTTTTATTATTATTATTATTATTATTACTTTAAATTTTTATTATTATTATTATTATTAATTTTCTGATAGGAGAAAAGTAAAATGATGGACTATATATATTTTATTCCAGCATGCAGTGTATGTCTGTTGGTTGTTATATAATTTTAGAAACGTTAAACTAAGATTTCCAATCGAGCTTAAAACTTCAAGGAGGCTTGAGATTAATCCAGAAATTAAGCACATTAACATTAACAATTTAATTAAATTTCTTAATGACTGCAGCAATTTATACTTATATTTCTGTATAAATATTATAAATATTATAAATATAAATTCTTATTTATAGATATAATAGTATATATATTACCAAACTGTAACAGTGGCAGTTTAGGCAATTCAGAAAGATGCTAGAAATCAGCAGGAAAGTCTGAAGCTCTTGAAATAAAATGTTTTTCCAAGTTGACTGGCTGACCCAGGCTGAACACGACGTCTCTACCGCCACCTAGTGGTTGAATCATGCAGCTTCACAAATCTTCTACATCACAGCTGGACATGGTGACGAACATAAACAGCTGAGTGATGAAGAGGTAAACCTTAAAATCATTTTAGTACCTCAAGATTTAAAGTGCAGCGTAAAATAAAAATATTCTGTGGTTGATGTTGAGCGCTGAAGAAAAAAAAATTTAGCTAAATTAACTTTCACGCTGCTGATATTCAAAGCGTGAGGCAAACAGAATTCAGACTTTTAAATCTTAAATGTTAAAATCCATTTAAAAAGTGCGACTTTTTAATTAACCTCACAAACCTTAGAGCAGGGGGGTCAAACATAGGGCCCGCGGCCCGCCAGAGGGTCCACTCTGGCTCGTGGGATGAATTTGCAAAGTACAGAAATTACGTTAAAGACATTAATTGCAATTTTTCAATAATTTGCATCTATTCCTAATTTGTCCACTAAGGGGTTGAACTGTTTTAGTCAGAGTTGTGGATATATCAGAACACTAAGAGTGAGTTTGACCCCCGTCCACCTCATAGTTCTTTTCAATAAAAGTCACTGGTTTTCACACCTCCACCCAGTAAACATTAACGTTCTCAAAATTAAAAAAAATAAAAACATAAAAACATTCTGGTGGTATTTTTTTTTTTTCAGATTCATAGTCCACCCGTCTCCACAGAACCTCATTAGTTGTTTTTACAGCATTAAAATCATCTTCTAACCGATTCACAGACTTTTAAATGTATTTTTTTTCAAAAAACCTAAACTCCATCGATCCATTAAGTTTGAACGGATTCAGAAATGTATCGCGAACAAATAAAAACCCAAACTATTTAAGCTAAAAGGAAAATATCTGCAGCTCGTAATATCGTCTGGATGTGAACCTGCATCATGATCCAGTAATGAATTCATTCTGCTCTGAATCATAGACTGTAGACAGCTCCTCTAAAGTGAAGCCAAGTCAAGTAGAGCTCCCCCTGGTGTCTGGCTGCAGTATAGGTCATAAGCTCCACCTCCTCCATGTTAGTGGGCGGGACTTGAACTAAAACACTAAAATACACGTCAAATAATTTATTTTCAAGGATGTTTTCTGTCATTTCAGGTAGTTAATATAAAGTTGATCAATGTTCAAGTGTCAGTTTTTTTGGATAAGTTTCGTTTTAGTTATTTGACGCTATAGAAACAGGATGTGACATAATGGCGACTATCAGTTGCCATGCCAACCACTCGTAAAGCGGTCCTGTGGGACCATGAGCAGTATAATCCAACATCTCCTTGTAACAGGTGGAGGTAGAGCAGAGCGTAGTATTAATTAAATTAAACATGAGTGAGTCCGAAGGAAGTGTGGGCGGGGCATCAATATCACAGCTCCACGTGGCTCCGCCCTCAGACCGTACTGATCAGACTCTGGATCCAAACTCACAAGATGGCGCCGCCCGTATCCCCGGGAAGATAGAGTCAGTTTGACCAATGAGAGGAAGAGGAGACGTGGTGTCCATGTTTATATACAGTCTATATATGAACATGTTGGATTAAGAAGATTTTACAAACTGATTGTTCATCAAGAATAAGTGAAATGTTTGCTCACCAACAATAAGAATAAACGAGGTGAACCGGTGAAATGTGAGAGTCAGTGTTTAGGTAGACCCCCTGCAGGGCTGCTTCTAAATACTACTACTGCATATAAGAGAGTACACAGTTAGGTGAAGATACAGTACTAGAAGTAGTGTGCTTATCTGATACTCATCCTATAACGCAGCACTAATTCATTTTCCTCTGCTGTAGAGCGTCCATCTTGGCTCAGGAATGTCTGATCTTCCTGTTTCATTGTGCTGTGCTCTAGCTCTGTAGAGAAGGCAGTAGTAAGAGGTGAAACAGCTGACAGGATCTATAGCGTACCGACAGTAAAGCCCTTTAGTTGACAAGGCAGGTAGGGGGTGCAGGGGGTGCTGGGCCTGGGCCTGGGCCTGGGTCCGGGCCTGGGCCTGGGCCTGGGCCTGGGCCTGGGCCCGGGCCTGGTCCTGGTCCCGGGCCTGGGCCTGGGCCTGGGCCCGGGCCTGGGCCTGGGCCTGGTCCTGGTCCCGGGCCCGGGACCTGGTCCTGGGCATGGTCCTGGGCCTGGGCCTGGGCCTGGTCCCGGGCCTGGGCCTGGGCCTGGTTGCAGACCCTGTTTGATAATGATGATAATATGAAAGAGGCAACAATTCAGGCTTTGCTAATGAAACTAGAAATGATTGAGCCCTGCAGGTGAACATTGATTCTTCTTATTCTTATTATTATATTCTACACCACATGCTCTGTGCATGTGTTGAAAGTGAAATTAGTGAAACTCAACTTTTGTCTTAACAAATAAAAGTGATCACATGTTTTTACAGAAACTCAAACAGCAGTGAATCCTGATCTGTTCTGATTCTTCTGGCTTTTTAACCTACATGATCAAATATAAATGCTTTATCTGTATCATATTATCTCTCCTTTATTAAAGGTTTCTGACACTGGTTCATTCAGCGGCTGAATCAGAGTCGAGCCTTTACAGCTGGTTTGAAATGAAGCAGAAGCGACTCAGAAATCCCCCGGAGGAGTCGAGGCCTTCTCCACGGAGTCGTAGTGAACCTCGTCAAACTGCTCCTCCTCGATTTCCTCCTCTTCATCGTCAGAGAGGGGCGGTTTGGCCGGGGCCTCCACGGTCGGCACCATGGGTGGATTATAGCTGGGAGGAAAAACAGGAAGGAAACTGTTTAACATTTAGCTTCTTTTGTTATTTGTTGAAATGTGGATTATGCACGAAACGAAAATGGTGACTGAAGAGGATGGAACAGATTTATTGGAGCTGAAAAGAAACAAAAGTCTGATGAGTCATGCAAAAGAGACGGAGAGATGATTAAGATGCTGAGTCATGCAACAAGGTCCACGGTCAAATAATGACTGAAAGAAATCCCCATGAAACTCCCAGAGGCCACACGACAATGATGGAGTTTTTAGTGATGATGGGAAACTGAAAGAGGAGGAGGCAGGAGGTGAAGTCACTCACTTACGATGAGTTCTGGTGTCTCAGAAACGGGCGTAATCTGAGCTGAAAGGCAGAAACAGTCCCAGCTGACACGTTAAACTCTAAAACTGCATCTAAACTCTTCTTTACATCAATGTGCATCTTTAAACTATTAACAACAAGTCATCAACAAACAGACGAGACCATGACTGAGACGACTGGGAGCCTCCTTTTAAAACGTGTCCTGTTCTTTACTCCTCATCAGATACACAACATTTACTCAGTCATCTGCTGGACTGGATTCATCTCTTCTCAAGGCAGAAACTGTATTCAGTCAATTTAAAACCATGAGTTAAACTAAACCGCTTTTCCTCTCAGGTTTAATGACTAATATCAAACTACAGCAAAACTGGAGTAGAAGTCGATCGAACACACAATCAGAACCTAGATTTATGAAGAGAGAAAGGCTGGAGCAGTCTGGTAAATTAGAAGTATGGTCGTCTTCAGTTTACAGGGCAACATATAAATAATGTGCTGCTCTGAAGACGACCATTATGAACCCATTTTAAGTTTATAAGAGTTAAAATTCAAATCGTTTTCCTTGCTCCTGTTTTTCTAGATCTGCAGAAGCCTCCAGTCACGCTCAGAGATGATCTCTGTCACGTACTGTACCATCCACTCAACTCACATCTACATCACGATGCAAATATGTTAATAATATAAAATATAAAGATATAAAACAGGCATTTACACCACAACACACTGGACCAGGAAATAAAATGAAAACAGAAAAAAACAGAACAAGAGAATGATTCTGTTATGATGAGGAGACCTGTTCACAAACACAATCACGAACTGAGGGATGTACCTTTGCTAGCAGCAGCAGGAGGAGGAGGAGGAGGAGGAGCAGGAGGAGGCCAGTGGGAGTATGGCAGGATGCAGCGTAACTACTAGCGTGCACAGAACATACACACTGTACATGCAGCGAGGCCGGTGGGAGGTTATGATGCGTTCATGAAGAAGAGCTGCTGGTTAATGCGTTAGAGCAGGAGGGTGATCACCACCGGCCGGATAACGGCGAGGACGGAGCGCTCAGTCTTCTGTTAGGACGCCGTGAACGAGCAAAACAAAACCTTCTCACAGGAGGATGAAACTCAGAACCCAGAGCTCAAACAGAAGCTTCTGTTTGTGTGAATTATACTGAAGTTATACTAAGAGGAAGGAAACACATTGGGATGCATTCTTTCTGACTGGTCCCTTCACATGAAAAACAATAAAAGAACAGAAACAACAAAAGCATCCAGCTGAATAAATTTATTTTTAGAGTAGAAATCCACCATACATTTGAGGTCATCAGTCTTACACTTCTTGGTGCCCCCAAAGCATGCATATCCATAAAGTCTCTGTACAGTGATTTAATAGTTTCCTTGACAACAACAAATAATAAAAATAAAAAACCCTCACAATCAAAACACACCAGCGGACGTCGGAGTTATTTGGCCACAGGTGATCGGTGCTATCTCTGCTGCAGCGGGCGGCTGGCAGGCAGTCATACCTTGGACTTTTATTTTAGTGGAGAAAGAAGAAACACTGGCAGCTTCCAGTCGTTTGCACTCGACTTTTGTCTCTAAATTCACCAAAACAGAGACGAGAGAGAGAAGGGGGGGTTGGCAAAGCTGAGAGGGGAAGACGAGCGTTAGGTCACAGACAAAACAGAGAGGGAGAGGGAGAGGGAGAGGACAGCAAAGAGACGGCAGGACATTTCTACAGTGCAGGAAGGCTCGTCTTTAGTGCTTTATAAAGTTGATTTAAAAGAAGTGGCAAATCTTTAAAGAACCTTTTTGCAGTGTAGGAGCCGTGGGAACAGAGCACAGTTAAATGTTCACCTCCTCTATTTGCCAGAGAAAGTTCTCACATGAGATTTTATTTAGAAGCCAACAGCGTGATTAAAAACAGTCCTCAGTTAGTGGACGCCAGATGTCGACAGAGGGACAGCGGTTAGTACAGACAGGCACAAACTGGGCCGACATACAGACAAGCAGACCAGCGTCTTTATTCAGCACAGAGAGAATCAGTCAAACACGATGCGGTTCACGGGCCGAGGCGTTAACGCCGAGCCTCTGACGGGGAGAGGCGGCGGCGGCGGCGGCGCAGGAAGGCTGAATGAGGTTTTAAACAGCAGAGACACTCCTGTCCCCGCCCAGGCTTCAGAGTCTGTGCACTAAACGGCGCCAGGGACACCGTACCGCTGTCACTACGCTGCTCATGCTTCACGTGAACCTCTGGATCCAGATGTTCATCAGCATGACGGCAACTTGAAATCTTAGGTTTCCATAAAATTATTGTTAGTTAGTTAGAGAGTAGAGGCACTGAATGTAAAGACATGAATAAAAAATAAAAACTGCAAATGCTTCTTTTATTCCACACTTAAAAAATTGCGAGCTAAAAAAAAAAATTGCATATGTGAAATTATTTTGAAAAAAATTAGAACGAATAAAAAAATATTTATATGGTTAAGGAGTCATCTATACCGAGATGAAAAATAATTCAAAAAACGGTACCTGTTGTCTTTTCTTTCATGCATGAACGATTATTAGTTTTTTTATAACAATTATTATTCACTCTGTCAAAAAATAAATACAATAAATTGCCACACTACTTTCTTCTTATTATTTTTTCCCAAAAATGAACTTTTCTGTGATATAAAACATAGAAAAGCAGCAAATGTTTGGCATTTGTTTTTTATAAATCCGTCCTAACACGTCACATCACAATACTCAGCTGATCGACTGACGAACAAATAGTTTCAGCTTTTAATGCGACTCAGAGCCTTGCATGTCTCTGGGGGACCAGGGTTAGATGATGACCCCATTCAGCCTTGGCAGGTTTTCACACACCACAACACAAAGTCAAAGTCAGGACCCCGAGCACCTGGCTTCATGTGTCTGACGCATAGACTGTATATAAACATGGACACCACGTCTCCTCTTCCTCTCATTGGTCAAACTGACTCTATGTTCCCGGGGATACGGGCGGTGCCATCTTGTGAGTTTGGATCCAGAGTCTGATCAGTACGGTCTGAGGGCGGAGCCACGTGGAGCCGTGATATTGATGCCCCGCCCACACTTCCTCCAGACTCACTCATGTTTTAGTTTAATTAATACTACGCTCTGCTCTACCTCCACCTGTTACAAGGACATGATGGATTATACTCTGGACTTGTTTTTAATTAATTAATTTTTTTTTACAACTTTACAGAGCGGTTGGCATGGCAACTGGTGGTCGCCATTATGTCACATCCTGTTTCTATAGCGTCAAATAACCAAAACGAAAAATTGACACTTGAACATTGATCAACATTATATTAACTACCTAAAATGTCAGAAACTATCATTGAAATAAATTATTTGACATGTATTTTAGTGTTTTAGTTTGGCCCAAGTCCCGCCCACTAACATGGAGGGGGTGGAGCTTATGACCTATACTGCAGCCAGCCACCAGGGGGAGCTCTAAACCTTCTGAGAAGCTGTCCATCTTTATAGAGTCTATGGTCTGACACTGAAAACGTTAAAAGTCTGTTTGTACAAAGTCAGAAACGTCGACTGTTACTTTGATAAGGTGCGTTTGTTTTCTTTTCTGTTTTTCATGGATCATAGATTATCGTACGACAAGCACTTCTGTATGACACAGTTATGTACAGTAAACATTCCCCTCACATGTCCTCCGGTAAAACATTTACAACATCAGCTGTTCACGACTCAGCAGCACCTCTCACCTCAGAGGAATAAAAACCTCACAGCATGAAAATTATTGTTAAATACTGAAAGATCCAGTAAAATATTGACTGTAATGTCATGTTTGTCTTTTTTTACATTATGAAAATCCTCTTTGGGATCAACAACTTTCACTTACATATCTTTTACATTGTCGTTCTAGTGGAGAGCACGGACATTTGTGAAGACCAGGTTCCCTTCGGTGGGGAGGTATGATCCCCAGCGATATATAAAAGAAATGTACATGCATGAAAGACAAGCAAAAGATACATTTTCCTCAGAGAGAGAAAGCGTCCATCACTTTGATTGTGATTACTGGGATGGCACAGAGTCCGCTCTGGTCTGGTTTGGCGTGGCCGCGCACCGAGGCTTCACCAGTGGCCAGTTAGACCGACCGCTCAGGGCAGGATGGAAGGAGGAGGAGGAGGAGGAGGAGGAGGAGGGCAGATCAGAGCCTGGAATCGTTAGGCTCGGGGAGAGTTTATTGCCGTAAGCAGGAGGTGAGGAGGCAGGAAAAGAGGGGTTAAGGGCGGGGGGCGGGGGCGGGGGTTGTGGTTGAGGTGCCTGTCCTATCGCATCGTCTGGCTGAGTCTGGGCCTGTTTGTCTGTCTGTCCTCACACTGTCGAAATCAATTTGCCCTCTGTGGAACTGTGGACAAAGAGAGGGAGAGGCTTCCTGGTGGGCTGGCTCAGGAGAAACAGCAGCAAACACAACCAGGACACGGACACAAGGCAGGAACCAGGTCTACAAGAAAACAACAACCCAACACAGTCTGACCCCTTAACGTCCTGAACGAGAGGCGACCTGAGCAGGGATTGGGTGGGTGGGTGCAGTTAGCCGAGGGAAGCTACCACAGCTGCATGGTGCATGGGAGGCAGGGGGGAGGAGGAGGAGGAGGAAGAGGAGGGGTGATGGAGCAAGAGCCAGGGGGTCAAAGCATGGATCTTAATATTAATAATAAACTAATAAAGCAAAGAAAACTTAAATAAACTTAACACGGGGAGCAAAGTAACTATAATAACGTGATCTAGTAATAGTTTGTTACAGATCCTTGTCAAACGAGGTCAAACTGAACACGATGGAAACAGAAAACAACACAAAACAACACAAATCAAAGGTGCTGAGTGTCCTGTTTGAGTTTATCATCATCGACCCAATCCCTCTCCTCTCCGGCTTCTTCTGTCTCAACATGATCACATGACTCATGTCCCACCCTCAGACACTTTAACAAGACTTCACCTGACATCAGAATAAAATGAAACCTGTGGTTCTTACCTCGTGGGGAAGCGCTGTTCATACTCTTCAACTCCTTGCTGTGAGGACAGAACAAGAGGAGACTGTCAGTACACCGGGGCGTCCAGCAGGTGGCAGCAAAAACACACAATAGAAGAGACACTGCAGCATTTATAAACACTTTATTACTGATATTAATCTACTTTGGTCGTTTGTTATATTAACCGATATGCTTGGAGCATTTTATTAACTCCAGCATCTACAAATGCCATACAGCTCTCCTTAAATGCCAGCGGAGACGTGTCCGTCCTCTAATGCTTGAAGGCGGAAAGGACATTTGAAGTTGTTCTGTGACTACTGAGCAATTAGGCATCGCCCACATGTAATGTTCCAGGTGAAGCGTAGGCAGGAAGCCGGGCGTCGTTGCATAAGCCTGCTTCAGATTCTGCCTCGTATAAAAATTAACATCAGTCCCTCGTCGACACCGCTGCCTCCTCCCGGCCTCGTTTCCGTCGGCTGGTTGACTCCGTCAGAAGCACTTTCCCTCTGAGACAGAGGTAGACGTCTCTAATCTGAGCTGTGCCACATCTAGTGATGGGCAGTTCGGCTCTTTTCTGAGAGCTGACTCTTTTGCCACGGCTCCCAAAGAAGAGCTGGCTCGTTTATAGTTTAATATTTTAGCCCAACACAACAAATACACATGGTTTGTGTGTTGATGAGCCCTTTTGCATTCAATGTTTTTATGAGAAGCCTAATTATTGTCTCATTTTGTGCAGTTATGCTGTTACTAAAGCATTCTGACTTTTGTTTAATATTTCAATAAAACTTAAATTAATCCACACAAGCAAAAACAGAACCAAACTCAATGAACAAACGGTTTAAATGTCCTTGTGCAGGTTTGTGGTGGAACCTGCTCCTAATATTATTTTCATTTTGCAGTGAAGACGCTCTGCTCTGCCTTCCTCACGGCCTTTACATTTCAGCTTCGTTTACAGCTGTCCTTCATCACCGCTGTATGCTTTCACATAACGCTATCATCCTAAGTCGTCACGTGTGATTGGACACATGGCGTGCCCATGAAAACAAAGTTCTAACCTCGTCCTGACACGAGCAAAAGGAAAAAAGAAATTGTGACTCGACGGGAATCGTCTCTTCTGACTCACTACCAAGCATCGGCTCGTTTGCACATGACACATCACTACACTCGACCCTCTGGAGCCGGGGACGTGTGAAGCGATGTAGAACTGATTCCTGCCTTTATGTAAGCTAACGCAGCAGAGCGTTCCTCCGAGAGTTGAACTCAGGGTGAAGCAGGAGACAGTCTGTCAAAGCAAAACTATTCCTGAGCCGCATCTCAGGCTGGCAGCAGCGACGCTCTGAGACAGACAAGATCTCTGGCTCAGTTCACGTGTCATGTGTGAACTCATGTGTGGGTAGATGCCAGTGTGTGTGTGTGTTGTTGTTGTTTTGCAGGCCCCCCCACCTGTGGGAAGCCTGGCACGGCCACGCTGTAGGGGCGTTGTTGTCTGCCGTGCAGGGCGGCGGCGCTCTGTGCCGCCATGCGGGAGTGGATGCCGTAATCAGGGTGAGGGAGCGCCACGTCTTCTCTCTCTAGGAGGTTGCCCGTGCTGCTGCTTTTCCCGTGATGGAGGCTGGAAACACACAGGTACACAAAAAAAGAAATAAATGAAATGAGGACACAGGAAACGAGCTGTCGTCTGCAGCAACAGGTACAACCGTGTGGTGTCACTGGATGTTTATGGAGAAGATCTGGTCAGTGAAGAACAGGAGGTTGTTTCATCTTTGATTCAAAGGTTTAAGGCTCAAAGTTAATTGTTAGGACTAAAGTAAAACCTCAAACACATACTTGTGTACTCGGAGCTGCCTGGAGTCGCCATCAGTGTCAGAGATCACCCGTGTGTAGGAGAAGGGAAACCAGCCACGCCTGGAAGGGAGGGGCATCAGACGTTAACGACGACTCAAACAGCATCAAAGCGCTTTATGAAACAGAAACAGCTGCACTCACATCCTGGTCTTCTCGTTCTCTCCGTAGTGCCAGCCGTCACGAGCCTCCGGGACCAGCAGGGTTATCACGTCGCCCTCGGCGAAGCTGAGCAGCGTGGTGTTGTCACCGGCCGCGTGGGAGAAGATGGCCTGGACGCGGGTTCTGCCGTTCTTCTCCAGACCTGCCGCCATGGAGCTGGACCGGGGCAGCGTACGGGTCTCGGCTGATGGAGAGACGACAGACGGTCGGCTTTAAGGGCACACTTCTTTATTTAGATCAACTTTATATCCGGCGTGTTCCTGTTCTCTGTCTCATTTTTAATCTATCAAGTATCTTTTCCCTCTTGCTTTGGCCTCATTCTTATTAAAATCACACATGACAGACAGGTGGATGACGAGCAGCGATAGTCTGCTGACTTAAAGCTGACTGACTCTATATGAAAATGAACAGAGGCAAATGTTTGGTTGCTCTGTCTGTAGTTATTTTTGTGGTCGATAAATTTACAGAACATAATGAGGATTATTTACTCCTCTCCTCTCTGTTTGGGGTCTAGATGACGTCTCCTTTCTCCTTCCTGGTGCTCTCCTTGTGAAAACATCAACTAGGTTAAAGAACCAAGACTGAACCCAAAGACAAACGTCCCTAAAAAACAAACCAACTGACTTAAAGAGTCTAAAACGTTCTGTTAAAGACCAGGAGTCCATTAACATCCTCCCTGCAGTATTTGTGTGCATGCTGTCAGGACTTCTGCTCCGTTAAATCAGTAGATCAGATGCATTCAGGGCTCAGCTGGACGTCAGTGCACGGCGTGCGTCCTTACTCAGCGCGGCCTTGCTCTTGGCCGGGGCGACCTTGCGGACGGGCAGGGTGTTGGAGTAGACCTCCCCTCCGTGCCGCTGGGTCTGAGGCGAGGCCTTGCCCTGGGCGATCTTGCCCTCCATCCACTGCTGGTAGTCTTCTCCTCCGTGGGCGCCGGCGGTGCCGTTCATCACCGGCATCCCTCCGTCCACGCCTCCCATCAGCCTCTGCAGAGACGAAGACGTGAGCAAACACTCGTTCTTTCTCTCTTTACATCAGCTGAAGTCGTTTCATAACATCCTGCGGCTCATTATTAATAATGAAGGAGGAGAGAGGATCTGGGTCACCAACGCTGATTAATGAAAATACTATATTTGAGAATGTTGCTATAAAGATAAACATATGGAAGAACTGGAGGACTTCAGAATACTTTCAAAGTATATATTTTTTTTAAAAACACACACACGGTGTGTAATTAGGATCTAAGGACAAACTCAAACTGTCTTTCATGTAAATCTTGAAAGTTTTTCCTCCCAGTAGCCAGGCCTGCAGGAGGGGGTGAGGGGGGTGAGGGGGAGAGGGGAGTGAGGGAGGGCTGGGGGTGTAAAGAACTGGAAGATGTAAGGAATTCAAGACTCTAATTACGCCACTTACGCTAATTAGCATGGTTTGCTAATGATTTCATCTGCACTCATCAGCTTTTTGAGGATGCAGCGGCCACAGCTGGGGTCAACACCCCCTGACATGTTCCCTGTTAAGGGTCTCATTAGAAACCATACACCTGTGTGTGTGTGTGAACTTTCTGGAAAGTGGGAAGGACGTTTCAGGGTGTAGACTTAGAGATAGAAAGGTTTAAACTTTAACGACTGTTTCTAAAACTATTCATTCATTCATTCATTTTCTGTAACTGCTTGTCCTGTGAAGGGTTGCAAGAGGGCTGGAGCTTATCACAGCTGTTATTGGGCGAGAGGCGGGGTACACCCTGGACAGGTGGGCGAACCTAACAAGCATGTCTTTGGACGGTGGGAGGAAGCTGGAGAACCTGGAGAGAACATGCAAACTCCACACAGAAAGGAACCAGTCGGCCCATGGATTAGGACCCACTGTCCCGCCCTCTAAAACTCTTCATCCATCAAATAAATGGCTATAAAGTGAAAACTTAGGTCCTGGGACAGTAGAGGAACTGACCTGCTGTCCCATCCCTCCACTGGCCCTGAGGGCGGCCAGCTCTGGAGGCACCGGCAGGGGTTTGGCTCCAGGCATGGTTTCAGCCATGGACATGCCGGGATGATGAGCACCAGGAGGCAGCGTGCCCACCGCGCCGCTCATCTGCTGGGCCAGGAACATGGCACGGTCCGGCAGCTTGTTGGGCTCGGCGCACGCCTGCTGCCACACCGGGAGCTTCTGGGCTAAAAGCTCCTTCCCCTGGAAAAGACAGACGAGGCTGGGGTTAGTGAAGGATACTCTGATGAACAGCTGGGCTCCACTGGACTCCCTCTCATAGCACACGACCTCACACAAATTATTAATCTTTGCACATTCAATAAATGGTTTTAATGATTTACACAGAGAAGGTATCTGCTATGATTCCCTTTAATTTCAGCAATGCAAAATGTGTGGAATGCAGCAAAGTTTCAGAGGCCATGGAGCCATTTTCCCAGTGGAACACATTTTTCTGAAGTGGAGAACTGATGACACGAGGAAAAGACGAGCGCAGGAAGAAGCCACGAGAGATGAGAAGACACATGAGAGGCGTGACGCAGCCGGAGATACGAATCCTCTGTGAATCCTCTCTCAGCTGATGCACTGAGGGCCGAGCTGCGTCTCCTACATAATTTCCACAGCAGGGGTACAGTTACGTAAAGATGCTTCTCATCTGCATTCATCGTCAGTGAATAAATGATGGCGTCCTGAATCCATGAATAAAGGAGAGAGGCAGCGAGGAGACTCTGTTTCTCTGCGGCAGGCTGGCGTGGAGGACAAACACAGCGCGGTGCCAAGGTTGTCTGGACCCTGCTGGGGCTGCGTGGGCCGGAGCGTCAGGTGTCAGGGCGTGGGTGGGATGATCAGATAAAACAACACATGCACAAACAACTAAGTTCAACGAAGAGAAAGTCATACTAACAAAGAGAGCAGCATGTTACTGGGAACGCATACATGTCCATCCTTAAAGAGAGACTCAGTCCAGTAGAGGAACAGAAGGACGGTGTAGGACAGTGAACATAATGACAGACATTATCAGACGTATATTTCTACGTGTGCTCAACAACGTCCTTCTCGGTGCATCTCGCTGCTCGGGGGGAAAACATGAGTCATTCTGACCCAGGTTAGCTTCTCAGACGGCGAAGGTAGAGCGTGGGCGCTCGACGCTTTTACCAGATGATAAAAATCAACTACAGAAGACTCTAGATGCTCTTCTTTCCTTTGCTCCGCTCACGGACTTGAGTTTTTGCCAATATGTGAACGAGTCCTCTCAGACAGTTCCCTCCATTCTCCATCCTTACACTAATAAATACGGTACCAGCAGAGTTTTTCTTTTCTTTCTTGATCTTCTGAACTGAAGAATCTGCTCTGATCATGGATCATGTCATCCTGATATTCACCCCAGCACCGTCTCTTAACGTGAAGAGGATGAAGTAATAACCAATAATCCCTGTAGTCCGGTTCTGTTCAGGTTTAACTTCTGCATAAAACCTTCATTCAGAGTTAGGGGTGCAACTTATCATAAATGAAGGTGATATTTTTCTCTTGGATCATTTTAGTCCTCAAAATGTCAGAAAGCTGTTTAAGAATCCGTCTATTGACTCCCACAGGCCTGGTTCTGATAGTTTTAACAGATCAAATCCCAAATCAATCCGTTCTGAGGTGAAGAGAAACGTTAAAAAGTCGACATATTTATCAGAAATTAAAGTTGTTTTTTTAATCTTTTCTTTCTGCTGTCGCGTCACCACATCCACAGTTTGTGTCCTGTCCTTCCTCCGTCTATCAATCACTCATTCAGACACTTTCACTCCCACACACAGTCAGTCTGAACCAAGTGTTCCTGCAGAAGTAGGTCATTCTCTCCCCCACCTCCTCCTCATCCTCCTCCTCCCCCACCTCCTCCTCATCCTCCTCCTCCTCCTCCTCACCCACATCCACATCCTTCCCTCTACCATTTCACATTTAGTGAAGCGTTCCCGTCCTGCGAGGGAACAGATTTAAATACAGATACTTGATCAGTTTGGGATCTAGTGACTTTGGAGGCCAGGTCAACACCTTGTGCTGTTCTTCATGTTTTTTTGAGTTGTTCCTAAAGCGTTTTTGCCACCTAGACCAGACCAGGCACCCCCACCCCATAGCAACGGGGTGGGGGTGCCTGGTCTGGTCTAGGTGGGTGCTACATGTCTAAGTAACATCCACACCAATGAATGCCAGGTCCAGAAGTTTCCCAGCAGAACATTGAACTGTCACAAGATGGTTTAAATGTTATTCACTTCTCCTGTTATGCCTGATCTGAGACTTTTCTTCATCTTATTTATGTGTTGTACCTTTATCTAGTGTTTGAGTGTTGATAGCGACTGAAATGTTTAAACGACGTTCTCAAATCGACCTTTAGACGACATGGTAGGTGAAGATGAAGCGGTTCCCTCTCACCTTGCCGTGGTAGGTGCTGCTGTTCTTGGCCACGGCACACTGACGGTCCACCAGGAAGCAGTACCTCCTCCTCTCCTCAGACAGAGCGTTCTTGTAGCCCTCGGCGATGTAGCTGTCCAGCTCGCCCTGCTTGTTGCTGATGGCCTCCACATACTGGGGAGAAACAACCAGAGATCGAGGTTGAAGAAACAAATCTGGACTTTAAAGGGCAGCTGAGATCTCATGTGAGAAACAATGCATTTAAAATGACATTTAAAACATCCAACAGCAACATCTCTCCACAATCATGAGCAGGAAAACAGTGCTTTTATGTGCCGCCTCAAGAATTAAACGGAAAATGTCACAGCACATCAGACCTGAACACCTCCTTCCTGCTGTCTGAGCATTCATCTGTTATGTGATGGTGGTGACTGGTCTTCACCCTCCTCTCCTCCTCCAATAATTCAGCCCATTGTTTGTATCAGGGTACAGGAGGAAGTGAGCTCCTCATCCTCACATACAGTACATGTAGAGAACTTTATCCACGGCGTCGCTTATATAACCGAGAGCATTTGAAGATTCCCACGGTGTCAGATCATGTGAAGTGCCAGACAGCTCTCAGCTCCTCTGGGAGGTGTTAATGACCGAGTCGGACAACCTACGCTCCGTCACAAGTGACTGACGGATCCAGCTAACACCAGATCGGCTGAAGGAAGTCTAGTGGCAAAAGACGAGTTAGAAGAGGACCTTAAGTTACCCAACACTGAGCTAGAATCACCATCACACGTAAAGCAACACCAGATGTGCTAATTAGACAACTAATTAAGCTAATTCATATCTGCCTCTGCTTCATAGGCATCTAGGAATAAATATCAAGTAAAAGGTTCATCTGTAACCCTCTAACTGGTTTCTGATCATTAAAAATTAAGATTTTAAATAGAGTTTTTAAATCAGCGACTCTAACGTCGTCTTAAAGACATTTCCCTCGTAGACATGTTTCTGAGTCAGTTCCCGTGCTGTAAAATCTACACAGACCTTGTCTTGATCACTTCTCGAGGACACAAAGTCCTCCTCCATACAGTAAGCATGCTAATTAGACCGTAACTATGGTGCTGTGGATGCCGAGAGATGTAATTAAAAGATCATCCATGGATATAAATATCACCCATCCTCTGTAATCTAATGCATACAGGAACCAGCCTCAACACAGCTGGGTTTGGGCTCCAGATGCAGTTTTTATTCTTACAGCAAAGAGATCTGCAAACATGAGTCCTCAGACCTGGTCTCCACCCGTACGGCTCTTTAAATGTTTCCTCTAAAAACCTGCTGCAGGGTCCATGAGGATGTGTTTGTGTCTCTCGTCTGTATTACACACTCGCTGTCCACAGCATCTTCTTCAGGCAGCACTGACGAGGAAGATGAGACAACGGCTGCTGACACGCAGCAATTAATCCTCCTCCTTTCACTCCTCTATGCAAACCCATCACAGTGAGACGAGTGAAAAACACAATAATTAATAGAAGACGGAGCTCAGACATGATCAGTGCTGCACTTCACTGTGATACTGGAAAAGGTTCAGTCACAGAAGATTAAAGTAGTTCAGGGATATTTAGACTAAATCTGGACGGGAGGAGCAGGAGGACAAGGATCTGGTCTCATGGTGCAGAGAGAACCACCTTCTGATCAATCCAGCTAAAACCAAGGAGATGGTAGTGGATTTGTGGAGGTCCAGGCTCCACCTGCAGCCTGGAACCATCAACAGGGAGTGTGTAGAGGTGGTTCAGACCTATAAGCACCTGGGTCTACATCTGGATCACATAGACTCAGTCAACAACAAAGGTCAGAGCCGTCTCTATTTCCTCAGGAGGCTAAGGTGGTTTAATATCTGCAGGAAGCTGCTGGACATGTTCTACCAGACTATCATTGCCAGTGTCCTCTTCTATGCTGTGGTGTCCTGGGGAGGCAGCACTAAGAAGGAGGACACCTCACCACTGGACAAGCTGATCCAGAAGGAGGACTCTGTGGTAGGGACAGAGCTGGAGTCCCTGACATCAGTGGTAGAAGGAAGGACCTTGAACAAACTCTGGTCCATCATGAACTATGTCCACCATCTGTCTATCTATTATGGTAGCTGCCATTAATCACAGCTCAATGTTTATATGAGAAGATATTAAGCATTAAATTGTTTCCTATAAACCTTTAAAAAGAAAAGAACAGATGAATATAGTCTGTGTTACTGGTGGGTTTCTCTCTGGGCCACATGGAGGAGCCACAGCGTCACACTTCTTTGAAATCTGCAGCTCAGCGCTGGACGCTCACACCTCTCTGGTAGGAGCATGAGATAAAAACTAAAAGTTAAAGGAAGTCATGTGTCTGAATATGGTCGTTTAGCAGGAAAGAACAGTCACCTTCATGTGGGCGCACAAGGGGCTGAACATGCATTAAAATCACCCACACTGAAATATTAAACGGCGACAAGCCACGGTGGCAGCAGAGGAGAATGAAGACCACGTATGAATCACACAAATGTTGGAGGTGGAGCGGCTCTCAGGTATCAGCAGGCCGAGGCCGCGGGGCTGCCGTCAATCGTGAGTCATGAGGAGAAGATTAATAGCTGGTTCAAGCCCGGAGCTCATTTCTAAACGCTGTTTATTTGTTTGCTGAATTCCTCTTGATTACATGAGCGCGCTGGAATGCCCTGCAGGCTCTGACAACGAAACTAAACACCGCACACTCTCATTACTCTACAAGCATAACTAGAAAGGAGAAGATGTCCAACCTGTCTGTCTCTGAGTGAACGCAAGCTATTCACACAATGTAGAATAATATGTAGAATATATTATAACGCTGTAGGCCAGTTGTTTCATCTCTGAAAACTGGATCTGTTTTTTGCAGCTTCCTCTTTTAAACACTGAGGATTTTATTCTTGCGCTAGTATTCACTTATTATCCTTGTACATTCACGTTTGTTTTATTTTATTTTTTCTTAGTCCAAGACATAAACTGTATATAAAGATAGACGGCAGAACAGCTCCTTTAAAGTGAAGCCAAAGCAAGTAGAGCTCCCCCTTGTGGCTGGCTGCAGTATATGTCATAAGCTCCACCCCCTCCATGTTAGTGGGCGGGACTTGGGCCAAACTAAAACACAAAAAATTCTGTTATTTTAGGCAGTTAATATAATATATGTTGATGAATGTTCAAGTGCCATTTTTTTGGATAAGTTTCATTTTAGTTATTTGACGCTATAGAAACAGGATGTGACATAATGGCGACTACCAGTCTCTGGCTCCAAACTCACAAGATGGCGCCGCCCGTATCCCCGGGAACATAGAGTCAGTTTGACCAATGAGAGATTATTTATGTTTTAAAACATTTTAAAAGCTAGAACCAGCTGGTCTTTAATAATTAATTGTTATATTACCTTACACAGAGAAGCTGTATCAGAAACCTGTTAGAGATCAAGTATGAGGAGTCTAGTAGACCATGGTTTAAAACAGATCCCTGGAGATTTCATCTACTGTACATTAAGTACATTAAAGTGCATTTATCCACCACCGTCCAGTTCCTTTCCCATGATTCATGTGGCTTCAGTACATCAAGCCTCTTAAGTACATGTTGTGATCGGTCTCAGAGCCGGAGCCCTAATTAGATTCCAACCGGCCTTTCAAGCTGCTGCCAATCAGCCACTCCTCATCTTAAAATGCTTTCTTTACACAAAATATAAATCTGACCAGAAGCTGCTCCTGGTTTCTGCTGACAGCGACACGATCAGCATTTAAGAATATGCTCGGAGGGAGAGAGAGAGAGCGTGTCCGGTATTTATGGACTCCTTTCACGGTGTAGATGGTCAGAGCTGTCGGTGCACAACACTCTGCTGAGTCTGAAACATTTCACGAGTGTGGTGGAAACAGGCAATTAAAAAAACAAACACATCATAATTATAAATGCTAAAAGATTTTTATGATGTGTTTGAGGTGAATTAAACCGTGTGTGGCGGTGGGACTATTGTGTTAATTTGCTTAAAAGGTCCCCGTCAGCTTTAAAACGTGGCCTGAAATGAAGCGGGACGTTTGGATACAGGATGCTCCCGTATGGGGCAGAGGTCTGGAGGGTAACTGCTGTGCATACATCCAGATCTAAGTCCAAATCTTTCCTTCATTTGAAGTCCTCAGTGTTGAATCTGGTGCAGAAAAACGCTTTAACGTCCTGAGACCCTGCGTCCACATATGTGGACATTTTCACTGGATTCATTCTGCAGCCAATCGCTGGACAAAAGTGGACAAGGCACAAAATCTCATAAAATTCTACGGTTGAAACTAATTTATTCATGCTTATATACTTTTCTAGTTTGATATGAAATGCAGATTTAACAGATTCTATCAATAGAAACAAGCTACAACGTCAATTAGCAAGTACTCGTTTGAGGACATTGGGTCTTCATTGTTTGTAATTCTGTCTTTGCACAGCACAACATGTTCAGACATGAAAATGAACAGTTTTATATTTAAACACTGAAAAACAGTGTTTGTTTAATCCCAGTGTCCACATATGAGGACATCGTTCTTTCTAAAAACTGCTTCCTGTTCAAAGATGATGCTTAGTTTTTATATACATCTTAGGTCCTACTAACTCTAACCCTGACTGCCCAGACATTTGAAGCCTCCTGAGTGAGTTTAAATAAGAACAAGGAGATCATTAATCACTATGAGTTCACTTCCTGTTTTCAACTAATCCAACCAAACCTCATCGTGGTCTTCCTCTCTATCAACCAGCCGTAATACTACTCTGCACTCACGCGCTGGAAACTGTAATTAAATGTTAAGATCAGCCATAAAGCCGCCTCGTGTGGAGAAACGTCTCATTAAAAAGCGTCTACGGTGCTGCTCGGTGTCTCTGGTGGAACTAGAGGACAGGCTGACGGAGCTCTGTGTCTTATACCGCAAGATGAGAAGACAGAAAATAAAATTGCTTCTTCCACCTCCAACCCTCGTAATCCTCGTGTCACTTCTCAGCTCTCGCCATCACTTCACCGTTCTCAGTTCAAGCAGCGCTAACGTGACTCAGTGGAGGCTGCAGCTAATGTGCTGTCTTTGTTCTGTGAAATTTTACAAGTTGATATAATAAAAAATAAAAAAACAGACAAAGGCAGCAAGTCGTCATATTTGAGAAGACGGAAAGAAGCAGAAAATGTTGATTTAAGTTTGACAAATGACAAAAAGTACAGGCCTGGGTGGGTTAAATGTGTTTTAGAGGAAAAATCTAAATAATCATGAGCAGATAATTATTCTTATTTCATATTCCAGGTGCAAAGTGACCCTTGGATTCATTATTTGACCTGTTGGGGGGTCGGGAACCACTGATTTGGATGCACATATCTAGCTAACAGCTTCAGTCACAACACCTAACGCCGGCATCGACGGGAACAAGAACGTTCTGCAGCAGAAACGATGATACTTTCCAGCATCTATACGCTGCAGCGACAGATTTAAATTCATCTCAGTGTAAACAGTTCCGGCCCCCGTGGACTCTCGATATTAACATCAGTCATGAGCTGGAGAAGCGAGTCGCAATTATTTTCTTCCTCCTGCTGCTAAAGCTGAGCCGTGGCATCGTTTCATTAAAAGCTGGACGGTGGAGGGACGCATGAAGTGAAGAGAGGAGCAAACAGCCTCGTTACGTCAAATCAAAGTGAGCAGGGAGGACGCTCGGTGAGTTAAACACTCCGCTGAAGACACTCCACCAGGCAGAGCTGTTCTTTGACTGGTGTCACCCGTTCCTGCCAAGATCTAATTCCCATGAGGACCCACGTGATGCACAGCAGGACTCTTGGACACCTTCTCTCTCTCTCTGTACATCCTGTACAAACTCTGCTCAGCCCTGGAGAAGATGTGCACCTGAAATTAGTTCTGATAGGAAATCAAAAAGGAAGGAGTATGAGGGTTGAGTCTGGATCAGATTTTCAGATATCCTTCTGACCAACAAACACACAAGTAATCACCTTCTTGTTGGAGATAATAAAGTCTAATTAACCACATTTAGGATTATGGTTCTCATGCTCAGTTCCTCCTGAGAGATGACGAAGTAGTCAGGGTGAAAGGAGAGGCCTCTCAGCTGAGTCTCCTCAACACCCTTTAAATCCCTGAGGACCTGCAGGACATCGGGTCCTCACACTGCTGTGACTCCTTGCATCGATTATTGGAATGACCAGTCTGCCCCCCCCCCCCCCCCCCCCCCCCCCTTCACGCCCCACCAGCTACCCCACCGCAACAACACTAACAATTACACAATAATTACTCCCCCATGCTGCTCCTGCAGAGCGGAGTGGGCCGGCGGCTTCAGCCTCTGGAAGTGCTTCACAATTAGCCCTTAACCCCTGACACCGTGTTTCCTCTGCTCCGTAATGATGAGGTCAAACCTCAGAGTGTCTGCTGCAGAGCCAGATCAGATCCAGCGTCCCTCTTCTACGGCTGTTATTCATTTTAATGTGCGCTGGAAAGGACCAACCCCAGAACGGATCAGCTAAGACCTGAATCTCAAAAACACTTTTCTGTTCTCCTTAATTTAACTTCAACAGATAATCACATCTAATGCTTGAATAATAGATTTTTTTCCTGATAAGATTTGTCGACTAAAATACAAAAGTTTGGTTTTTGGATCATGAGTGTCTTAAAAAATATTTAGTAGAAAGATAAGAATTAAAAAATATATATATTTTACTTGACTTTAACAATAAGGAAAGAAAATCCCATCGATCACAGCTCCTTGTCAAACATCCATCACCAACATGACAGAGTAATTAGTTTTAGAGCAGAACATGTTCTATACTTGTGGGACGTCCCAGTGCAGCTGCAGGTGAGTTTTTTTCTTTTTTTTGCCGCGTACAACATTATGTATTTGAGGCTGTCAGGAGACGGAGCTCTGTTCTGTTGTGAGTTTAATTATTTGTGTCACGTTTGACGTCCTCAGTGCTGACGAGGCAGAAATATAACAAGAGCTCAGAAAGGCTACGATCATAGAGTCACTGAGATAATTATCCTGGAGCCACGTACAGAAACCTGCAGAAGGTGAGAACCAGCGTGATGTACGACCAGTAGACAGATGTGGACATGATGAATATTTAATTCATTCGTTCATTCATTTACTTTAACTGCTTGTCCTCTGGACGGTCGCGGGCAGGCTGGAGCCTATCCCAGTTGAGTTGAGTCCTATCTGTGGGACTGTTTATAATGAGGGGACACGTGGAGCCTTGTAATTCTTCTGGGACAAAGTCTCAGGTCCAGATCGTTCAGTTCCCCAAAAGCTGATTAATTACTTGAGCTCAGCATATTTTTGGTTTATTCATTGTCTAGTAAAGTCTTAAGGGCAGTAAGTATCACAGCAACTAACATATGAGTTACTGTGTCTTCAGTCTGTCTCTGTGTCCATGTCTCTGTGTCCATGTCTCTGTGTCCATGTCTCTGTGTCCAGGTGAAGATCAGTCTGGGACGTCTTAAGATAAGTCTTAAACAGGAGATCACAAACTTAACCCCTTCATGCCTAGTGTCGCGAATTTGCGACGCACTGTTTTCACTCAGACTGCAGTCGAAATAACACATGTAATGCTCCAATGTTGGTTTGTGCACATTCAAAAAATTCCTAGGAACCTTTTGCAAACACTAGTTTCTCGTAGGACCGGCAGGAGTGGTAAGCAAAAAGACAAATAATTCATTTCTTTGTATAATTGAAAAATCTGTTCAGGCGTTAAGGGGTTAAAGTGACACAGAAGGTTTTCCTTCCAGATTTGTGATTATAGTTCTTTGTTTTAACATAACGAGACCATTCATTCATTCATTCATTCATTCATTCCATGAGAGCATGCTTGGAAGAACCTGGAAGGGAGTGAACCAGTGACTCCACCAACTGGTCCTGAAGCTGCTCCCAAAAAGTTCTGATATTGAGATATGAACCGACACTTCCCGTGTCCGTACCCTCTCCACAACATAATAATTAGCAGGTGAAAACCAGGAATCCTGACTGAAACAAATGACAGGACCACCCCAAGGTGTCACTGGGGCAAGAGGCGTGATCCACCCTGGAGAGAACCCACGCAGACACAGGGAGAACATGCAAACTCCACACAGAAAGGAACCAGTCGACTATGATGGATTAGAACCCAGAACCTTCTGGCTGTGAGGCATCAGTGCTAACCACCACACCACTGAATATTTAGCTGCAGCATTAACATATGTACGTCTGCGTTCAGACCGACACCTCCCCCATCCATCCTGACAACATAAAGGCTTACATCCCATCATCACTGAGCCGTGCTGAACGATGCAGTGTCGCGGCAGCTAACGGCTAACGGCAGCGTCTCCTGTGCAGGTTGTGTAAGTAGCCCACCCCCCTCCTACCCCCCTCCCACCACCGCCATGTGTCACCTCAGCCACCTACAGACGGGACACAGAGCCTCCAGTGTCTGATCACTCCTCCGCTCAATCAGTCACCGGAACAAGAGAGAAAAACGCCTCCCTCTCCCCGTTCACCTGCCGCACGCATAAACAAACATTACGCAACAGCCACAGTCATTTAGTTTAACTAATTCACTGTCAGAGTCAAAGGAGCACTTTAGCGCGGTTACAGAGGAAGCTCACATATCCCATAATGCTTTTCATTTTGTTTGTGAATCAGAGAGGAATATTTATCAGTGACAGATGAAGCTGCAGGCGCTGAAGTCGTCTCCTGTGTTTAATTCATCTGAAAACTAATATGTTTGACAGCGTCAGAGCTCTAACCTCCACCGTCTCCGTCCTCTCGCACATCCTATCCCATCAGCAGCAGTCAGGGATTACGAGATGATTCTGACTTTGAGGAAATACAAACGAGATGAATTAGAAGAGAAGTGGTTGTGGAGGCTGACTGGATCAGCCTCCACAACCACTTCTCTTCTAATTCATCTCGTTTGCATGTGAATAACTGGCAGGTTGTCTGCAGCGTCATCCAGCCTGAAGCCAAGAGGATCAGATTTTCCTGGCACAGGTAGGAAGCAGGACCATCTCTCACCATCATCATCATCATACTTTCACAAACACGGACTGACCTGCATCTCCTTGTCTCCGTACTTGGACGGGTGCTTGCTGCCCTGGCTCTTCCTGCGTAGCTTCTTCAGCTCGGCCTGGCACTTCTCCAGACTCTCCCCTTTGCTCTTGTGCTCCATCTGGTACTTCTTCAGGGCGGCCTGAGGGGGGCAGCACACGGTCAGCACGGGTGGGGGGTAACAGCAGGGGCTCGCATGTGTCCACAGATCATCCACAGATGATATCCTACCCTGACACTAACATGATGAGCGGCCGGCTTCAGCTTCCCCGCCTGGATGAGGACGGTGCTCTGGGATTATTAGTTCTCTGTTTATCCCTCTATACCTGCAGCTGTTACTTATCTGGGGGCTGATTCCACCAGAACATTTAATTTGATGACTAAACAGCCTCAAATCTGGAAGCACCCACACATCATTTAATAATTTCCAACTCAGTGCAGCCTAACAAATTTAATTTAACCCTTAAATTGTGTTTTCTAATTCTAGTATCCCCCCCAAATCCTCAACTGTCCTCCCACAAACAAACAGGGGGGCGGTGCCCGTCCCAGCAGACATAGCCCCCCACCCCCATGTCTGTGTGTTGCACGTGCATGGACTATGCACATGCAACAGGTTAAAGAAAAGTGCAAATCACATTTAAAGCATGAGGCCATTAACGGATCTGCAGACTCCAGCGATCGGAACATTCGTCCAGGAGCCTGCAGATATCCGTCCAGAGTTACTCAACGTTTTGGGACTGGTTCCAAACCCCTCGTCACCATAAAGGAGCGGCGTCTATCCTCACTTTCACAGGATGCCCCGTGAGTTGTGAGTCAAGTCATTTATGTAACTTGCTGCAGTGCATCGGATGAAAGCTGCTGGAAAATTAAAAGCAGAGCGCTGCATTTTGTCCCGAAGCCAAAGATTTTTACGAGCGCGCTGGTTTGTGCCGTATTCTGTAACTACACCCCCCCAGGGGGGCACCACTGAAGTGGAGCAGAGATAACGGTGGAGTTTTATTCAGGCTCAGAGTGGATCAGGTCCCCAGCTACAGAATAAATCTCAATACGAAGCCATGTGAGCTCCTTAAGCAGCAGCTCATGAATACGTTGAGCTGGAATCGTTAGTTATGATGAACATCATCATATCTGATGTGTTATGTTCTCCTGACATGCAGGGACACAAATCTCAATCTAAACAACTGTTTTATCATTTTACTTTTTAAACTAGAGGCAGAAGAATTCCACGTGTAAAAGGGGATTATGGGTAACACCTGCTCACTCTGCTGCTAAATGTTACCAGTTAGTTTCTAAATGCACCTGTGATGAGCAGCAGCAGCAGCTTGAGTTAAAGTCGAGACAGAGAATGTTTAATAAACCTACAACAAGGAGTTAAAGAGGCCCCAGGTCTGAGTGGAGCTGCTGGGTTCACTGATAACTCTCTGGGTTTGTCACCGTGACCTTTCACCGTGCTCTGTGAGACACGCCCTAGCTCAGTGACGGGGGGGGGGGGGGGGGGGCTCACATTCAGGTAGCGTGCGTCCAGCTCCACCTTCTTCTCCAGCTCCGTCAGCAGCTCGTTGTGGAAGGACTTCAGCTGAGAGACACACACACAAAAAAATAACTCAACAAGCTGTGCAACACACTGACAACAGACTAAACCTCAACAACAACAACCACAGCTGATTACGCTCAGAGAGGAATGAAAGACTTGCTCCGATGCTGCGGTGAAGAACAACACAGAGGGACATATTTGTGTTTCCCTCGGAAACGTCACACCCTGAGGGTTAAAGAAGGATGTCTGGCATGTAGAGAGCACGCCACGGCAACGTGTTGTATGAACAGTATGTACGCTGTGTGTGTGTGTTTGTGTGTGTGTGTGTGTGTGTGTGTGTGTGTGTGCAGAGAGAACAAAGTTGAACCACTAAGAACAGATAGTTCGCTGCATTTCTTTCTGTTACATCCACATCGTTTATTCCTCTCACTGATGTTGGGAGACGTAACGTCTCCTCACACCATCATCAGGAAGATATTTAGTGAAAAAGCAGGAACTTCACACAGTTTAGACAATTTAGGAAGGAAACCTCGACATGCTCATGTGATAGAAGTCAAAATCTCTGGATGATCTGCTTTATGTCTGATTTATATTCTTAGTTGAAAACTCATCAACAGGCAGCCCACAGACACCACCGCACAGTTTTTAATTTTTTTTCCCCCCAAGCCCGTTATTTTTTTATTTTAATTTTAATTCACTATGTTTTAATATATCTCTATTTTTATTTTTTGTATTGTATTTATATTTTTATTTATGCATTATTTTTTATTTATATTTTTTATTTTTATATATTTATTTTTACTTATTTTATTTTTATTTACTTTTGTTTATTTGTGTTTTAATTTCTATTTATTATGTTATGCATTATTATTTTTTTATTTTATTTTGTTTTATTTATTTTTATTTTTATTTTTATTTTTATTTTTATTTTTATTTTTATTTTATTTATTTTATTTATTTATTTTTATTTACTTTTATGTATTTGTGTTTTAATTTCTATTTATTATTTTTATATTTGTATTTTTATTTATTTTTATCTTTATTTCATTTATTTATTTTTATTTTTATTTTCACTTATGTTTTAATTTTTATTTATTTATATTTTTATTTTTATTATTTTTTTTTTATTTATTTTTTTTTTCACTTATGTTTTAATTTTTATTTTAATTTTAATTTTTTTATTTTAATTACCCATACTACCTCTGCAATGTAAATATATAATCCCTGTATTTCCTGTTTACATTTGCACTTTATTCCCTTTACTCCTCTGGTCATGTTTACATCCTCCATGGACGGTTTGAATAGTTAAAACATTTATGACATAGTTATTTGTTTTTTCTGTATGTACTTTGCATTGTTCCTTAAAGTGTCTCATACTATTACAATTTAAAAACACAAACAAAAATCTTTAGTGGGAGCTGAAATCAACTTGTTTTCATTCTGTTATCTTCATAATATTAAAATACATCAACAGGCCCTCAGTCTGGTTTAGGACCCAGCAGCACCACATGCTCACCATCTCCTCCAGCTGGATCTGGATCTGTCTGTGCACCTCAGCCATCTGAAACAGGACCTCCCCTGCACAGAGAAGACAAAGAGAGGCACCATAAACAAGGAGAGGGAGGGGAGAGGGGGGAGAAGAGAGAAAAGAGAGAGAGTGATATTAAATCTTTCCAAAGTCTGTAAGAGCAACGTTCATCGTGCAAAAATAAACATAATATAAAGAAATAAAGACCATGCAGCCACACGGAACAGATGAGAGACAGGACGATGGACAGGGTGAGACGGACGAAGCAGACGGAACCGACTAAATCAAAAGGATGCTACAGAAATATGCAGCACAGACGAAATGAATGAAGAACAAACCAAAGAGTTCATCAAGAATCCTACGGAACGTTTCATCCTAAAACCAAACTAAGAGTCTGTCCACTTTACTGAGAGCTGACAGCACTACTGAGAATAAACACACAGGTAGAGCATGAGAAAAGAACATCTTTAGGGTTTCATCATGTGTCATACTACAACAGAACATCAACGAAGCAGAACCCAGGAGGAAAAGAAGTAAAAATAAAACAGCAGAGAGAAGTAAAGATGATTCATGCAGCCAGGGAGGAGCGTGTTGTTTTAAGATACCTACATGCTGCCTCTTCTGAATATGCAATGTAAAAAAAAAAGGAACAAAAAGATCTAGTTTGAGCAGAGAACTGAGGGATAGAGACCTGGAGAGACAGAGACAGATCAAACTACCCCGAGAGACATGAGACACGACAGGTTTTCACACAGAAAGACACTCAGACAGGAAGTTAGTCAGAGCCTCGTCTACACACCGTCTACTGGTGGGAGCATCCAGCAGAGAGACAACAGAGACTGGACTCTTCATCTTCATCCTCACATTCATCAAATTAAAATCATCTTCTAAGTCTTTTGCATAAACATAATTATTCACAACCACTCATTGAATCGTCAGATATTCATTTCTGTGACATGAATCCAGTTTCTGTTGATCTCTGCAACGGAGCTAAGAAATTTACAAGACAAACAGTTCATCTAATATTGCAAATATCATATAAATAAACTTTAAATGGTATGTATTTATACAGTACTATCAAGAATAACGTATTTACAAGATACAGACCAAGAACGAAGCAGATAAAATAAAATCACGGTCAACAAGGAATAAAATCGCGGTGGTGGTTAGAGCTAGAGGAAGGCAGAAATCTCAAATCTGGAACAGTTGTCGGTTTAACTTCATTGTCCTTTAGATCATTAACTAATTAATTTCATGACATGTTCATAGACTTCTACACTAACAAAGATCTGCACAAACTTTAATCTTTATTTTCTTAATATGTTCTGTTCTCGGGGGGCACAGTGGTACGGTGTTCACTGGTGATTCTAAATTGGCCGTAGGTGTGAGTGTGAGTGGTTGTCTGTCTCTCTGTGTTAGCCCTGTGATAGACTGGAGACCTGTCCAGGGTGGACCCCCCCCTCTCACCCAATAACACCTGGGATAGGCTCCACCCCCCCACTCCCTCCCCCGCAGCATCAAACTCTCTGAATGACTCCCCCCTGACGTACGTTAACAACACTCCTGCCTCTGCCTCCCACATCAGGTAACGCAGAGCACGCTGCTGCAGCCGCCGTCTGTGTGGGTGGGTGTTTGTTTGTGGACCTGTGGACAGTGGACAGTGGACAGGCCGAGGGGACACAGAGAGTGGGCTGCCTGAACAGGATTAATGGGCTTAATGGAAGTGCTGTGGTCATGCGGATGGAGAAGAAGGGATTTAGGAAAGGTCGGTGCAGAGGGGGACAGACAGTAAGGAGGATATCTTTCCGTTCTTCTTCTGCTCTTACGCTCTCGTGCAGCAGCAGCACCTGCTTCTCCTTCCTCCTCTTACTTGAGCACATTTACTGCAGATTTGAACCTGTGTATGAGATCACCTTAGCTTCCTTTGTCTAAAAACACAAATGTCACACATGCACACGAGTGAAGTCTGTGCAGGAACTCCCTTTATGCCACACATCCAGAGAACACGCTGCAGTTTTTAAGTCTAAAGCCATCTCACCCCGTCATCCCACAGACCACCGCTTCCATCCCTCCATCCTTCCATCCCTGCATCCCTCCATCCCTCCATCCCTCCACCCATCTGCTTATGGACGGGGCCCGTGACGCCGTGAAAGCGTCTGACTGCTGTGGGACGGGGCATCGGGGGCGGCGAGGCAGATAAATGCGCCGATGGGTATTTTCAAACTCTCCTTTGATTCTTGGAGGGCACCCAACACACACTCTCCCCCGTCCCGTCCGTTTTCTAAACAGCCACCGGCCATCAGCTCAAGCACCTCCATCACACGCCATTACACAAACGCTGATTCCAGCCAGGAGGCGAAGAGAGCGCCGCCGCATTTTACAACAAAAAGTCATTTGACCTCTGCTTTTGAGTGTCAAAGAGTGTGAAAGCCTTCTACGTGTTTCCTGGACTGATCTTTCTTGGTTTTGTCTCTCAGATTATTTTGTCCTGCGTCTTTAACCCAAACAAACACACAGTAATGGATCAAAGTCTGTTCATTCCCTCCATGCATCAGTTAGTCTGCAGAGAACCAAGACAGAAAGAAAGAGAGACATCACTTCTCATCCTCCCTCCGTCTTCAGCCCACTCCCTCACTCCCAATATAAAGACATATGGCCGTAGGACTTCACACTGCGGAGCCCTGGTCATTATTTATGGCTTTTATGAGAGACGTGTTCATCTGCAGACTAATTAAGGTTTGTTCTGCATCGATCCCTGAGGGGGAAACACTCGTCTCTCTTGTCTTCCTCCTCTGGAAGGTCAGAGTTCAGCTCTGGAGCAAAACACCGAGAGCTTTCACGTCGCTTCAGTTCACTTTCACTTGAGTAGATGGTGAATCAGAGGTCGTCCAGCCAACAGCTACAGCTACAGCAAAAAAAAAAAGAACATGCTGTTTTAATTATTTATGCTTCTAACTGTAGCTCTGGTTGTTTAGAACCTGGGTCTCATTTTTATATTTTCAGCTCAGTTCTGACGACGTGTGAAGATCCTGAAAGTAAGTGACAGTGCTACGGTGAATGAACTCACGCTGAAGACTCATTTAAAGTTCTACGGGGCGTAGACGGTGTAACCTACGTACATAGCCTACGGACGTAGTCAGTCTGGTTTGCTCTGTAACAACTCCACCCAGACACTAGTTGGTGTTGGGTCTTTTTTGCCAGTCGGGATAATCTTTGTTTCTACTTCCTGCTTCAAAACTTTCACAGAAATTTCGCCGAAGACGAGTCGTACAAATGTTTGTATCTCTGAACCTCCTCTGTTAACCTTTCCTTGATGTGTTCCATCTTTACTGATCCAAAAACAATCAATTCACAAATTGTGGAGACGGAGAAGCAGCCCGAAACACCAAGAGGACCAATCACAGCTCTTGCAGTCTGCGTTGATGCGTAGTTACATATCTGTGGAGGTGCACGTCAGGCTACGGCGTTGCATATGGTCCAGGCTGAAGCCTAAACCGCCTACAAGTTACAATCAAATGCATGAATGTTTGTTTTTCTCAAGAGTAAAAGGTCAAAGTTGAACCAGGACTCTGGGCTGTTAACTACTGTTTGATGTAAGTATGAAGTTTTTCCTTAAAATATAAGTTTGGTGAATCAGATTCTTTGACTTGATCCCACAGTGAAGGTCTGAGGTAACAGATACACAACAAAGACCGTGGTCTGTACGACTAGTTCTGAACAAACGCTGTTGCCCGGCAGGTTTTCTTCTCCTGGAAGATCCCCAAATTCCTGGATGTTCTTGTTTCACTGCACCCATCTAATCCAAAAATCTGCCCTTGTGCATTGTGAAATATCGGACTTCCAGCGACCAGAAATAAGCTGCTTACGGTTAATCAGAGCAGATCACAACATCTGAGGCTTAAAGGGGAGTAAAGCACATTGTTGTCGCCACTCAGCGCACGAAGGTCCGGATCGATTGAGCGAGGCACAACGGCTGCTTTTGTTCTGCAAACTGATGCTGAAGCCTCCCCTCACCCCCCCGCTGGCCACTAAATATTTACTCACCTGGTCTAAAAGTGACGTTTCAGGCCTGTGTCTGAAAACGAAAACACTGTAATTGAAAGATTCATCTAGTAAACCAGCAAAACACCTAATCCAGTTAAAGTTAAAGCACATTATTGTTTGTTTAATACCCACAAGATCCATTATTAAGTCTGAGGTTCAGAGGTTTACAGCACACGTGGGCAGAAAATAAGCACTTAACAACAGCTTCCAAAAAAACAGCTCACAGAATTACATTTGAGAAATAATGACTCGGGTAGAAACGCTGACAAAACAAACTGGGGCGAAGTTCATTCTAGATAAAAACAACAACATAAAGAACAGCTAAAAGAATAACTACACAACTACCAGACCACGCCCGCTCAGTGTACACATGTGTATATGAGCAGTATGCAGGGAGGAAACAAGGCCAGCACTCAGCGTGGCTAACCCAAGGGCAGAGCCAACATCTGGCTTTATTACCCCGGCTACTTTCTATGCAACTCCTGGGCTCAGCAGAGAGCGAGTAAGAGGGGGCGAGCCGGAGTTAATGGCCGTATGAAGGAAGGTGTTTTATGCGCCGTGCATCTCTGCAGGGACTGTATTATACAAGCCTGAAAGCAAACAAGCAGCTCTAATCCCCAGAAAGCTGCAGTGGAGGGAGAACAAGGTGCTGCAGGGAGATTTGTCCTCCTCAAAGCCCCGTGATTGACACCGTTATTGTTACCGGGTCTTTAAACGTGCTAAAGACTGCACACGCTAACACCCTCCAGGACATGTGCTCAGATTTTGACAAAAGTTGCTACAACGCCTCATTAGTATTTACACTGTGAGCATCTAGCCGGCTTTAAAGTGGTGATAAGTTTTTGTTGTAGCTGCACTTTGGGCTTATCAGCATCTCGTCTGCTGCTTAGCATGAGGAAAATGTAATCCTGCAGAGCGCCGGAGTCTCGGATGTTTAGGCTAAGCATGTTTCCTCCGTGCTCCTTCTTATAAATTACAATAACATAAATCCATGCAGCCTGGGGACACAAAGTGTTTTCTATCTTTACTTCTGCTGTTGAACCTTTTCAGGCTGCAGGAGATCAATAGGAATCACTGGCTACACATCGAAGACTGATTAGCCCGAGACAGAGGGATGGACGGCATGGACGGAGGTCAAACCTGATGGCTCTTTATGTTGTGACAAACACACTCGGACCCGACCAGGTCAATACCGTCCCTGGCATTAAACTGGCCTCTAATTGGGTACCATGCAGGGAAAATGGCAAGTAAAGATTTTTTAAAAACGGTTTTCTTTAAGTGATTCATCACCTGGTTTGTCTGGGTCAATGTTAGTCTCTGTAGGGTTGAGGCATACTGAAGCACAGTAGATATCAGTGGTGGGCCCTCAGGTCCATCAAAGCCTTCTCTGCTGGACTAAACTTTATCAACATCACTGACTTACATTATTCCAATAGTTTATTCTTTTCATGTTCTGTCTTGTCTGTCTCTCAGCTGTGGTGCTTCTGTCAGTGTATCTTAGCATTAGAGCTTTTATCCAATCATATTTCATCATCATGTTGCTGGGTCTTCACAATTAAAACTGAAACACATTGTAATGATGCTGTTCCTTTAACCAATCACATTTCTAGTTGGTATTCTTAGTCCTTCTCTGTGGCCTACGGTAGCGTCAGTGTTTTACCGTCCTCTGATTGGACGGTCAGAGAGCCGCTCCGTTTAAGCTAAGCTAGCAGTTCATGTTCATCTGTTGCTAGCTGCACAACGTTAACGTTCTGATAGCTATTTGTTGAAGCCACCATGGAGGAAGGAGGAGAGGCTATCCATTTGGTTGCAGATCTTCTTAGAAAGACATTTTCACGGCGACTTTGAAGGAAAAGCTGGACATTGTGAGGAAAGGCCGCCCAACCCTGGAGCTAGCTAGCCTGACCCAGCCGGGGAAACTTTCAGGTCAGCAACTATGAGCGCTACCCTTGGTTGACAGGCTCTGAGGAGAACTCTAAATAGTTTCTAAAGTTCTGGTGAGTAAAATGAATTATATTTATATCTGTTATGTATATTTCTGTCATTTTATTGGGTCGACATTGATGCTTCTGCTGGATTTGACGTATGTGGCGCTGGTGGCTGCAGAGAATTGTTGTAAGTGAGTTTCTTTCTTTAGTAATGACGTTCTTCTCTCTATATGAGATACCTGTCTACGATGCTACGTCTATCTGGATGATGTTGATGGTTTCTATAGCAGTGGCGTCATAAAGACGTGTTTTGAAGACAGACTGGGTCTAAGACTTACGAACAAATCACTGCTTCCACAAAAAGAATCGTTGCTTTTTAAAAAGGGATCACAGACAAAAAAATCTATGTGAAGATTCCTCGACAGCTTCACACCACAGCTTGGCGACAAGACGTTAACAATGAGTGCCACTATGTTCAGTTTAGAGATGAACAAACACTGAGCACCAGGAGATCCAACAGTAACGTACTAAATGGGCAGCATGAAAACCGTCTGTCCAGATCAGGGCGTGTTTACTTCACGTTATTATCGGCGTCATTAAGTCACCGTTTGGCTGAAGCCTCCACATCAAGGACGAGTAATTAAAGCGGCATCACCTCCCTACGACCTTCATTAGGTAAATTAAACACTACACAAGCCCTCACTGATCTGTTTGTGCATTTTGACTGGCACTCGAAAGACTGTTGACAAGACAGCTTGTCTGAAAGAGTTGATGAGTGTAACACTGTGGACAGGTGGTGTGGGCTGTAGTGATGAATGGAGGGTGGGGTGATCAAAGCGCTGGGGCTCGAGGGCCCTGAGGTTTGATTTGACCAGAGACTGAAGGCTGCTAATGAGCCGGGAACACATCGCTCTCTGTCTCGCCTCCCTCCCTCTTTCCTCTCTTCATTAGGCGCCTCTCCTCTCCTCTCCTCACTTCTTCCTGCACCACCAGGGGTGACTCGAGGACAAGGACTTTCTAAAAAGGGCAGAAACAGCGAGAGGAAGCTAAATCTGAAGCGTAGCGCTGTTCTGAGGAGCAGACACCCCGCCACACATCGGTCGCTTGGGTTTTAGTAATTAAATAGTAAGTTGACCCAAGACAGAAATTAAAATACATGACAGAAGTACCCGAGTGGTTCTCTGCTATGCCTCAGCCTCACAATCACCTGAGCCCCTGCTTCCATTGTCCCCCAAACTCCAGGAATATCCCTTTGTTCCCACTCTGTCAAAACGCAGCAATCAATCTACTTAAAGTTGGACATGAGCATAATGTGCGTGGGAGATCTTTTACATTTTTAAATAGCGTGATGACAAAGCCGGGGGAAAGGGAAAGAAAGAAAAAAAAACAACCATTGAAATAATGCTCTCGCTGCAGTTTCCCTCCACGCTGAACAAATGCCGGCTGAATTCAGATCGGGGGTTAGACGCTCCGGGGAAATTCAGCCTGTGCTGCCTCAGACAAACGAAGGTTACGACGAGGGCATCGAGTTTTTACTGAAACTGAGCAGATTACAGGAGAGCTGGAAGGACGACGGCAGCGAATACTGTGGACGGATATCCCAGAGAGAGATGCTCGGTGACTCAACATCATAACAGGAAGTTGGTTTTCACGTCTCTTTCATTATTGCTTTCATTTTCTCTTTTCTTTACCCCTGCTTCCAGGAGCAGGAGCTCATATTTCTGCTGCTGCCGTCCAGCTGTGCACAAAGAGGGACGATTCATTTAAAACAAACGAGGAGTCAAATCCACTGATGAATGTTGGACCACGGGGAAGGAAACCACGTCTTCCTGACCCCCTCAGGATCAGCTTCTCCCCAGCTGATGTCTAACGGAGTCTGGAATATCACTGATTGTGTCTGAGCCTCGTTGTGTCTGGTGAAACGGAGGAACATGCCCTGAAGGAAAACCAACTGCAATGAATTAATTAACCAAAGGGTAATTGTTCCCTGGACCTCAAATAAATAACCTTAAATTGTTTTAATGAGATGGGAAATAGATGAACAGGGACAAACAGATATGTGGAAACTTAACATCAGTGGTGGGTCATCAGGGCCAGAAAACTCTTCTCTGCTGGACTAAACAAACACAAGACTTCCATTTTAATATCTTCCCATTATTCTTATTAAATTATTCCAGTAGTTTATTCTTTTCATGTTGTGTCTTGTCTGTCTCTCAGCTGTGGTGCTTCTGTCAGTGTAGCTTAGCATTAGAGCTTTTATCCAATCATATTTCATCATCATGTTGCTGGGCCTTCACAATTAAACCTGAAACACATTATAATGACGCTGTTCCTTTCACCAATCACATTTCTAGTTGGTATTCTTAGTCCTTCTCTGTGGCCTACGGTAGCGTCAGCGTTTTACCGTCCTCTGATTGGACGGTCAGAGAGCCGCTCCGTTTAAGCTAAGCTAGCGGTTCATGTTCATCTGTTGCTAGCTTCACAACGTTAACGTTCTGATAGCTATTTGTTGAAGCCACCATGGAGGAAGGAGGAGAGGCTATCCATCTGGTTGCAGATCTTCTTAGAAAGACATTTTCACGGCGGACTTTGAAGGAAAAGCTGGATATTGTGAGGAAAGGCCGCCCAACCCTGGAGCTAGCTAGCCTGACCCAGCCGGGGAAACTTTCAGGTCAGCAACTATGAGCGCTAATCTTGGTTGACAGGCTCTGAGGAGAACTCTGAATAGTTTCTAAAGTTCTGGTGAGTTAAATGAATTATATTTACATCTGTTATGTATATTTCTGTCATTTTATTGGGTCGACATTGATGCTTCTGCTGGATTTGACATGTGTGGCGCTGGTGGCTGAGTTTCTTTCTTTAGTAATGACATTCATCTCTCTATATGAGATACCTGTCTACGATGCTACGTCCTGGTGGAAAATGCACGGCCCGTCACAGCTTAACATCCTCCTACAGCAGAATCATTAATGTTTTCTTTTATTTGTTGTTTTTTATTAATATTTTTAATGATTATAGATTAAAAGCAAACGTTCTTTCTCTGATTGCAGTTTGGATTTGTAGTCATTTGAATTTAGCTGAGACAAACTAAATATTCTTGATATTTCATATATAAAATATTGATAAATCTGTGATATTAAGACACATCAATCAGTCTTGATCCGTTATCCTATAACTCAGCGTTGCTGCTGCACCATCGAAGCCAGTGAATGAAAAGCGACAGCCTGACTCCTGAACACAAAGGAAACACGGGGATGTATGAGCTGAATGAAATGCAGGTCTGGATCTGGAATAAACCGGTTTATAATGAAGTATAATCATAGATTTCATTAACAGGTGCTTTCTTTTCTTCGTGCCTGTGCTACCTACAGGTTTGAAGCAGAGACCTGAGCAAACACCACCTCTATCCAAAACTCCATCTGAAAGCTGAAGCCCTTATTTGGTCAGAGAGGGGAACCGGAACTGCAGGAGCTTCCTATTTTTTTCCCTCTCTTCTCTCTGCTATGCCCATATCGAGTATACGGAAGAGAGACCTTGTCGGTTTCTGCCGTACTGACATCACCGACAAACCATTTTTGGGCTGCGGGTCGAGCATCGTACTCCGTCTCTCCTCCTCCTCCTTCAGAGCTGCTCCAGTCGGCGTTTCTTTCTTTTCGTCTATTTTTAGAAATGTGTGCAGGGTTGGCGTGTTCTCCCAGGGCTGCCTGAGCTCCCACATCAATGCGGGGGCGTCGGCAGACACAGAGAGAGGACGAGTGGGACGACACTCCGCTCTGCAGTCACGGAGCATCTCGTCTCTCTGCTGCACGGGGAGTCTTCATCGGTGTAAATTAACAAAGCAGTGAATGAAACACATGCAGCCATCATTTCCTCTTCCTGTGCCGGCCACTCAGGACGCCGCGTGGTGTCGGCCGTGCAAAGTGACACACAACACAGCTCTCCATAAACGAGCGTCCACTCCAGCAGATGTGAGTCAGTTTATTTTGGGCTGCAGAAGTGGATAATAATCATGTAAGGGTTTTCTTTTTTTATCTATTTACTCAGTTTGAGCTCTGCCTGCTCCGGCATGCGGGGGCTGTGTGCTCGTACAGTGTGTGGTGTGTTGTATGTGTTTGTGTGTAAACAGCTCAACGCTACCATTAAACTGTTGCCCTGTCGTTGCTGCTGTTCCTAAAGTCACACGGAGCAACGTCAGAGTGTTCAATTTAAAATTAGAGGCTTTTAGAGAGAAACATCTGGGAACATCTGGGTCTAGAACGTCGTCTGAAGTTCAGCTAACAGATATCTGGAGCTAAGACATAAAGGGCTGCTGTGAGGGACCAGGTCTGACGAAGGGAACGTGTTACGAAGCATGCATTTTAATTTTTGAAATGTGCATTCATGGGTCAAATCTGAAAGTGTGACGCTTCCGTCTTCACACCAGCAAAGATCAACACCTGAGCCAACCTAGCGTAGCCTTTCTTCAGCCTGGATACACGTAGAATAACTGATAATACCTTTTAAACAAGAGTCAGTATCTGAACACTTTACTCTTTGCAGTATTTCCACCAAGCTTTCTGTCAGTCTTTCTCTCAGGTGAGCCAATCAGAGGCAGAAGCCTTTAGAATGATCAATAAAACCTAAACAATGTCAAATCTTAGAGTCAAACCAACTTGAAAATTGATCTGGAGTCTCTCTGTTGGGAACTGATTCTGCTCCTGCAAAGATCTTCAGGGCCAACGATGAAATCGTTACAGCAGCTTGGTCAGCCACGCCGTGGAGTTGAATTTGTTCACAACAAAGTGTCTCTGATTAGTTGGAGGACTGTCCACATGATGATGCTGCAGAGCTGTTTCTTTCCCTGAACTACACCTCATAATGAATCCAGATGGACTCATATTCTGGAAAGAGCTGGGTCTGATTACACCAGGCCAGGTTAACATACCTGTCTCTTCCTATGTTCACTATGTCCACTCATGCTGCAGAGAAAACCAGGCTCCACCACAGATACAAACTCAGTATTGATCTGCTTTACTTTAATTTACAACCAAAATTCACGCTGCGCAAAAAGTAAAGAAGTTTCCTCCTCCAGATGAGCAGTGATAATCAGTAGTTAATGTCCCAACATGATATTTATTCTCCACTGAGCCCCTCCTCTCCTTATTTCACCCTGCCACATGCAGCTACACCTCCTCTGTTCATGTGCTAATGCCATTAGCTGCTGTTCGCTGTAACGCTCTGATTAATCACATTGTTTCTGGGTCTTTCTGCCAGAATTCACTCAGAGAGTTCAAGCAGTTTAAAGTCCAGCTCTGTTTCTTCAGCTCCGCCGCCGCTCGGACGTTTTCCCCCCGCAGCCAAAACCCAATTAAATGAACAATTACAAGCTGACCGATTTTACAAATCTGCCTCCCGTCCTCATCAACTATGCAGCGCGAGGTAAAGCCCTGGCTGAGTGATTATCCCCGACAAACACACATTTAGCTCTGGTCACAGCTACAGACACGTGTCGGCTGAAGAAACTCAGTTCACACACAACCAAATGCACAGTCCTCGTTATCTGCTAATTAATAAGCTAGCACACATTATACCAGAACAATGGTGCTGAGTGTTTCCCCCCCGACTTTCAGCCTCCACCACCACCACCACCACCACGGCCTCTCATTACAGAGCAGCAGGCTGGGGAGGCTGTTTGCTTCCTGACGCATCAGCGACAGGTCATAATGGCATAATCAGGATATTATCTCCCATCAGCCCACCCTATGGATTTTATAACCGTGCATTATTTTGCCGTTTTTAATCTCACTGTGTCCACCATGTTCTCTGTAGTTATTCCTGATGTTCAGCTCTATTCTAGGAAACGACTGAATGATTAAAGATGCTAGTTTCTATGCCGACTAGAAAAAGCAACCCTCCAACTAACAGGACAAACTGTCATCTACGGTTTTCAGAGAGAGCTTCTATGTACATGATGTACCATGAGTTCTGACAAGTACGAGCCGGCTCCAAGAGATGAGTCTATGTAGAGAACGAGAAGATCCCATTCCCGAAGCTTAAACAGCTCCTGTGAATCCATGCAGGCAGAGGGCGGGGCGTTATTATTACCGACACCTCATGTGGTCAGTCACACTCGAGGACAGACTGTTGTGTTGTAGGTGGTTTGTACTCAGGTGTTAAGTTGACGCAGACCCCTGCACAGACCCCAACGCTGTAGCCTGACGTGCACCTCCCCAGAAATGTAACTACGCGTTGCGGCGCTGCAGAAAACAAGAGCTGTGATTGGTCCGGCTGCTTCTCCATCTCCACAATTTTCTAATTAATAGTTTTGGATCAGTAGAGATGGAACACATGGAGGAAAGGTTCAGAGACACAAACATTTGTACGACTCGTCTTCGGCGAAATTTTGGCAAAAGTTTTGAAGCAGGAAGTAGAAACAAAAATGAACCCGACTGGCAAAAAAGACCCAGCGCTGACTAGTGTTTGGGTGGACTGACGAGTACACAAGTATAAATGGATCGCACCGGTGTAGGCTACGTACGTAGGTCATGGCGTCTAGTCCCGTAGTACCCTAAAAGAGTCTTACAAAAGGAAGGGGAGTGTAGTGGTAAAGGCCAAGTGAGGGGGGAGACGGTTTTAAATGTAAGGGCGTTGTGAAAAAGTGAAGAAATGGACGTCCAAGCTGATGCATCTGGTATTTCTGAATACCAACCTGCACTAAAGACTTTGTGTCATCATGTTAAGTCTTGGGCCTGAATTTATTTGATTTGTTTGTTAACGAAAATGCAGAAGAATTAAAATGAAAAGTTGGTCACCAACACACAAACAACTCATCATTAGGCTAAAGTAGACGGTGGTACTAAACGAAGAGCCGTTTGGGAGCCGTGCTGTAAGAGTCGACTCTTTGAGAAGTGCCAGACTTCCCATCACTAGTTCTGACTTCTTGCAGAATTACTATTTACCCTCACGTTGCCAGGTCACTGATTGAGGCCGCGAGGCTCAACACAAGTGATGGAATATGCTAAAGCGTCCAGAGAGCAATAATCATCATCCCTTCATTCTGCACAGACCACAGCTGATATCTGCTCATTCTGCTCAGCCTAGTTTCACTGGAGGAGGAGGGAGGTTTGGTTAAAGAGCCGTTGAGTCACGGTCACACAACAACACGCGACTCCAACACATGTGCAGACAAAAGACTGAAATAGAAAACATGAAATATGGCTCAACACAGATGCATCATGATGGAACATCTCATCCAGGACTGAGCCCACGAAGGGTTTTTGAAATCTGTCAGTTCTTTATAATCCATGTACTGACCCGAGTTTAACACACAAAGACATGTCACCAATCACAGGCTTCTATATTTAAACCCTGAGAACTGGAAGTGATTGGAACAGGATCGCTTTACAAACTGGGGGAGTTGAAGCTGAATAAAAGGTAATGAGATTTTTACTTTTCCAAATTACAGAGGGCACACGAGCTCAATGAGGCATTCATCAAACAGACAAGGGGAGTAAAATAAAAAATGAAATGATGACCCTCCAGAAGAAATGCAAGAAAAAAAATAGGTTTCCCCATGAATAATGAATGCAGCTTTCATATCCTCCTCCTCCTCTTCCTCCTCCTCTTCCTCCTGGCCTCAGACATCCCTGTTTTACCTTCCTCTCACAATCTCTCCATCCCTGTGTCAGTCCTCTCCTGCTACACTGAGTCACGTGAGAACAAAGGAATGATGAAGGATTTGCAACGACCCCGGACTAATGCAGACTCTCCACTGTCCTCATGTTCATACAGATGTTCCCTCCTGTGCGTCTGCCAGTCATCTCCTCTGCCTGTTAACACTGAAGGTTCGTCTATAGTGAGCAGAACCAGAGCCGATCTAACCGAAACCAGACAACACGCCGTGTCTCTGGAAGAATGTGATTAGCACAGTAAAGATGTAGAGGGCTTAGAGAGTAAATCCACCTCAATGTAGGTGTCTGTGTCCTTAATTTGTGACTTTATTATTTAAAAAAGAACAACTGGAGAGTCTTTATCTTTCCTGAATGTCAGAGCAACAAGGGATTAACCAAACCGGCATGCTGTGGCAATCATGCAGCGTTTATATTTCTAAAATGAGAATGTGTTTGAGTTTATGATCTGGGGTTAATAAATAAGCTCTGATGTGAAGTAAAGAAGGAATGACTGGACAGCATCTGCGTCTGTGTGTATGTCCCGTTTCAGGTTGATCATCAGCTGCTTCTGCTCCACACCAACGGGCCATCCCATCCACCATCTGCTTGTTCAA
Source organism: Chelon labrosus (assembly GCF_963514085.1). Lineage (NCBI taxonomy): Eukaryota > Metazoa > Chordata > Actinopteri > Mugiliformes > Mugilidae > Chelon > Chelon labrosus. Next base: position 1,865,870 of record NC_140352.1, on the reverse strand, counting down.
TTGTTCAATCCCCCTCCACCCCACCAGGGGCGCTACAGCCACTACAAGGACTCACCAAGATCCTTAGAGCCTTGACTTTCGCTGGCCATCTCGCCCATCCGCACCAGAGCGTCGAAGTAGCCCTTTGCAGCGTATGTGACACCTGGAAACATGGAAGCATTGGGCATCAGATCAAGGGTGCCGGGTTGAAACGACGTCTTCTTCAGCTCTGCAGCCATCCCCTAGAACCCTCCCCTCCCCCAGAGAGGCAAGGCTTGGGCATGGGAAATAAAGAGCGAAAGGCGGAAATGGAGACCAGGCAGGAGAAGAAAAAGCTCTATGGAGACAACTACAGCGAACAGAGAGGAAGCTGCAGGGACAAACCTCAACAGTTTTAAAGAGCTAGTTTATCCAAATTACAGAAAAAAACTTTTGCTTCCTGATGACGCATCGATCAAATCTGTGTTCCCTCCCTCGGCGCTATTATGTAGATGAATTAGCCGCTGTAGCAGGTGAAAGCTAAACCACTGAGTCACTTCTTCACAGTCCAGATCATTTGCTCTGTGTGAGCTTGTGAACGTACTCCAACAAAACTTGATTCAAGAATTATCCTGACAGAACAAAAACAGATGGAGGCATGTCATTTAAAGCAGACAGAGCAGCGGTGTGGTCTCTCCGAGCGTGAACGCAACTCTACAGCCATGATGGTTCTTCTGTGATTGTTTTAACTTCACGTCTATCAGCTAACCTTTCATTTCTAAACCAGAACTCTACGTATCTGGAGAAAGTTAAAAGCTAAACCTTGACACTGGAAGGTTTGATGAAATTCCATCCAATCTGAAACCTAGCAACCACCCTGGAGCTGTGCTACCTGAAGTATTGCAAACTATTTATGGAGCTGGTGTTAAGTGGAGTAATTTGGATCAACTAAATCTTTAAAATCCTTAATTGCACCTCACATCTTACCAACTCTAATACTCTGTGCTCTGTGCAATCCAAATACTGAACATGAGCCGTCTCTCTGTGCACCGCCACACAAGCCAGGGACGACGGCTGAGACACAACAATGACTCAGATTTTTAAAAAAAGGCCTCGAGCAGCAGCGACGGTAAATCAGAAGAGGTCAGGGGTCAGCGGTGCAGGGACTGACAGCCATAATGACAGAGGACACATGTCCAGTCAGGAGATACATATGGATGAGGGCTGAGCTTATTACAGGGCCGTCATGTTGATGGGTGTTTGTGCTCTGCAGCTGCCATGCTGGAGCTGGATCCCAGAGTGAGGGGGAAAATGACAAAGTCTCCACCGTGAAAACAATAGAAATCTATTCTGGGTTTAAGTTGATGTCTGGTTGTTCTGGTGGAGTCCACGGAGACACTGAGCCATCCCACCATTGTTCTGAGAGGGAAGACGGCGTCTGGTGTCTCAAACTTCTACTCCTCTATCAAAACCACGAATCAGAATAAAAGCCACGAAGACACAGACATGTCGCAGCCCTCGCTGATAAGCTATGACAGACACAAGCCAGGACACCTTTACTGCTGCTTTGAAGCCCGGCTCGAGTTAAGCCCAGGTGGGATGTGGCGGAGAGCGAGCGGATGGAGGTGAAGCTAAGACGGCTGCGGGTGAGCAAGGTTTAATTTAATCGATGTCTGGAGGAATCTCAGCGAAGGAGGAGAGCAGAGCCAGGTGAGGCAGCAGGACTTTGTCTGTCAGCTGGAGAGGGACAGAGAGGGACGGAAGCAGCAAAATAAATAAAAGAGAGGAGAAGACGACGGAGGAGAAGGAGAAAGAGGAGGAGGAGGCCTGCGGATAGATCAGACCGGTGATATAAAGCCGACAGAGAGCAGAGAGTGTCAGAGGACATGAAACAGAAACAAGAAAGAAGTCTTAATCAGCTGGTGGTGTGTAAACCATAGACATCCAGAGTCTCAGTCAAATACAAATATAGTTTGATTCAGCCTCACAAACATGACTGTGACCTGCATGACTGAAGAGAACCTTCACAAACATGATTAACTCCTTGAGGAAATAAAACAATCATCTGACTGGAGACTAACTGAGTTAATGTGGTTTTAACTCGACTCTGTCTCTGATCACATCCGTCCTTCCTCTTCTCCTCTCAGACGTACAGCGTTTAACCAGATGTCTGCACCGAGCTGCAATAAAACACAAAGCACCCTGTCATCAGGCCCGAACGCTTTTAGACTCAAACCAAACAGACCCAGTCAGCTTCCTGACGCCCCACGTCGTCTTAAAGCCAGAGGCTGCCCTGGCATCCTTCCACTCACAGCATACAGATACTCGCTGGGCCTCGCTCTACTCTAAACTCTGCCTGTGTGCCGCTGCCTGGCATTGATGAAGTGTAATCCCCACTCAGGGAGTCGCAGGGCTATTTTTAGCCTTATCTATCAGACCGGAGTGAGTGAGGCCTCTTTTATTGGTCTTGTGTGCTGCTTCCCGAGTCTTCCCTGCCGCTTCGCCTCCGAGCACACAAAGGAGAGCCCGGCTCAAGCCGTGTGCAGCGTACCAAGCAACCATCTGCTGCACCATCACTGAAAATATGATCCGGCTCCTGATAACCTCCTCCTCCTCCTCCTCCTCCTCCTCCTCCTCCTCCTCCTCCCTCCTCACAGCGGCATCTAAGAGCAGAGTGGAGTGGTTTTCTTATTAATAACTGAGCTCAACATGCTTGGAGGCGTTGGTCCTGATCTAGATCCGTGCACCAAACACCGACCCTGTCACTTCACTTTAAAGTTCACAGAACCCTCCTGACTGACTCCTGTCACAGACTCCTCGTGTCCGTTGCTGTCTATGATCTCTATTCTCCTGCTCTGAACGCTTCAGCCCGTCTTGTCCTGGATACCGGCTCGTCCCGTTCTCGTTTCCTCGGCCCCCCGGGGGGGCCCCGTTATTCTGACGACTCCTCCTGTTCTACTTACCACTGGCTTATGCTCCACTTAGCTCCCCCAAGACATTTCCAGTGCTTTGTCCTCAACCTTGACTCACTGCTGCTGCTGCTGCTGCTGCATGTACACCTCAGCCTCACACACACACACAACCATGACCATGCAGACACACCTGTGCAGGCCACACAAAGCAATGACAGAAGACATTCAGTAGAGGTGGACATTTAAGATCAATGGTGCTGGAGGGCAGGGAGGAAGACGTGCAGACATCACCACAGATGTAAACTATTTTCAGATACAATCGTTGTGTCTCTGCAGCAGGACGTGGCTGCTGGGACTTTTACAAACTAGCTTCTGTATTAGTGAACGTCTGTGTCGTCAACACGGCTTTTCCTTCCCTGCTCGAGAGAAAAAATCAAGAGGGCGTAAAAGCAGCGCCAAGCGTCGGGTCAGCTGGCCCTCTGCCTGGACGGCTGGTCGGGACAGGACAGGTAGGACGAACGGAGGACGGAGACAAGAAAGCAAACAAGAAATGGTTGGTGTACTCACTGGTGAGCGCCTTCTCGTAGCTCTTTCCCATGGCTATGAAGTTCCGTAAGCAGGGGTTGAACTGCTCCATGATGGACTGGAGGAGGAAGAGGAGGAAGAGGAGGAAGAGGAGGAAGAGGAGGAGGGGGGAAAAAAACAGCACGTTTGGTTAGAAAAGAAGCAGCAAAGAGATCGATAGCAACACTGATATGAGCGGCGGTGACAGAGCACCACTCATTACTGGGGCATGAACGCACACAGTGGTACACATGAGCAGCTGAGCCGAGGAAGAGGAAGAGGAAGAGGAAGAGGAGAGGATTCAGTTCAGCAGCCGTGTCCTAACGACGCAGACTGGAGGGATGAAACAGAGGGAAGGAAGAAGAAAGAGAGAGAGAGAACGGCTGTGTTGGTGAGTTGGGGTGAGGGTGAGGGAGGGTGAGGGAGGGTGGGGGGTGATACAGCACCTCCCCTGCTGTATCTATTAAAATAAAACCTGGTTTTGGCTGCTGACTGGTTCAGCTCAGCAGCAGACTTGGACCCATCACTGTTTCCCCAGGTCTCTCAAACACTCACTGGACTCTGGCTCACTGTTCCTGCTAATTGCTTTTTTTTTTTTTTTTCTAACTCACCTGAATTATAAATAGAATATTTATTTTAGAGACAGATCTCAAATTCTGACAAAGAAATCTAAACGTATCTGCACAACTAGATGCAACGAGGGAAACAAACAAACCCTGTAACGCCTCATGTGATATGCATCGAGACGGCAGCTGAGTTATACACAAATAAAAGAGATAACTAGTGTAAATTCAGTGTAAACTAGTTCTATAACTAAAACTTTATCTACATCATCTTATCTTGGACACATACTAGGAGCTAGGAGGGAATCCAAACCAGAGAAATCATATAAGATCTACAAGCAGGTCACAAACATAGTCTGTATATAAATATGGACACCACGTCTCCTCTTCCTCTCATTGGTCAAACTGACTCTATGTTCCCGGGGATACGGGCGGCGCCATCTTGTGAGTTTGGATCCAGAGTCTGATCAGTACGGTCTGAGGGCGGAGCCAAGTGGAGCCGTGATATTGATGCCCCGCCCACACTTCCTCCAGACTCACTCATGTTTTAGTTTAATTAATACTACGCTCTGCTCTACCTCCACCTGGTACAAGGACATGATGGATTATACTTTATTTCTTTTAATTTTTACAACTCTTACAGTCCCACGGGATCGCTTTACGGAGCGGTTGGCATGGCAACTGGTAGTCGACCATGATGTCACATCCTGTTTCTATAGCGTCAAATAACTAAAACGAAACTTATCCAAAAAATAACGCCTGAACATTCATCAACATTATATTAACTACCTAAAATGACTGAAACCATCCTTGAAAATTTTGATTTGATGTGTATTTTAGTTTAGTCCAAGTCCCGCCCACTAACATGGAGGAGGTGGAGCTTATGACCTATACTGCAGCCAGACACCAGGGGGAGCTCTACTTGATTTGGCTTCACTTTAGAGGAGCAGCTCCATCTTTATACAGTCTATGGTCACAATATATGAGGAAATTTAAAATGTTATTCAAAGTTTCGCACTAAAATGAAAAAATGAAAAATGAAACTTTGGGTTAATTCACCAAAGCTGCCGTAGTTCTGCTGCATCTGAGACACATCAGATTACAAAACTAAGCAATTAAGACAAATCAACGACAGATCAATCAATGAAGAAGAGGATGCTGACGAGATGCAGTGACGGGAAGTATAAACTACATCTATCCAATGCAGACAAGTCATAGGCACAGATAAACACTTGTATAAAGACATTTAGTTTTCTGACAGATGGCAAAGTCTCAGTGAGCTCACAGGAAGTGTGTCCACAATGGGAACAAACAACAAGCAGAGGCCTGAGCCCTCGTTAAAATGAGTTTAAATGTCTGTCTTTGCAGTGTGTCAGAACTCCCCCTCAGTCCAAGCTGCCCTTTCACTTCACTTCTCCTGGTCCAAAACCAACAATTTAAAACAACAGAACTTTTCACTCTCCTCGCTCGTAGGACTGTCAGAGAACTGGACGGAAGAAGGGAGGCGGTGAAGGGACGATGAGTCAGAGGAGGCTCCACAACAGAAGAAAAGAAAGACGAGAGATTTAACAAGAAATATCTAACAAGCAGCCGCCTCGAGAATCAATCAACCTCGTTTAAAAACAGTTCCTCCCACAACACTGGTGAGCAGCTGACAGATTTAACTGACGGAACAAAGGAAGTCATCTCAGCTCATTAGCTGTCTGTCCCCCCCCCCCCCCCCCCCGTCCTCCTCAGGGGAAAAAGACATGGTCAGCAAGCGTGTTAAAGGTCTTTCATCCCCGTACAGTCATATTTATTTTAAATAAATACTGTCAGGGTCGATCACATATATACTCTGTGAGAAGAGTGACATTTGTTCTTGCTCCCGGGGCTGCAAGAACAAGAAAAAAGTTCATTCTGAGCAGGTCATTCATATTTCACGATAAACTCAAGTGCCGAACTCCTGAGAAGTCCTCATAGGCTCCTCCCACTGTAGCACGTCACACGGGTAAAGCATTGTAGGAGATGTGGGAGATAGACCATGAGAGGCACTTTTCTAATTATTTTCGGATGTCAGACAGTCGTTTTGACGACAGTGTCCGTCGGATCACACACAGTATGACGATCTGCAACTATTAGCATCCGGGAGCTCACAGAGTGGCCGCTAGCATTCCTGCATTAACCACACCCCCTTCAAAAGTGTGACCAATCAATGAATAGTTGACGGACACCACACAAGAAAAAAGTTTTGCACAGTTGATGTGTCGAGAACAAACTGTGAGAACTAAATGATGTCAGTTGGTTCCCGCAGCCCGAGGTGCAAGAACAAAGTTCTCGCTTCTCACTGAGTACGTAACAGCCTTAAGAAGTTCTTGTAGTCGGTGTGGAAGATGTGGACATGTGCAAAGATGTGGTACAGACAACTGTGACCAAGATTTCTGGTTCCTCTCTGGGACGTAACCAACGGTGGGCCAAGAAGGAACCAGCTATGACTTTAACGAAAACATGAGTGAGTCAGAAGGAAGTGTGGGCGGGGCATCGATACTCCATGTGGCTCCACCCTCAGATGGCGCCGCCCGTATCCCTGGGAAAATAGCATCAGTTTGACCAATGAGAGGAAGTGGAGACGTGTTGTCCATGTTTATATACAGACTATGGATGAACTAGGTTGGCGAGTAGAAGGAAGAACACAAAAGGGGACATAGAGGACGGATTAATGAGCATAAGGCAGAGGGAGGGCACATCTTTTCATGGTTGCCCCCCCGGCTGACGCACAACAGTCACCTTGGTGAACAAACTTCACCATGACTTCAGAAAAAGGGAGGGAACTGGGACAGGACGACGCAGGGGTGCAAGGAAAACAGGCCGAGTGCCCGGTGAATGAAGAGAGCTTCAAGGTGTGAGAATAAGCTGTGTTTGGTTTGGAAGTGAAGAAGAGCGGTAGAGAGATGAGGATGAAGATGGACTGAAGAAGCACTCTGAGCTGGGCTGAGCTTGAACCTCTGATTAAAAGCACCCTGCTGTGGATTCTGGGGAAGATTTTTCCATCTTTGCTTCAGGAGAAAGAAAGAGATTTTTCTTTCACGGGACAAACAAACGTATCCTGCCTCTCCTATCTCTGGGTGTATTTTATGTCAGGTGTCAGAGAGTCTGTGGAGGAGCTCCAGCAGCAGTAATCACCGCTCGGCGAGAAGAAAGGGACGATCAAGGAGAATAATAAAAATAGAAGACGGAGAGCGGCTCGGCTCGGTCCATGTCTCAGTAAACGGATGTACACAAGGAAGACCAGGGAACATCTCTGTGACGAGCTGAGAGCATGTGTGAACGCATGTGTTGGAGGTTTGATTTCATGCCCGTGAGTGACTGAGTGATGGAGGGAGTTATGTAATCACTGTCAGACAGGTCCGGCTTCCTGCGCTGCATTCTTCTCTCTTGGTGGCTCTAGTTAAAATACCTGCAGTGTTTCAGATGTCAGCAGCTACTGACACGTGTGGAAAGAGTCTCAGGTCGGAAGGAGTTCAGAAAGAAACAGCAAAGATAGAAACGTGTGAATCACTTTTATATACAGCAATCAGCCACAAGATTATGACCATCTTGTGACAGTTCAATGTTCTGCTGGGAAACTTCTGGACCTGGCATTCATTGGTGTGGATGTTACTTAGACATGTAGCACCCACCTAGACCAGACACTGCCATCCTGCTGGGGATGGCTGCTGCCAGGCACCCCCACCCAATTTCTATGGAGTGGGGGTGCCTGGCAGCAGCCATCCCCTATTAACCACACACAAAAACACTTTAGGAACAACTCAAAAAAACATGAAGAACAGCACAAGGTGTTGACCTGGCCTCCAAATTCACTAGATCCCAAACTGATCAAGTATCTGTGGGATGATCCACAGAGGCCCCTCCCCTCAAAGGCCCCCCACTAACAGCAGGACACCCTCAGAAGGCCCATGTCCATTCCCCAATGAGTCACCACAAGGGAGACCTGCACAATATTAGGAAGGTGGTCATAATGTTATGCCTGATCTGTGTGTTTTTGAAGCCTAACCTGACATTTGAACCTAAAGCCAGCAGGAGATTAACAGTCTGTAGTAAAGACTCATAGCAGGGAGCCGTAGACTGTTGACGATGCAGCGCTGCAGTCTCAAACATCCATGGCTCCAGTAACAGAGGAGGAAACTTCACTGAACACCGATTCAGATCCAGGTTCTTGACCTTTATTCCAAACTATCTAACTCTGCCCTTCACAGCCACAAACCACGTTACAACCATGACTACAGTCCAGAGACTCTCCTGATCGTCCGTCAGTCACCATCAGTGCTGCTGTGAACAAGGGAATATTAAACCAACTCCTCGTCTCGACGTGCTCATGCGGTTTCAGGGGATCATTTAATAGGATCATTAATTTGGTTGGTCGTTGCCTAATCCGCACTCAATCAGCTGAGCTTTCTCCTTCAGCAGCAGCAGGGACTGAGGCTGATTAGCATTCCACTGAATGAAAGCCATATTTGACGGAGCGCAGGAGGAATGAGACGGGGATTACCGAGCCAGCGCCGCTTCAGCGTCACGTGCTTTAATTGACTCACTAATCACCCCCTCGCCAATTAATTAGAAACGCCACAACTGGATAACAACACGAGGACCGTCTGATCACGGTGCCGCTCCAACGTGATCAATCTCTGACAAAGATACCAGAACAATAACAAATGGTGCATCAGCTTCTGTTCTGATCTGGTGAAACATCCAGATACAAACGATGATGATGAAGACTCTGATCTCGGTCCTTCGTCACCTTCAGTGTCACTGATGCAGCGTTTTTAATGTTCTGGCTGCAGGACAGGAACAGACGAAACGCCACGGTGGAGCTGACACTTTAAAATCTACCATGAAGCGTGTCGCTGATCTCAGAGTGAATTAGATGAGTCAGGAGAAAAACAGAAGGAAGCTTTAGGAGGAGGAAGTGAGACTGAAGGCATCTTTAAGAAGGATTTCATTATTCTCATGTTTACTGCTGAGAGGTCAATGACTCGGTTTGATTTGACCGTCAACACAAAACAATCAGTGAAGGCATTTAAAACAGACCATACAAAACATTTCTCTTTCCACAGATCCACTCTTTTATCAAACGATCCCAGTGAATCCTGAGCAGCAGAGCCAGCACACGAGGCGTTCAGGTCATGTGGGACGTTTCAGGCATGTTATCACCCGTCACACACCACCTCACACACACACATGACACACGGGTACGATCACCACCTCTCTGACACGTGTTCAGTCCGTCCAGCATCTGAAATATTTATCTTCTGGTGGAGAGGAAACAAACTTCTTCTTCTCTTCAGATTCTGCTCTTTGTTGGTCGGCGGTGCAGATGTTTGTCCTGGAAGCATCCCACCGTAGCAAAGTGTGTGTTTGTGTTTGTGTGTGTACGCACAACTCTGGAATAAGACTGTGACAGTCTGAAGCTGCAGTGTTTGTGTAGATGTAGCTTCCAGACAGGACTGACTGCCATGTGGCGTCAGCTTCAGCTGAGGAGACGAGAACTTGGTCCTGTGGATGTTCTTTTGTCTGTTAGAGGAGACTGTGAGCACCTTTAATTTATTTTATCTTGGGACGGGTTGACTCAGGTTACTGTGTCAGAGTCAGAAGTGGTGAACAAGTGATCCGTGTTACATTTAAGGCTTTTTGAAAACATCACGCACAAGATGATCTACACTGTAAAACATTATACATAACTTCAACAGTTTTGACAACTTTTGGATATTGAACTCAATTTTCTGAACTTGAAGTAATCCTGATCATTCAGCTAATGTCTTTGGGTTTTGAGTTGACAAAAGTGATGATGGAGGAGGAAGAGGAGGAGGAGGAGGAGGAGGAGAGGAGGAGGAAGGGTGATAGAGTTTATGTTTTAATTAGACAGAACTATTACTATAAAATGTCAATACCTTTGAAACAAGGCTCTAGAAACACAATTAAACCACGTTTATTACAATGGCACCACAAGTGTAATTTTAATTTCCTCCTCTCTAAACGGCCTGAATAAAATAAATGTTAAATTTCTGGCAAACGGTGAAATAAATCTGTCTGAAGTTTATATAAACCTTAAAGCCATTAGTTGTCAACATGAGAAAACTAAACTCAAACATTAGTGCTCTCAGCTGAGTTTAGTTAAATTGATCTCAACTTGGAAATGTGAGTAGAAACAGAGAGACACCGTGAGTTTATCTGACAAGACCAAATTAGTTTTCTTCAATGGATAAAGTGAGATAATAAGTTCTATTACCTCATCGTATGATAGATAAAGATAAAACAATAAATGATGATTAGTTATAGATGAGCTTTAATTCTGTTTTTATGGCAGCAGTTTTACTGACATCAAAAACTTTTAGTGCTATTATAAAACTGAACTGAATCTTGCAAATTACTCATAAACATTTAATCAGTTACGCTCAGCAGCCAAGAGATCTGCACCTAGAACCAAGTTATTTGGTTTAGAAGTTAAGACGTTAAGGTAGGAGCATCATAATGATCCTGATCTGGGCTGAAGCTGAACTAAAAGCATCACGCTGTGGATTCTTTTAGAAGATTTATTTGAATTTGCTTGTGCAGCTACAATAAGATTGTTTGAAAGGTACGTCAGTCCTCCTTGGTCTCCATCGCTCTACATCTCAACCAAATAACTTCCACACTCAGAGCCTGAAAACATTTCTTTATCCTGACAGTTTGTTAGTCATCATCTCTTGTTTCAGTTCACTCTGAGAGGATCCACCAACCGGTGATGTGTGGTCATGAAACAGTCCAGCTGTATTTCAGTCTGAGAGCTGCTGTGCCCAGAACAGATGGCTAATATGAGGAGAGGGAGATTGAATGGGCAGCAGCTCCCCTTCAGCACCAAGGTTAATAGATCCATCAGAGCAACATGGCAGCTCACGGTCGCTGCGTCCCGTGACAGACGAGTGATGGGAGCCAGAGGTTATACAAGCTATTAATAATAGAACAGGCTGAGGTCTGAAACGGATGAGGCCGACACTTATCTGCAGCGCTTTGAGGAGATGAAGTTAAGGTGGATTCAAACATAACGAAGGATAAAGGTTAGCAGGCATTAAAGAGCAAACTCTTACTGAAATCCCTTATTTTAATTAGTGAAAGCACGGCGGAACAATAGCCCATTGAATGTGTGCAAACTGTAATTAATTCAGGCACTTAAAGCAAAGTCAGAGTTAAATCCTTTAGAATCTCTAACACACTGAAGATCTAGAGGGATGTCCTGATTTATATCGTTCAAGGAAAGAAAGAATTAAAAAGACTAAACAGAACTATGAACGACGGCGGAAGATGGTTGATCGGTGTTGAAAATAAAACTCTGGAGTTCTTCTAAAGCAGTGAAATAAAACACACCTGCTATTATCCATTACAGACGTCCCATTCAGAGCTGAACATCTGAGAGGACAAAGGTAAAAGAGGACGAGCAGCGTTATGAACACCGTGACCTGGCTGGCTCTGGCTCTGGCTCTGGCTCTGGTTCACGTATGACTGTGTATCAGGTTGAGTCAGAACCTGCACAAACAGCAGCGGCTTCATATCACGTCGGGGCGTAAATTACTGTAAAGCCAAGGCGGCCATGTGGCGCCATTAGAGCCTGCCGAGCCGCTCGCTGCCAAACAGATTAAACAGAGAGAGGAGACCTGGCAACCCCATCGAGGAGGGACGGGGACGGGGACGGGGACGGACCAGGTGGAGACAAGAACGGAATAAAAATAACGACAGAGAGGAGGAAGCTGCCGGACTGAATGGGGCATCTACAACCTGTTTAAATCTGAAAAATACATTTCATACGGTATTATTTATTGGTTGTAATGTCTCGATGCTCTGGTGTTCTTTAAAGCTGATTCAGATCCCAATGTACAATAACAAATAAAACCGTCTATTTTATTCTATTGTAAAGGGATAAGTTGAGTTTAAATAAATTTAAACAATGTGCTATTGAATTAAGAAGCTAAAGAAACACCGTGGTAAACACTGGGCCAAAAATCACTGGAAAATGATAAAGACTTTTTTTTATTCCCGAGCTGCAAAATAACTGTTATTATCTCAAACTGATCCTTTTAGTCCAGTAACATTTGGAAAGCAGCAGAGCCAAGTGATTGTTTTATCTGAGCCCACTGAAGGGTGTGTAGAGCCAACAGGAAGTCAGAGCCGACCGGGACTGAGAATGGGTAGATAACAGATTTACACCTGGCGTTAACATCTGATCTGTATCTGGAGTCGTGTCTGGAGGCGGCCGACGTCCAACTCACGCGTCGTCTTTGCATTTGTAAATTAGCTCTTCTTATCTGTCACCTGTCACGTGCTCAGATCCGATCTCAATATGCAAATCTTTTGGGGTGTATTTGTTTTTCCCCATTTCACTGTTCGACAGGTTCCAGTCAGAAGGAAGAGGCGGAGTCAGAAGACCTTTCAAAGCATAGTCTGTATATAAATATGGACACCACGTCTCCTCTTCCTCTCATTGGTCAAACTGACTCTATGTTCCCGGGGATACGGGCGGCGCCATCTTGTGAGTTTGGATCCAGAGTCTGATCAGTACGGTCTGAGGGCGGAGCCACGTGGAGCCGTGATATTGATGCCCCGCCCACACTTCCTCCAGACTCACTCATGTTTTAGTTTAATTAATACTACGCTCTACTCTACCTCCACCTGTTACAAGGACATGTTGGATTATACACTGGACTTATTTTAGATTTTTTTTTACAACTCTCACTGTCCCACGGGTACGCTTTATGGAGCGGTTGGCATGGCAACTGGTGGTCGCCATTACGTCACATCCTGTTTCTATAGCGTCAAATAACTAAAACTAAACTTATCCAAAACATTGACACTTGAACATTCATCAACATTATATTAACTACCCAAAATGACAGAAACCATCCTTGAACAAATTTATTTGACGTATATTTTAGTGTTTTAGTTTGGTCCAAGTCCCGCCCACTAACATGGAGTGGGTGGAGCTTATGACCTATACTGCAGCCAGCCACCAGGGGGAGCTCTACTTGCTTTAGCTTCACTTTAAAGGAGCTGTTCCTCCGTCCATCTTAATACCGTCTATGCTTTCAGCTTGTGCAGCCATGTTTTTTCTTCAGACCGTGGTCACCCAAGAGTTTTTAACTATTCTAGTCACTTAAGCTTTTCTCCACTAGTTGAAGATTCATAAGACTCTAAAAGTCTCGACAGATATTAAAAGTGCCTTAACATCATCAATCTGGGAGTTTCTTTTCCATCGTGTTTAAATATCAGGCTATTAATAATGTCCTGATGGCAGCTTGATAAATCAAAGCCTGGATGCTGATCCATCTGTCTTGATTCCTGTCACATGACCCAGATGAAGTCATTTTCTCTTCTCAAGGCAAAGGATCCAACAAAGCTATCGCCACGCAGTCAACAGTTCCGGCGTTGATAAGTAAAGTTCACACTTTGTTCTCTTGCCATTTAGATGTGTGTGCGACCTCTGTTTGAGATACTGAAGTTAACCTGATTACACACACACACACTCATACAGGGTAAGGTCATATGCTGGTCACCATGGAAACAGGGAGGGCTCACGCCGCGTTTGGCGGCGGCGCTCAAGTCAAGGTGACCTCTCCTCCGTCATCAAACATGCAAACATATGACGTCCTCCATCCTGAGACCAAACGAGCAGCTGGTGTAACGACACTCATCACTGACACACTAACACAGAGGCAGTTTGTCGTCACCACATGATGCTGCTATTATTAACACCAAGAAATACATGAGTCAGATTCTACTGTGTGTGTTATCTGAGCCAGTATTAGTTAAAGGCAGACATTCCTCTGGTTGAGGCCAGAGTCCACACGTGTTATCACAAAGTTCTGCTGATAACCTCAGAGGTTCTTTTATTCTCACCAACCGGATTAGAATTAAAGCTGACGATATCTAATTCTCATTAATATATCAGATAACCAGAGGTGAAACAAGCTCTAAAGATTCACAACCTTTCCTCAAGTGCAAATTTTGCAAATATTAAGAACACGCCGATCAGGCACAACATTATGACCACCTGTAGGTCCCAAAACAGTTGTGAGTCATCAGAGAATGGACATGGGCCTTCTGAGGGTGTCCTGTTGTTAGTGGGGGGGTCTTTGAGGGGAGGTTACCACTACAACATGTCTGTTCTGCAGTAAATCCTCCTTCACGGTTGTTCTAATGTTCAGTTGATGATGAAACAGCTTCACGTCGTTTTATAGGATGTAGTTTGTTAAACTGGATTGAATTCCCGTTATTTATTCTACAACCACTGGATCCTATGGGTTGAGGGGAGGGGTCTCTGTGGATCATCCCACAGATACTTGATCAGTTTAGGATCTAGTGAATTTGGAGGCCAGGTCAACACCTTGTGCTGTTCTTCATGTGTTTTTTTTAGTTGTTCCTAAAGCGTTTTTGCCACCTAGACCAGACCAGGCACCCCCACCCCATTGCTATGGGGCGGGGGTGCCTGGTCTGGTCTAGGTGGCAAAAAGGTTGTGTTCCCAGCAGAACACTGAACTGTCACAAGATGGTTTAAATGTTATTCACTTCTCCTGTCAGTGGTCATAATGTTGTGGCTGTACAACTTGTGAATGCACTGGAAAGTACTGCTTGTATGCTAGCAGTTAGCATTAGTTTACAACTAAATGTCTTTGACTGGTTGGAGGACTATCCAATTGTATCTTTAGGATTCAAGTTTTCTCTGCATTGGTTGAATCACGCTCCAGAATCAAACCCAGACGACAAACTAAACAGAGTAAACTTTATAATTTCTACTTTTTAACGTCCTAACCATAACATGGCGCTAACAGACTGTACATGTGCAGGTGCACCGTGCATTAGAGGTGGTGCAGAACATTAATGCTAATGTGAGAAAAGCAATTACGGATCTGCACTGCATTACCAGCTGCATGTGGGAGTGCTCACAGTAACTGTATTGTGTCCATCATCATCATCATCATCATCATCATTATTATTATTATTATTATTATTTTTCTCTTGGACTTCATTTGCTTCTGCTCAGTCAGCGTGACAATCACAGCGCTAAGGCTGCACTGCTTCAACACCCTCAGGAGATGAACATTCATCGGCTGTGTGAGTGTGTGTGAGTGTGAGTGTGAGTGTGTGTGTGACTGTGTGTGTGTGAACTCAACCAATTTCCCTTTCAGATGAGCTCTTATCTGTGTGCAGGCGAGCAGAGGGAGAGTCAGCGCCCCCTATTCCAGAGATGCAGCTACAAAGGGAGACAGAGAGGAGGGGGAACTTCCGGTGCCATATTTGGAAGTGCTGGAATCCCCCCACCCCCCTCTTGACAGGGCAACCCATCTTTATTCACCTCACGTTCAGCTCATACCACAGGAAAGCTGGCGGCGGGGCGGTGGGAGAGGAGAGGAGATAACAGGAGGGAGGGAGGGAGTCTCCACAACCGCCGTGTGAATGGAGGTGATCGCTATCGTCATCGCCTCGCAGTGACGCATCTTTCTTTTCACGCACGTGATGTAACATGTGTTCTCACAAACACGTATGTTCACACAAGGACTGGCATCATTCCCTAAGAGGAGCTATCTGCTGTTTAGCTGGCGGGAGACTTGGTGCATGAGCTCCTGGTACAGCGGGGAGATAACGGCGTGTTCCTGCTTTTAATCCCCAGAGCACAACTTCATCCCTTCCTCTTCTTCCTCTTCCCAACGCAGACTCCTGTTTTAAATGTCACTCTGACGGCACAGCCACAATTAAACACACACATCCAGACACATCCTGCTTCCCCGTCCCTCTCAGGCCTTCCCCCCTTCGTTTCAGTCTAATTAGATTCAGAGAAGAACAGTGGATGGACGCCCTTGTCTCCTCGCTTTGCTTTCATTCGTTCTGTCTCTCTTTGGAGATCCGTCCCAGTAACTTTCCTTTCATCCTCTGCCAAAGCCCCCCTGCTCTCTGGCAGCCTCCTCCTCTCCCCCCTCAGTCTCCCTCCAGCTCAAGTTAGATAACTTACTGATGTGCTAAAGGATGCTGACGTCCTGCACACGTGCAGCCGATCCTGTGTTGTAGGCAACTAATATGTAAAATACCAAACACAGGCATGCAAGAGTTTCATGGTAGTTTTCTGACTGTCGGCAGCCCTGGTTTACCTCCGTCTATCGTAATCTTACAGCTCTGATCTTACAGATACATGCAGAAACATCTTTCTTCTTGACCTGGCCTGTGCCCCCGTTTCCAGACAACACCTGCACCACACAGGCAGGCTACAGAGAAACTAGAACAGAAAACCATTGGTATACAAATATTCTCTCATTTCAGCTATTTTAGATGATGACAGCTAGTCTGAGGGTTGGTGAAAGGCCTTCTGGGAAATGTAGGAAATCCCTGAATGAAGCATATTAACAGAACTTCACTGTAAACGGCCATTAGATGCGTTCAGTATAACGAGTAATGTAATATTACAGAGCAGAAATGACCAGCTGATATCAATGAACAAAAACAGTCAGATACTATTCTGATTCATTTCTGAACCACGGGGCAAGAATGCTGAAATCTATAGACCAAACTGTCTGTGCACGTTCTCAGTTATCTGGGTTATGGTCTATCAAGAGAACACCATAGAAAGGCAACTGGATTTGTAGGAGCATTCACTGGAGAACGAGGACAGGGTCCAACAGTCTCCTAGTGGACTAGTCCGTTTGTCGACTTCACGCTTTAAGCATCACGTCGACTGGTCGCTGATCACGTGACCATAACAACATGGACGCCTCCTAGAAGACAGGTGAGGAGCCCAGTGGGTCATTGTTTCATCAAGTGTGTGGAAATACTTCACTAAAGATGAAGCCCATACTACCGTGACATGTCAGTCCTGAAATACAACTAAAGTACTACTGCAAACAAGACATGCTAAGGCTAACGCTAGCAGAGGAACGGTCCAAACCCTCTGGACAGCAGTAAGTTAACAACTTCACCAAACGTCCTGTGTTAACAGAGAGAAGGAGGCTGCACATCAACTATTTGATAAAGTTATTAGACCTTTAGCTGCTTCACTATCCCATCTAACAACACACTGTGGAGGACTATTAAATGCTACTGATGGTGCTGAGGTGCTGCATGTTTTTATACAGGCTATACATATCTGTAGCTCACAGTATTGATAATCTCATGTGTTTATGTTCAGTTCTGTTGTGTTCTGTTAGTTGACATTGTTGCTGTGGTTGTAGAGCGTGTTTTGTTTTTGTCCTTGATGTCATTGAACGCACCATGCGAGAGACGGAAGTTACGGTGGAGCTGAGAGTTTGCAGAGAGAGAGATGAACATTATTAGTGTCACACTGACGGCGTTTGTGGTGTTGATGTGGTCTACGTCTGACCGGCAGCAACTCGTGTTCAAGCTTCAATTAACTTGCATTAAAGCCTCTGTAGCTTCGTTTGCATGAGACGCTATAATATGTATTCAGGTCAAGAATATACTATTCATTACTTTCTACTGTGTTCCAACTCCTACTAGTCATATGAGTTTCTGATGAACAACACCCACAGATGTTCCTGTTTAAACCCAAACTCCCCACCAGTCTTTTAGAACTGAAGAGTACAAGTCCAGTTGCCTTTCCTTAGTGTTTCTTTACCGTTCACTGGAGTCGTGTTTGCAACGTTGTGATTTGGTTTTCACCAGCTAAGAAAAACATTTGATTCCTCAACTGAGTGATGTTCTGCTTCCTTTCATCAGGACGTTCACTACATCATCACTATCACCATGCAGATTCAGCATATGTAGAGTGATGTAGAGTCCATGGATAAGCTGAGAGTAGTGATCTGAGCTGTAAAGTTGCTGATCGTCAAGAATATTTCTATCAACCTTTACGTAACAGGAATGCTTAATGAGCACATCTGCATGGCTGAACCCCTGTGCCCCTACCTGCTCTGCTCCCCACTTACATAACACAATCACGCAACCCACAGCAGAGTCGGAGAGCGTCACCGTGACGCTCGCCGACGCCGCAGCTCAAAGATCAGCAACGAGGCGCGAAGCTAGAACGACCCCTGGAGCTCGAGGAGGCTCAAGTTTTCAGCAGGGACACAAGCACAAAGCCGACGGTAGGACATGAGGAGGCGACGGAGGTGAAAGCAGCGTGACTAATGAGAGAAGAGAAATCACCGGAGGAATCCTGCATGAAGAGCAAAGCATCAGAACTCAATGTGTTTGTCTGCACGGGGACACAGAGGCAGGATGGAGGATCGGCTTCTTTTATTTCATACAACCTCAAACATGATGGAAGGAAAACAGACCAGGGTGATTCTATCTGCCTGATGAGCTTGTACATGACAGTAGAACCTCTTTTCATGGAGTGAAAGAGGAGGAAGAAAACCTCCTCCCTCCCTCCCTCCCTGCCTCAGTCAACCCACTGCTGCACTTTATCATTTCCCCAACAGATGCCCTGCCTCTCACCTGCAGCGCTCATCCTCCAACAACATCTGTCTGCTAGCTCATGAGCTGGAGGACACAACCGATAAGACGGCGTCACAGATAACACGCCAATGAAGTCTAATGAATCAGTACAGAAGGCAGCTGGAAAACTACTACGAAATGAAAAGCCCTGAACAGATTGTACTCGTGTGACTGTGGGGATAAAGTGTTCTCTAGCATTACTCACAGCCCCCCCCACACACACACATTGGACCAAAACCCTCCCTGGAGAACAAATAGTTTTGGCTTCGCTCTTCCACCACCAGCGCCTCGTGTCTCGCAGAGGTTGGACTTGATAATATGACAATATTTATGGGAGGAATCATGACTGCATTCACTAGAGGAGGCTCCGTGCTGATAGTCGGGCAATTCAAATACCAACGCAGCCTCTTTAGAAGAGATTGATGCCGTTCACCAGCACATAATGTGATGGAGACACCTGAGCTGAAAGCTTCTGTCAATAACCAGAGAAACGAGGGCTCCTTTCATCAGATGAGTTATTACAGGGAAACTCTGGAGTTCCTACATTACAACCTCGTTTATTCAAGATCGCATTCATGCATAATTAATCTGCATCGCCCAAGGATGTTTAGTGAGAAAGCAAACGCCACTTGAAGAATGTTATTAAGCCACAAACCCACAAGAAAATATTTACTCTGCAGTGGAACCAGGGAACCAGGTGTCATTTGTTTCTGTTGTTAATTTGCATTAATCCATCATCATCAGTCTGTTAATGTGTCAGTGATATCTTCTGATGCGGTGAAGCCAGCGGTCACACACTAGAGAAGCTAGGGCAACTTTAACGAACACGTACATTTATGGACAAACGTGTCAACGGTAAATCAGTAAATGGTAAATGGCCTTGCTTTTATATAGCGCTTTTCTACCTATTGGTACTCAAAGCGCTTTACAGTCAGAGACACATCTACCCATTCGCTCACACAAGCACACACACATTCATACACCAGTGCCACGCACTGGGAGCAACTGGGGGTTCAGTGTCTTGCTCAAGGACACTTCGACATGTGGCACATTCCGGGGATCGAACCGCTAACCCTCTGGTTCGTGAACAACCTGCTCTACCTACTGAGCCACAGTCGATGCTGCAGATCAGTGGCAGGATGGCTCGGTACCAAAGGTGGATTTATGGGATTAGCCTCGATTTGACGCAACTTGTAGATTTATCCAACAAAGGTTCAAAAAAGGCAACTGGACCTGTAGAGTTTTTTTGAGAAGACGTTTCATCCGAGTAGCTTCTTCAGTTCTAGGGGACTGGTGGGAAGTCTGAGGTTTAAATAGGAACTCCTCCTGAAGAACTTGCTTGTTATGCGACTCCAAGTGTCTCCACAAACTTGTTATTACGAATTTTTCAGGAGGAGTTCCTATTTAAACCTCAGACTTCCCACCAGTCCCCTAGAACTGAAGAAGCTACTCAGATGAAACGTCTTCTCAAAAAAACTCTACAAGTCCAGTTGCCTTTTTTGAACCTTTGTTGGATATACCATGACCTGGATGACTGAGAACCTTCACAGACAGCTCGTAGATTATTTTGGTCTTTATTCCACTGACACAAACTGAACCCCACTACATACGTCATTCTTGTCCAGAACCCTCGTCACCTCACGCATCAACTCTCTGCTCTACCCTCCAAGTGTCTCCACAAACGCTGCAGCAGCTCGTATCATCACCAGAACATCAGCCCAGTTCTTCAGCAGCTCCACTGGCTTCCAGTAAAATCCTGCATTGAAAACAAGATCCTGCTACTTAAAGGCCCTTCACAACCAAGCTCCATCACATCTATCTGAACTTCCCAATACTCTCAGATCCTCCTCAGCCACTGTCCACCATGGCTTCTAGAGCATTCAGTCGCTCAGCTCCACTCCACCTGACATTCAAAACATAGACTCTCTGGCATGTTTCTGATCCAGACCGGCTTTCCCTCGTATCTCATTTCTATTTACTTAAATCTGCTTTTATAACAGTGCATTGTATTTTTTATTCTTATGATGTTTATGTAAGGTGACCTTGAGTGCTTTGAAAGGCGTTTTCTTCATGAAGGTTATCGTATCCAGCGCCGGTTTAAAAATAACAGTCAGATGTTGATTCAGCTTTGTTCTCTGTGGTCTGTAGTACGTTCCTATTAAATACCAGAAATACTTTTAATTCAACACAGTCTCCACAATGATCCTGCAGGTGAATCACCAGCTTCCTGACTCTGCTTCTACATAATGAAATAAGTATTTATTTCATTATTAGAATGGATTGTACCTAATGAATTGCCTGTTAATGCAACCACACCTGGACCCATGTGAGACCGTGTGATGGAGGACATGAGCGTCCCGTCTGTCCACCGTCTAGTCCCATGCACGCTCAGCAGACCTCCAGGCAGCCTCGCCCCGACGCTCCAGTTTCATTCATTCAACAAACTGAGCCGGCGGTTCTGCAGGGATTACAATGCTCGGCTGAATACGCTCCCCCAACAAACAAACACACAGATGGTGTTTGTTCAGCAACCACAACAACCTGAGGAGACGCAGCGTTTAGCCGCGTTCCCGAACACGTCTCCTCGCGTCATCTGAACCTCCACAGTGATCCAGGAGGACGTCTCAGACGGACGGACCACACCGGCCGGTAGAGGCTCCCTGTGTTTAATGTGAGCTTAGACATCGGTACAGAGCAGCTCTACAGCGCTGCATGCGTGCTGCAACGAGGCGAAACACAACACACACACAGTCGTGAGACACTACTGCCCACACACACACACACACATGCATGCACCCGTGTGACTCATCCAGAAATTACATTCAGCTTCTCTTGTCTCAGCGGCAGAGCGGTGAGGCTGCAGCGCTGGTTATTCTGGACGCTAACAGTCCAACAAACTGGAAACACAATCAGAAACAAAAGCCGCTGTTCATCCAGGGAGGGGTCATCATGCATCATGGCCCATCAACGCCGTGGCCCTGCAGCTTTTTAAGGGTTAAGATCTGCTGGTTGGGGTTAAAGTGACACGTATCTGATGTGGATGAACGGTTAATGGAGGTCTAACAGGAGCAAGAACATTTTATTGTGATATTATGATATTATGTATTGTGTGATTAATGTTCCTCATCTCCATCTCACTGCTACAGGCTTTAATTCTCTCCTCGGTGGAGAAACAAACGCTGAGTGTCTGATGTTTGCTGGCACCTCCGGGCCTCCTCCACGCTTTTAATGAGCCAATAAAGATCCTGACTGGACCAGCTCAGAGGTTCCCCCAGCCGGGGCCTCACCGCCGCAGCACCGGCGAGCGTCGGGCTCCTACAATCAGCCCCCAGCGGGGTCCAGACCGGCAGCAGGGCCCCACTTCTCCTCCTCCTCCTCCTCCTGGCTCCTGCTGACTCCTTAATGATGCATCCTGCTGGTGACAGGAAGAAAGCCCAGCTCTGCTCTTCTGCATGATGCCGTTTTCATACTTGACCCCCGAGCAGCACCGTCTGTCACCTCGTCTTTTTGTACATAGCATACGCTTTTCTTTCCCAACACAAATGTTCATAGCAAACACATCAAGGTCTGCATACAATGGTTATTGTTAGATATCAGTGGTAGATCCTCCCTCAGCATCGGTTCCTCTCCACTGAACCCTCATTAGAGCCTTTTCAAGAAACCACACACAGCATACAGAAGGTCAACTGTTCTTTCCTTCACGTGTCCTGCCTCTGCCACACAAGGAACCATGAACCCCCATCCTCCAGCTCCCATGCCCTGGTAGCTCTAAAGCACTCCGACCCTCTCCGGGTATTTTTGTGGAGGCGTGTGGAACGGTGACAAGTCTCCTCACATAAAGGAAAGCCCTTCGCCCCTGGAGAGCTGCCCCTTCAGCTGCAGTGAAACTCAAGAGCAACACCTCTCCGGCACGGCCCCTGCCCTCGCCCCTGCCCCGCTCCACTCTGCTGAGGAGATAATAGATTTATTCTCTCCTTATTCTAGGACAAAGTCTTCATCGTGATTCAGGCGTTTATTCTAATCTCAGAAAGAGTCAGAGCAGATCACTGATTAAGAGTTTTGTGTTCAGGTTATAAAGCTCCACATGGACGGGGCTTCACAGGCTCAGACTGAACTGCCCCGGGGCAAAGTGTCAGCTCAGACATTTAGTCTTAACACTGGAACTTATATGATGGACTCACTCCCTCACTCCCTCAGCATTACTGCAGATAAAACAGAATAAACGGGTCAAATAAACACAGCCAATGAAACCTCAGAGTTCAGGGAGGAGGCTCTGACTTTTAAATCTTTAGATTGATAAGATATCAACCCCCTGCCTCTGATTACTTTGCCCTTTCCAATCATTTTTGACATTTTCCAGCCTTTACGCGCCACATGAGTCTCAGTCCGCAGCGCTCAACTCTCTTCAGTTCCTCCTGCGGATCAGCTCCTCATCATTAAACGACTCCACCACACAAACAGAGGCCACTTCTGTGTCCAGAGTGGAAAGACCGGGACTAACAGAAGGTCAGGTGAGTCCAAGTTGTCCCCGCGCCCTCCTCCGTGTCCGTCCACCCGTGCAGCAGGTGTCCGTGGGAGACAAACTAAGCAAGCGGCCGCTTCTTACCTTGTAGACATTCTCCGTTATGCGGTGCACCTCGTCGGTCCGGGACATCCTTGTCGGCGCGTCAGTCAGAACCATAGACTACAGCTTGTTCCTCTCTGGGTGAGGAGGGGGGACTGTCCGAGCTGAGAGCGGCGGAGAGGAGGCAGCTGCTCGCGTGGATCGTGTCGCGCTGACTGAGAGAGACGAACACGTCAGGCCGTGGGATCCCTGCTTTTATAGGAAAGTCCTCCGCTGCGCCCACACCGGCTCCCCACGCAGCCAGTCAGTCAGTCGGTGCCTCTCGGTTGGAGCGCAGAGGCGGACTCTACGGGAGATGGGCGGCGCTGCGTTCAAGGGCGGTGGGAAATGGAACGACTCGAACAACCTAAGCGACACCAGATTAGATTAAATCAGATTAGATTCATTGCTGCTGCATAAAGAACAGATACATAGACCATGAAATACGGTTTGGCATCAAAGCGGAAGAACAAAGAGAAGAATTAACCCAGTAAGAGGAAATAAATCACATCAAGAATAGTAAATAAAAGATGCAGTACTAATATATAAATGGATATATCAGTATATCAGTCAGTACACACACATATCTATACGTACAGATCTAAATACATTCATAGATGGATAGATATTTGAATAATCAAATCTTAAAAATGAAATTCGACCAATTTACCAAAACCTCCAGATCAGAACCCAACTTCATCTCCCTATCAAGACCTTAGAGGGGCCACATTAGAAGTTTTCCCTCCATCTAACACAGATTGACCCTTTTACCCAACAGGTAATCCATCCACCCCATTTAAATTAGAATCCTAATCTCTGGGTTCTGACTGACGCACATTAATTTAAAATTAAAAGATTAAAACTTCTCCTTGGAGATGACAGACCATCAGCCCCTCTGACTCAGTTGCTTTGTTCTGCCAGAGGAGCGTCTGAAACCCTGACACTGGCTTCTCCGAGCTTTAAAGGGAGTCCATAAACGCAGCATACCATTTAAAGAAGCCACGCCTGCCCTCGCTGTGTCACGCAGCCCACGCCGCCTCTGCTACAACCATTCAGAACCATTCACCTGACTGAGCGTCTCCACACGGACCCTGGAGGTCTCAGGAGTCTCCATCCTGGTCCCCCCAATCATCCAGTCTATGTAGAGGTTCAGTGAGATCAGAACATGTTTATTCATCTTGTAACCTCTCTACAGGTCAGGGCAGTGGTCTGGTACCGGAGGATGGATTTGTTTTTGTGTTTTTGTGACATTCCAACAGTAGATGAGTCCACAGAGAGGGTATAACTGTGGTCCACGTATCTGCTCTATATTTGTGTGGTTTCTGGCTGAGTGGGCTCTGCCTGGTATGAGTGGGACGGAGCCACGTTTTCTTGGATTCAAAGCCTGGTGTGGTGGGCCGGGGAATCCCACTCATCTCAGCGCATCACGATGTGGAAGCTGGCACTGAGGAGATAACAGGATTGGCTTCTCTTTTCTGTTCTTTTCTGTTCTTCCTCCAGCGAGATAAAACAGATACGTCTGGTGGAGCAGATAATAAAGTGGAAGCACGGCGCTCCACCACAACAGACTTGTTTTGTTTTGATGGTCACATCTGATTAACGTGAGGAGGCCTGAGGAGGCCACGGCTGGAGACGCTCAGTGGGAATCAATCAGGCATGTTTGGAGCCCATCGATCCTCTGTGACCGTTCAGTCCTCACACTTAGTTTCCTTTATTGAATGTGAGCTTTCATTAGGTTTGCTGAGCGTCAACACGCCTCCAATGATACACCAACAAATTAAGATGTTGACGGTTAATGAAGCTCAGCTCCAGGAGGAATCAGAGCCTGAGACGGACTATGACCAGAGATGACGACAATAAAACCAGCTCTTTGAATACCAACATACCGGTCTCAGCACTGATGCCTCCCAGCCAGAAGGTTCTGGGTTCTAATCCAGGCCCACTGGTTCCTTTCTGTGTGTAGTCTGCATGTTCTCCCTGTGTCTGCGTGGGTTCTCTCCAGGTTCTCCAGCTTCCTCCCACCGTCCAAAGACATGCTGGTTAGGTTCATTGGTGATTCTAAATACAGCCGGCAGGTCCAGAGTGTTGTGGAGAGGGTACGGTCTCCACGGGAAGTGTCGGTTCAAATCCCAATATCAGAACTTTTTGGGAGCAGCTTCAGGACCAGTTGGTGGAGTCACTGGTTCACTCCCTTCCAGGTTCTTCCAAGCGTGCTCTCATGGAATGAATGAATGAATGAATGAATGCAACAAAGAACTATAATCACAAATCAGGAAGGAAAACGTTCTGTGTCACTTTAAGTTTGTGATCTCCTTTTTAAGACTTGTCTCAGCTCAGTTGAGTCTTTCCCATCAAAACCGTCCCAGACTGATCTTCACCTGGACACAGAGACATGGACACAGAGACATGGACGCAGGTCAGACTGAAGACACAGTAACTAATATGTTAGTTGCTGTGATACTTACTGCCCTTAAGACTTTACTAGACAATGAATAAACCAAAAATATGCTGAGCTCAAGTAATTAATCAGCTTTGGGGAACTGAAAGATCTGAACCTGAGACTTTGGATTTGTCCCAGAAGAATTACAAGGCTCCACGTGTCCCCTCGTTATAAACAGTCCCACAGCTAGGACTCAGCAGGTCACATGAATCAGGACTTGTTAATCATTTGATATTTTGAGAAATATACTTCATTGCATTCAGGCCAAGAGGTGAGAAGTTTGAAACCACTCTTGTGAAGTTTAGCTTGAAGACTCAAAGAAGCCCGTCCTGTCCCTGAACCCAAAACAAGAAATCATTTTGGACCTAACCACCACAGATTCATGATCCCAACTTGAGTTTTAAACATTCATTCATTTTCTGTCACTGCTCGTCCTGTTAAAGTTCTGATATTGAGATTTGAATCAACACTTCTCGTGGAGACCGTACCCTCTTCACAACACTCTGGACCTGCCGGCTGTATTTAGAATCACCAATGAACCTAACCAGCGTGTCTTGGGACGGTGGGAGGAAGCTGGAGAACCTGGAGAGAACCCACGCAGACACAGGGAGAACATGGATTAGAACCCAGAACCTTCTGGCTGGGAGGCATCAGTGCTAACCACCACACCACTGTGCTGCCAAATTTTCAACAGACATTTTAGAAATATCCATTAGTGAGCTTTAGACATTTTATCTTGGTGTCTAACGGTGTAGAAGACATTATAGTCCAGTTACAAACATCCAGTGAGCATTCAGAGCCATGAAGACACTCCACACTGACCTTCAGGACGTCACCGTGACCTTGTCTGAAACAACTCGCCTGTGTATGTGGAGCAGAAAGCAGAGGTGTAGCCAGGTAGGCGTCACACACTCACACACCTACAGACGTCTATTCTCCTCTTCACGTTCAGCCCACTCACCGCCGTCCTCTCCTCAGATCCACGTCTGTGATTCATCAGCGGCGCGCTCTGACATTCAGGTTCCTGTCTGTGAGCCGCCCACTCCCACACAGAGTGGGTCCAGAGTGGGTCCATTCAGAGGGACGACGGCGATGTGAAGTGAATTCAAGTGGCGTGGTGGAGATAGTTCAGGCCATTTCTGGGTTCCTGAACACTGGAGCTAAAATAAATTCAGTTATACATAGAAACAGTGTCCTCTTATCTCATCTGTGGTTTTGTCCTGCTGTTAAACAGCCTTCTATATTTATGATGGGGCAAATTATGGTGGCGCTTCACGTACGAGACATAAATAGAAGAAACCGGAGAGAGTGGGAGTTTATATTGTCTGGATTTAAACTTAATTTCTAGAGAGAGAGGTCCGACCTTTTCTCCCCAGACTGGACATCAGTGAGGGTCAACGTCTTATAGGAGGAGAATCTGAGGAGGCCGGTTCCAAACTGGGAAGACCACTTCTTCAATGATCTCTGTGATGTTGAAACAGGAAAGAGACAAACGGCCGCTATAAACTCAGAAGAGCTGATTTTGATCAGCACCAGTTTGTGGATTTATTAGTTATACTCACAACTGGACTTCCTGAGGAACCGAGCCCAGAACATCATCCACTCTCATCTTAAACACTGGAGTACCACAGGGACGTGTCCTCAGACCCTCGACTGATCCCCCACTTATAACAAGACAACAACCTGGACCTGAACATCACCAGAACAACGAAGATGATACTGGACTTCAGGAGGTCAAGGTGCTCTGAGCACCCCTTCCTCTACATACATGGGGGGAGGTGTCCCAGCCGACCTCACCTGGACTTCACACATCCTCCATCAGGTGATAAAAGCTCAAGAGAGACTCTACTACCTGAAGAACTTCTACCAGTCACCTGACCTACTGCTGCACAGAAGAAGGACCTGCACAACATTTCCACCCATAAGAGACGTCTACAAAAGAAGAACACAGCAGGTTTTTAGAGGATCCCAGTCACCACAGACATCACACAAACATTCAGGTGGCAGGAGTAAGGATGCTAAGGGAAATGAAAGTCACCCTCTCTATGCCTTAGAGGTTTTCAGGAAGAGGCTCATCCCTCCAAAGTGCTGGAAAGAGAGGTCTGTCTGCAGCCATGAGGCTTTTTAACGATAGGTAGCTTTCATCCCAGGTGTGCAACTGTTTTTATCCCTAATGTTGTATTTATATTTTTATTTATTTCTTGTTTATTTATTCTCATGTATCATGTGTCGTATGGTGCTGCAACACTACAATTTCCTTTTAAAGGAGACATGAAGCACCCACCTAGTCTCGGTGGCAAAAACACTTTAGGAACAACTAAAAAAAAAAACCTGAAGAACAGCACAAGGTGTTGACCTGGCCTCCAAATTCACTAGATCCCAAACTGATCAAGTATCTGTGGGATGATCCACAGAGGCCCCTCCCCTCAACCCATAGGACCCAGTGGTTGTAGAATAAATAACAGGAATTCAATCCAGTTTAACAAACTACATCCTATAAAACGATGTGACGCTGTTTCATCATCAACTGAACATTAGAACAACCGTGAAGGAGGATTTACTGCAGCGCTGTTACATCACAACAGACTCACTAGTACCTAATGTTGTAGCTGTAACCACTCGTCACCTCCACAACAGCTTCCTCAGAGATCTGTCGCCACCTTGTGTTCAATCTATGAATAATAATAAAGTCTAAAATCTCAGTGACAATAAAAAACACTTTTATTGTAAAAAGAATGAAGAGAGAGAGAGAGAAAGAGAGAGAGAGAGAGAGAGAGAGAGGTACAATTTAAGACAACCAGTTGGATGCTGATTAATGAGAGTATGACTCATCAGCGTTGTCAGATTAACTGATTTACAGATTAGTCTGATGGATCTTCAAACACACACAAGCCTCCAGGATGTAGGTCGTCATTCCCACAGCCAATCACAGCTCAGCGAAGTAACCACAGCGTTCATAAATACCACTCAGGTGGCAGAGACCAGGGTCCCGTTCTGAGCCGTTACCGTCCCGTCTGGGCTCCAGAGGTGATAAAAGAAAAACACAGCGGTGATATGATCAGAGCTTCCTCCAATGACACTCAGCTAATCCACAAGGGGAGCACAGAATGAGATTAGTTAAGCAGCTTGAGGAGAGGTCAGGCCCAGAGAGTATTCTGTGAAACAGACGCCAATGTTTCGGCAGAAAAAGAGTTCACCGCGAAGACGAGGCCCCGTCCCGGGACAAAGGAGACGGAAGAGTCAGCTCAGACAAATCAGAAGAAATAAAGTTAGCTGTCAGTGCTGCGGTTCAGCTGAGACCCAAAGTGTTCAATTGTTTTATTATTATTAGAATAAAACTGCTAAAAAATGTATTTGGGGACAAATCTGATGTAATCTGATTACATGAAGATAAGAGAAACCAAAATCTGAAATATAAAAATAAAAGAAGAGACGTGCTGCAGACAGAGTCCATTAAATGTGTTACTGACACAGACTGTGGATTATTAATCTTCATCTAAATATGGAGAATCGGGGGGGGGGGGGGGGGGGGCGAGGCTCTGGGACCAGAGGGTTCTGGTTTCTATTGTCTGGAACAGAAACTAGAACCTTAACTCCTCTTTCACCTCTAGTTGAGATCTAGCGTCTGAGCTCAGATAAAAGCTGAGTTTGTTCTGCTGCAGACTTTTTATTTAAATCTGATTTAACCTCGTCTGTTGACATGGAGCTAGAAACTGAGAGAAATAAAAACCACAGTACGACCCAATAAAACTTAAGTCTAGTAATTTAGGTGAGGCGACCGTTGAGGCAGCGTGAGGGGAACGTGACGAGTTAAGATGAGCTCCTTGGACATGCAGGTCGGGTCAGTTCAGGGTAAACACGGAGCGAGAACATCAAATAATCTAAGGTTAGGCACAAGTATCTGATCTCACAGGTCTTCATGGTTCAATGTGTGGAGGGCGCGGCCGTGAACCGGGCGGCCCTTCACCGGGACGTCCCAGAGGGAGCCCGGGTATCTGTCCGACAGGCCGCTGAAGCAGAGAGTTCTCCGGCTGATGGTCGGGGTGGTCGTGAAGTTTCTTCAGCAGTGAGCGTGTCAGCAGACGGCGGCGGTCACGAGGCTACACAGCGAGCATCTCCCGCTCCGGCTTCTTCCTGGGACGGTCCCGCTCTGAAACGAAAACACAGGACGGATCAGTTTAAAACCACTCAGGGGACGTGGTAAAGACACGTCTGACGGCTGATGAGCAGATGTGGAGCGTTGATACGTCACCGTGTGATAAACATCTGACAAGAGTCTTTAAAAACATTCTGTCGCTTCACTTCTGTTGAGTTTCAACCATCTAGAAAAACTACAACGTAAAGAATCTGATTTCTGTTTTATTTTATTTTATCAGTTGATTCGTGGATCAGTTAGATCACTAGATGTTTAGGATCACCAGTGAACCCA
The DNA here is from genome assembly GCF_963514085.1 of Chelon labrosus. Taxonomy (NCBI): domain Eukaryota; kingdom Metazoa; phylum Chordata; class Actinopteri; order Mugiliformes; family Mugilidae; genus Chelon; species Chelon labrosus. The sequence continues at coordinate 1,835,953 of NC_140352.1, read as the reverse complement.
ACACCTGAGAGGACCCCACAGCCGGCCAGAGGGTTTCAACCCACAACCTTTAGCTGTGATGCTAACCGCTGCTAACAGCTGCTAACACCCACTCAGAGCAGAACGTTCATGTAAATCTACCTGCTTTAGTTTTAGAGGACTGACAGAGAGAAGAGCTGACATGCTAGCTGTTAGCATCTCCGTTAGCATCTGCTCTGGAGTCTTTTCTCCTGAACAGCTGATGAGGACGCAGCGATGACAGAGAGTCTCAGAGTCTCTCTTTAACGAGTTTCTGATGTTTGGATTCATCTTTTTAATAAACACTGAGACGCGTCGACGTCGTTGCAGCTTCAGATGTTCGTCTGACGGAGGAGACGAGACATCGGATGTCAAGAATGTAAACAAACCAGGACAGGTCTAACAAGATAGAGACTGATAAGATGTCCGTGGGTCACATGAGGACCGTCCGTCCTTCAGCCTGTCCTCGTCACACTGTCGCTGGTTTGTTTCTTGTTCATTAAACGACAACAGTTCTGAACTCGACAACACACCTGGCTTCTCATCCACGGCGTTCGGGACGTCCGGCAGCTCGTCTGCAGGAACCTCAGGAAGCTCCACGTCTCCCTGAGAGACGGATCAGAGTGGAAACAAGATCAGATGGAGTTCTGCTCTCACGTCCCGTTAGTGTCTGTACCTGTGGTCCAATGATCAGATGAGATCAAACTCACCTGAGTGATGGCCTCCAGCTCAGCCAGGACAGCGTCTTCATCCTCCTGGGTCAAGGAGCCGGCCAGCATCTCGTCTATTTGCTGCAGGACGACGAGAAGAAAAACAATAAACTCAAGAAGGACATTTCACATCAGAGGAAACAGATCTGAGTCCAGAATGAGAGACTCACCCTTTGGTACTCGATGGAGTCTTGAGTTTCATCCATGATCCGTTCCACTTCTTCAATGGACATCACCTGAGGAGAGAACCAGTCAGACACGGTCCACATCTGGAACAAAGGCTCAGCACCTCTGGAACCTTTTTTTTTTTTCTCCACATCACTTACCTCGTGCATTTTCTTCAGACATTCATTTCCAACCTTCAACCCGTCGAAGACTTTCCTCTCGATCTGAGCAAACTCCAGGTCCTGAACCTGGAACCAGAAGCAAAGAGAGGAACCGTTAAGACTGTTCTCTTTAACGAGGGTCCGGGCCGAGGGTCCGGGCAGCGCTGCCGTCGCTCACCATGCGCTCCAGGTTGCTGATCTGGTTCTCGGTCTTGTCGAGGAGCTGATCCTGGTAGCGCTTCTTCTTCAGGAGGAGGAGAGCTTTGCTGTTTGGAGGGAAACACAGGAACTGGTTTAAACTAACACCAACTATTAAAATGCTCTGAAGAAAAAAAAGCAAAGTTGTTGGAGGATCTAGAGAACTGTGCAAAAGGTTTCACCACTAGACTGAATCATTGAACCAGAACAGACACCAGACAGAGTCATGGAGAGATTAAACCCTGATCTGATCTGATCTGATCTGTAGCGTACAACACAAACTGAATTAAATTACTGAACATTTAGATTTTAAACTAATTTATTTGATTCTTTATCTGCTGCCAGACAAGAAGGAAACGATCATTTCTCTGACATGTTTATCTCATGTGAACATTTGCAGTAATATTTATTTTTGGTGCAATAAATACCCTGCAGCGTCTTAAAGGGATCTGTATCCTGAGTTCTACTTATACTTTATTCTATCCAGGTCTTATTCTTCCTTCTTTTCATACATACCTCTGTGGTTTATTTTAGCAGCTGTACTGAATGTTTTAATAAACATTTCTGATGTGATACTCACTCCTTCTTGCCGTTCTTCAGCAGCTGCTTGGCTAACAGTCGCTCCTTCTCCAGCTGCAGGTTGAGCCTCTTCTGATATTGCCTCAGTTTATCTCTTTGCTGTTTCAGTTGCTGCAATGAGGAAACAGACGTCAATCATCAACCTGGTAGATCCACACTCACCTACAAACCAGTCCATCGACACACAGCTGATTATTATTATTATTGTTCTTATTTTAGGTTTAGATGCTGAAGCTGTCAAACCTGAAAGTTTACTGTCAAACATAGTAAACATCAGTTAGGTTATCTGTTTTATAAAGCTCTGATTTTAACAGTAAAATCCTGTATAGTTAAGTTATTTTTCATAAACAGTGAAGCCGAATTGAAGAGAAGATCCTGATCAGTGATTAAATGTTGTGTTTCTGTTGATCATCGTGTCTGTGTTTGACTCCAGAGGTGAACGTCGTTAAATCCGCAGACTTGTCAAAGCGTTTCGGTGAAGTTTGCTCTGGGCAGAACGCCCAGCGCCGAGGCTGACATTAACTCTCCAGTTAGCATGCTAACGCTAGCCAGCTAGCAAGGCGCGAGACACTCACCAAAATGGCTTTGTCTTGTTCCGTCACGCGGGTTTGTTTCTTCTTTCCGAACAGGTTTCCCATCCTGACACAGCATACCAGCCTCCACCAAGACCAGGGGGGAATGTGAAACTGTTTCTGGCTCAAACTGTTCTCAGGAGGCTAACGTCTGGAGCTGCTCCTCCATTATTTGTGTAGTCATCTGTGTCCACACCCACATCAGGAAGGACGGCAACAGGGGAGGGACAAAACAGTCCACGAGGAAAGAACCGTAGTGAAGTTAGTTTGAAGTTGGATATTGGACACATAGACATATATACATTGGACAGACATCAGCTCTGGGTAAACCTCTTCTTCTTTAGGAGGACAGTGAGACTCTGAGCAAGTCACTCCAGCATTTAAAGTGCACCCGTACTACAGACTGTACGGTAAACACACGGACATAGAAGACGGCTACAGCGTGTACCGACTTCCTGTTTTCAAAATAAAAATGTGGGCTATTTAAAGCAGAGATACTGTGTGTTCAGAGATATTGAGAAGGTATTGGGCTAAAACAAGAGGTGTATCTCATTCAGCCAGTGTAGTGACATGATCCAACACTGATTTGGAGTCAGCTGATCACATGACCTGGAAGCTATTGAGCTAAAATGCCAATATTTACATATAAAAATGAATAAAAGATTTAAAATGTAAAAACAAGAGATGTATCTCATGCAGCCAGTGTAGTAGCATGATCCTACACTGATTTGGAGTCAATTGATCACAGGACCTGGAAGCTATTGAGCTAAGATGCTAATATTTACACATAAAAATTAATAACAAATATTTTGAGATTTAAAATGTAAAAACAAGAGGTGTATCTCATGCAGGCCATGGAGGACTATGATCATACACTGATTTGGAGTCAATTCATCACATGACCTGGAAGTTATTGAGCTAAAATGCTTTTTTTGCACTGCCTTTTTGCACGAAACCACTACCTCACCATCTCATAGTTTAAGCAATTATTTATATGTAGAGTTTATTCCACTGTTGGCAAACTATATACACAGAATGTATTTAGATTTCTGTTTTTTTCTTTATATATTTTTCAGAGCATTGTTATTTTGTATATATTTTTCACATTTGTATTGTGTTTCTTTTTGGTAACTCTTTTTTAACCATGTCGAAGTCGTCATTGTCTTCTGTATATATATTTGCCAAATTCCGTGCTACTGTGACAAGGAAATTTCCCATAGTGGGATTAATAAACATGTCTTATCTCATCTCATCTTATTTATACATAAACATTGATAAAAAAAAAAATTCTTAGACTTTTAAAATGTAATAACAAGACGTGTATCTCATCCAGCATCCAACATGAGGACCATCACACGTTAATAAAAATAGCCTGTATCTGTATCTTAACCATCCACTGGACTAATATGTTAACAACATTTATTTTATTTTATTTTTAACTTAAAAAAGGGGGCCGTTTTAATATGATTCAGTCCCATCTGTTAGTTACTTGTATAATTTCAGCTTGTGAAAAGTACAAGTTTCTTAAAACAGACTTCTACAGCTTTTATTCTGAAATTGTGAAGTTCCGGTGACCTGTCTTCAAATCAGCCGAGGGGCGGGGCCTGAGATTAAAGGCAGGAGACGCTGCAGGATGTAGTCGATGTACTAATACAGTCTTCACTTACAACTTGTTAACTGTGGTGTTGAACATGGGCCGCTTCAAAAAAGGGCAGAGACAGAGGACGACAGACATGTGGGGTAAAGCTGGGGGGACAGAAACCATTGTCCGGTCTTTCAAGCGTTACCGTATTTATGAGATAAATGTCCCAGCAGACGCTTGGACATCACTCACACTTCATTTATTTCAAACCACCCAAAGAAAGTACGTCGATTGGGTGAAAATCGTCTGGAGGCAGAACAGACGAGGAGTCCAGACAGCTGTGCTTAATGCAGGTAATAACACACAAACGGGTGAACGCGCTCATTTCAACACTGTACAGTTAGCGTGTGTGTGTGTGTGTGTGTGTGTGTGCGTGGCACGAATATCAGCATTTCAGCTCAATAGCTTCCACGTCATGTGATGAATTGACTCCATATCAGTGTGGGATCATGTTACTACACTGGCTGCATGAGATACACCTCTTGTTTTAGCCCAGTACCTCCTCAATATCTCTAAACACAGTATCTCTGCTTTAAATAGCCCACATTTTTATTTTGAAAACAGGAAGTCGGTACACGCTGTAGCCGTCTTCTATGTCCGTGTGTTTACCGTACAGTCTGTCCAATATCCAACTTAAAACTAACTTCACTGCGGTGAGGAACGAAACTATTCTCTATTAAGAAGAGCTTTTAGTAAACTGGCTTTTATCAAGCCACGAAACTCTTTTATAATAATTATTTTTGCTGAAATTGAATTAAATATCAGTACTAACTGTATAAAGTGACTATATGTGGATATATGTGGTTACACGAGTTTTCACTGCCCTCCAGTGGCCAAACTGAGGAACTACACTATACCATTAATCAAGGTACCGTCAATGCACAATCACTGCATTTCATTTTATTTAGTGAAAAAGTTTTACACAGAACATTCAAATAAAAATAACACAAAAAACTAAATGTAGAGACTCAAACCTTCACCAGTGAAATAAAGCTCGCTATACTTCCTGCGTGTCATCTGGAGGGAGGACAGAAACACTTCACACAGTGGTATGGGTGAATTTAACCAGTAAATATGAAAGATTTAAATTAATCAGACCTTTTAAAGCTGAGCTTCAAGAGCAGCAGTTTGATGCTGTGTGATAGAAACCAAACCATTGTATGTTTTGTGTCCATGAGAACCAAATAATTCATTGTTTACTTCCTGGACGGCTTGATGGGAAAATGATTTTTGTAAATTTTGTGTCAAATTTTTGAAAAAATGTGTTTTGCTGAGTTTTAGAATAAATGAACACCAACATTGAACATCAGTGTGAAGATACATCACGTCACAGATGTCCATTATGTGTCTGTGTTTCAGTGTTACCTGCAGATGTCCAGCAGCTGTTAGTGGTTAAAGAAGAATTTCTCCCTAAATGGAGTCCCAGTCTGGAAGAACAAAAACCAGAACTCCTCCACATAAAGGAGGAACAGGAGGAACTCTGGGTCAGTCAGGTGGGAGAGCAGCTTAATGGGCTGGAGGAGGCTGATATCACCAGGATCCCATTCACTGATGTTCATGTGAAGACTGAAGCTGATGACGAGAAACCTCAGGCCTCACAGCTTCAACAAAGTCAACCTGAAGACAACAGAAAGACGGAGTCTCCAACCAACAGCTCAGATAAAGACATGCAAACAGAAAGTGATGAGGACGACTGTGGAGGACCAGAACCAGCCAGGATCCCAGATCCAAACCTGCATTTACAATCAAATAACTATGAAAACTTCTCAGACTCTCCTGACCCTGAAGTCAGCGATGCTCCTGATGTTGATTGGCAGGCACCTGTAACAGATTCTGGACCTGAGACTGAACACAGTAACAGTGGTTGGACGGAGACCATGGCAGCTGAGTCAGGTGTGAATACCCCGAAAAACAAACGGACACATCCATCAGGAAGCTGTTTGCTTAAAAACAAATGTTTTAAACTGAGATCAAATGTAGATTCACAAACAGAAATCCAAACAGATGAGAAAGCATTTAGCTGTGGTGTTTGCAGTCACAGATTTAGACTAAAACAAAATCTTAAGACCCATATGCGAGTTCACACAGGAGAGAAACCATTTCATTGTGATGTCTGTGGTAAACGATTTCGACATCATAGCAGTTTTAAAGCACACTGTAGAATTCACACAGGAGAGAAACCATTTCATTGTGATGTCTGCGGTAAAAGATTTCGACATCCTAACAGTTTTAAAGGACACTGTAGAATTCATACAGGAGAGAAAGCATCTGTTTGTGGTGTTTGTGGGAAAAGATTTACACAACAGCAAAATCTGAAAAGACACATGAGAGTTCACACTAGCGAGAAACCCTTTAGTTGTGGTGTTTGTGGGAAAAGATTTACACAACAGCAAAGTGTGAAAAGACACATGAGAGTGCACGATCGAGAGAAACCATTTGCTTGTGATGTTTGTGGTAATAGGTACGATCTAAAAACAAACTTGAAGAAACACATGATAGTGTACACAGGGGGGAGACCATTTAGTTGTGACATGTGTGGGAAAAGATTTAGACGGAAAGAACATCTTAAAAAGCACAGAAGTAGCCACACGGGAGAGAGACCATTTGGTTGTAGCGTATGTGGGAAAATGTTTAACCAGAAGACTCATCAAAACGCACATGATCGTTCACACAGGAGAGAAACCACATGGCTGTGAACTTTGTGGAAATAAATTTGTACATCACCATGATCTCGAGTTACACATGAGAGAAACCGTTTTGCTGTGAAGTTTGTGGGAAAACCTTTAGTCAGCAGGGAAGTCTAAACAGACACAGCAGAATCCATCCAGAGTAGACGTTGTACAGCGGTAGGGTGTTTCATGAAAGACTGTTCATTGAAGTGTGTTGATTAGATGTACTCCCCTCTGATCTCTTCATTTGACGATCTTTGTTCTTCTTCTTCGTGACTGCAGCAGAAATGTTTAATAACCTGAATACATATTGAGTGAAGTAACTGCAATGGTACATTTAATGAACATTAGTTATGCTGCAAACTTAAGAACAGTTATGCAGGTCTGTATTTATTTTATTATTTTATGTATGTTTTGCAGTTAATTTGATAAATTCATGTTTCTCTAATCTGGTATCTAGTTCTTCTTAACACAGCCATGTTTTGACATTATTGATCTTCTTGTCCATGTTCTCCAGTCTGATCAGTCTTTAAATTCATAATAAGTCTGTCATTCTGCCTTAAGACCGTTTGTCGTGTGTGAAAAGTTTCAAACATCTACAGCTGTTTTTGTATATAGTGTCTATTGCTGTATTTTTTGTTTCTTTAAAAGTGTTTCGTTCCATGTCATGCAGCTCAAAGGTGCCTTAAATTTCCCCCCGGGGACAAATAAAAGTTTTTTGAATGTGAATCTGAATCTCTACCTCATACTGGTTGACTAGAGCATCTCAGTTGAAGTTATCTCCACCATCAGTACCGTGATGACGTTCTTCTTATCTGAGTCTAACCGCAACAATATTCAATAAGTCTTGGTTCTTTGATAAATTCGCTCCTCACTTTGAAACGATATCTCTCTATTGAATCTGACACCGTGAGAGCTACCTACTGTTTGTTGACCAAGAATCAAAAGCTGTTTCATGGACAGGTGGAAACTATTCCAGTCGATCAACGTGGTAAAAGGTCTGGAGTTGATTCCATGTGTGGCGTTCGTAGGATTTCTTACTGCAGGTGAAAGAGGCCATCTAATTCATCAGAGAGAAAACTGGAACATCAGGAGTAGCTGAATCTAAAGTTTGGTACACTCTATAACCCTAACTCATAAACATAATGTATATGAATGCCAAATGAATGTTTATCAGATTTAAGATGAGAGGTTACTCTCATTACATGACCGTTATATGAGTATGTTTCGTAAAACATCCTTGTGTCAGTGTCAAAACATACATGGAGATATGGAGACAACGGATTTCAAACAGGAAATTATGAAACAAGTTCAAAATAAACACAAAACCATGATAGGTGGTTTGTCAAGATAAGGTTTTCAATAAATAAATAAAAACTAAGTTGGCAGATTGTTTCTCACTTAATGATCTTTATTGATATAAGGCTATTCGTTAATACTATTGCAATAATCTGATTACTGACAATGACATTCAGTAACTGTGCAAACAACATTACTTGTAGTGTAATCAGTGAATTATATTGATTGATTGTACAATAATATGCATATGTGAAACCAAACAGGACATACCGCAGACACTAAGCCTTCTGCTACGGTACAAACGTGGAAGTCATCAGATACGCCTACGCCCAGGACGATAGACATCAATCAGCTCAGACAGCAGCTTTAGTTAAGGCTAGTTTTCACATCATCATCTGTGTTTTAAATCTCTACAGCTTCATGTTTAGCTGGAGTCACTTAGATTCTATGTGACAGTAACTTTGTCCACGTGTCCCTTCAAACAGAACCGTCATGTCAATATTTCACCACAATCAAATGGTTTCTTTACAGCGTGAACTCTCATGTGTGTCTTTAAATTACCCTCTTTTACAAATCGATAACCACAAACATCACAACCGAATGGTTTCTCCTTTGAATGGACTCTCATGTGTCTCTTCAAATTTCCCTGTTGTGTAAATTTTTTTGCACACACGTCACAGCCAAAGAGTTTCTCTCCTGCGTGAAGTCTCATGTGGATCTTTAGATTTCCATTTCGGTTAAATCGTTCACCACAAACTGCACATCCGAAGGGTTTCTCTCCGGTGTGGACTCTGGTGTGCGTCCTCAGACTTCCCTGGTTTGTGAATCTTATATTGCACACGTCACACGCAAATGGTTTCTCTCCTGTGTGGACTATCATGTGTCTGCTAAGGTTATAGTGATGTCCAAATCTTTTTTGACAAACATTACAACTAAATGGTTTCTCTCCCGTGTGAACTCTCATGTGTGTCTTAAGATGTGTGTTTCGGGTGAATCTTTGTCCACAGACGTCGCAGCCAAATGGTTTTTCTCCAGTGTGAAGTCTCATATGAGCCTTAAGGTGACAGCTTTGGTTAAATCGTTGTCCACACAAATCACAGCCGAGTCGTTTCACCGCTGCGTGAACTTTCATCTGTGAATCTACATTTTTCTTCAGTCTAAAACAGTTTTTATTAACCAAACGTCTTTGAAGAGACAACTTGTTTTTCTGGGATTTCTGAGTATTTACACTCGAGTCGGGCGTCCAGAGACAACTGTCACTGTGTTGATTCTCAGGTCCAGAATCTGACAAAGGTTCCTGCCAGTCGTCTTCATAACTAACTTCCGTTTCACAAGAGTTTAGATCAGTATGTGGTTTTAAAAGAGTGTTTGGATCTGGGTTCCTGGCTGGTTCTGGTTCTGGTGCACCAAAGTCTTCTCCACCACTTTGTGATTTCACCCGTTTAGCTGAGCTGCTGGTTGGAGTCTCTGGTCCTCTGGTGTCTTCAGTCTGGCTTTGATTAAGCTGTGAGGACGGAGGTTCCTCTTCATCATTTTCACTTTTCACAGCAGTGAATGAGAACCTGGCGATATCCTCCAGCACGTTGAGGTGTTCTTGCTCCTGACTGGCCCAGGGTTCTTCCTGTTCCTCCTTGATGTGGATGGGTTCTGGGTCCTGCTGGTCCAGACTGTTGCTCAGTTTAGGGGAAACTTCTTTTTTAATTTCAGAGAGCTGCTGGACATCTGCAGGTAACAAAAACACAAATGTGTATTATGCACTACTCAGTAATTTCAATGAAACACACAAACAAAAGGACGTCTAGTATGTAACTGCATACATCCTTCCCTCCCAGGTCTAATTAATTTAAAACTGAACTCAAAAGACAGCAACGTTAGCCAGATTAAAATTATTATGCATTTATTGAGTTTTAGCAGTTTGCATTTTTCTCATCAACAGAACACTCCACATTAAAGCTGTGACCGCTCTCTTACCAGATGTTTGGTTGACAACAGTGTCCTGTGCCTGATGGACACCGAGGCGTTTTTCTTCAGTATCACGCTGATGATCCTCTTCGTCCACGGTGTCGGCGCTCAGTTCCTCTCCCGCGTGGACTCTCATGTGTCTCTTAAAGTGTATCTTCTGATTAAAGGTTTTACCACAAACGCCACAACTGAACGGTTTCTCTCCCGTGTGAAGCCTTCTGTGTCGTATAAGATTTGACTGATGTCTAAATCTCTCCTCACAAATGTTACAACAAAATGGTTTCTCCCCGGTGTGAACTCTCAGGTGCGCATTAAGCCCTCCCTTCCTTTTAAACCTTTTCCCACAGACATCACAGCCAAACGGTTGCTCCCCCGTGTGAACTCTCATGTGAGTCTTGAGCCCTCCCTTTCTGTTAAACCTTTGTCCACAGACGTTACAGTCAAATGGTTTCTCTCCCGTGTGAACACTCATGTGTGTCTTAAGATGCGTGTTTCGATAGAATTTTTGACCACAAACATCACAACCGAACGGTTTCTCTCCTGTGTGAACTCTCATGTGTGTCTTCAGAAGAGTGTTTCTGTTAAATTTCTGTCCACAGATCTCGCAGCCAAATGGTTTCTCTCCCGTGTGAACTCTCATATGTGTTTTAAAATTATACTGATGTCTGAATCTTTCGCCACAAACATCACAATGAAATGGTTTCTCTCCCGTGTGGACTCTCATGTGCGTTTTAAAACTATGGTGATGTCCAAATCTTTCGCCACAGACTTCGCAATGAAACGGTTTCTCTCCTGTGTGAACTCTCGTGTGCGTCTTGAGATTTGCCTTTTGGTTAAATCGTTGTCCGCAAACGTCGCAGACAAACGGTTTGTCTTCTGTGTGGACTCTCATCTGTAAATCTACATCCTGATATATTCCTGTACATCTCTTAGTGACCAGACTGCTGGAATGTCTCTTGTTTGGTTTGATCTGACGTGTCAGGTGTCTCTGAAGGGACTGCTTGTACAGAAACTGTTTACCGCACTCAGAGCAGCTAAAGGGTTTTCTGACAGCGGGACCTCCCACATCTCTTCTTTCACCTGATTCTGATTGGTCAGTTTTCTTCCAAACACCAAGTTCACAATCTGACAAAGGGTTCTGCCAACCACCATCATCTTCATCATCATCATCACTGTCTTCAGTCTCAGAAGAGTCTGAAGCCTTTTTATCAGTATTTGGTTGTAAGTGACTGTCTGGTTTTGGGTTCCTGGCTGGTTCTGGTCTACCACAGTCCTCTTCATCAGTTTCTGTTTTCATGTCTTTGTCTGAGCTGCCGGTTGGAGCCTCTGTCTGCCTCTTGTCTTCGGTTTGTTGAAGCTGTGAGGACGGAGGCTTCTCTTCATCATCTTCACTCTTCACATGAACAACAGTGAATGGGACCCTGGTGACATCATCCTCCTCCAGCTGATTAAGCTTCTCTTCCTCCTCTTCCTCCTTTACGTGGAGGAGTTCTAGGTCCTGCTGGTCCAGACCGGGGCTCCATTCGGGGGGGAGCTCTTCTTTAATCACCAACAGCTGCTGGACATCTGCAGGTAACACAAAGACAGAAGCCAAACATCACCATGTGGCTGGGCAGGAGCTTCATCTTTACTGGTAGATGCCAAAAGAATAATTCAACAGAAAGAGGACTGTGGGGAATGAAGTCTGAGATATACCACAGGTACAGGTGTAGCATGTCAGCCAAGTCAACCCAACCTGCTACACAGGTAAGTTTAAGAAACCTGGAGGAGAGCTGTGGACTAAACGCTGACTCTTCTCAGGAATCAACTGTCGCACTCCAGGTGTTTTGTTTTGGTCAGACTAGTAAAGATAACTTCCACTGTCCTTCACTTATCTGCTGCAGATTTCCCCAGTGTTGTATAAATAAAGGCTTCTCTTATTTTACCTGACGGGAACATGATGTGAGGCCTGTGTGATGCTACCTGGTAGTTTAGTCTCTACATGAGTCTGTTCATGTAAGATGTCAACATAAACTAGAAATACTGTACGTCTCCTTTACGTCCTGTCACTGTTAGTAAAGAACTGAGTGTTAATTATCCATCTTCAAACCGACTCAGTTAGCCGTTAGCCGTTATCCGTTATCCGTTATCCGTTAGCCGTTAGCCGTTAGCCGTTAGCCGTTAGCCACACTGAGCCTGAGCCTCTTCTTACCAGGGGTCTGGTTTCTAACAACCTCCTGCGGCTGATGGACACCGAGCCGTTTCATCTCCAGCTTCTCCTCCAGACTCAGACTTCCAGTGTGGAGCTGGTGGAGACGATCCACTCGGTTCATGGCGTCCACGCTCGTGTCTTTATTTATAAATAAACACACCGGAGAGGCTCGTTACCGACGGTTCTCCGGGGGCCTCGCGCCGCCGACCAGCGCTCGGTGCCGGTTACATTCTGTCACATCTGATCCGTGGATGTTTTCTAGGAGCTGGACACAGACTCTGACAGAGAAACACTCTCTGGACTCATTCTGGAGGAAAACACACTGACGGACGTGTTCTCAACAGGCAGCGACACGGACACCTTGAGTCCGCGTCACCATGGCAACCGCAGCCTCCGGCCTGTCAGTTAAAGTCTGTCAGGGTAAATCTAGCCATCTTATTTATTATTGTTTGTATTATTATTACTATTATTAGTGGTAATAGTAGTAATAGAAGTATTTTTAGTTACATTATGATTATTTATATATTTATTTTTGTTAAAAGCGCATTTCCGCTGGCGCGTGGCCCGAGCTAAACTACTTCCGGTTTGACCAGCAGTACTTCCTGTTGTGTGTGTCACCCGAGGCTGTTATTAACTAACCGGAGTCACTGTTATTTTGATCGGAGTCTCGTTTTACTCGTTTCAACATCGTGTCAAAGCAGCTGAACGCTCCTCTGATGAGCCCCGGGACGGGAGGCCCGGACGGTTAGCATTAGCCGTTAGCCGCGGCTCGGGGCGGCGGAGCAGCCCGCAGGATGAACTCCCCCGTGGCGCTGTACACCCAGCTGGCCACAGTCATGGAGTCTCTGGTCCACGCCGCGGTGGCGGAGCTGAAGAAGCTGGTGGAAGACGGGCCGGCGGGGCGCAGGGTCGGGGGCTCCGGGGGCTCCGGGGCCGGCAGCGTGGAGGAGCCGGACAGGATCCAGGCGGAGAGCCGGGACAGCCGGGAGAGCATGGTGAGGAGCGGGGGCGGCTGGAAAACTGGTCCCCAGAGGATCCGCTGCTGGGAAGGCACTTTATTTTTAGGTTCATGTTTGTTGTTTTGGTCGCAGTGGAGTTTCTCTTAAGAGGAAGAGAAATATCTGAAACAAACTAAACTAAACTTAAGTTCCTGCATCAGCATGACTCAACACATCAGCTGATTTTCACACCAGCTCTGAAAAGAACCCAATCAAAACAAATAAAACAAAAATATTATTCATGAAAATGAGCCAATATTACATATCAGTGAGGTGTGACAGTAAATCCACCTCCAGGAAGTTCATTTCAAGACCAAATCAGACTCAGTTTGTTGTGTTTCTGATCAACGTAATGAGAGTTTAGTTTGTGGAAGGACTAAGGAGCTTAATGAGAATATATTTAATATGTTTAAGCTACGTCTGCTCTGCTCAGGTGCTGTTTGCCTCCATCATGGAGACTCTGGGGAACGAGGCTCTGGGGAAGATCATGAACATCGTGGACGAAGCCAAACTGCTGGTGGAGCTGGAGTCGGGCAGGGGCGGCAGGAGACCTCAGACCAGCGTCCTCAACGTCCTCAACAACACACAAGTCGGTATGTACGCAGGCTCCGCCCTCACCCCCCCCCCCCCCCCCCCCCCTCTCTCTCGCCAGTCAGGCACCAATCAGGAGGGCTGTGGCGTGATGATGTCGTACTAACTGTGATCTGTCCGTCGCAGGCCATGAACACTCGTATGGAGTCCCACTGCAGACCAGCGGCGCAGACCGGTCATCTCAGGTGAGACCTTGTTCTGCTGACTCACCTGTGTGTCCGTGGTGCATTCACTGACCCGACTGTGACGTCTGTCTGTCTGTGTCGCAGCAGACAAAAACGGAGGAGGAGGAGGGAGTGGAGACGCCGTTTGTTCTGGCGGTCACCGTTAAAGACGAACATGGGAACATCAACCTGGAAGCCATCGCTGAGAGTGAGTTTAATATCTGACTGTGACTGATACCTGCAGCTTTAACAGATCAGTCTGTTGTGAAACACGTCTCATTCTAGCGCTGAGACACAAAGGCAAGCCTCGACCCAGATGATGAAATCAGTGTTGTGTAATACCGCAGCAGAGATCACAGATCAATGTGTTTCTACAGATTCTTCTATTTGCTGTTTCCAACCAGTTCCTGCACCGTTTAGTGTTAATCATCAGGAATGATTGTCTCTGGCTGGAAATACTTTAAATATCAGTTTATTTATGTTGGTTTTCCATCTGACTCATCCTGTCATGGCTGCAGTTACAGACACCGTGGTTTGTTTTCTTTCAGGAGCTCGAGTCGAAGCTGCTCAGCCGGTCCTGTCTGACCTGGAGCAGTCGCCGCAGAAGAATCCCAAACCACCAGAGTTTCTCCTGCAGAGCGTCACCTGGAAATACTTCATGTGCACGACCTGTGGCAAATCCTTCACGTCACAGAGCAACCTGAAGTCACACCACCGCATCCACACGGGCGAGAAGCCGTTCTCCTGTGTGGTCTGTGGCCGGGCCTTCAGCCAGCGCCAGAGCATGCAGAGCCACATGCGCACACACACCGGCGAGCGGCCGTTCGAGTGTCCGGAGTGCGGCAAGCGTTTCTCCAAGCAGGCGCAGCTCAAGACGCATTCCATCATTCACACCGGAGAGAAACCATATGAGTGCGAAGTCTGCGGCAGCCGCTTCAACCTGCTGCAGAACCTGCACCGCCACGCGCACACCCACACCGGCAAGAAGATCTTTGTCTGCAACGTGTGCGGTAAAGGCTTCACGCGCGCCGTCACCCTCAAAACGCATCAGCTCATACACACCGGGCAGAAGCCCTTCCAGTGTGAACAGTGCCCCAAAACCTTCCGCCACGCCGTCAACCTCAAGAACCACCAGAGGATCCACAGCGATGCGCGTCCCTTCGACTGTGACCTCTGCGGGAAGAGCTTCCGCCAGGCGGTGAACCTGAAGATTCACCGCAGGATTCACACCGGTGAGCGTCCCTTCAGCTGCCAGGAGTGTGGGAAGACATTCAGCCAGCAGAGCAGCCTCATCTCCCACGGACGCACCCACTCTAAGGAGAAACCATTCGAGTGCAGCTCCTGTGACAAGAAGTTCAACAACACCAACAGCCTGAAGCTGCACATGCGCGTCCACACCGGGGAGAAACCGTACAGCTGCGACATCTGCGGCAAGACGTTCAGCCAGGGCAGCCACCTGAGGACGCACAAGAGACACGTCCACGCCGGAGGCAAGCAGTACATCTGTGACAGGTGTGGAAAGAGATACTCGGACCAACGCAACTTGAAGCTGCACAAGTGCGGCTACGCGTGACCGTCGCACACGTTCAGGGATCACTCGAGCAAATCAGGAAGTGAAGCAGAGAGCACAACGAAAATAACACTTGAATGTAATGAGATGATGTTTGTTTCTGACAGATTGTTTTTTTTTTTTTTTTGTCCCAGATTATCAAAAAATATAAAAGATGATGGTTGTAATGATGTGAAGTGGATCTGTCGGACCAATCAGAGCTCACGTGTGTTGAAGTGGGCGGGGCCTCAGTTTAAACACTATTATGCAGGATGATATAAACTCCACCCGTTTAAATACTGACTTCTGTTGGTTGGAACTATGAAATTAAATTATGTTAAACATACATTTTCCTGTAAATGTATAAATATGCACATTGTTCAATTTTGTAATTTTATAGATGATATTTTTCACGCGGTTGAAAAATATATGAATAAAGCATTTCAACATCTGTAGAAAGAGCTTGTTGGTGTTTTTACTCGGGCGTTATTTACATTTAAAGATACTGAAGCTGTACAAAAACACACAGGATTTAATAGTTTGATAGTTTTTACACATTTGTAGTGTTTTACCTACAAATAATAGTAGAAACTACAACACAGCCAATACAGAACAGACTGTACAATTGCAGAAAACATCCGCTTCCATGAAGGAAGCTAAAATAAACCTCATAAAATAGAGAGGAAATGTGTTAATCATGTTTACTTTTTGAAAACTGAGATCCATTAAAATACATCTAACATCAGGAAAATCTCAATTAAAAATATTATAATAAAAAAATAGAGTGAAATCTGTGAAATGAGAGCAGGTTTATTTTTTTATTGTTGTTCCTCTTCCGTCCTCCGGCCGCTGGGGGGCGCTGGTGACTCCACACAGCCGGGACCTGACTCAGTGTTTCCGGGTCTCCGGTCAACACGCGTGCGGCAACAAACCGGAGATCTTTACCAAAACACACCGACACGTTTCTTCAGACTCAAACAGGAGCGATTAAAGCTCGTCTTTATCTCCAGAGGCAGACGGAGACCTGCTGCTGCCATGGGCCCCGTGAGTTCAACCGTTAAATCAACGATTTACAGAATGGAGTCTGGTCTAGAGGAGCTTCATGCTGGTCGAGTTCTGTTAAAAATAAAAAACCATCAGCTTCTGGTGTTCCTCCAGTCATAAACCTGAGTTAATGGAAAAAAGAAACTGTTATTTTACACATGTGTTTACTTAAATAGTGTTGTGCCAAAGAGTAATGTTAATAATTGGTGTTTCTGATCAACCTGGCACCAGACTCCATAGAGAATTCTGCAAATTTAAGGTATTTGTGTTTGCAGGGAAAGAAACAGGCAGATTTTTGATCCTATGATCCTATGAGTGCACTAATCGGTCTTTTAACTTATTGAACGTGTTGAAGACCAAATTATACAGCTGGTGTGAAACTGTATGAACAAGAAACACAAAGCACCTGCAGCCATGACATTCAGAATATGTATTTCTATCATGGATATGTTTCTTTTATGTCAATATCTCAGTTTGAGGAACCAACTCTATAAATAAAAGCTGAAGAGTTTTAGGGTCAGAGTTACAGGACAGGGTGAAAACATCAGGTTTAACTGTGACTCTCGGTCCAGAAACACCCTGACTCGTTATTTCTGGTAAAGTGGTTTCCTTCCCCTCCTGCAGCCTCGCTCCAAGAAGCGTCGCCCGACGTTCCGGCGCCTGCTGAAGACGAGCGGCGTGAAGCTGGACAACAAACTGAAGACCCGTCAGATGAAGCAGCAGAATGTCGCCAAGAAGCAGCGCAAGGAGCAGAAGAAGCTGAGGCAGGCGGTGAAGGACGCCGTCATCAGGACGCCCCGTCCCCTGGAGACGTACAGGAAGAGACCCGGTGAGAGGCGGTCCAGTCACATGATCAGTCACTCAGTAGTAACTTCTGTCTCAACCATCATGATTCACCGCTCAGTCAATAAACGTGCTGAACTTCCTGTCCGGTCAGTTTAGGTCGTCCCGTTTGGTTTTGGGAGTTTGTTCCAAGCGAGTCGCCACGATGGAGATGAGAAACGTTAAAACAGATAAATGTCAGATAGAAACATTAAAGTCTGACCTGTTCACTGATGTCTTCACAGAGGAGGAGGAGGATGAAGAGGAGTTTCTGGAGACCCTGCCGACTGACATGCTGGAGGACGAGGACATGCATCAGATGACCGCCATGGCTCGGCAAGCCTCCTTTATCACCAGAGACCTGTCGTCATGGTAACGCCACCACAAACACACCAGGGTTTACTGGAACAAGCCGGCGTGTCCGCTGACACTCACTGAGATGCGCTGTTGTTGTTGTTTTTGGTTTTTGGCGCGGCGGGACGTCCCAGCGCACCGGTGCACAGCGGTAAGAAGCGGAGCTCGGAGGTCGTCCGGAGTTACGAGAAGGTTCCCAGGAAGCTGGTGAGGACGGAGGAGAAGGAGGTCATCCACCTGCTGCCAATCAAAGACAAGACGGGACTGATCCCACAGAGCATGGAGAAAGGTAACACACACACACACACACACACACACACACACACACACCTTTTATCCTCTGAACCGTGGAGGAAACCTCACGCCTCTTCTGTTTGTTTAAAGCTGTTACAAAGCAGCAGCAGGAGGAGGAAGAGGAGGAGGAAGATGCTGCAGACGAGCACGATGAGATGGAAAACGGTACGAGATGAATAAACGTATCTGAACATGTCGGTCCAGCAGCGGTTTACCGTTTCCTGACGCGGCTGTAATGTGTCCTCCTGTGCAGAGGCGGCGCCACAGAGCTTCCTAGGGCTGACGGAGGCGCAGAGAGAGAGGATCAGAGCCCAAAAGATCAACGACAAGAAGCTGACCATCGCCACCCTGGGGTCTGCCATCGTCTCAGACCCCATTGCTAATGTAAGACGGGGCGGCTGGCTGGTTGGGGGGGAGGTGGGGCGTCTCAGAGCCGCGGGGCGGGGCAGTAATGTGACGCCATGTGTGACAGATCAAGCGTGTGAAGGAGCTGAGGGGGATGCTGATGGAGGCCGACCCCAGCGTGGCGGTGACGGTCAGGAAGCTGGTGATGGTGTCTCTCATGGAGATCTTCAAAGACATCGCCCCCACCTACAGGATCCGACCTCTGACCGCCGAGGAGAAGGCTTCCAAGGTACATGTGACCCTCATCAGTATTTCATGCAGCAGTGATGGTGCGCCTCTAACGAGCGTCTGACGTCGTGGTCGTTTTGGCGTGTTGCAGGTGAAGAAGGAGACTCAGCAGCTCAGGGAGTTTGAAGAAGGCTTGGTGAGCCAGTACAAATTCTACCTGGAGGATCTGGAGCAGACCGTCAAAGGTACGTCACCGCGGCAACGCGCCGACCTCCTCGCGCTGCCGAGCAAACACAGAGTCACACCCGTCGCCTTTCGCCCTCAGACTGGAAGCAGAAGAAGAGGAAGCGCAGCCAGTCGGTGGGGTTCCAGTCCTACCGCGGCCTGGCTGAAGTTGCCATCCGTTGCCTGTGTGAGTTGCTGCTCGCGCTGCCGCACTTCAACTTCCACAACAACATCATTGTCGCCCTGGTGCCGCTGATGAACGACTCCGCGAAGAAGGTGAGACGCTCAGGTTGCTGTCGGCCGCAAAGAACGTGTTGAGGCGCGTTCAGGTGTCAAGGATGTGTTGTGACGTGTGTGTGTGTGTGTGTGTGTGTGTGCGTGTGTGTGTGTGTGTGTGTGTTACAGGTGTCAGAAATGGCTTGCGATGCGTTCAAGAAGCTCTTTAAGCAGGACAAAATGGGCGTGGCCTCCCTGGCGACGGTGCGAGTCATCTCCGGCCTCGTGAAGAGCCTCAACTACAACGTCAGGCCTGAGGTAACGAATCCCACTTTACATGTTGGGACTTTTAGTTAGATACAGTACTGAAACAGCCCCCCCTCCCGTCCCTCCCCCCTCCCCGTCAGGTGCTGCTGACTCTGCTGAGCCTGAGGATTAAGGAGGTGGAGATGAAGAAGGACATAGAGTCCACAGCACCAAAGAAGAAGTTCATGAATCACAAAGAGAAGAAGAAGAATCTGTCCAGGATGCAGAGGAAGGTAAACGGACTGTGAGCTGAGACGAGCAGCGTTCAGTCACAGATTATTAATTATTGTTCTAATGAAGTCATCACTAATGTTAAGAACCAGAAGCTAGAATAAGAAGCTCAATAGTTCTGGACTTAACAGATGTGAACATTCAACAGGATCAAAGCATAAATGTGGTTTGAAATCAGAGAAGAAGAAGCAGCTGTCTGCAGATCTTCTAGGGTTCCCAGTAATCCAGTGATGCTCTGCAAATAGGAGCCGCTGACGTTTTACAGTCAAAGAGTTTGTGTAGTTTGATTGTTCTCAGTGGAGTGAGTCAGAGCTCACCTGTGACTGTGTGTTTGTGCAGTGGAAGAAGGCGGAGGAGAAGCTGGAGAAGGAGCTGCTGGAGGCCGAGGCCTCGGAGAGCAAAGAGAAGAAGATCAAACTGGTGAGTTGAAATCACAGGAAACTAAACTCTACTCTCACCTTATGTCTGTCCTCATGCTCTTCCTCCTCCTCCTCCTCCTCCTCAGCACACAGAGACTCTGAACATCGTCTTCCTCTGCTACTTCAGGATACTGAAGAAGGCTCAGAAATCAGTTCTTCTTCCTGCCGTCCTCGAGGGGCTGGCCAAGTACGTTACACACTCACAAACTCTTACTTTGAAAAGACCTGAACCTCTGACCCTAACCACGTTCATGTTCATGTGATGTCACTTCCTGTCAGTTTTGCCCACCTGATCAATCTGGAGTTCTTTGACGACCTGCTCAAAGTGCTGCAGAACCTCATCCAATCAGGAGTGAGTATTCATCTCAGCCCCGCCCCCTCACAAGTCCACCTTCAGGTTGTTGTTGTGACAAGTTGACTGATTGGTTGATTGATCTCTGCAGGATCTGACCAATAAGGAGAGTCTCCACTGCATCCAGACCGTCTTCACCATCCTGTCAGGACAAGGTCAGAGTGTGTGTGTGTGTGTGTGTGTGTGTCTTTATGAGGACCACCTTCAGTTTTAGACCTTTTGGGGACATTTGTTGAAAGTGGAGACAACCCGTATGAAAAGACAAATGTGTGAATTCATTTTTATTTAAGTTTGTTTAGTTTAGTGTTTCAGATTGCATTTTATTTTGAAAAGACTGGACATGGTAGCACTTCCTGTCATTGCTCGCTGACCTGGATCAGAAGGTTGTTGACGTTTCTGTTCGTGTTTCAGGGGACGTCCTGAACATCGACCCTCTGAACTTCTACTCTCAGCTCTACAAAATGCTGCCGAGGCTCCACGCAGGTCAGTTCACACATCTCTACATCTCTAACATCTCTACATCTCTAACATCTCTACATCTCTAACATCTCTAACATCTCTAACATCCAAATTAACTCAGCTTCAGCTTCCTGCTGACTTTACATATCAGCTGATTGTTATCTGAGCCCTTCAACCTGCTCCGTCTCTCAGGGGCGTCGAATGGCGACATCATCATCGTGCTGCGGTGCCTGGACGCCATGCTGACTCGCCGCAAGAAGCAGGTGAGCCTGCAGAGGGCGATGGCGTTTACAAAGCGACTGAGCATGCTCAGTCTGCACGTACTGCCCAACGCCAGCGTGGGAATCCTCGCCGCCAACAGAGCCACCATGCATGTGAGTCCTGAGAGCGAGATTCAAATTCAGATTCTGTTCTACAGGTAGACGACGAGATAAATAAATGTTTGTGTGTCAGTAGAGCTTGGTTTATTCATTTATTTATTTATTGTGTGTTTGTGTGTCAGTCCTTCCCTAAGTGCGACTTCCTGTTGGACAACGAGATTCAGGGCAGCGGCTTCTATCTGCCGGAGCTGGACGAACCCGAACACTGCAACGCTCAGAACACAGCGCTGTGGGAGCTGCACACTCTGCAGGTAAACGCAGCCACGTCTGGAAAATAGATGGATGACGGGAAGACAAAGCGAGTAGAGCTCCCCCTGGTGGCTGGCTGCAGTGTAGGTCATATAAGCCCCACCCCTTCCTCGTTAGTGGGCGGGACTTGGGCCAAACTAAAACACCAAAATACACGTCGAGTAACCTTTTTTCAAGGATGGTTTCTGTCGTTGTAGGTCGTTAATATAACGTTGATGCATTTGCATTTTTGAGAGATTGTATAATCCAACATATCTTTGATCAGGAAGTGGAGACACGTCGTCTGTTTTTCTTACAGTCTATGGACTCTACTGTACAGTTGTGACACATCTGAAATGTAGATTTTCAGCTTTACACTTAAGGAGTATGTAAAAACAATCTACTATTGTGATAAAAATAAAAGCAAGTTTATAGAAATGAGTTTGTAGAAGTGACTAAAAGAAGTCACTGATGTCTGTCAGCAAAGATACTGACAGGACGAGGGACCGTCTCTCAGGTCAGAGCGTGAGAGATGTTTGTTCACGTGCAGGAATCAGACTCTAATAATAATAAACTGAGACTAGTGTGTGACGGCGCCCTGTGTTGTTTCCTCCAGAGACATTACCATCCGGTGGTGCGGCGGTTCGCGGCCCACCTGAGTCGTGGCGCTCCCAGTGAAGGATCGGCGGCGCTGAGCGTGGAGCTGAGCCGCAGGTACCGACACATCGTCACCTGAAAGGAGCAGGAGATCAAACCTTTAACCATGGATCATGCAGTAGAATGTGTAGTTCTGCTTTAAAAGTCTTTTAGAGGTAAATAGATCTTACCTGGATTTGACCCCTGATCTTGTGCAGGTCACCGGTGGAGCTGTTTGATGTCTACAGTGTCAGAGACATGACCTTTAACCCCCCTGTGGCGCCGCCCGGCTCCAGGAAGAAGGTAGGAAAATCAAACGCACTGCATTCATAGGTTTTATCTTAGTTTTAGATGTTTGAAGTTTTAATTCATTAATCTGTGAATCCTTAGTCATAGAACGTAGACTGTATATAAATATGGACTCCTCTTCCTCTCATTGGTCACACTGACTCAGGGTGGAGCTTATGACCTGCTTGTAAGGAGCTGTCATGGCGTCCATCTTTATCCCGTCTATGGATGTGACTCGTGTGAATCTGGTCTCAGTGTTTTTTTTCTGTGGGACCAGATTAAACGTGACCTGACGCAGCTCTTCTTTATTTCTCTTCTCCAGGATCGTTTTGTGGTCGGAGCGTCGCTTCTGGACGCCGAGCTGCAGAGACAAGTCAACAGAGTCCTGACCGACGCCGAGGACACGCAGCTGGACTTTACCGCAACACACACCAAGAACACACCTCGACACACACACAGTCACAGTGACGCCCCCGCTGGTGCATCGAGTCTGGATCAGTGATTCAGACTATTATTATTTTATTTTTTATTTTTTTGATAATTAAACAACCAATGTCAAAACAAAATGTCTGTTTTAGATTTTGAATCATTTGTCATCCTGAGACGTTACAGAGGCCTCCAGTGAATAAATCAGAAATATTAATAAATAAGACAATAAGTGTTGCCTTCAAAATAAAAGTGACAGAGTTGTAAAGAAACAGCTGCAGTATTAGTGTTGGGTTCTCACCATAGAGCCTGATATTTAAACAGAATGTTATATTGATGTAAAAGAATCATGTCTTTATCTTTTATTTTATTTGTTTTACTTGGATGGAAGTTGGTTCGTTATTATCAGGATAAAAAACCTTATTTTTACAGTATTCATGCGTCAGAATCTGTTTTAAACCAACAACAAAATAAACCTGAAACTGTTTGCATACCAACGCACACACGGTTGGTTTTATGTTTTTAAAGCCTTAATTCACACGGGACCAGGTTTATCTGGGACCTCTAGTCGTTTGTAATAATGAGAGGTCGACTCTGATCTTAATCCCGTGTGAATGAGCCACGTCTGTAATCTGTAAAATAAAAATGACAACGTACATCAGTGATCGATCAATCGATCGATTCTCAGCTTCTTCTGCCTCTTGTCTCTTAATAATCATAAAGGATGTTCTGTTCTTTCTTCCTTTTTAACCCATATACGACTAAATCAGTCGGTGTTTAATGATTAAAGAGACCGTAGCTGGACACAACGGACCTTTTTAATATGATAGATTTCAAACAGACAAGTTTGTTATTTAAGAATAAATGCGTTTAGAGCTACAGAGTTAATACACGTTTATTGGGCTGAAGCAGCAAAGATCAGAAAGTAGTAGAGTATATATATATATATATAAAAGAATTTCTTTTTTTGTTTTGGGTTAAACATATTGAGACTTTGAAGGAAAGTCCGCTACGAGCCAGTCACCCAGAAATGATGTAGAACCATAGTAATATCATATATGACATGGATATAACACACTGATTTGTTTCCATGCAAAAATAAAACTTATAATCTATAGTGATAAATGAAATGAGATACTGATCTAACATCAAAGCTAAAACAAGATATACCCCGACCTGGATAACTGATGAATATGCTGCCAGACATGTTTTATCTTTAGCATGTCACAGTTTAGACTGACGTTACTTCATCTGCAGTAATCTGTTCTGAAATGATTTAATGTAACTGATGTCAGTCAAACACAATTTACTGAATCTCTGACTCGGACCCTCGAGGAATCAGTCCAGGTTCAGACGCAGCTCACACAGCTCACACAGATACTCGTCGTTACCTGCGTCTTTTTCCAGCGCCGTCTCGTAGTATTTCACCGCTCCCTTCAGGTCACCCTCAGCTTTGGCCACAGCTCCCAGAATGCCGTTGGCGGTGGCGTCTCCGGGAATTCTCTTGAGACGGTCCTTTGCTATCTGTCTCAGTTTCTGTGGAAAGATATTTCCTGTTCATCTTCCCAGTTGAGTTTAAAGGTAAGAGACCAAGAGGCAGGTTATTATATATTATTATAGACAGTGGTGGGCCGTGCAGAACACGTCTTAGAACAACAGTGATATTGATAAAGTTTAGTCCACAGAGGCTTTGCTGGACCTGGCGACCCACCACTGATTAAAGATAATGAAGCAGCAACAAGAAGCTGACAAACCTCTGCACAGAATTTTCCATCTGGATTTTTCCCGCTGAACTTCAGAGCCTGTTGGAAACAACACAGGAGAATATGGAGAGAGATAAATATCCCTATTCGTCTAGCTTCGTGTCTTTGTTCTTCGTGGTTGACTTTTAAGATGTTAACAGTCCTACAGTAACAGACAGAGTCATCTGTACCAACCTTTTTGTAGTAGGTGATGGCGAGGTCTTTGTTAGGGGTGTGGTCCTGGCAGAACTCAGCATAGCACCGACAGATGAACTGGTGGTCGCTTCCAGACTCCTCGTCTAACTTCTCCAACACCTCATCGAACTTGTCTTTTGCTCTGAAAAGACAGTGGAGGAACTAACACACCTACACCATGATGAAGAAACACAATCTTTATGGTTGTTTAGCGTCAGGTCATAGTTTCAGTTCTCTCAAACCACTTCCTGTGTCTTAAGGACCGTTTGCCTCTGTGGTTGTTTTAACACCTATATGATGCTAAACCAAGTATTCACCTTTTTCTGCTCAAGTCCTCTGCGTACTGCAGAGCCAGATCAGCCTTGGCGCGGTTGAAGTCCTTCCTCAGCCTGATTGTTTCCTCCAGGTGGTGAATACTGTGACGCCTCAAACGCTGCAGCTCTGGTAGATAAGAACACCTTCACTGAGCAGTTACTCAGACATTTTAACATCTAAACCATGAATTATGTAATAAAGCTGGAATAATGTTCTATATTCTGCAGTTACAGACGGTTATCAGACGACAGGAAGCAGACATGTAAACGTTCACCCACCCCTTTCCAAAGAGACACAAAACGACCACGCAACAGCGTCTCTTTCAGTGTGGCTGCCTTGTGTCTGTGAAGGCGGCCTACAGAAGCAGGAGTCTGGGCATCTAAAGTGGAACGGTACCTTTCTCTGGTGCGTGTCTCTGCTCATCTATGTAGCACAGGGCCAGCTGGTGGTGGATGAAAGCTGACTCTGTGTCTGTCCTCAGCGCAGTGTGCGAAAGATCAATAAATCGATCCGTCAGACCCTGGAAGAGAGACGGGTTTGAAGGTTACGTTAGAAACAAAACCACTTTCCTTCCTGGTGTCTCTTCATCCAGTGTGTAGAGCATCATCCACCCAGCTTCTCAGGAACAGAACCACCACTTGTGTGAACCTACCTGCTTGCAATAGTATTTGACCACGTAGCGGATTACTTGACGATCCCTGGATCCAACCTCCAGCGCCTTCTTCACCAGACCATCAGCCTCTGCATGTTTCTTGTAGTTGAGCAGCCTCAGAGCCAGCATGGAGAGCAGGATGCCGTCGTTGGGGGTCATCTCCAAAGCCCGACGAAGCTGTTTGACGGCTGGCGACTCATCAGGATACTTCTGTAAATTGTTCTGCACATAAGACCTCAGTTAGTTTGCTGGATGCCATTTGGTGGATACATTAGTTCATGCAACAGCTACAGGTCAGTGAGAATTAGCTGGTGATATAATTATATTGATGAGGATGGATGAGGCTCCATGAGCTGATGACATACACTCCTGATCAAAACTTTAAGACAAGTTGAAAAATTGCAAGAATTTACATTTTGCACTGTTGGATCTTAAGAAGGTTCTAAGTAGTGCTTCAACATGCAAAAAGAAGAAATGGGAGTGAGACAAGAAAAAAACTTGAGTAAGTAATTTATTGCAAACAACCATTAAACTGAAATAGGCTGTTCATCAGCTGATCAATAGTTTAAGACCACAGCCTTTAAAAGCCCAAATGTGGATTCAGTGTCATTTTCTGTCAGGTAGCCACACTGTCATGACCTCCTGATGGCAAAGGTAAAAAAGCTTTCTCTCTTTGAACGCGGTCGGATTGTTGAGCTGCATCAGCAAGGCCTCTGGCAGCGTGCCATTGCTGCTGAGGTTGGACGCAGTAAGACACTTTATCCTGATGAACAGCCTATTTCAGTTTAATGGTTGTTTGCAATAAATTACTTACTCAAGTTTTTTTCTTGTCTCACTCCCATTTCTTCTTTTTGCATTTTGAAGCACTACTTAGAACCTTCTTAAGATCCAACAGTGCAAAATGTAAATTCTTGCAATTTTTCAACTGGTCTTAAAGTTTTGATCAGGAGTGTATTGATGAGACAGATGGACTGACAGGCTGATGCAAAGTACCGGTTCTGTACGGAAGAGGGCGATAGCAAGGATGTTGTTCCACTCCCAGTTATCCGGCTGCAGCCTCAAGGCACTGCGTGAACATGCAATGGCTTTTTTATAGAAGCACTTGGCCTTAGAGAACTTGAGGAAGGTCCAGGCTTTCTCTCCATACACCTCTGGGAGGAGGTCAGAAGGGGAATCAGCTGGATGCTTCTCCTGCAGAGAGTCAGTTCCAACATGGTTTTACATTTCTGTTTGACGTAACGTGTTTATCAGTGATGAGTCTGGACAGAGGCCGGCAGCTGTTTCCTGATTTTCTGTCTTTATGCAAAGCTAGTCTAGGACAGCCCCCCCTCCTCTGAGTCCATGTACATACCAGAATGTCCTCCACTCTCTGGCAGTAGCTTCGTGACTGCGTGTAGTCTCCGGCGTGGTATTTGAGCCAGGCCATGTCTCCATACGTCACGATGAGCCGCCGCTCACTGTCCTCACCATAACACTCCCTGGTCTTCTCCTCTGATTGGTTGAGAAGTGACAGCGCCTCCTCTGGTTTACCCTGAAGATACCTGAGGAGGAACAACTGTCTGGTGATTGGTGCACATGCTCTTCATGAGACTCTCTGTCTCTTCATGCTCATTTTCAAAACAATCACTTTATCCAGAGGCCGTCAGGGGACTTGGTAGTCCCCCCATATGTAAACTTTGTGTACCTCACATAAGACAGGAACCTGTAGTAGTGGGCCCCGGCTCCCCGCTGCCCCAGCTGCAGGTCTATATCATGCTGCAGCTTACTGCTGAGGTCGTCCAGCTCTAGGTCTTCTTTCTTCAGATCCCACGTGAAGCGACTCTGCAGCTTCTCCAGCCTGCAGAGCAGATCCTCAGCAGCATCACTGCAGCACCAACAGGACAGCATGATGACAGTTTATAAATAACACGTGATTATCATGAAGGTTTTGTTCTGGGTTGTATGTCTCAGTCATCCAGGGCAGAGACAGCTGGATGGTATAGATAGTAAGTAATAACAGAAGACAGGTGCATACAAAAGTTTGGTCACAGGTTACTGTGGATACATTTCTGGATAAACGATACTTAATACAACTGTTTGTTATGTTTTCTAACGTTCATGCTCAGACATGTCAGGACTCTGTGGAGGAGAAACGTCTCAACAGGGAGAGTACGACTCAAAGCGGCAGTTTTCTATTAAAGGAAAAAGTCATTAGGAAGAAAACATATAGTTTTATTCATAGACTGTGTATAAAAAATAACAGCTACATAAATGTACATGCACAAGCAGGTTTAGTCATCACATCAATATCTGCACTAGTTATCTTATATTTTTGTATTGTATGCATCTTTTATATTCTATTTCTTTTTTACATTAGGCATTAGGGTTAACGGCAAAAGAAGAATTTGTACATGTTTCTACACTGTGCACATGACAATAAACTCTGTTTGAATGTTGAATCTAAATCCTCCACTGAGCATCTACTGAATATAACGGAGCTGCTGAGACACTTTACAGAATGAACAAAGATGGGAACATGAAAACTTACCTCATCTTAATGACGGAATAATCTGGTTCCTGTTATATTTGTAGTTTGCGGAGCGACGTGAGTCGAAGTGAAGCGAAGAGAGTCGAAGTGTGAGGAAAAATGAAACCGAACAGTCTGTCTGGTGAAGTAACGACAGAAGTAATGATGCGTTCACTGTCGCCTCAGACAGAATAAATAAATAAATAATAATCAAGATCAGGAGCAAAACAGCTTCAGTGTGTTGTGAGACTGGAGTTTAACTATAGCACGCAGTTTAAATGTTTTTAACTGAAGTCATGGACGGACTTCTGGTGAAACGATACACAAAGAGACCGATATTAAGACTGCAAAGACAAACAACAACCAAAAAAGACCACGAAGAAACACAAGAGGTCAAAAAAGACACAATGCTGGCACCATGAGACAACGAATGACAGCGAAGAGACACATAAAGGCCACAAAGAGACTGATATGAGGACTGATAAGACACAGAGGACAACCAAGAAGACACAAAAGAAGAAACAAAGGAATTGGAAAGCGACAGAAAATGAAACAGAGACAGAGAACTACACACAATGAGACACAATGAGTTGCCAAAGACACAACACTACCACAAGTGGCTGCAGTATAGGTCATAAGCCCCACCCCCTTTATGTTAGTGGGCGGGGCTTGGGCCAAACTAAAACACTAAAATACACGTCAAATAAATTATTTCAAGGACGGTTTCTGTCATTTTAGGTCGTTAATATAATGTTGATCAACGTTCAAGTGTCAATGTTTTGGATAAGTTTCGTTTTAGTTTGTTATTTAATGCTAAAGAAACAGGATGTGACATAATGGCGACTGCCAGTTGCCATGCCAACCGTAAACTGTGAGAAGTGGCGACACGTTGTCCATGTTTATATCGTCTATGCTGAAGATGAAGTTTTATCTAAACATGAGTGATGACACCACATCTAGTGGTCGTCCTGTACGACAGCAGCGTCCAGCTTCATCCTCAGCTCACACAGAGCAGACAGATACTCGTCGTTCTCATCGCAGTCCAAAGCTTTCTCGTAAAACTCTGCAGCCTCTTTGATGTCTCCCTGAGCTTTGGCCACCACAGCCAGCAGAGCGAACGTCCGGCCGTCGTCCTCGTCTTCAAGACGTCGTCGCTCCGCAATCTCACGCAGCTTCTGGAGGAAAACAGAAGAGGAACATCTAAAGGTTCATTTGTGTCTATTCAAGGTGTCTTCAGGTGAAACCATACATCTGCACCAGCTCAGACTGCTTTGACTCGTCGTAGCGTGAAGCTTTGATCATGACGAGGGCAATCGATGGCGTTAAACCTGGTCGGGGAGGGGGTACCTAAAGTTTAACCCACCATGATTGAGTTTTTGTGAAATTATTCAAAAGCCACGCTCCAGATTTTTAGTATTTACGTAGAGGAAGACGTCCTTGTAGGTTGTAGTCATTCTGTATTGTTTTGTAAAAGTGAAATTATTTCTTTAGGCCCTGGAACGATAAGTAAAACCTGAGGCTCACCTCTGCACACTGACGCCACTCCCATGTCTTCCGTGTTAAAAGCAGACCCTGAAACACAAACAACTGATGAAGAAAATGTATTCATTTTCTGTAATCATTTGTCTCTGAGAGGGTCGTCGGGGGTCTGGAGCCTATCCCACGTCACAGACAGATCTGTTAGCTGTAGCTATAAACTGCTAATCCTATGTTCTCTGCTAGGGATCACACTGTTTTAGTAAAAGATGTACGAGAACATTTCAGTACTGTCTAAAATAAAAAGCTCCATGAGTCAAGGGCCCTGTATATCTAAAAGCCCTCACACTCAACAGACAGACAGCAAGAGACACCAGAGGATGCAGTGATTGTATACGTAGTCTTGTATACGTAGTCTTGTATGCGTCCTCTTGACTTTGTCTGCAGTAACTTCCCACAGAGGTTTTTTTTTTATCCCCCACTCTGACCCTGCCTCCAGAACCAACCTTTGTGTAGTGAGAGATTGCTTCAGCCTCATTTTTTGTCTGGTAGTGATGAAATTTAGCATAGCGATAGTGGAAGACTTGACTGAGGCTTTTCTCTAACTTTGAAGACACCTGAAGGCCCCGCTGGAACAACGTCTCGGCCCTTGGAGACAAAGACGGACAGAGAAACGCCCTGAGAGGTTTTTTTTTTTTTTCAAACTAGAGGAAAAGAATAAAGGAGCTATTTGTGCATGACATGAGTACCTGGTTAGATCTCCTTCCTCGCCACACAGCTGCGCCAGGTCAGCCAGTGCAACGTGAAATGAAGGTTTTATCTTGACAGCCTCCTCGAGGTGCTGAATACTCAGACGCCTCCACTGCTGCACACCTGGAGTAGTGTCATTAAATATAGTTCACGTTGCGTCCATTATGTGATAATAAAGTACATTTAGACATGTGTGTGTGTGTGTGTGTGTTTGCACGTACTTTCTGAGTTGAACGGCTTACGCTTCTTCTTCATGTAGCACATGGCCAGCTGATGGTGGATGAAAGCTGACTGACTGGACCTCTTCAGCGCTCGCTCCAGCAGATCGATAGACCGATCATATTTCCCCTGGCGCACAGACACTTTCATTCAGATCAGTTTTAGGACGGAAACAAAAGAGGTATACTCACTCCACCACCAGATCACCCAGACAGGACAGAGTCACCTAGGAAACAGGCCCCTGGTGGCGCACCCCTCTTGAAGAGGCATCCTGTTTAGGTCCCACTCATAAAGTTTGATTTAATTCTAACGTACCTGGTTACGAAAGTACATGGCTATGTAGCGGGTGACGTGAGGGTTGTCAGGATCGACTTCCAGTGCACGCTCCACGAGCCTGTCAGCCTCTTGGTGTTGTTGGTGGTCGGCCAACTTCAGAGCCAGCATGGACCGGAGAACACCATCATTGGGGTTGATCTCCAGGGCTCGGCGAAGCTGTTTCGTGGCTGGAGACTCCTCCTCATGCTCTGATGTTTTTGAAACCCTCTGCAAATTAAACTTTTGTCAGTTCACTGTTTAAACAACAAACACATACGGAAATATCTGTCACACACACATGGATCTCTCACGGTTTTGTTTTAGAAATTAGAAAACTGACCTTTTCTGTGCGGTAGAGGGCGATAGCATAGCCGGCGTTCCACTCACTGTCCTCAGGCTGCAGCTTCACTGCTTCACGGAAACAGTCGATGGCTTTGGGGTAGTAAGACCTGGAGAACTTCAGGTAGGTCCAGCCTTTTTCTCCAAGCACCTGTGGGTGGAGATCTGTTGAGGAAGCAGTGGGATACTTCATCTGTGGAGAGAGAGAGAGAGAGAATGAATAGTAGGTGAAGGCAGCAAGTGGAAGGTCACAGTTCAAACCAGAGGCGCATTTAGGCGTGGGCGACAAGAACGTGAAAAATGTGTTTCATTTGTGTGGTCGAACGTTTAGCGAACGTAAAGCATCTGCTGCTAACATCGCCTGCAGGACGTTCAGACTCGTCTGTGTTCCTACTACTGATGCGTCATGCTCAACAGACCAATCACAGGTCTTGAGGTCTTGTGTAGTTACGTCACCTACGGCGTTAGGGTCTGCGTATTTGCCGCACTGTCGCCATAGCTACGGCGCCACATTGACGCAGAAGCCTAACCGCCTTTTAGCAGGGCCGTTTCTAGCTTCGTGGGGCTCCTAAGCAAGATGCTGTTTGGGGGCCCCTAGATTCCTAAACCTGAGAGGGTCCACTAAAATTAAACATCTTAAGTTGAGCCACTCAGGCTCAACTTAAACTGATAAAAAACTATAAGACAAAGAAAACAACAATCCTCTAACGTCAATAAATAAAACAGATTTACTTCAAATAAGGAAATACAACAAACCAACATCTATTTCTATTTTAAAATGCAACAATGTAAACAAAACAATAATAAAATTAATGCTTATTATCACAGTCTCACACTTATCAGCATATGACCTCCCTCCCTGTAATAAAAATAATAATGATAAAAATAAAAATAATAATGATTAAAATAAAAATAATAATGATTAAAAAATAATAATAATAATAATAATAAAATGGTCTGGAGTCAGTCAGTCATTCCCATGAGACATATTCATTTTATATTAGTCAACTTTCATCAAGCAAACGCTAAAGCCGAGTTTGATGAACAAATGCTAGCTAGCTAAACGTTAGCTAGCTAGCATTTGGATAAACGTTAGCTAGCTAGCTAGCAGCGCTCCACCTTCACATAGTCACATCAACAACAAATACCTTTCTTTTATCATTTGACCGTTTTTCTTCCTCCGTTTTTTTCCCGCTAACTTCTTTTTGATGCCGTTACTGTGTTTGTTTCGTTTAAAATTGTCGCTAACGGTAATGACGGTTAGCTGTCAATCAGATCATTCCCATCATACCTGTCGGCGGCCCGCTACGTCACTCACTGTGCGACAGTTAGGGTAAACGGAATCTTCCCGTATTTAGAAACAAACGTACGCCTCCCGTATTGAGCTTAAACGGGACGCACTTTGTAACGTATTACCGTGATAATCAAAATAAAAGTGTTTAAAATGTGGAATTAATAAATAACGGGACGGTTTATATGAGAATTTACGGTCTCCTGCTCTGTGACCAATCAGCTGACAGCGGGAATCCCTCTCATCTCATTGGTCGAGGTACTGTTGCCCGCGAAGAAGATACCGGAAGACAACAAAGCAACAACTTCTCCTCTATGCTCTTTGCTTTCTGTTTGCACTTTTCTTATTGCACTTTTACAAGAGGAATGTTCTGCTTTCTATTGTTTTATATTAATTTATACAGTTTTAAGTTAAGCAGGACATGTTTCTGTTTAAGAAAGATATTTATTTTATTCTGTTAAATTTGTTATTTTGTATTAAAAAATAAATTGTTGAATAATAATTTGTTTTCCATGTGTTCATATCACTCAGAAATATGCATCTAATTCAATTCATGTTTGAGTCAAATAGAGGTGTCCCTTATTTGTTTTTCAGGGAGTTGGCAACCCTACTTACCATGCAGTCCATCACTGCAGTTTATCCTATGTTTTTTTTTAAGCATATAAGGGATGTAATAAACACAGAGATAGCTACAGATAAAGACAGGACATTCTCCTTAGATAAGGCTGAACATGCAGCTTTGGGGCCCCTGGTGTCTTGGGGGCCCAAAGCATTCGCCTAGTTCGCCTATAGCAAATAACGACCATGGATATTAGACAGCAGACAGCGGTGAACAAGGCAGAAAGTCACGGAGTAAAGAAATCACATCAGCCCGTTTGTTAAATGGCCTTGCTTTTATGTAGCGCTTTTCTACCTATTGGTACTCAAAGCGCTTTACAGTCAGAGACACATCTACCCATTCGCTCACACAAGCACACACACATTCACACACCAGTGCCACACACTGGGAGCAACTGGGGGTTCAGTGTCTTGCTCAAGGACACTTCGGCATGTGGCACATTCCGGGGATCGAACCGCTAACCTTCTGGTTTGTGGACAACCCGCTCTACCTACTGAGCCACAGCCGCCCCTGGCACGTTTGTAACAGAATAACTGCACAAAATGCAGAATAACTGCACAAAATGAGACAATTATTAGGCTTCTCATAAAGCCTACTACTCAACACATCACCAACCATATCAACTTCCCATCACTAGTTCCTACCAGAATGTCCTCCACTCTCTGGCAGTAGCTTCGTGACTGTGCGTAGCCTCCGGTGTGGTATTTGAGCCAGGCCATGTCTCCATACGTCACGATGAGCCGCCGCTCACAGTCCTCGCCATAACACTCCCTGGTCTTCTCCTCTGATTGGTTGAGAAGTGACAGCGCCTCCTCTGGTTTCCCCTGAAGATACCTGACAGACGGGTTGTTTCAGCAAATCCTTAAATAACCACTTTTGCATCTTAATACCTCATTTCGTGAGAATAGCGCTTCAGTGAAACGGCTGCAGCTGGACCCTGGTCTGCAGCCAGAGAGATGCTGCACGTTTTAAACCTTTCAAACTAACACTCAAATAATTTGGTTCTTAAAGGAGACGTTATCTGGACGTTTTGAGCGTCTCTGGTTGTGTAAGAATTTTAAGTCATTTTTGAAAATGATGCAACTGCATAGATGTTTACTAAGTTCTAAATCTCAGCATTAGCTCCTGGAAATGAAAGGTTCAGGGACAATGGTCAAATCAGAAGGTTCTAACACCTCAGGAGCTCAGTGCTACCTCTCACTGAAGTCCACTGTACCTGACATAAGCCAAGAAGCCGTAAGACAGAGCCACTGCACCACGCTCTCCTAGCTGAAGCTCTATGTGTTCCTGGAGTCGAGTGCTGAGGTTTTCTAGGTCCATGTCCTCCTCCTTCAGATCCCAGGTGAACCGACTCTGCAGTCGCTCCAGTCTGGATTCCAGAGAGCTGCTGCTGCTGCTGCAATCACTTTGAGAAAATAAAAAAAGAAATAAAAACGGTTTTTATTGTGACAACATATCCAAAAAAAAGGTTCAGAAAAGGCAACTGGACATGTAGGGAACTTTAGGAACAGCACCCTTCGACTAGTGCGGGAGTATGAGAGGACCTCGAGGAAACCTGCAGGCTACAAGAACCACCTACGTTTCAACCTGAGATTCTACAAGCAGTTGCCTTTGTTGAAAATTTTTTGGATAGACATGACCTGGATGACTGAGAACCTTCACAGACACATCGTGACAACAGTTCATTGAAGCCTCCTCCAAACATAAACAGAGCAACACTTCACCTCCTGTCTCGCCACCTGACCAAAGATTAACATCGTTCATATTCATACTATGAACAGACATCTCTTCTAAAGGGGACCTCTGCACCATAAACATTACAACTTCTATTTAATTTTTTGACATAACTAATGATAATTACTTATATATGAGGAGTTATATAATAATTACAGCTGTTTAAAGCTACATTATCTAGATTTATAACTTGAATCACCGTTTAATCTCTCATCTCTATCATCAGAACAGTTTGTCTGTTTCCGATGGAAACTGTTTAATTGTCACGCCCCTGTGTAAATCTACTACATTTCCCAGCATGCACTGAGGCTGTGACAGGAAGTGAGCAGTAACATTATCTTTGAACAATAAATCAAATCCCGGATTAAAGGCCTGAGCTTCCTGCAGGGCTCTCAGACACAGCTGGGTTTACTCGGGTGTGGAGGCGACTGATGAGTTCAGTTTCTGATTATAAAT
This sequence comes from Chelon labrosus, assembly GCF_963514085.1. NCBI lineage: Eukaryota > Metazoa > Chordata > Actinopteri > Mugiliformes > Mugilidae > Chelon > Chelon labrosus. The sequence continues at coordinate 1,800,644 of NC_140352.1, read as the reverse complement.
CAGGTTTGGTAAAAAAAAAATAATAAAATAATCAACTCATTGAAGGGTTTGAAAACTGAAGCAAGCCGACCTCATGTTGAAACGTTCAGGCTCAGCTGGAAATGAGAAACCTCCTCACTACTGCTGCTGCTGCTGCTGCTGCTGATGATGAGTTTATGAAGTTCCTGACAACACAGAGGCTGAACAGAAACTCAGAGGCACGAAGAAATGAAACTAAAAGGCTGGCCTGGTGGTGCCTTCACTGCTCCCTCTCAAATCATGTAAAGATGAGACTTTGGTGAAAGGATGAAGATTAAACCAGAGAAGAAATGAGTTTATTGTCAGGTTGTAACTTCATTAATTAACTAATAAGTAAATGTTTGGTTGTTTTCTGTCTCTTTGAGTCTTTTTCTTTTGTCTTTGTCGTAGTTTTTCATCTCAGTATGCTTGTTGTAAATCTTTTCGTGTCTCTTTGAGCTTGTTATAAGATGCACGGTAACATTTCCATTTGATGCAGCTTTTTCTGATTTAATTAAACCTCACAGGCTGTTTTTGGTTGGGGGCCCTGGCAGCGTTTTTGTGTTTCCCATCACTCTCTGCATCAAGCATCGCCTTCGTGTCCGGGAACCAGCTTCTGTGGAAACTTGTGAGGATGGGAGGGGGGAGATGTGCAGCGGTTCTGAGGATCGTTTCAACCACAGATAAACCAACAGAACAACCTTTAACTGGAGGGACGGAAACATTCAAAAACAACTTCAGATCACCTGGAAAGCCAGAACCATAGACAGAGACCGTTGATCTGATTAAGACTCAGACAGTGACAGTTTGGCTGGCGTTGTTTTTAAATGATGAGTAACAACACAATAACTCCACCGACTGGTTTGGCTGATTTTCCACGCTGCAGCTTGTTGTTGTGATAATTAGCTTGGCATGGACTTTTATTTTCCACTCTGGAAAACTTTCCATGTCTTTCTTGATTGAAGTGTTCAGGTTTTCCAGGACAGCAGGTTCCAGGTTTTGTGCCATGTTGGAATGAAAACACATATTTATTCAAAGAGGGCGACACTGACGCCTCACAGCCGGAAGGTTCTCTCCAGGTTCTCCAGCTTCCTCCCACCGTCCAAAGACATGCTGGTTAGGTTCATTGGTGATTCTAAACTGGCCGAGTGTCTCTCTGTGTTAGCCCTGTGATAGACTGGAGACCTGTCCAGGGTGGACCCCCCCTCTAGACCAATGACAGCTGGGATAGACTGGAGACCTGTCCAGGGTGGACCCCGCCTCCGGACCAGTGACATGGCTCAGTGCTGGGCTGCTGTGCATTCACTAAACCACTAGATGTCACCAAGCTGCTGAGTTTGAAGCCTTCTCTTCTTCATTCACCCAGAAAACACATCCGATGTTTAATGTGCATTCACGAGGAACGGACCGTGACTAGAATCATATTTTAGTTTTCTAAGCTCCGTCTGCTGCAGCTGCAGTGGGATCACGTCAACAAGTCCTCACCTTGATACTACAACTATCATGTTCCTTCTCTCTTTAGATCACACATGTAGAGCTGCTGCGTATGTTTACTTTCCCTTCAGTCCTGAATCTACAGCTGCTGCTGCACTGATGTCCTCACTGTGGGATGAATAAAGGATCATCTCATCTTATCTTCTCTTTATTGTTGTTGTCGTTGTTTTTTAATTGAGAAGTGTCTTAGACTTAGACCTGGATAGACTTCATTCATCCACAGGGGCACATAATAATAATAATAATAATAATTTTCATCTTTAATTGTCCTGCAATGGAGAAATTTCAGTTCCTGCTGTGTGACCCATCCGTTTGTTCACACAGTGTGTACAGTTGGAGCGTTGGGCTGCAGCCTCTAAGGACTGCACCCGGGGAGCAGTCTGGGGGTTAGGAGGTTGTTGCTCAGGGCAACTAAGCCATGGACACGACGCGAGGCGAACCTGGAACCGTACCACTACTCCACAGCTCCCCCAAATAAAAAACACTCCTGAGAACCACAAGTAAAAAGAAAGATAAATTAAATTAAATTAAATTAAATATAGGCAAACATCTATTGAAATAAAATGAAATGAAATATAAGTAAAAATCTATTACAATTAAACGAAATAAAGTAAATATAGATAAAAATCTATTAAAATAAAATAAAATAAAATAGTATAAGAAAAAAATAGCTCATGAACAAATGTAGATGAAATAGAGACAGAAGTGGTTCTATAGGATTAATAAGGTGCATTAATAACGTGGCGTTATCTGGTTGTTGTCCAGGTATGAATGACGTCCTGTAGCGTTTCACTGAGGGAGTGGACATGTGCTGGTGACCTGCTGCCACTGCTTCAGCTCAGAAATAAAAGAAAGTGTGTCTGAAAACAATGCTGATTTCTTAAGACATGTGGGAGGTAAAAATAGAAACTCTGCAGTTCATTAACTGCAGATAACCACCACCCAGCCTGGTCATCATGTTCAGTTAGTTCATTTAAACAAATACTGGTTTCAGCTTAACTCTCGCCCTGTTTCCCTCCTTGCTTAGCTGTTTCTGGAGGCGAGCCACTCGATTGACAGGAAGAGGAGGAGCACTACATTTATGGTGTTGGAGGGCAGGTCTGAGCGGAACATGGTGTGACATTGTTCAGGGCTTTAAATCTGTGTCTAACGCGCGGGAGGCGCATTTATGCTCCGGCTCAGAAGTGAACAGAAGACTGAACTAATCTCTATGACACAATGCTTCTGCAGCCTCTCTGGACGTTCCTGCTGGGACACTTGTCTCTGCTGCACTCACCCTTCTTCCCAGTTGTCTTCTCTCTGTCCGTGTATCTGTCCTTCTGCCTGCCCTTCCTGCTGCTGGACGTCCTGTCCACCCGCTGCTCCCTGGTGCGCAGGTACAAGCTGCAGCCGGACAGCGTGGTGAGCTGGGACTCGATGCGGAGCTGCCTGGCTCTGACGCTCTACAACCACATGGTCTTCATCTTCCCGCTCACGGTGCTGCACTGGTACCTGAGGCCGGTCCACCTGCCCCAGGACGCCCCGGCTCTGCCCCGTCTGCTGGCTCAGGTGCTGGTGTGCCTGTTGCTCTTCGACTTCCAGAGTTTCACCTGGCACCTTCTGCACCACAGAGTGCCCTGGCTCTACCGCAACTTCCACAAGGTTGGTACCAGACGATGATGATGATGATGATGATTAATGATTTTTAGGGATTAGATTTTCACGTTAAGTTAAATATGCTCATTAATGTTCTGTTTTCTCATGGCTCTGCTGCTTCTTCTTCTCCTCCAGGTGCACCACACCTACACCTCCACCTCCGCCCTCACAGCTGAGTACTCTGGAGCCTGGGAGACCCTCAGCCTGGGCTTCTTCGCAGCCTCCAACCCCCTCCTGCTGGGCTGCCACCCGCTCACTGAGCTGGCCTTCTTCGTGGTCAACATCTGGCTGTCGGTGGAGGACCACTGCGGCTACGACCTGCCCTGGGCCACCCACCGCCTGGTGCCCTTTGGGCTGTACGGCGGGGCTCGCCACCACGACCTTCACCACCTGAAGTCCAAGTGCAACTACGCCCCTTACTTCACCCACTGGGACCGGCTGGCTGGGACCCTGTGCACACAGGACTGAACTGTTGGGAGGGATTCTGATCCTCTCTGAGTTTTCTCATCTGAAGGACTGGTCTGATGATGGAGAAGACTCATGGATTCATTTAAAGGCTTCTGGACTGTTGAGGACTTTTTTAAGTGACTCAGAGAGTCAGAACAAACAGAAAGGTTTCTGGACTGATGAGGTGAACTGGTTCTTCACCTCACATCATCTTTTATATTAAAAGATTGAATATTTATACAGTATATTAAAATCTGTTTATTTATTCTGATATTTATGTGTAAGAGTCCACATTTAAGTTTAAACTTCTGAAACTCTGTTGTCATGTTGTCTTATGATTCTAATTTTCTAATATCAAATGGTTTTAAAGTGCTGGAGACGCAACACTGCACTGAAATCTAGAAAATACTACGAGAGGAACAGAAGGATGCTAGGACTCACCAGCAGAGAGAATGAGATGATGACATGGAGAGTTCATGTTTTAAAGACTGCTGCAGCTACGTGACATCAGGACGTTCTGATGATGATGTTCAAAGATGAGAAAAACGTTCACATTGGACAAATCTACTAATTGTTGACCGCCACGGTTTGAACTTACAGATGAGCTACAGTTTGTTAAATGGTGTATGTTTTATAGACGGTTGTGTTTATGTTGGTTCGTTGCAACGTGAGAAGAGCAGAGGAGGCTGATGGACGGATGAAAGTGAACAGAGTGAAGGTGAATGTGTTGATTGAAGGAGATGAGGAGGATGAAAACTCAGAAAGAAGATGAAAGTTTTCGTGTGAATATTTATTTCTGTGAGAAGGAAACAAGTGCATGTGATTGGTTGGTTTGTTTGAAGTAAAGTATACGTCTAAAAAATGTGAGTCTGAAATGTCAGACCTGTATTTATTTTTACACTATTTCATATTTTTATATGTTAAAACTAATCCAAGAATAAATGAAGAGAAGAATATGAACAAACGGGTCTCTGATCATTTTCTTTTTTCCTCTTAACTCTGAATAAATATGTGTTTTCATTCTGACACAAAACCTGGAAAACCTGAACCAACAAAGACAAGAAAGGCAGAGTGGAAAATTCATTCATTCATTCATCTTCTGTAACCGCTTGTTCCTCTTCAGGGTCATAGGGGTCTGCTGGAGCCTATCCCAGCTGTCATTGGTCTAGAGGGGGGGTCCACCCTGGACAGGTCTCCAGTCTATCCCAGCTGTCATTGGTCTAGAGGGGGGGTCCACCCTGGACAGGTCTCCAGTCTATCACAGGGCTAACACAGAGAGACACTCACACCTACGGCCAATTTAGAATCACCAATGAACCTAACCAGCATGTCTTTGGACGGTGGGAGGAAGCTGGAGAACCTGGAGAGAACCCACACAGACACAGGGAGAACATGCAGACTACACACAGAAAGGAACCAGTCGGCCTGGATTAGAACCCAGAACCCTCTGGCTGTGCCTTTCTGGCATGGCACAAAACCTGAACACTTCAATCAAGAAAGACAAGGACAGCGTTCCAGAGAGGAAAATGAAAGTCCATGTCAAACTAAATTCCACATCACACCACAGCGTGGAAAATCAGTCAAACCAGTCTGTTGAGTTATTGTGTCATTTAAATCAAGAATCAAGAATCAAGAATCCTTTATTGTCATTATATGAGGACATAATGAAATTTTGTGCGGTAGCTCCTGGCTTTAAATACAAAGGCAAATTTTTAACTATAAGAATAAAGAATAACATTAGATAAAAAAGTAAATAAATACAGCTGTACAAATATATACACAGGAATGAAAGATAGCAGCAAACCTTGTAAAAACTTAACAGTGAAAACATTGCAATGATTGTAAAGTGTCTATGGTGGGGGGGTGGGCGGTGTCGGGGGGGGGGGGGGGTGATTGACTTCACAGCTCTGGGGAAGAAGCTGTCTCTCAGTCTATTGCTTGTGTTTTTGATGTTTCTGGACCTTTTCCGTGAAGGAAGAGGTACAAACAGTCCATGGCCCGGGTGGGTGGGGTCTGCTGCGATGCGTCTGGCCTTCCTCTGGACTCGTGCAGCATACACAGAGTCCAGATCTAGTAGACGACTACCCACAATCCCCTGTGCTGTCCTCACCACCTGTGCTAAGTTCTTCCTGTGCAGCTGCTGTACCACACTGTCACACTGAGGCACAGGATGCTTTCTACGGTGGCTCTGTAGAAGTTAATGAGCTGCTGTGAAGAGAGACGCCATCACTGATATCATGTCTCTGTCTGTGGTCCTGACCGTTCAGGTGTTCTATGGTTGGTTCTGTTAAAGGTTGTGTCGTGGTACATTTCAGGGAGTTGTGGGTTGTTCTGTTGGTTTAACTGTGGTTGAAACAATCCTCAAACCGCTGCAGAGTTGTTGCAGTGGTTTTGACTTGTAAAGCGTAGGATGAGGAGAGCCCCCCCCCCCCCCACATCCATCCTCACAACATTCCACAGAAGCTCCACAGAGAGCAGTTTAATGTCGGTCTGGTGTCAACCCGATATCATCCAATCAATGCACCACTCAGCCCTACAATGGTCCGTTCTCCTAAACAGCCCCTGGGAAGATGTTTCATGACATCTGGAGCACAACAACCCAGCTCTGTGAGAGCTGCAACCCACGACATTCAGATGGACAAAACACACAATGACCAACACAGTGAACACAATCACAACACATGTTATACACAGACATCTGTCACTCATTCTGATCTAATGTAGTGTCTCATGGATCTCTGCAGAGCTGCTATCTATCTATCCATCTATCTATCTATCCATCTATCTATCTATCTATCTATCTATCTATCTATCTATCTATCTATCTATCTATCCATCTATCTATCTATCTATCTATCTATCTATCTATCTATCTATCTATCTATCTATCTATCTATCTATCTATCTATCTGTCTACCTATCTGTCTATCTGTCTATCTATCTATCTATCTATCTATCTATCTATCTATCTATCTATCTATCTATCTATCTATCTGTCTACCTATCTGTCTATCTATCTATCTATCTGTCTGTCTATCTATCTATCTATCTATCTATCTATCTATCTATCTATCTATCTATCTATCTATCTCTTTCCGTTTCCGGTGAGTGAGGGTGGTGGTGGATGTGAGAGTGGCGCGGCGTTTTGAACTGGTGTTTTTTCTTTTCTCCTGGTCTGCTTGGTTTTTCTGTGGTTTCTGTCCTACATGCATTTAATCAGGTAAGATTTATTTGATTCTTTCACTAAGGTTTGTTCAGCAGAGTGATCTGTAGGTTCGTCAGGTGTTTTCCGGGAGGTATGGCGTTCTCCGAGACGCCTCCTCCGTCTATCAGGCAGGGAGTGCGGATCGTCCCGCCGGATGGCTCTGTAACTGTGGAGGAGGTGTTGTTGGCTGTCGGTGAGCAGGTAGGCCATGATAAACTATCTTATGCTTCCCGCATGAACAAGGCGGTCGTGGTCTTTTTGAAAGACGAGCCTCGTGTCCATCAGCTGATTGAGAGCGGTGTGGTGATCAGGGATTTATTCGTGCAGGTCTCCCCGCTGTCAGTGCCATCCACGCGGATCACCGTATCCGGTGTTCCGCCGTTTATACCGAACATGCTGTTGGAAAACGAGCTCCGCAGGTTTGGGAAACTGGCAAGCGGATTCAGAACAGTCAGTCTGGGATGTAAGGATCCCAAACTGAAGCATGTTCAGTCTCTGAGGCGGCAGGTTTTCATGTTCTTAGAATCACCTGCACAGACTCTGGATGTGTCATTTAGAGTTAAACACGGAGACGGGTCATATATGGTGTACGCCAGCTCGGGACACATGAAATGTTTTGAGTGTGGAGACGTGGGACACATTCGAGCCGCATGTCCGCATAAACAGCAGACAGACCCTCACTTAGTGGACGAAGCTGGTGGCTCTGCTGCTCCCGGGGCTGCGGAGAGACCCGAGCCCGGCGCTGCGGGCCCTGCGCCAGGTGCTGCGGACCCGACGCCGGGCGCCGCGGACCCGACGCCCGGTGAGGAGGCTGCGGTAGCGGGTTGTAGTGTTGTAGCAGAGGTAACTAGTGGTGCGGATGAGAGAAAAGAACCGAGTCAGCTGGAGAAGCAGCAGCCTTCTGTGACTATAGAGAACTTCAGTGAGTCAATGTCAGTAGAAACCGCTGAGGACAGAGCTTCCACCAGTGTTACAGGACAGGGTGAAGTCTGTAGTCAGATTTCATGTGAAGGAGAGGACAGGGAATATGAGTCTGAGTCAGACACAGCATCCATCAGTGATGTTTCAAACAAAAAGGCTGATCTCTACTCTTTAGAGGAAATAAATGGGTTTCTGGATGAAACATTTAACAAATCAGTTAAAGTGAGCGATTACTTTGGGGACACAAACAAATTCATTCAATCTGTCAGTATGTTAAAGAGACGGGTTAGCCATGACCTCCTGGATGAAAAGAAAAGGTACCGTCTTGATAAACATCTCGCCATCCTGAGAAAAATACAGAGAGGAAAAACTGTTAAAAAAGCCAAGAAATAGAAAGACAATGCATCATCACAGGGTGGCTTCTTTTCTTTTTTACTGCTCTCTGATGGCTTCAGCCTGTATGTTTCCTCTTTCTAACATCTCTATGCAGGGCCTAAAAATAGGATCTCTGAACATTAATGGAGGGAGGGACAGACATAAGAGGGCTTTAATATCTGAGGTTGCAACTCAAAAAAAGATAGATGTGTTATTCCTACAGGAAACACACACTGTTCAAGCAGATGAGACAGACTGGGGCTTATGGTGGGGGGGATCTTGTTTCCTGAGCCACGGCTCTAATCTAAGTGCAGGTGTAGCTGTCCTGTTTTCTCAGCACATTGTTTTATCACATGTTGTAGTTTCTGATGTAGAGCAGGGCAGGATACAAGTCATACAAGCAACTATCAGAGAAACACCATTTGTGTTTGTTAACATATATGCTTACACCTCTGCTGTCGACCGTATAGACCTTCTTCATAAACTCAATGACACATTAAAACAGTTCAGCAGCAGTTCAGTAGTAGTGGTGGGAGGAGACTGGAATTGCACTACTAACTATTCAGTTGATAGGAATGCAAGAGAGCCTCATCCATCATCAGCCTCTCTTTTATCCAGTGTAATTCTGGAAAACGATCTTGTGGATGTTTGGAGGAAACTCCATCCAACTAGCAGACAGTATTCTTGGGTGAAAGTCACTGAGGGCAGGGTTAGTGCAGCCAGACTGGACAGGTTCTATGTTAATAAAACATACAGCAATAGGTTAACAGCAGCCACCATATCACCTGTTGGTTTTTCAGATCATCATTTAGTTACCGTTCATTTTTCTTTAATGGTGCATCCCCAAAGATCTCCTTATTGGCGTTTTAACATCAGACTGATTAATGACGAGACCTTCTGTCAGTCTTTCTCTGATTTTTGGGATCAATGGAGACGCAGAAAACCAGTTTTTAAAAATTTAGGTCAATGGTGGGAGGTAGGGAAAACTCAGATTAGAATATTTTGTCAGCAGTATACATCACACACAAGAGCAACAGAAAGGGATCATTTTGAACTGTTGGAGAAAGAAATCAGTTTAATGGAAGATGGCATAATTAATGGCTCAGATAACAATAATGCAACTCGGGAGAAAAGGAGGGCAGCTTTAAGTAGTTTTCTACATGAAAGAGCAAAAGGTGCTCTGATTAAATCTAGAATCCTGTCTATCAGAGACATAGATGCACCTACTCGTTTCTTTTTTAAGTTGGAAAGGAAGGTCAAGAAACATAACCAGATGTTACATCTCAAGCACTCGAATGGGTCTGTGACCACGGAGCCATCAGAGATGAGGAAGCTGGCCACGGACTTCTACAGCAGCCTGTTCAGTGCTGATGTTTGTGACTCTGACTGTGTGGATGAGATACTGGAGGGTCTGCCTCGGCTAGAGGAAGCATATGCAACCTCACTGGGGTCCATCATTTCCCTTGATGAACTGTCTGCAGCAGTGAAACAGCTCAGCTGTGGTCGGTCTCCTGGTATTGATGGACTTCCTACAGAATTCTACAAAACATTCTGGACGTTACTGGGTGAAGACTTTATGGAAGTTTTTCAAGGATGTTTGGACTCTGGGACCTTACCAACGAGCTGTACGAGGGCAGTCCTGACTTTGCTGCCAAAGAAAGGAGATTTGGGCCTCCTACAGAACTGGCGACCCGTTTCACTTCTGTGCACAGACTATAAAATCTTGGCAAAATGTTTGTCTAATAGACTTAAAGAATGTCTGCACATGGTTGTACATGCCAGCCAAACATACTGTGTCCCTGAAAGGACAATAATGGATAATTTGTTTTTACTTAGAGACATTGTTGATTTATCACAATTACAGGAACTAGATGTGGGTTTGTTTTCTCTTGATCAGGAAAAGGCCTTCGACCGAGTTGATCATAATTATTTGTTTAAAACACTTAAAACATTTGGGTTTGGAAAAAGTTTTATTTCATGGATTGAGTTGATGTATTCAAGAGCCACAGTACTGTTAAAGGTGGGGGGTGGACTTAGCAGACCAGTATCTGTTCAGAGAGGAATCAGGCAGGGATGTCCGTTATCTGGGATGCTATATGCTCTAGCTATAGAGCCTCTCCTACATAAGCTCAGGCAGAGTCTGTCAGGGTTAAACTTGGGAGACAGCACAACAAATACAGTTAGCTTGTCAGCATATGCTGATGACATCACAGTTTTTATAAAAGGACAAAATGATATTCAGATTCTTGAACAGAAACTAAAATTATATGAACAAGCTTCTTCTGCTAGGGTCAACTGGTCAAAATGTGAGGGACTTCTACTGGGAGAGTGGAGCAATAAAGAGCAGCCAACTTTACCAGCTGGGCTGCAGTGGAGCACAGAAGGGATGAAGGTCTTAGGTGTGTTTTTAGGCAATGAGAACTTTCAGAAAAGAAACTGGGAGGGTCTAGTTGAGAAAATGAGTGCCCGATTGTCTAGATGGAAATGGGTCCAGCCCCAGTTGTCCTACAGGGGGAGGACTTTGGTTGCCAACAATCTGGTTGCGTCTATGCTCTGGCATCGTGTCACTGTTGTAGTTCCTCCAGACGATCTCATAACACAGATACAGAAAAGACTGGTGGATTTCTGCTGGGATGGATATCACTGGATTAGATCGGCTGTGCTGTTTCTGCCTGTATCAGAGGGGGGTCAGGGATTGATTGACATCAAGAGTCGCATAACTGCATTTCGGCTTCAGACCGCACAGCGTTTGCTCTATCGAACGCAGCAACCCTGGACTGAAACAGCATCGTCGTTGCTGCGTAGAGTAAAGACCCTGGCTTATGACAAGCACTTGTTTCTTCTGGATCTGGATGGTGTGGACATATCACAGACTTCCAGGTTTTACCAGTCGGTTCTCCATACCTGGAGAACAGTTTTAAACACGAGGAGAGACTGCTCTCAGTTGTATGGGACTGTTGATGAAGAACCTCTATTCTATAACCCAGCCATACAGAGCAGGTGTCTCAGTTCTGTCAGTGTTCAGAGGATATTTACAACAACTGGGCTGACGAAGCTGGCAGGACTGAGGTCAGCGGGTCAATGGAAAACTGCTGCTCGGCTGTGTCAAGATACTGGTATAAAGTCTCTGCGTTTCATGGACAAACTGCTGGAGGAGGTCATGAACACACTTCCAGGTTCTTTAAGGAGAGCACTAGGGGCAGAGTCTGCAGAGGATCATCAGATCATATTTCCCAAGTTGTCCATTCGTGCTGCAGTGGAGGAGCAGGAGGAAGAGGACGGGGCTCTGCTATCTTTCAGAACACCTGAACTACCGAACTTCTCTGAAGCATCAAAAAAGAGCCTGTATGCTGTGTCTGTGAAGGTTCTCAACAGAGCGATGTTGGCCGGTGTCCGAGAGTCGAGGTGGGTTGATGTGTTGGCGCCAGGTTCATCTCCCAGAGGTAGCTGGAGGTCCCTGTACAAACCTCCCATAGAGAAACGCATTGCGGATCTCCAGTGGAGGGTGGTGCATGGGGCCGTGGCCACAAACAGACATGTGGCACACATAGACCATAGAACAGGAAGTCAGTGTAGTTTTTGTCAGGATGAGGAAACGTTACAACATCTCTGGCTCAGATGTTCTAGACTAGCTCCTCTCTTCTCTTTGTTAGGGCGGTGGGTGGGTGATTTGGGACACATTTTTGGAGACGAACTGTTTATTTTTGGTCCCAGATACTCTGTAGCACAACGAAGGTCTATTTGTCTGGTGAACTTTTTGTTGGGTCAAGCGAAGATGAGCATCTGGCTCACCCGGAGAAATAAAATGAGGGAGACAGGGTCTGTAGACGCTGAACTGATGTTCAGAAGTCTGGTGGCTGCACGTCTGAAGATAGAGTTTGCGTATTACAAGATGGTGTCAGACTTGAACAAATTTATTTCTATTTGGGGAGGTGGAGATGTTTTATGTCGTGTAATGGATGAATTGCTCATTCTGACTTTCTGAGAAAAAAAAAAAAAAATGGAGGGGTGAGTGAATACATGTAGGGTTGATGTGTATGATTATATGTATTACATTTACCTGTGATTTTATTGTGAATGAAATATTGGACCAATAAAGGAAGGTCAAGGGTATCTGTCTATCTATCTATCTATCTATCTGTCTACCTATCTGTCTATCTATCTATCTATCTGTCTGTCTATCTATCTATCTATCTATCTATCTATCTATCTATCTATCTATCTATCTATCTATCTGTCTATCTATCTATCTATCTATCTATCTATCTATCTATCTATCTATCTATCTATCTATCTATCTGTCTACCTATCTGTCTATCTATCTATCTATCTGTCTGTCTATCTATCTATCTATCTATCTATCTATCTGTCTGTCTATCTATCTATCTATCTATCTATCTATCTATCTATCTATCTATCTGTCTACCTATCTGTCTATCTATCTATCTATCTATCTGTCTATCTATCTATCTATCTATCTATCTATCTGTCTGTCTATCTATCTATCTATCTATCTACCTATCTGTCTATCTATCTATCTATCTATCTATCTATCTATCTATCTATCTGTCTATCTATCTATCTATCTATCTATCTGTCTGTCTATCTATCTATCTATCTGTCTACCTATCTGTCTATCTGTCTATCTATCTATCTATCTATCTATCTATCTATCTATCTGTCTACCTATCTGTCTATCTATCTATCTATCTGTCTGTCTATCTATCTATCTATCTATCTATCTATCTATCTATCTATCTATCTGTCTATCTATCTGTCTATCTATCTATCTATCTATCTATCTATCTATCTATCTATCTATCTATCTGTCTACCTATCTGTCTATCTATCTATCTATCTATCTATCTATCTATCTATCTATCTATCTATCTGTCTACCTATCTGTCTATCTATCTATCTATCTATCTGTCTATCTATCTATCTATCTATCTATCTGTCTGTCTATCTATCTATCTATCTATCTACCTATCTGTCTATCTATCTATCTATCTATCTATCTATCTATCTATCTATCTATCTATCTATCTATCTGTCTACCTATCTGTCTATCTATCTATCTATCTATCTACCTATCTGTCTATCTATCTATCTATCTATCTATCTATCTGTCTGTCTATCTATCTATCTATCTGTCTACCTATCTGTCTATCTGTCTATCTATCTATCTGTCTATCTATCTATCTATCTATCTCAGGTCAGATTATTCCAGAACAAGAAGAATAAAATAAAGTCTTGATAAAACACACATGCTCTTCATTTCAGCCAACATCCACCCACCCACCCACCCACCCAGTCAGGGCCATAACTATAAAACATTAGAAGAAGTTTCACCCGAGGTCGAGTGCTGCCTCCTTCTCCAGTGTGAACATAATTAAAGCCTCTCCCAGAGACTGATAGCATGTGGGCAGGACGCACCAGATCCTTCAGAGCGTCAAACAGACACGTGCAGGAAATCTGTCCGTTGACTGCGTCACAGCTTCACCAGCACCCTCCCATTGTTATTACATTTCACCTGAGCTCCTGATGATCTAGGGCAGGTTTTCAACAGTGGGAAGTTAAATGAGAGCTCCTGTGTTGTGCAAACTATAGGTGCTATTTATAGTCTGTGAAACCAGTAAATAAAAGCAGATTCATGCTGGAGTGAGATCAGTCCATCCAGTCACAAACTGTCACTCCATGATGATCTGACAGCTTCTCAGTCAGCACCAATAATAAAAACACAAACGGTCTCAAGACACTTTACAACATCTAAAAAACCCCAGAGCTGCAGGAAGGCAACAGTGATGGTATAAGATGTTTTCTGCACATTAAATACATAATTCATCTTTTATAAAGCATCAGTTATATATGTTTTATTCCTAATTCATCTCTATAATGATTTTAATTATCAGTTATTTCAGTGCTTCATTTAGAAAATATAGGTAAATGATAAATAAACTATAATATGTACATTTATACTTGTACTAATAGTACTGAGTGTTAATAATTATGTGTTGTTACACGTAGTTAATGTGATGATGTTAATTATTTTAATGCTGCTTTAATCATTTAATCAGAAAATAATTTGAAAACTGATCATTAATGAATCTGGTTGATTCAGCTACAGCAGCAAAATGAATCGTTCCATTAATACCAACATTACTTCATGTTTCTGAATACTTTAAATACTTTTTCGTATTTGTCAGGACTTCCTTTTTATTGAAGTTTCCTTTTTGCAGGACTCTCACTGGTGAGTCCAACAGTCTAGTTTCACTTAAGAAACAGCTTTTATTACTTCCCCCGTCTCTTTCATTGACCCGAGGCGTGTTCTTAATAATTAACAGAGCTGTGTGGAGGATGTTTTTGCAGAGTAGATGTCACGGTCTGTGCAGTCAAACAACAGAGCTGATTTGAATCAGAGCCAATCACATACTTGAGGAAGGTGGAGTTAATGCGGGTGTTGCTTCATTCGTCGGTGATGAAATCAGTGGAAAGTTCCGTCGTCACATCAGGCTCCAGCTTTGTTCTGACAATCACACTAATGATTCATGCAGAAGAATATATCTGTCTATTTATGAATGGATATTTTTAGCTTTTTACCAAAACATAATGATGCTACTGTATATATCATATAATGAACGTGGTCTGAAAGTGCAGAGGCTCTGCTTTAAGTTGACGTAATTCACATTCAGTTCGGAGGCAAGGTGCATTAATTATTAACCATTTTATTCACAAAGGAACTGGGGAAATAAAAACGACTCAAAACATCAACAGATGTCCGGAAAGTAGACGAAGATAGAACCCAGTCAGAGACAAGAAACAGAAATATTAGGCGCTAGAAGCTATTTGTTTATTCAGCAAAATGAGCCAATATTACATATCAGAGAGGTTAACATCAAGGCCAAATTAGAATAGAAGTGTTTCTATGAGGCTGAATGTGAAGAGAATGAAGCTAAAATTCCTCCAAGCTGCTGTAGACCACTGATCAGCAGTTACCAGAAACATTTAGTTACAAGGAGGTCACAGCAGATACCGGAGACAAGGAGGACATGATATATAAATACAGAAGTTGATTCAATTCAACAATTACATCAGTGTCCTAACACCTACATTCATAACTGCGTGCAGGTGAAACATTATCAGTATTTAAGCTTCAAATCTTATGACGCGCTGCAAAAACTCTTTGCTTAAAGAGCTTAGAGTTCTTAGCACAAAATAACAAGAAGAAGAAAAGGTGTGACAGTTTGTGACTGGATAAACCGATCTCACTCCAGGATGAAACTGCTTTTATTTACTGGTTTCACAGACTATAAATAGCACCTATAACTTGCATAACACAGGAGCTCTCATTTAACTTTCCACTGTTGAAAACCTGCCCAAGATCATCAGGAGTTCAGGTGAACAAGAACATCTAACTTTCCAACAGTTAGTGCCGTCATTGCTCTGGACTGTACATATGTATTAAATCAATGAATTACATTTGATCATCATCTGTTTTTAATATGTTCAGAGATGAAATCAGAAACTCTAATTTTGACACTGTGATTTTGAACTTGTCTGTGTTCATCTAAAACCTTTAGAGTTGTGCTAATTCTCATTTTAAGCTTTATCTTACTACTATAATACGTTATAATAGCTCATTAAGAGAGTTTAGGGACAAAACACTTAAACCAAGTCAAATGCTTTAATAGAGAAGCTGCCTATTTGTAGGTTTTTCATCTTTAAGATGTTTTTGCAGTGTAGGCGACGGTAAAAGTGTTTCTTTAGTCCAAAAGATATATTTTGAAAGTGAGCAGGGTTCAGTTGTAATTGTAAGAAATTAGAGCAGAGAGATAAAGGTGACTTCTTATGACAACATGTTGAGGAACTGCAGAGTAAATTGGATGATTCATTTCTCAGAAGACATCTGGGGGATGATTCAACACTGCACACACCAACACACACACACACACACACACACACACACACATACATGCATACATGCATCCAAGTACTTCCAAGGGATTCCAACAATGAACTTAAAGCCCCGCCTGTTAATGACCCGGTATCTGGAGCAGCCACTGGATTTCAGCCACTGTACACATGCCTAAAGATTAAATGACATTAAACAGAAAGCAGCTTTTTATTCCTTATCTGTTATTGACACTGAATCTGCAGCGGCGCCCACAGGTTATCAGTGAAATGTGTCAACAACAGTGAGAGGGAAAGCTGGCACCGAACCCAGATGATCAGATTATCAGCAGGAGAACCTACCTGCTGGGACAGAGGGGTTGCAGTTCCTCTGACGTCCACTAGTGGCTCCAAAAACGACTTTTCAATCGTATCAGTATAGAGTTCTGCAGAATTAAGGGGCGTGGCTGCTTTGATTGATTGACGGGTGTCCTCACAGGTTGTTAGCTGACTTTAGACTCAGCTCCAACTCTTTTTTTAATCGGACAAACACTGCAAACAATCCAACAAGAGGAACTAATTTACCTTCAAACATGGCACCATGTCATTTACTGTAAAGGTTAAGCAATAGTGACAATGAGATAAAATACATAAATGATCAACAGTGGGACATTAAGGCTAGAACCAGACAGTGTGGTTCATCGTATAGTTTCACATTTAAATTCATTCAAACCAGCAGCATTAGTGGAGAGGTTCCATCATTCAGTGGTTATACAGTCCCTGACAAAAGTCTTGTCACTTATCCATTTTGTAGAAACAACAGTTTATAACCTGACTTTTAATTAATCCATTGGTTTTAGAAATGGCTCATGTGAAAGCTAAAACCCTCCCAAATTTTGTTTGATATGCTAAAATAAATTTGCTTCACTGAAGAAAGATTGATCATTTAATGAACACAGAAAGGTCAGATTTTGGCAAGACAAAAGTCTTGTCGCTTGGGTACAAGTTGACCCTAAGTGCCCCTCAAATATATGTATTATCAATTTGTTTTACAAGCAATGGCTACTTACAATCCCATCAGCTTTTGAAATAATGTTTTGGTGCCAAACAAAACTGCTGAAAAGCATTCTAACGTTCACAGCTTGGTAAAGCCCACTGAGTCAGTTTTTGCAAAGACAAAAGTCTTGTCGATTTTCATATGATGCACCCAATCCTAGATTACAGCCTCAAAGAATAAGAAAAAGATTTGAAGAGACTGGAGATGTTTTTGACAAGCCCAGGTCCGGCAGACCCCGCAAGACAACTGCTCGGGAGGACCGTTTGTTGGCTCGAAAATCCAAGGCCAGCCCCTTTTCCACTGCAGCAGAGCTCCACCAGGCCTGGTCACCTCAAGTCCCCGTGTCAACCAGAACAGTTTGTAGAATTCTGTCTCGAAATGGCCTCCATGGTAGAATCAGTGCCCAGAAACCAGCACTAAACAAAAGGCAATTAAAAAAACGTGTGGCATTTGCCAAGGCCCACAGCCTGCTAAAAGGATGGACGCTGGAAAAGTGGCAGAAGGTGGATTTCTCAGATGAATCTTCGGTTGAATTACATCACAGCCGCCGCAAATATTGCAGGAGACCTACTGGAGTTCGCATGGATCCGAGATTCACCCAGAAAACAGTTAAATTTGGTGGCAGAAAAATCATGGTCTGGGGTTACATCCAGTATGGGGGTGTGCGAGAGATTTGCAGGGTGGAAGGCAATATCAATAGCGTAAAATATCAAGAAGTATTAGCTACCTCTTACATTCCCAACCATAAAAGGGGTCAAATTTTGCAGCATGAGGGTGCTCCATCGCATACTTCCATCTCTACATCAAAGTTCCTCAAGGCGAAGAAGATCAAGGTGCTCCAGGACTGGCCAGCCCAGTCACCAGACATGAACATCATTGAGCATGTCTGGGGAAGAATGAAAGAGGAAGCATGGAAGACGAAACCAAAGCATCTTGATGAACTCTGGGAGGCATGTAAGACTGCTTTCTTTGCTATTCCTGATGACTTCATCAATAAATTGTATGAATCATTGTCGAACCGCATGGATGCAGTCCTTCAAGCTCATGGAAGTCATACAAGATATTAAATATGGATCTCACAGCACCAGTACTTCATTCACTGATGTTATGCATCATATTTTTGTATTTGAAGTAAATGATTTGTTCAATTTTCACATTACTTTCTGTAGGCGACAAAACTTTTGTCTTGCCAAAATCTGACCTTTCTGTGTTCATTAAATGATCAATCTTTCTTCAGTGAAGCAAATTTATTTTAGTATATCAAACATAATTTAGGAGGGTTTTAGCTTTCATATGAGCCATTTCTAAAACCAATGGATTAATTAAAAGTCAGGTTATAAACTGTTGTTTCTACAAAATGGATAAGTGACAAGACTTTTGTCAGGGACTGTAGATGAAGAATCACATTACAACTAACGTCTTTGTTGCACAAGGTCAAGCCGGACGTTGAGTTAAGTTGTATCTGGGAATGGAAGTTGCTCAACACTGCATGAGAACAACACATGATCGACAACCGGAGATACACTATATTACCAAAAGTATTCGCTCACCCATTCAAATGATCAGAATCAGGTGTTCTAATCACTTGGCCTGGCCCCAGGTGTATAAATTCAAGCACTCAGGCATGCAGACTGTGAAACAAGACATTTGGGAAAGAATGGGCCGCTCTCAGGAGCTCAGTGAATTCCAGCGTGGAACTGTCATAGGATGCCACTTGTGCAACAAATCCAGTCGTGAAATTTCCTCGCTCCTAAATATTCCACAGTCAACTGTCAGCTCTATTATAACAAAATGGAAGCGTTTGGGAAAAACAGCAACTCAGCCACGAAGTGGTAGGCCACGTAAAGTGACGGAGAGGGGTCAGCGGATGCTGAAGCGCATAGTGCAAAGAGGTCGCCGACTTTCTGCACAGTCAATTGCTACAGAGCTACAAACTTCATGTGACCTTCAGATTAGCCCAAGTACAGTACGCAGAGAGCTTCATGGAATGGGTTTCCATGGCCGAGCAGCTGCAGCCAAGCCACACATCACCAAGTGCAATGCAAGGCGTCGGATGCAATGGTGTAAAGCACGCCGCCACTGGCCTCTAGAGCAGTGGAGACGCGTTCTCTGGAGTGATGAATCACGCTTTTCCATCTGGCAATCTGATGGACGAGTCTGGGTTTGGAGGTTGCCAGGAGAACGGTACATTTCAGATTGCATTGTGCCAACTGTGAAATTTGGTGGAGGAGGAATTATGGTATGGGGTTGTTTTTCAGGAGCTGGGCTTGGCCCCTTAGTTCCAGTGAAAGGAACATTGAATGCTTCAGGATACCAAAACATTTTGGACAATTCCATGCTCCCAACCTTGTGGGAACAGTTTGGAGCGGGCCCCTTCCTCTTCCAACATGACTGTGCACCAGTGCACAAAGCAAGGTCCATAAAGACGTGGATGACAGAGTCTGGTGTGGATGAACTTGACTGGCCTGCACAGAGTCCTGACCTGAACCCGATAGAACACCTTTGGGATGAATTAGAGCGGAGACTGAGAGCCAGGCCTTCTCGACCAACATCAGTGTGTGACCTCACCAATGCGCTTTTGGAAGAATGGTCAAAAATTCCTATAAACACTCTCCTCAACCTTGTGGACAGTCTTCCCAGAAGAGTTGAAGCTGTAATAGCTGCAAAAGGTGGACCGACATCATATTGAATTCTATGAGTTAGGAATGGGATGGCACTTCAGTTCATAGAATGAGTAAAGGCAGGTGAGCGAATACTTTTGGTAATATAGTGTACACTGAGTATCAGAACGAAACTGCTTTGTCAGTTAGTCCGTCAAGTTTCCTCTGTTTTGTCATATCAGCAACATGAAGTCATCAGATTCATGCCATAAGACAACTCGTTGCTGAGATGTTGTTGAGATGTTTGGTTTAAATGTTGCAAAGATGTTTGGTTTAAACGTTGCTGAGATGTTTGGTTTAAATGTTGCTGAGATGTTTGGTTTAAATGTTGCTGAGATGTTGCTGAGATGTTTGGTTTAAATGTTGCTGAGAAGTTTGATTTTAAAATTGCTGAGATGTTGTTTAAATGTTGCTGAGCTGTTGTTGAGATGTTGTGTCTTTGTTTACATCAGCGTTTCCCAAATTTCATTGGCCGTGCCCCCCCCCCCCCCCCCCCCCCCCCCTTTGTCCCAACCAGGTTGATGCACCCCCAATCCCCCACACCTTATTAAAGGGCAGCACGTTTAATCTGCTCAAATGACCAGAACACACATATGATAAAATAATCTCCATCACATCAATGAGCTCTCACATTTGAATTAAACAAGCTTCAACTTTTAAGAGCAGAGAGGATGACGACAGGATCAGCGGCTGGAAGCAGATCAGTCAGAGGAAATGTTTCATATTTTCAGACGCGTTAAACAAAAATTGCAGCAACTTTAAATGACCGTGGAGTTAACACAACCCCGTCACTATAACACAGCGGTTATGGAAATAAAGTCAGAACGCCAGTAATTGGAATTAAATTGTAATAAAGTCACACACGATCCACAACATAAATAACAAAGAAATCCTGTGCTCAGACAATAACAAGAGGATTCATCTGAGGATTCCCAAGATAAGAGTCTTCTATTACGCCATTACATCTTTCATCTCGTGCACCCCTGGTGATTCCCACTTTAAGAATCCCTCTTTTTTCGATGAACGTCTTGTGTCAGATTACGTTCGGTCTGCAGAGGAAGGTTTATCTTATAAACGACCTTTTAAACTTTGGATGAGGAGCACGGCAAACCCGTTGGAAGAATGTTTATCACAGCAGATAATCTGCTCTGACATTTTGACGCAGACAGTCACCAACGTCTTCCCCTGAGAAGCTGTGAGTCAGAAATATCCTGGAAACATTCCTCAGAGAATTTGGACGATATTATCAGGGCAGCACGTCTAAAGGTTCTCTGTTGGATGAATGAGCTCAAGAAACTGGTTTGAGATTATTGTAGTTTTGTGGAGTTAGAAGCCACCAGCAGATATCTGTCTGCCGTGACCTCAGTTTCCTGTTCTTATCCGACAGCAGTGATGCTCTTGTGCTGCTGTAGTCCATCTTCTTCTACATACCTCAGTTCTAACAGTGGGTGTTAAAGCTATCGCTGCATTTCCATCAACCAGTCTGACCATTCTCCTCTGACCTCTGGCATCTACAAGGCTTCTTCTCTGTGAACACCAAACATGGTTCGGCAGGAAATTTCCAGTAGATCAACATTCAAAGTCACTTAAATCAGGCTTTGTCCCCATTCAGACGCTCTGTTTGGACTGATCAGCTGATCGTCTGGACCACGTCTACACGTCTAAATAAGGCTGAGCAGCTACAATAATCTCATTTCTTGGAGGAGTAAACACTGGCGGGATCACGTTACAGATCCCAATCAGACCATTTTCCATTTGTGGAGCGTCATTAGATAAAATCATGTTTACCATCAGCAGCAGTGAAGCTAGACACAGTTTGTTTATGGCAGTGATCAACAGAAACTTGACCCTGTCACTGCTGGATTCAAGTCTAATCAGTGAATTGAAAAGTAATAGTTGGGCGGCACAGTGGTGTGGTGGTTAGCACTGAAGGTTCTGGGTTCTAATCCAGGCCGACTGGTTCCTTTTTGTGTGTAGTCTGCATGTTCTCCCTGTGTCTGCGTGGGTTCTCTCCAGGTTCTCCAGCTTCCTCCCACCGTCCAAAGACATGCTGGTTAGGTTCATTGGTGATTCTAAATTGGCCGTAGGTGTGAGTGTCTCTCTGTGTTAGCCCTGGGATAGACTGGAGACCTGTCCAGGGTGGACCCCCCCTCTAGACCAATGACAGCTGGGATAGACTGGAGACCTGTCCAGGGTGGACCCCCCCTCTAGACCAATGACAGCTGGGATAGGCTCCAGACCCCACATGACCCTTCACAGGACAAGAAGTTACAGAAGATGAATGAATGAATGAAAAGTAAAAGTTTAAACTGAGTATACTTTTAAACTGTTGATATTCATTGGGGCTTCTTTCTCAGAAAACTCATTTTAATAAAACTCTTAATAAACGTTACTGTCTCTCAGGAACAAGGTCCCTCGGTCCCCTCCATGCTCCAAATACTGACGTGAAAATAATGTGGGTAATTTAGAGAAGAGGAAGGAATGTGTGTTCCTTTCCAGCTATGTAGAAACTCATGATGTAGTTCCTCTTTTATGACCCAAGTGACTAAAAAAAAACCACTGTCTCCAGTAATTCTGCCTTCCTGTGGAGAAAAAAAAAAGGGTAGTACGTTAGATTTTTGGCTGCAGGTTTAGAGAAGCTGAGGGATCAGACGTCCTGCTGCTGTGGTGCAAACTTTTTTTTATAAATTAGCGTCCTGTGTCCCGTCCCGAGTTTCAGTCTTCGGGCGATGTCGGAAAACTGAAGAGGAGAAGAAGCATACCAGAAAGTAAACGTGCACGTACATGACTGTGGATTTAAAACATGAAACAAGTCCTTAGTTATGTTTGAAGTGAAAAACATTTTATCAGGTAGATGTCAGCAGAGCAGAGGTGCATGCAGGTTCACGCCTGTTGAAATCAAACAAGCCAATTAAAAGTTATAGTAATATCCTTGACGTATTTTATCACATATCAGAGAGATTGATGAGAGATATGTGGAATCTGAAATGTCAGAGTTCGATGAGTCACCAGTGTGCTGCTGGGGGAAAGGGAGGAGGAAAGGTGTTTACTTTCCTAATTACAGTGACTGGAAAAGCAAAGATTAGCAAAAAGAATGGAAAGCCTAATTATAACAAGCAATTGACCAGTCACCGAGGAAGGCAGTTCACAGGCAGGAGAGGTCTGCAGGAAACTGATCTGCTCTGTGTTTTGAAATAAAATGAAAGTTCACAAGCTGAGGGAAAATTCCTTGGAGGAACAGCTAGTCCTCAGACTGGGGGAGTTAAACTCAAACACATGAGAGGCCAAAATTAATAACTGGGAGAAAGTCACAGACTAGACTCAATATTTATTAAAAAATGGACTGATAATGTGCACGTTTTCCCTTCTCTCCAGATATATGAGGAAACAACAAACTTAAGTTTTGCTTAAACATGTATCTGGAAGAGGAGTCAGTTGAGGTGGCTAGGGCATCTGGTAAGGATGCCTCCTGGACGCCTGCCAGGAGAGGTGTTTCGGGCATGTCCCACCGGTAGGAGACCTCAGGGCCGACCCAGGACACGATGGAGGGATTATATCTCTCGTCTGCCCTGGGAACGCCTCTGGGTTCCTCCGGAGGAGCTGGCTGAAGTGGCCGGGCCCCCGCGACCTGGACCTGGATAAGCGGAAGAAGACGAGACGAGACGATGAATCTGGAAGAAGCAGGGTTAGGGTTAACTTCAATATTATAAACACATGAGAAATCTAATTAAAAACAAAGGAAACATCAGTGGCATTCGTTTCTTAATTAAATAAATGAAATAAATTCTCATGTCTCTCTCTATCTGCAGCAAGTTCATTTTAATGGAAACCTTTTTTACCTCCATGTCCAGGTCCGTGTGCCCATCATGGTGTTTCCTCTCACAGACATGTTGACTCTGCACACAAGACAAACAGGTCTGTCCTTGACATTCTTGAAACGGTAATCTGCTTCCCACCTGTCATGAAAGTCCTGTTTTCATTCATCTCATGTCACGTTATGTCACATAACATCTTAACATGACATCACATGAACTGACATGATATTACACGTCACGTCACGTCACGTCACGTCACGTGGCTTGGAAACATAAAATGGAATTCCCAAAGCAACAGGAAAAGCCTGTTAAAAATATTAAAAGCAACCAAGGGATAAAAGAGGAGGAAATGCGTCTGGCAGCAGAGGAGGTCAGCCCATTGTGATAAAACTAAACAAGCTCCAGAGGCCCCAGGAGGACGCAGAGACTTCCCACAAAACAGGAACCCTTAGATCTTAAAGTGAAAATGAATCACCTTCTATCCATTCATGTCACTTCATATCATATACCCTAATATAGGTTCTTTCCGTGTGGGTATATGCGCATATATGAAACCTAAATGCAGTTTATCTGTGTATATATACGTTATATATGAAGCATATATGTTATCATATATGCGTATATATGAAAACGGCCAATTTTATGTATGTCACATATATTCAAACCTATATTAAAACCTATATGTTTATATAGGTTTTTTCCATGTGGGAAATCCGATCAGTTAATGACAAGTTTTGTTTTCTTGATATGTTTTCTAGTGGAAGGCGCGTGTAAACAGTCGCACATGAACCTAATTAAGTTTTGGGTTTTATTGTCAAGTTTATGTAACCTCTCTATTTTTTCAGCCGTCGATGGAACATTTCCCCAGGCAGATATCCTGAGTAATGCAGAGAGATTTACACACCGGTGATTAGTTTAATCTGCATTGACTGAACTTGTTTGTCAAGAACATAATGGACTAAAATCTCTGGGGTAACGCTCCCACACGGTAGCTTTAAGTCTTTGGCTTTTCTCAGTATTTTGTCCTACTGTGACATAACAGATTTGAGACGACAGGTTTGATGTGTTGATTCCTCTCCCAGCAGCTCTTATGATTAGAAATAATCATGATGGATGGTTAGATTCATTCACTTTTAACGAAATTAAACAAAAACATAATCATCAAATCATTCGTCTTCATGCATGGCTGCGCCAGAGAACTGAACAGAGCCTTTAATAGAAAGTGATTTCTGATTGTTGGAAAGAAATTAGCTTTCGAATTCCTGCAGCTTCTCATGAGCACAAAGGAAACTGTTGAGCAATCAGGATCAAACAATGACTCTTTATCAAACCAAAGAGCAGCTGGTGACATCTGGGCCAAGGTCAGAGTTCCACGCTGACGCACCAAAATAAGATTTAATAGGCAAATAGAAAGATAAAGTGTCCATTTATAGATGTGGCAGGCCTAAACTTCAGCCCAAACTCTTGTGCCTCTTGTTCTTGGCTGCAAAGACTCAAGTACTGATCCTGAACTTCCTTCTGTGAGATCCATCAGCCCAGAGTTGACCGGAGAATATCTTTAAAATGATTTTTTGCAGCTTGTCAGACGTCTGAGGTGTTTCACAGGTAAACACATCTGAGTTCACTGTCGCCTTGTTTCAGCTTCAGCTGTCAAATGGTTATGATATTAAGGGCGTATTCACACCAGGAAGGTCCGTTAGTTCACTTGCTTTGGTCCGGACCAATTTTTTTTTTCTTTTTTTTTTTTTAGTGCGGTTCGCTTTCACACTGTGATTAATTGCAACCGGACCAGAATTTATAAACAAAAACACATGTGCTAAGGTCGTTCAGCCATTGGCTGGTAAACGTATAGGCGGGGTAAAGAAGGAAGCCAAATGTCCCACGTAAATAGGCTACAATGGAGACTTTGCGTACTGTAGGTCTACTTGTTATTATGCTAGCAATATGGTTTATAAACTGAGCGCTGGAATCCCCTCTCTCTCATTTGTTTACTAAAAATCTTATATACTTCTGCATTTTTATGTGTTTTCTCCAGCATTTGAGATATCTGGACATCTGCCCAGATATCTAGGAGGCAGCGTGTCTCCTCAGAGCTCGGTTAAGCCACGGCTCATCTCTACCTAACCTACCTGCGTTTGTTTGCTTCACGTGTCTCTCTCTGTTGTGTGTGTCACTGGGCTATCCTACATTTCCCATAACTAGTGCAGTGCCCGTCGGAAGTATGTATTCCTATAGTGGGAGCTGAAGAAGATTTTTCAGTTGTGACCATTGTCGTGACCCATGTCTCCTCCCCACAAAGACACCTGCCCAGTTTCAAATCAGCGTGCCACAGACAGACAGACAGACACAAACTCACCAAATAAGTTAAAAGAAATTCTTGATTTATAGATAGATGATCAAATCACTCATGTTTTGTCTGTAAACTGTAAAATAACGTTGAGTCTCCGTTGCCATGGTTACCATCTAGCGTTTGAGCCAGCGCAATAATTTAGAACTGTCATCATACGGACTGATGGACGGACTGATGACGGACTGATGGTTGGCCTAGGACACTAGTGGGTGGGGGATCTATGACACCCGTAGGAACAGCTGGAACGGGGGAGGCCGCCGGGGAAAGGGCCTAGAGATCGACCTGACTAGGGGACTCATCAATAGAGAACTGTTCATGTACCCATGAGGCAGTGCGAACATCATCCCACTCACTAACATTCAAGAGGGAACCAGCAAGGGACGGTTCACCTGCTGCAGCTGCAGTGTCCAACCCAGACATTCCAGTATCATGCCAATCGGATAGAGATGGGACATTAGCAACGCTAGGGGCAGGTGTGGGCAGTGGAACAACAATATCATCCAAAGTGTCATTCAGGGGGAGGAAGTTGACCTGGAGCAGTAAGTTTCTACGGACAACACGCTCATGTCCGTCCTGATCTCTGATACGGTAAATATGTAAGGCAGGTTTTGCAGCAACCACAGTATAGACAGTAGGCCTCCACTTATCAGAAAGCTTGCGCTTCCCAGTGACACCCTTGTTCGCTAGCAGCACCCGATCCCCTACAGACAGAGACTGACCTTTGACCCGTTTATTGTACTGATCACACTGATGTTTTTGTTCAGCTGTGCAGTTCTCCTGAGCCATGGCCATGGCACAGTGCAGGTCTTCCAAAAGGGATTTCACATAAGTGTCATAGTCAGACACAGTCACATCACAAAACACGTTCTTGAACATGAGGTCAACTGGGAGCCTAGGAACTCTCCCAAACATCAAATAGAAAGGTGCGAACCCTGTGGTCTCATGAACAGTTCAGTTATAAACAAAGGTCATGGACTGAATCATCTGCGGCCATTTCTGTTTGGATCGAGGAGGCAGAGATCTCAGCATGTTACCCAAGGTACGATTAAACCTCTCAGTACCATCGTTACCCATAGGATGATATGGTGATGTGTGCGATTTGTCAACCCCCGACAGCTTCAAGAGCTCAGCAATCAGCTCACTTTCAAAATTCGCTCCCTGGTCAGAGTGTAAGCGCTGAGGAAAGCCACAGATGCAGAAATAGTTGTCCCACAGTTTTGAAAAATGGCTGCCATCTTGAAATTTCAAGTAGCTGTGGGTGGCTTATTGTCTAGTGACCATCAGAGACTGCTCATGCCAATTTTCATGCTTGTATCACCAAATAAACCACTATATCACTTAACTGCTCCACTTAGGTGTCGGCCATCTTGAAAAATGGCCGCCATCTTGAAATTTCAAGTGGCTCGGACAATTTTCTTGTCAAGTGACCCATGGAGACTGCTCATGCCAATTTTCACGCTTGTATCATAAACTGAACGATTACATCACTTAGCCGCTCCACTATCAGGCAACTGGAAATATTAGAGCGGAGAAAATCTATTTTACCGATATATTTTACATTTCTTATCCAAACAACGTCAAACTTAGCAGTGCACATCTTCGTGCCCGTAGCGAGACACCTGCCTAGTTTCAAATCAATCGGGCCAACGGTTCGCGACATATGCGTGCCACAGACAGACAGACAGACAGACAGACACACAGACGCTTCTTGATAGATGCGCGAAAACTACGGGAGCTCGTCAAATCCAAAAAGGTAGATTTTTGCAACTTGGGTCGGATCGAGGTCGGGCTGCTTTCACACCATAAAGGAACCGCACCAGGGTTCGGTAGGAACCGCTCCGAGACCACCTCCTCAGCTGGGTCTCGGTCCGCTTGTTTGGTCCGCACCAGAGTTCGAGTGATTGTATTCACACCAGTCAAAAAGGTCCGAACCAAGCAAGGAAACGAACTTGAGTTCGTTTTAATCGAACTAAACAAGGCAGGTGTGAATACACCCTAAAAGATTGCCAGTACGATAGACTCAGAGAGTCATGTTGAAACAACGCTGACCAACTTTATGTGATACAGGTCGATGCACGCAAGGCTTTCAATGAGTCAACTTCTCTTAACACAGAATGGAAGTACAAGGTGTTTTTGCAGTTTTCTCAATTGTATTCTACATCTCTGCATAAAAATGACTCAAAGCAGATTTTCAGATTTTCACACGGGACAAAAATACAAGAAAGTGAGCTAATATTAACAGGGAGGCGCAAAGTTCAAATTAGAGTCTGTCTGTTCTGACGTGTTTCAATCATCCTTATCTGCTAATCCGATTTTATGCTATTGCATTTTCTGTTTTATTCTTATGATGTATGATGTATTGTTGTGTTATGTGTGGTGACCTTGTATGTTATCTAGTTTTTATCTCCCAACTGCTGCTGAAGTTTCTCAGATTGCTCATACGACCAAACCATCAACCTGTCAGTTAGATCCTCTTCCCACTCGTCTGGTAAAAGCCTGCCTCCCTTCTTCGTCCTCTCTAGTATGACTGTAGTACATTATACATCCCTCCTTGATGTCTGTCCATGTTCCATCATCTCTTAAAACTGCTGCTTTTACCCCTATACTGGTGCTGACCCCAATAACCTAAATAACTTCCGTCCCATCTCAAACTTTCCATTTCTATCAAAAACACTCAGTGGCAACTCAGATCTATGACTCTTTAAGTACTTTCAATATGTTTGAACAGTTCCAGTGCCTTATAAAAATCACTAACGACCTCCACATGGCAGCTGACTCTGGACTTTTAACTGCCTCCGTTGCATCACTGGCACCTGTTTCACCATATCTCTCCCACCGCAGTGAATTTGTCCAACTTAAACACTTCAGATCTCACCCGTCACCAAAGGAGTCCCCCAGGGCTCCATCCTGGGTCCACTGCTGTTCATCATTTACCTTCTTCCACTTTGCAGTATCTTCTGTAAACATAAGGTACATTTTCATTTGTACACTGCAAATTATTTGGTTCTTAAAGATAAAAAAAAAAACTTAGATTTAAAGGTGTTAGATAATTTATCTTGTTTTAAGAGTTAATTTCTTATTTTAAGTTTTTAAGTGTTCAACTTTACACTATAATCTTAAATCAAATTTAACAATCTTAATTCAAGAAATCTTGACAAGTGAAATTATTTTGCAGCATGGACAGATAATTTCACTTGTTCTGAGTACCTTTTCCCTCAGATTTAGTGTTTTTATCTTGTTTTCAGACGCCCCCTTTTTTGCAGTGTACATGGATGACACCCAGCTCTACTTCTACCTTTCAGCCTGTCTAACAGAAACTAAATCCTGGTTCTCCTTCAACTTCTTACAAATGAACAGCAGTTAAACAGAAGTCCACTTCAGATCTCACTCGTCACCAAAGGAGTCCCCCAGGGCTTCATCCTGGGTCCACTGCTGTTCATCATTTACCTTCTTCCACTTTGCACAGATAATTTCACTTGTTCTGAGTACCTTTTCCCTCAGATCTAGTGTTTTTATCTTGTTTTCAGATTTTTTGCAGTGTACATGGATGACACCCAGCTCTACTTCTACCTTTCAGCCTGTCTAACAGAAACTAAATCCTGGTTCTCCTTCAACTTCTTACAGATGAACAGCAGTAAAACAGAAGTCCTCCTGGTCGGCTCTAAGTCCACTCTGGCCAAAGTTAACAGTTCCCTTATTAAACAGTACATCTGTACTTCCCTCCCCTCAGGTTAAGAGTCTGGATGTCATCCTCAACAGCACTCTGTTTCTATAAACCCGCATCAACAACGTGACTCGGTTCGTTTACTTCCACCTCCACAACATCAATCGTCTTCAGGGCTGGTTTTTGCTATGGGCAATGTGGGCGACCGCCCAGGGCGCAATCCATGTGAAGGCGCCCTAAAAAAAAAAACTCAAAACAAAACTCGCCAGTTTTCTAGACTACCTCTCATTTCCATGTCAAGTTAGTGGAGTGGGCGCTGGGACGCCTTCATTGTCACATCAACTTGCTGCTGAGAGTCATACAGGTTGTGTGTGTGTCAGAAGAGACAAGGACGAGGGGGGCGAGGGATAGACTGATCCCAGGCCACACAACACAAACTGCCTCCAAATAAATTGTACTTCATTCCTAAAATTAACATAGACCCATAGACCTACATGTAATTAATTGGGTTATGTGAAAAATGACAAAAAAATAAATAAATCTGTGCAGTCATCTACGTGACTCACGTAACTCCAGTTGATTGACGGGCGAACGGACGGTGTTGGCAAAAAGTAATGCAAAAGTTAATGATGTCGAGTCTTCATCTTCATCATGGATCAAAGTAAAAGATCATCATGGATCAAAGCCATCAGGTGACCAGTTCAGAAAAAGAAGAAAAGAAGAAGAGGAGAAACAGCAAAAGATAAAGGTATGCAGATTTCTATGAGTGACGTGAGTGACAGTAGGCTATAGGCTATTTATTAGCCTCTTGCTAATATGTTGCTATTAGCCACAGAAGACGACTGAATTTGGTTTTTAGTTTTGGTGAACTAGCAACTATTGGAATAGAGACAATTGCACTTCACACCTGTTGTTAATGTTAATGCCAGTTGTAAACAGGGTGAAAAACCCAGGTTGAAAAATCTGCTACAGTCTGAGCACTGAATTCAGATTATTTTAATTATCTGTGGTTTCTCTATGTACAAAACTGGTGTGTTATCATGACTGGAACTGTTCAGATGGTATTAGGATGATAACAAGTATGAAAAATACGAAATAGTTGTATTAGTGCAGGAACTTTTTTGGTTCGCCCAGGGCGTAAATCTAGCCAGGACCTCCTCTGATCGTCTTCACCCATCCCTAACACAGAACACCATGGATTACTGTAACTCTGTTTTCTTTGCTCTACCCTCCAAGCGTCTCCACAAACCTCAACTGGTCTGAAACACTGCAGCTCGTATCATCACCAGAACTCCCTCCATAGACCACATCACCCCAGTTCTTCAGCAGCTCCACTCGTTTCCAATAAAATCCTACACTGAATACAAGACCCTGCTGCTAACCTTCAAGGCTCTTCACAATCAAGCCCCATCATATCTGTCTGAACTGCTCCGCACTCAGCCACCCAACTTATTGCACCACCTCCCCGTCTGACCACCATGGGTTCTGGAGCATTCAGTTGCTCAGCTCCATGCCTCTGGAACATTCTCCCACCTGACATTCAAAACATAAACTCTCTATCCAGACTCAACACACCGTTTTAAAGTAACTTACTCCATCCACTCATTGTTATTATATACTTCAATCTGCTTTTGTGGTATTGTGTATCATTGTGTGCATAGTGTACATAAAGTACACGTGTACCAAGAAAAGGTGCAAAGAGTAGATTTCTATCTGTGAATTCAAGCAGTGAGAGTGACTCATCTGCAGCAACATGAGTGAAATAAGCTGTGACCGACATTTATCAGGTCAAAGAGCTTCACTGTGTTATAGCAGCAGCACTCAGGCGGATCATGTTCGATCCTGCTGCAACGTGTCTCCAGCTTCTTTTGTTTGTGCTGCTCAAACTTTAATCTTCTACTTGTGCTGACGTCTGTAATGACATGGTTGAGACAATAAGAAGAGGGCCGGAGGAGTTGCGGGAGGCCACCTCACTGAAGCATGTGGGATACACATGACTCCTACGGTAATGTATGAGCAGCGGTGTGAGCTGTCTCTTCCCAGAACAAAAACATATTTAATAACTTTTTTGTTTCACATGAACTGAGAGATTCATTCTTACGGCACTGCTGGAAGAATATCAAATATTTTCTGTAATCCTAAAGAGGAAAGTCATGCGCAGTGAGCAGTGTGCACAGGTCTTTGTTAAAGCGCATTAATGCATCCATGTAAACGGCATCAACACAAACAGGAAATCAAGGATATGTGATTTAATGAATGTAAAAAAGAAACACGAGTATTTGTGAATTGTGTAACATGCAGTCAGTTCTGAAATACAACTTCATTCACTCTGCAGAGAACAACAAGAGTTCCAGAGGGGGTTGCATAACCGACTCTTGTCAAGTCGCAGCAGGCCTGGGACAATTCTCACAACTTAAACTATGTAAATCATCATCACGTACGCACATTTCTTTCAAGCCAGCTCATAGTTTATTCGCAGGTGTGGAAAATTTTTGATTGGAGCAGTGTCAGTGGAAATGTATGTCCCAGATCTGATGTCCAGAAACTCAGACATTTAAAGAACTGTTTGGACGTGATCTGAGTGATGAAATCTGGCTCTGAAATAGAGAAACTCACTAAAAACCAAATGTTTATCAGTAAGAGTCTGCTCAGTGAACATTAAAATAGAAAAGTCTCTCTACTGGTCATGGGAGCCTCAGAACTGGGACGCGTCTCTGAGGAGATGGACATCTGGATTTCCTTACCGATCCTGTTGCTTCAGTTTAATGTTGTTGTTTATATTTCTTCTTTTAATTTAATTTTGCACAGAGATGTTAAACACTTTTGTAGTTTGTGTTTTCCTGTTCTACTTATCAAATAACAACACAAGAGGATGGAATGTAACTTGTACAGTTAGAATAGAATAGAACAGAATAGAATAGAATGTCCTTACTGTCATTGTACAGGTACAACGACATGAAGGTGGCCTGAGGTCTCCCTTAGGTGCCGTGTTGGAATAAAAAAAGTAGACTAGATGATCTCAAGTGATCATAAAGGGGTCCATGCTGTGGCGAAGTCGTCCTCGAGCGGGAGGCAGAGGTATAAGTCACCAGTAGCGCCGCCTATAGACCGTATTGCAAGAAACTTGGTGGGCTTGTAAGGAGTCATCCACAGATTATTGTTGTCAAATTTCAAGACATTCATTAATACACAGGATTAGATGTTACAATCCCTTGTGCCAAAATCCCAGGCAAAACACATTTAGAGGCCCTGTTCAACTAAGAAACCCTACCAAACCTACAGTCATGTGATATGACGCTTAACCTACAATCTAAATGAACTAGTAAATGCTGCTGGCTTGTATGGCCCGCTCAGCAGCTAACCATAGCTACCAAACAATATGAAGACATCAGGAACCTGGCCTAAACAACAGCAGTATGCAGCATGTCATTGGGGTTTTCAAGTGGGCACCTCCCTCCACCGATATTTCGTTAACTTAGGCCCACGACACCTCGAGAAGGCTTAACAGTGAATTCCAGCGTCCTGGAGTCACCCCCCTCCACGCTGCCACTGCACAACCCCGTTTATCTCACCATTTCTCACCAATATTATTAGACAACAACTAATATTTCAATCATTAGCCTAGTCCTTTATGAACCACAAGCCAAACAAATCTACCATGGTTAGCCCCGTTGATGCGGACTGAACCACGTAACAAACAAACAGCAGTTTACTGTGGTGGTTTGTGAGATATAAACATGTAGTGGTTGTAGCGTCCCCTACAGCCCGAATTTCACGAAATTTGGCATGATTGTACGCAAACATATTATAATGACAGTTGCTAAGTTTCATAAGGATTGGGTGAATACTTCAAAAGTTATAGGCCTTAAAGTCATATGAAATATTTGCGTATCACCTGTAGCGCCCCCTGTTGACGTAATGTCACGCAACTTGATGGGCGTCTACACAATATGTTACAGATTGTGTATGCCAAATGTCATGAAGTTAGCTATTGCAGTTTTTGAGATATGTCTGTGAAGGTTCTCAGTCATCCAGGTCATGGTTTATCCAACAAAGGTTCAAAAAGGCAACTGGACTTGTAGAGTTTTTTGAGAAGACGTTTCATCCGAGTAGCTTCTTCAGTTCTAGGAGACTGCTGGGAAGTTTGAGGTTTAAATAGGAACTCCTCCTGAAAACTTGCTTGTTATGCTAATAACATGTTGGATTTTTGAGATATTGAAATGTTGCTTTTGTAGCGCCCCCTAGAGACCAAGGGTCACAAAAGTTGGGGTGCTTGTACAGAATCATATTATTATAAATGACATGAAGTTTGATTAAGTTTGGGTATATACTTCACAAAATATTAGCTTTGGAGTTAAACTGTTGCATCCCATAAAATTAATTAGCCATTAACTTTGTAATCAATAACCTGCTAAAGTTCTTGAGAACTTTTTATTATCTTTGTCCATAAATGACTCATGCCAAGTTTGGTGAGAACTGGATGAAGGGGCTAGGAGGAGTTGATTTTGCTTTGAGGTGGAATTTGGCACACCTTGGCAAAGTGACATGGTAGGACTTCTACTAAGTTCCCCGGTTTGATGTCTTTGGCCTTTGCAGTTTGTCCTGAACAGACACTTTTAGGGGAAAAAAAAAAACAAAGGCGAAGAAGCAGAAGAATCGCAACAAAATCAATGGAGATCCTGCGACTTCGTTTGCATGGACCCCTGTAAAAAACTAGAATAAAAATAATGTAAAAAACTCTAAACACTACCATGACATAACAACCCCATTCACACAATAAGAATCACTGTTACTGCACAGTTTGTATTGCAATAAAAACAAGTGTTATAAAACTCACCTGGATGATGTTTGTAGAGGATGGAGTTTGTGGTGCTGTTAAACTGTTACTTAGCTTAGCCCACTGACAACGAGGTCAAAATAATAGGAACAGGATCCTGATAGTAGTGGATACTAGGATACAATGCAGGACTGTTGTATTAGAATGCATTCATCAGTGTACCTAATGAACTGGCCGGTGAGTGTCTCAGGAGAGTCTTTCCTAGAAAACGTTCAGCTGCAGAAAAGGAAATAGGAGCCACGGCTTCCCGAGTCTGCCGGAGGCTCAGAATCTCCCCATCTGTTCATTCACGCTCCTCCACAGATGATTAATGAGCTGACTGATGCAGGTGTCACTTGATAAGAAGTTATATTAAGTATATCAGTCTGACTCATATTAATCCAGAAAGAGCTGTTCAGAGGTTTGTTAAAAATATCTGGTATGATTCCTCCTGCTATCATGGAGCATGGAGGAGGAAAACAAAACGCAGAAATGACAAAACTAAAGCAGCACTTGTAGTAAATTAAACCTTCAAGGCCGTCACTGCAAAGGACATTTTAAATAATGCATGCAGTAATAAAGAAATACATGCACATGTGGATATAAGCAGATCACAGCCAGTCACATACCTCCACATACACACCAGCCAGGAGACAGAAGTGTGGGATGGTCATACAGTCATGTGGTTTCCAGTGTTATCACTGAACCAGACAGAGAAAAGAGAGAGGACTGGTAAAGATAAGCTATAAAAACATGATAACAATAATAAAACATACTAATCAGATGCTCGTTAGGCATGTTTATTATGTTATTATGAGGGTTAATGTGACTCAGTGTCCAGAAGGAGAGATGACAATCTGTGTTCTAGTTTCACTTTCTGTTCACTGGTCAGAACAGAAGCCCCCATCCAGCTCCTCTCTGCGGGACGCCGCCATGGGACAGGAAACCGAAACGCTCTGTCACATTCCTGGATGCTGATCAAACATGTGGCAGCTTAAAAACAGAATCTGATGAAGGCTGACTAACAGATTTACCCTGTGTTCTCAGGTGTGAATGGTGGATGTTTCACACCTGTCCTCTACCTTCTGCCTGGAGCTGAGACTCCAGTGTTTCACCATCCAGCTCTGATCATGTTTGCTCACAGCTCTGACTCATGTAGAAAACTATCCAGAGATCAAACCCGCCAACACTCCAGCCTTTGTTCATGTCACACATGAAGAGAACGAAGGCCTATGATGGGAAATTCCCCTGAGGAAACTCCATTGTTCATGTCCTCCTGGCTACCAGTGGTTTACAGATTTGTCCTCTGTAAACCTGAATATCTCCCACCTACTGCAAACTAATGAATTAACTCCTTGTGCTATTTACAGAGGACATTTAGAGCTTTTCAATGATACCAAACGTGAAGGGGTGGAGATTGGTACCTTTGTCATTCTCATTAAGGAAAATGTCGTCCATATGATATCTGACAGTTTTTGCCCGTTGCTTGAACACGTTTTGCAAAACTTGCCTCATTGTGTCAAAACTCTTCACACAAGCAAATAAGACACAACACCGGGAAATAAACCATTCACATCTATGTCAAACTGAAACTCTGATGACAGAATGATACCCACTTGCATCATATGAATCCACTGTCAGATCAGCAGCAACACACTAGTCTGCTTCATATAAAACACTGCAGTCTTTTGCTTTCACTGTTTTTATTCAGTTCCACAGACGGAAAGTGAAACTGAAAAGCGAAATACTCAAAATCATTACATTACAGTAGTGTATTTTACAGTACAGTAAATTCAGTTAAAGCAAAAATAAAACAAACAATACACTACTGTAAACACAGAAAAACACAATTCTGCACAAGTGGACTTATGGATCCTGTCGTCTGTTGGCGTCCACCCCAGCAGGTCTTCTAGCCATTCTGTAGAAAAAATGCAACCACAAATTGTTATTGTTTGCTTCTTTTTTTTACAGTACTGAATATACTGTACTTTACTGTATTTACCATAAACAGTACTGAAACGTCTCAACACATGATCACGGTATGTTTTACAAAACTACCACTTTTGTTCAAAAAGGAGCATTAGCCACCCTGCAGTACAGTATATGTGATACGGTAACGTGATATGATACAGTACATGTAAATACTCTAGATACAGTCTAAGTAGAGTAGAGAGTTGAAGACATACCTTATTATGGATGAAA
Organism: Chelon labrosus; assembly: GCF_963514085.1. Classification (NCBI taxonomy): domain Eukaryota; kingdom Metazoa; phylum Chordata; class Actinopteri; order Mugiliformes; family Mugilidae; genus Chelon; species Chelon labrosus. The sequence goes on along the minus strand of NC_140352.1, from coordinate 1,764,116 downwards.
CTGTGAAACAGCTTAGATTAGGGTGGACTCTCTGCCCAGCTTCCCTCAGTCAGGCCATGGTTTATGACATGGTCCACCAAAGTTGCTCTTATGTCATCTGAAATCATGGTCCTTGCAGGTTCTCAGTCATCCAGGTCATGGTATATCCAAAAAAGGTTAAAAAGGCAACTGGACTTGTAGAGTTTTTTAGAGAAGACGTTTCATCTGAGTAGCTTCTTCAGTTCTAGGGGACTGATGGGAAGTCTGAGGTTTAAATAGGAAAAACTTGCTTGTTATTCTAATAACCAGAAACTGATGCAGCTAATTAACTATAGCATAACAAGCAAGTTTTTTCAGGAGGAGTTCCTATTTAAACCTCAGACTTCCCACCAGTCCCCTAGAACTGAAGAAGCTACTCAGATGAGTGGTGAAACGTCTTCTCAAAAAACTCTACAAGTCCAGTTGCCTTTTTTAACCTTTGTTTTGTTTTTTTAACCTTTGTTGGATATGTCCTTGCATGGCCTCTTCGACCCACGTCCCCCTCTCTCTCTCTCTCTCTCTCTCTCTCTCTGTCTTCCTCTTCCTCTGCCTCCATGCTTGCAAAGTTCTCAAAATGGCTTGACTGAGGTCTTTTTGTAGCTGGCTGATTGGTGTTCAGTTTTCTAAGTAAGTATTTTCAGGTGTGTGTCTAAGTGCTTTCAATAAACCAGTGTGAGTTGTATTTTGAATAGATGTGCTTTCCCAATGGTACCCTGAGATTTCATTTTTGAACTAATTGTCTTATGTATGAAATAGTGTGTAGTGTGCAGCAGCAAGTGTGTTACAGAATTTCAACTAAAGTGCAAAGCAGCGCTTTTGTTTGAGGTATGGTAACAACAACTTCAAGTTATGTTACTTTGGTTTAAGCACATGTCTATAGTGTTCAAGCAACGGGCAAAAACTGTAATATAAAATAAAAACTTTTTTTTTCCCCAAAAAAATGTTTTCAGATTACAAAGATTGGGGAATTTAAAAAAGTCCTGGTGAGTCTTTGTGAGGACCACTTTTAGATGATTAGAAAGCCAGGATGAGTCAGAAGCTACTTCATCATTAGTAACCAGAGACTGGTTTAGATGAGACAGAGTTATGTTAATGGTCAGGGTAGTGTTGCAACAGTTATGCTTTGTGGCTGCAGACTGGGACAAAACCCAGAGAAATGCTAAACGTTGTGGTGAAGAGCTGCGTCTTTGGAGTTGGCAACAAAGCTGAGTTAAAGCTCGATTATTCCACAGTAACATTTGGATTTTATTATGCTGTCGCACTCTAGCTGTTCCAGAGAAGAAATGCCTCTGCACCGTCAGAATAGTCCTGTAATCAATCATAGATGTTTAGTTGGAAACTGATTCACGGCTCAGATGACGTGTTTGCTTTTGAGGAAGCACATTTTAATGCAACGACTCAGATTTTTATTGGGTCAATGCAGCTTTACAACAACTCACCCTTCTGTAAAAGATAACGCCGTCCATATCACTGCACCGTACCTTTAACCGTCCTGTCTATATAGTTTATATTTTCTCCTATTTCTATCCCCTGTCAATTTGTACAAATGTCTTGTTTTTATATATATATATATTTTTTTGCTTATATTATTTAATTTAATTGCTATTTTTACACCTTATACCTATTTTTTTTTTACTAGTGTTCTTCAAGAGTGTTTTTATTTATTTATTTTATGTGCAGCTGAGCTACTGTGACCAAGCAGTTTCCCTTGCAGATGAATAAAGTCTAAATGCTCATTTAAAGTCCTGCAGAACATAGACCGATAATCTACGTAGCCTACGCAGGTGAGAGTTATTTACCCTTGTTCCTCGTTAGTCTATCTCAACTGTAACGACTCCACCCAAACACTAGTCGATACTGTGTCGGGTTCATTTTTGTTTCTACTTCCTGCTTCACTTTCAACAATGGCAACTGAAACTGTCGCTGCAACTGTCACCGATTACAAGTCTGAACCTTTCCTCCATGTGTTCCATCTTTATTGATCCAAAACAATCAATTTGAAATTGCGGCAATGGAGAAGCAGCCAGAAATACTAAAGAGGAAACACGTTGCTACCAAGTGGACCAATCACAGCTCTTGGGGTCTGCAGATTAGCTGTGGCGCTAGGTTCACGTAGCCTGTGCGTCAACTTAAAGCAGAAGTCTAAACCGCCTATAAGTCTAAGTCTAAGACCTGCTGAGTTTATTTCTCTTTATTTTATTCTTGACTCGACCAGAGAACGGATCAACATGTGAGCTCCTGTGACGTTGGTTTGATGTATTTCTGCAACGGCCACATGTACTCAATGGGTGTGTTGTGTATACACAGTACACGTTTTGTCTGCAAAAGTCAGACCACCCAGTCGACATGTCGTATGCCAGAGTTTGGGGAATTTGCCTCTATTTTTTTGTTAATGTCGCTGGATACTTGTACTCTAAAAGATGCACCCAGTACTGCTGCTCAAAAAACACGCAAAAAAAATTAGATAAATATTTAGTTTAATCTTTTAACCGCCCAGATTTCGTTTAATAATAAAATTAAAAACCGCCGATGTAGGAACACTGCTCCTGACCCGTCACATAGGAGGACGTTTCTGAGACGGTTTACACTTGTTGTTTTATTAAAACCCAGTGAAGTGAGTCCTCATTACATTAGAAGTACAAATGTGTGTGTGTGTGTGTATTCTTGTTTTCACTAAGTTGTGGGGTCAAAAGTCTTGTGGATCACCAGCCTTGAAGGGCCGTGTTGTCTTGAAGGTTAAAACTTGATAAGAGTTGGTTTTATGGCTGAGGTTCTAGGGTTAGGCATGCAGTATGTCAACAATAGAAAGTCCATTCAAGCTTGTGTCACAGTGTCTGTGTGTGGGTGTGTGTAGGAGGTGGTGATATAACATCCGGTCGGTCAGCCCCAGATCCACTCCTGGTGGTCGGCCACAAAATGATTTCTGGGAAACTCCGACAGCAAAAGTCCAGACCCATTTATAATTTGTCACGTGTCCGTCCGCTTAAGTCATTGAGACCGGGAAAGTACAGCACACACTATACATAGGAAGTATACCTCATACCCTGGATAATTATATTTTAATTTCAAATTTTACATAAATGTTTTGTATTTTGTGTTTTTCATTCATGTTTGCACTTTATTCTGCTTCTATATATTCATCTTATTTTGCCACGTCTTTTTTATTCTATTTTATTTTATTTTATTTATTGTATTTTTGCTTCTGTGAAGTCGAGTGTGAGACACAATATCTGAATAAAGTGAATCCACATGAATGAATATTAAACATATAACCAACTAATAACAGACTGGTTTTCAGAGTCTGATATTTAGACTTTCAGAGATCAAGAGCTTCCAGTGTGACGTTGAACCTAAAGCAGGTGAACAGCACCACCTGCTGGTCACTGACCAGAACTGCAGCAGCAATGTACTGACTGCATTCAACCAGCAGGGGGAGACACAGGACAAACATTTCAGTCCTGGACTTACTGGTTTAAGATTCACCTTGAAACTGAGTCACAGAGCTCTGAGAGCAACAAAACAAGTAAATGTTGTTTTAATAAAGAATGAATGAGTGTAATTAACCTTTGTATTGCATCATCCTGTGGCCGTCAGCGTGAGTTCGTTACCTGCAGCTCTTCGTCTAACAGCTCACTGTGGCTGCTCCTTCTTCTTCCACGACTCCCTGCAATATCTCAAACTGATCTGCCGACAAAAATGACAAAATAAAATAAACAATAAGTTTAATTTCTTAACTTTCAAAACATAAAAACACATTGCATTTGCTGCATAAAAATAAAAACAACCATTGCTTCCAGTTAAATGCCTTTGTCTGTTTGTCGTCTGGTGATGATTTAGCATCCCGGCTCCAGATATCTGTTTACAGAGATGAAATTAGCTGCAGTATCAACCAGACAACCAGTTAGAGATAATACTAATGAATATTGAATAATATTGAAATACTAGAGATATAAAATAAATTGAATAATTTAAATATAATTTTTTGAGATTGCCACATCAACTGAGATCACTCTCCACTGTGTTCTGCCTCTAAATATTTATCTTATTTTGTATTTTTTTATTTTATTTATTGTATTTTTGCTTCTGTAAAATTGAGTGGGCTCCATGCACCAAGAATTTCTTCACTGTTAATGATGCTGCATTGTTATTTATTGCATGTGACAATAAAGAATCTTGAATCTTCCTGGGAATCAACTGGACTATTGTTCATTTTGTCAACACAAACTGTGCAGCTCCAGTCTGTCGTTAAAAGTGGGTCAGCAAATAATTTGCATTGTATTTTGCATTGACAAAAAGAACACTGCCCCTCGCTGCTTATCTGACCAGCCGATGTAACAGTAGTGGATGGAAACTGGCTCCGACTCAAATTTAGCTCGCTGGTTTTCTTCAGATTCAGCTCAACTCCACTTTGTTTGGATGGAATCGAGGCTGCAGCCCTCACTTGTGTTGCCATAAACAGAAAAAAACGCTCAGTTTCTCCTCGATAAAGTGTTTCACACACACACACACACACATTCCTGAGCTGGTTGTGTGCGACTCGCCGTGTGTTGATGTTAGACGGCCAATCAGAATCAGTTTCAGTCTCTGTAAGGAGTCCAGCTGTTTTCCCATTTTCGGTCAAAGTCCAGGCCGTGTGTGTGTGTGTGTGTGTGTGTGTGTGAATGTGTGTGTGTGGGTGAATGAATGGAGGTGAATCAGGTGGGGTCTTTTCTCTCAGGCTTCGTCCACAGAGCTGAACGTACGACGTGTCGCTGCAAAGCGTGAAGCAGAAAGACGACATCAGTTTAATTCCTGGCAGAACAAACAACACATTCACAAACACAACAAACCAGGATGGCCTCTGCAGCTGCCACCGGGATTTTACCAAATATGAGACTCTGGTGTAAAACATGCTGAACACAGGAAATGATTTTAGTTTGAATGTTGACATCACGTTGCTGCAGCATTTTCAGACAGTTAGCTTAAGAGAATGTGTCAGGTAATGTAATTTCTCACAGAGTGACTCCAACCAAACCCAGTCCTGTCTGCAGCCACTGATCATCTGTGGTGTAGCACGGATGAACTGATGAGGAGTTTTTCAGCTGAAGGTTCAGATTCTAGATCCTCTGGACGTCTCGGCTCCTCTTTGCTGAAGTTTTTCCAGGAGAGTTTGCCGCTGATCTGTCTTGAAGAACCACTGAGGGAACGACAGATTTATCTACAGTTTAAGTTTGAGCCGATAAAAAGAAACTGCTGACTGGTTGGGAACATAAATCAGAGCGTCATCTGCATATAATCAAACGTTTATCTTTATTTAAACGTTGGCTGTCGTCAAGTAGGAGCACGTACAATAAATAAAAAACAAAAGTCCTCATCCAGAGCCTTGTGGTACACCGACATCTGTATTCAGTATGTGCAACAAAGACGAGTTTTCATTCGGAACTCATCTGTATTAAAGTCCGCTGTTTTTTGTAAACCCAACCATCCACCCCGACCTCCTCCCTCCTGACTTTGAACAACGTCTAGATTGAGCTTTAAAATAAAACGAGATAAATCAGATTAAAGAATGCGTCAAATAAAACCAGTAAGAGTTAACGAGTTGGCACATGTGATGCTCCTGGAATCACCTGCAGCCTTACAGACTGTTTAAATATGCACTCACTGGCCACTTCATTAGGTACACTAGTGTATGCATTCTGATGTAACATTCCTGCACTAAATCTAGTCTCCACGGAGGATCTGGTATTTAAAACTGAGAGAGATGTTGATTCAACTTTCAATCAATGTTGTAGAACTACTGAACTGTACTGGCACGTGTTCGTAATATCTTGACACCATCAACTGAACATTATTTAGATTAGAATGACTCCACTAGTGTACCTAATGAACTGTGTCTTTCTGTGATATTACCAGTGAATACCAGGGGGGCCCCCGCGACCTCTTGGCCCCCGTGCACTACAGACCCATTCAGTATTAGTTTCAGAGGTGTACAGTTTAATAATGAGAGGAAATATGGAGGAAATAAGCAACGCGGCGCGGAATGAAGATATGAAGGATGTGTTGGAGACAGTACAACTAAACAAGGACATAGTGACCAGAGAAACGCTAGAGTCTGTATGAGGAGGCAAACACTGACACAGCAGGCCACGCCCACCATGTTTCCTCTCCTTACATGAGACGAGGAGGAGGAGGAGGATGATGATGAGGAGGAGGAGGAGGAGGCAGAGCCTGATGCCAGAGCTTCTCTTATTTACTGACCGGCTTCCTTATTTGGAGTTACAGATACAGACACAGACAGATCTCCCTGCTGTCGGTTGTCTCATGTTGAATATTCTGTGTAATCGGTTCTTCCTCGATGTTTCTTTTTTTTTTTCATCACGTTCATTCGAGTTTTTTTTTTTTTTTTTTTTTTGCCCGGAGTTCCAGAGGAGTAGTAAAGAAGGCGGCGTCTCCCTCGGCTGCAGGAAGTTTTTTGTTCTGGTCGTAGTACAAGTTTCCTTTTAAGGAGAAGCTGCTGCTGGACGCCTCAGACGTTCTGCAGAGAAATGTTATGGTCATCACGTCGAGACCCTCACACATTCCTGCCTCAGTTTAGTCCAGAACGTTTCTAAATACTACAGAGGAGCGTGAGCCTCGGCGCCGGGGCTAAAAAACCTGAATGATGTTTGATCAGTGGAATCATCTGCGTCTGTGACTGGCTGCATGGACCGTCCCGTATCCGTAACATAACACAGAACATGTTCTCCTTCATACGTGAACAGAACCGGGCCCAGGTGTCCTGACTGCTAGCAGAGCTGTGAGAACGACGTCCTGGTGTTTGGGGCTGCGCCAAACTAAAATATGAAATGAAACACGAGCTCCTGCCTCCTTATCTCTACACCTCTGCTGTTATGTCTGAACTCATTATAATAACTTGTGTAATTAATCAAATAACCAAAAAGCCAAACTAGATAAACGCCCGAGCAAAGTCTGCGACCGATTAGAGACCACAAATATACTCCAGATGTTTGTCTGCATAAATATATATCTTGTAAATTTGCAGAGAGCAGAAATTAAACCACGATCTGACGCTCTGTTTTTTATCGTGTGGTTTCACCGCATCAGCTGATTGAAGTCATTTATTCTGAAGTGTAAAGAAACTTCTTCACATTTTATCTGAGCTCCCCATCGCCCTCCTCTTTTCCTACATTTCCCAGAATTCTTGTCACACTTTTCTGAAATTAGCTTCAGCAATTAGATCAGTCCATGTGGAGACAAACATTCTTCTTCTTCTTCTTCTTCTTCTTCTTCTTCAGTCCCCGGTGTCGGTGCTCCTCCTCCTCCCTCCCTCCATCCCTCTGCCCGGCTGTGTTTGTCTTTTTAAGGAGATGGACGTGCTGCTGCCGCCGCCTCCTCACGCTGCTCCGCACCGTTACGCGCTGACAGCGAAGGTTCACGTTCACCAGAGGATGAACCCCGACGACAAACCTGAATGAGCATCCTGCTGTCACAGGACGCCAGCGTGCAGACGTGATGGAGTCAGCTCTGATCTGCCATTCTGGTTTAGAGGGTTTAGAGGGTTACAAGTTCGATTCCCTCTATGTTCAGTTAAAAAATCCCAAACCGCTCCCTGGGCCTAAAGGTCCCATGTGTGTAACTGGTGGGCTTCTGGATAAATGATGACTTTATCTGGCTCTGGGAGGTGATCTCCATTTATTTTGGCAATGTACGAATTTAAACAACAAGAAAAACCAGCACAGAACTCATCTTTACGCAACACAAAGTGATTTTTAAGCTAGCAACGTGACACGTACCTCCCCCTGAGGAGAGCTGTACAAAAAAGCAAAAAGAATAAACATCAGTGTACCACCACAGAAGAAGATGTTTCTGAATGAACGTGTGTAAACAGCAAATAAATCTGATTTGATTTAAATAATGTTTTATTGTTTAGAGTTTGGCATGAGTGTGGACTGATCTCAGTTTGGGACGGGCCTGCAGAGGGATGTCTGGTGGGGTTCAGGCGTGGGGTTTTTTAGAGGTGGTCCTCTGGGAGGCGGATGTGTGCTGCGTTCAGGACGCTCTGGTTCTGTCCTCACATGGGGATCGCGGCGTGCATCATGTAAACCGGTGATGTCACCTCGCTGGCGTTTACAGTGTAAGTGTGTGTGAATGAACACACACCACCGGGCCATATGAGGAGGTGAGGGCTACGAGGAGGAGGAGATGGCTGGGTGGGGCAGGAGGCTCTGAGGAGGTTTAGATGGACAGACATATAGATCAGTCTGACTGTCAAACATGTCCATCAGCAGGGACAGACATTAGATAATAAAACCACATTACACTAGAGATTGAGACGTCCTCTTAATGTCATCTTTCTTTAAAGGACTCTTTAAAGTCTGCAGCTTCTCATCTGGTTCAGGTTGCGATGCTGGTCTCTGATTGGTTGATCAGCTCAGAATACCAGAGAAGAGAAACAGGAAGTGATGGAAGTAAACAAAATGAAGGCTCCTCTCATTTTTCATCTTCATCTGAACAATTATTTCCACAACAACATGAAGATCTAGAGGACGGCTCAGTGGTGTGGTGGTTAGCACTGATGCCTCCCAGCCAGAAGGTTCTGGGTTCTAATCCATGGGTCGACTGGTTCCTTTCTGTGTGTAGTCTGCATGTTCTCCCTGTGTCTGCGTGGGTTCTCTCCAGGTTCTCCAGCTTCCTCCCACCGTCCAAAGACATGCTGGTTAGGTTCATTGGTGATTCTAGATTGGCCGTAGGTGTGAGTGTCTCTCTGTGTTAGCCCTGTGATAGACTGGAGAGCTGTCCAGGGTGTACCCCCCTCTAGACCAATGACAGCTGGGATAGACTGGAGACCTGTCCAGGGTGTACCCCACCTCTAGACCAATGACAGCTGGGATAGGCTCCAGCAGACCCCATGACCCTTCACAGGACAAGAGGCAGAAGATGAATGAATGATGTTCTAGAATGAATAAACGATGGTTTGTGGTCTCGGTCTGTCTCAGCGTCTCTTCATCCAGACTGTCTTCATGACGTTGAGACCAGGCCACCACCTGTTGCAGGCCTCCTGAAGATACTAGTCATGTCATGTATTTGTATAAAAACCTCTCTAACACAAATCATGAGAATCATGTTTACACATCATCGAGTCCCCCTCGGAGGACGGAGAGCGAGTCGGACGACGTTTGTCTGCAACACGATACGTTTACTTTATGTTTACTGTCGGCCGGCGTCATCGGCGTAAATCAGTCGGCGGCGGCACAGCTGAGAATGGAGACCGGGTCAAAGCAGGAAGGTTGAAACGTGTGTGAGAGTCAGCTGCTTCAGACGATAACCAGCACGCTGCAGATTATTATATTAAAATGAATGATAGAACAGAACGAGCTTCACTCTGGAATCAGTCATCAGGCCTCATCACACATTCAGTTATTAGTGTTATTATCTGAATCTATGAAGAAACAAGAAGTTAAAGTCATCAAATAGATGCAGTAGATAGATAGATAGCATTTAGCATTTTAAAAAATGTCTGTGAAGGTTCTCAGTCATCCAGGTCATGGTGTATCCAACAAAGGTTCAAAAAAGGCAACTGGACTTGTAGAGTTTTTTGAGAAGACGTTTCACCACTCATCCGAGTAGCTTCTTCACTTATTAGCATAACCAGCAAGTTTCAGTAGGAGTTCCTATTTAAACCTCAGACTTCCCACCAGTCCCCTAGAACTGAAGAAGCTACTCGGATGAGTGGTGAAACGTCTTCTCAAAAAACTCTACAAGTCCAGTTGCCTTTTTTGAACCTTTGTTGGATATTTTAAAAAAGTAATTTAGATTCTGTTAACACCATTACTGGAACGTTAGCACAAAACAAACTAATTTCCTTTTAAAAGCTTAAAACTGTTGAAACTGAAGCTGCACGACGCTAAACTCCCCTCAGCCTGGATCCTGTTCTCAAACATCACGTTGGTGCAAAACCTCAAGCTGAGTGAACACAGTTGAAGCCCGTCCTGGTGCAGACAGGAAGTTAAAACCTAAACCACCAGGTCACTCAGTCACCGGAGCTCATTCATGTGTAAAGGTTCCTCCGTTAGAATGAACCTGACCCGGTTTAACTGCCGGTGTGGTCCAGCTGCTCTGGGGTGGACCAGGACTCAGCTGGTCTCCGTCAGGTTGGAGTTTAGCTGCTGCTGCTGCATGCGTGGCTGAGGTGCAGAGACCTGCAGACGGCTCGGATCAACACGTTCACGCCGACGGCTGCTGACAGTCAACACGGCTGCACGTCATCACTCATCACTGCAGCGGGACACGCCAGAACCAGAACGATGGAAACAAGAACACAGGACCTGGAGAGTTAGTTGAAGACGTTTTGTTTGACCAGTGTCGCTAGTTTCAGACGTTACATGAGGACCTTTAGAGGTGAAGACCTGGATTAAACGTCTTCAAAGTCCAGTTGACCTTCTTCTTTAACATTTTGTTTTGTGGGTAAACCACTGAGAACCCTCCTTTGTTCTCCTGAGGTTCACCTGTGTGATGAAGCTCGGCTGCTCGTTGGCCAAAGCTGGAAAATCTCTGTTCATTGTAGGTAAAGACCTCAGCGTGCATCCCCCCCATGTCCAGCCTAGCTACATCTGTCAAAGCGTCTTTTCTTCACAGCACCTGTCCTGATGGTGCACCTCTGCTTCCTGAACAGTTTAATGCAGGTTTACCCAGGACGGTTATTACATAAGGGATGTAAACTGTTTGGGATAAAGTCTAAAGACATGCAACAACTGCCTTTATTTTGTATATTTATGTTATTTTTCTATTAAAACTGTGAATATGTCCCAGCATTAAGAACACTGTCTGACTCTCTACAACGTTTAAACGTCTTTTAATTAGACACATAAATAAAAACATCTTCATCCAGAGCATCGTTTTGTTTTTTTATAGCATCTAAGAGCCAATCAGCAACAACCTGATCAATTAGATAATAACACGACCAGGTTTGACCTTTGACCTTTACTACGACCAGCCACCAGGGGGCGACGCAGATATTTCAGCTTCTGTTCTGGGAAACGTTCTTTACTAAAGTGGGGAAAGTTATGTCGGCCATCTTTACAATTCATACTTCAGATAAAACGATAATTAGTTGACAGACGTGTAGCGACGCACCGCTAGCGTTAGCATTGTAGCTTAGGTACGACCCCGCCCCCCAACTGTGTGAGCATTCACTCAGAGTTAGCTTTTCTTTTTCTTTTACTTGAGTTAGACTTTAAATGCCTGAACTACTGTCCACATATCAATACTCTCTCTCTCTCCTTCATCCCTCTCTCTCTCCCTCTGTCTCTCTCTCTCTCTCAGAGGAATGCAATGAATGATGGGAGAAAGTCCGGCGGCGCCACGAGTCGCCCGATTGGCTGTTTCCCTCAGGGCCTGCCCTATAAGGAATCCAGCAGGGGAGAGACGGGGGGAGGGAGGGCGAAGGGAGGAGGCCTGGGCCATGTTTGGGATGGAGGGAGAGACGGAGGGATGGATGGAGGAGGTGGAGGGTTGATAAACTCGGGCCGAAGCCGTTCAGACTCTCACTTCTGTCCTGCCCCCACCCCCACGTCCCAGCAGGCCCTGCACTGCCACGGTAAGACCTCACCACCGCCTCCATCACCTCCTCTTTACCTCCTCCTTACCTCCTCCATCACCTCCTCTTTACCTCCTCCATCACCTCCTCTTCTTCTTCTTCTTCTCTTCTTCTTCTCTTTTTTGTGTAAATGTGGAAAAAGCTGCAAACTGTCTTCGTCTGTGTCGTCTTTCATCCTTTTTAAATCCATCTCATCTCCTCCTGCTTCACCTCCTCTTCACCTCCTTCTGTCTTTTATTCATACAACTCAAATGACTTGTCTTTCACCTCCTGCTGCTCCTCTGCTCTTAGTCTCGTGGGAAACAATCTTCTTTTCTCTTAAATCACATTTGTTTTAACTCCTGCAGCAGCACCTCCTGAAAAATTAGCAAACCCCTCTTAAAGGTGTTTTCTTTCTTCCTTTGCTCCTCTTCGCCTCCTCTCTTGACCCCACTTCACCTCCTACCTTCACTCTGCCTGCAGTTTTTCTCCTCTTCCATCTTCCACCTCCTCCTCTCTCTGCCGTCCAAGCTCATGACCTCCCACCTCCTCTTCCTGCTCCTGCATCCTCTGCTCGTTTGCCTTCATCCTCTGCGCCTCCTGTCTGCCTCTCCTCCTCTTTGCCTCCTTTCTGGTTTTTATTGCCTCGTGTCCTCCGTGCTGTTGCACCTGTTGCTGGAGTCAGATCAGACAGATCAGTTGCTGGTTCAGATTGCCAAGACGTTGCTGCTGGCTGACGCTGCTTCACTTCTTTATCTGGATGAACCTGAAGGGTGTTGAGATGCGTTCACTGACCTCCCGGGTGTGTCCTCAGACTCTGAACCGACACCTGAAGCTTTAGCTCAGAACGTCTGGATTTATTTAACAGCTCAGACTAAAACAGAACGAACTCACTGAGCTACAGCGAACTTTAAAATATTAAAAGTCTGAGGTCTATTATGAGACTATTTGATTGAACTTGGAAATAGTTCAGGAGCCAGTCGGCAGTGGTTGTGTTCTGTCTGCACAGCTGACTGATGAGAAATTCAACTGGATGAAACATGAAATAAAAATGATTTTATAATTTTCAAACACGGCTCTTTCTGCAAAAAACAACAAAACAACAGAAGATGAGATACTGAAATGGATTATTAGACTTTAAGGCAACTGTTAAAATAATCGTTTTACAAATGCACGATGGCTCTATTTACACGTCCAGTACAAAGTCTGATCAAATTCTATTGTCGTATTTGCAGACTTTTAATCTGACTAAATAATAATGCCTAAAAAAACAAAATAAAACCGTTTAATTCGTACGATTATAATAAACTTTGGTGAAACACTGCAGCAGCGCCGCCTGCTGTGCGGGTTCAGTTTGTCTCCAAGTGACAACAAGTTGCTTTTTAATCAAAACTAAAACTAATGAAACTTTAAATGTCCTGAACCTGAAATCTGATTCACTGATTGGCTGGAAGAGCAAGAACCAGGAAGTGTGGATCCAAATCTTCTTATTAAATTAACTGATGAATGTTTCTAAATGAAATGGTCCAAAATAAATTAACATTTACATCATAGAGCATTAAACTGAAATAAATGCACAATCAGTGTAATTAATAATATATGAATGAGTGGAAACATGAAAGTGACTGATAGGAACTCAACAACATGACAAACTTTAAAGTCTTTAAAGAGAGAAGGAGGCGAAACTGAGGGCAAAGTGAACCCACGTCCTCTAACGTGAGGCTCCGCTGGCAGAAACATCAGGAAAATGTTTGATTCCCAAAATTCATGACTAAATATGGACTAAAGTCATCTGTGGAAGGAGAGAGAGAGAGAGAGAGGGAGATGAGGAGAGACGAGGAAGGACAGATGGAGAGAGAGAGAGAGAGAGAGGGAGGGGGCATAAAAGGAGAGAGGGGGAGGGCGAGCGAGGTAGAGTGAGTACAGGGTGAGAGAGCATACCAAACACAGTCAGGACTCGGCTTCATGCCCTAATTAGGAAGTTTTCCCAGAGTGCCTTGTTCATTGAGTAAAGGGCAGTAGTAGTGGACGGTGTGTCACGTGAAAACCTCACAACTCCACTTTAGGAGACGGAGACGCCGTTTGGGTCTTTAAACGGTTTTATTTCAGATTCACAAAGAGACGTTTGTCTGATTTTTACTGTGTGTGGACGTGAAGCAGCGATGTCTCAATCTGGACTACTCATTATACCTAACACTGGTATTTTTATATTATTTCAGCATTTAATCTTCATCCTGGTCAAACATGGATTACGGTTTTCACTCCTTCCTACATCCCAGTTACACCTGATTAGACGTGTCTCTATTAAATACTAATCATTAGGACAGAGACAACTAATCTATCTGGGGGAAAATAATCTACAATAATTAAAAGTGATATATTTATCATATTTTACCTGTTGGACCAAGGTCAGCTCCAAACACTAATTCATTCATTAAATTACATTCATGCTCTTTTACTGGACTGTTATTTATATTTTTTAATTTCAGATTAAATCAAATGAAGAGTGATGATTTATGAGCGAATCATGTAGCCTCTAAAAGAAATTCGGTTTAATTTATTAATACAGCACCAGTAACAATCAATAGTCTCAAGTGTAATCTGTGTAAAAGTGATATGTGTCAGCTAAAAGACCAAACGTTCACTATCAGACTCAAATTCAAATTATTTCTCTGAATGTGTTTAAAGTGTGCATCATATTTAATGCAGTACCCAGCATCTCCAGCAGGTGGCCACAGCTCCGTGTCTCCGGGCTTCGTTCGCCTCCTGCAGAGCGTCTGTTTGTGTCTTTAAACTCACCGACCTCTGACCTCTCGCCTCTCGTCCTCCTCCGCAGTGTGAGTCGGTGTCGTAGTGTCGTTGCTCGTCCACAGCGCCCCCTGCAGTCATGTGTGATGATGAGGAGAGCACCGCTCTGGTCTGTGATAACGGATCCGGTCTCTGTAAGGCCGGGTTCGCCGGAGACGACGCCCCCCGAGCCGTCTTCCCCTCCATCGTGGGTCGGCCCAGGCACCAGGTGACGGGACATAACTGTTGTTTTTATGTCTAATAATATCCACTGTGCACAATATTATGAACGAATGCTTCTGTGCTGCACCCAGAACTGACTGATGTGTCTGTTTCAGGGAGTGATGGTGGGCATGGGGCAGAAGGACAGCTACGTAGGCGACGAGGCCCAGAGTAAGAGAGGTATCCTGACCCTGAAGTACCCCATCGAACACGGCATCATCACCAACTGGGACGACATGGAGAAGGTCTGGCTCCCCGTTCACAAACCGGTTAAAAACACCCGTTGATCAGTGTGCTGGAGTCTGATGATGTGTCTGCTCTGTGATTGGTCAGATCTGGCATCACTCATTCTACAACGAGCTGCGAGTTGCTCCAGAGGAACATCCCACCCTGCTGACCGAAGCCCCCCTCAACCCCAAAGCCAACAGGGAGAAGATGACACAGGTAGAGCAGCACGGCTGACACGCTGACTCAGGTTCATTCATGGTAAATACTTCCTGGTGTTCATATGTGTGGCCGTCTGTGTCCAGATCATGTTCGAGACCTTCAACGTTCCCGCCATGTACGTGGCCATCCAGGCTGTCCTGTCACTGTACGCCTCTGGTCGCACCACAGGTTGGACCACACCATTAACTTCCTCCTACTATTAATTATATAAGAAATATACGTGTTGTAACTCCCCTCACACCAATCTGTCTCCACTGACATCTGTCCCCGTCCCTCCGTCCTGCAGGTATTGTCCTGGACTCAGGTGATGGTGTCACCCACAACGTGCCCATCTACGAGGGCTACGCTCTGCCTCACGCCATCATGAGGTTGGACCTGGCGGGCCGCGACCTCACCGACTACCTCATGAAGATCCTGACCGAGCGAGGCTACAGCTTTGTGACCACCGGTGCGTCGGCTCACCTGGACACGCCCACCACGTTGAGGTAACCCACCTGTCCACAGTGCGTCTGAACCCGTCTGTCTCTGTGTTCGTCTCTCTGCAGCTGAGAGGGAGATTGTTCGTGACATTAAAGAGAAGCTGTGTTACGTGGCGCTGGACTTTGAGAACGAGATGGGGACGGCAGCCACCTCGTCCTCCCTGGAGAAGAGCTACGAGCTTCCTGACGGTCAGGTCATCACCATCGGCAACGAGAGGTTCCGCTGCCCCGAGACGCTCTTCCAGCCATCCTTCATCGGTCAGACTCTCCTCTACCTGTTTATGTCTTCACCTGTGTGACTGAGAACATGGAGCTAAACCATCTAATCATGTGCCTGGTCCTTGGTGCTTCTGCAGGTATGGAGTCGGCAGGAATCCACGAGACGACCTACAACAGCATCATGAAGTGTGACATCGACATCCGCAAAGACCTGTACGCCAACAACGTGCTGTCCGGAGGAACCACCATGTACCCAGGAATCGCTGACCGTATGCAGAAGGAGATCACCGCTCTGGCCCCCAGCACCATGAAGATCAAGGTAAAGACAAAGATCGCATAGACTCGGTCTAGCTACGGGGTAAAACATCGGTGCAACAACACGACCAGCTCAGTCTTAACCTCAGCAGACGATTGTCAACTGTCAGTTTGTTTGTGTCAGCCAGACTGTAAAGCAACAAAATGCTAGCTAACTTGTTAAAACGGACGCCAACCATCTTAGCTAGCTTTTATATTCAGTGAAGAGAGTTTAAACTTTACCTCTCCCCTCTTCCCTCAGATCATCGCCCCCCCTGAGAGGAAGTACTCCGTCTGGATCGGCGGCTCCATCCTGGCCTCCCTCTCCACCTTCCAGCAGATGTGGATCAGCAAGCAGGAGTACGACGAGGCCGGTCCGTCCATCGTCCACCGCAAGTGCTTCTAAAGGATCCGTCTTCATTTTCGTTCTTCAGCCCTCCACCAGCACCGTCTTTATTTTAACCTGCACCGAGCACCGGCTAACAGATCCCAGATCAGCTCCCCAAAAACATCCACACAGGAAGTCGGCAATTTCTTTGGTATTTGGGAAGATGCTAAAAATCCCTTCCTAGTTAAATAGTGAAAATAAAAAAGGGAAGCGATGTCGTGTTTTGTACCTTCGGGTGTTTTTGGAGATCTGAATCTTTAAGAATTCAAAGCGTCCATCAGGACGTCTTCAGCCCAAACATCCTCCCTCTCTGTTCACCTTAAAACTGTGAATGTGCCGCTTGTCCTCCATCTTTAAACACCCCCTCACCCTTGCTCCACCTGTAGCCCCGCCCCCTCTGTCCTCCATGTTGGTACTGTGTCTTGTCAAGAAGTGTGTTTTTATTTTTTGATGAATAAAGCTTGAATGTCGCCCGCTGGTGTTGTCTTCCATCACTGGGGAGTAAAGCACATTCACGCGATGTTGAGACGATGTCACGCGGCGTCACGATGATGTCACACATTGTTACGATGATGTCACTGCTGTTGAACTCTGGGTAGGTGAACGGGGGGGCGTGGCCTCTGCATTAGAAGCATGATAAGAAGTGAAAAGGTGGCTTGTGATGTGATGTGACGTGAACAACTTGTAGGTGACAATCGATTGCCCCAGGAAGAAAATAAAGAGCTCATACAAGAAAACGGTTGTTTGGTCGTTTGTTTACGTCTCGATTTAACTGCTGATCAAATCTTTTGTCGTGAAGAAGACACAGTGGTGAAACGTCTTCAAGGAACACGTCTTTGTTTTCGCTTCATTTGAGATAAACCACGACGCAGATGACTGAGAATCTTCACAGACAACCTGCAAAGTTATGAAACCTAACGGGATCATACCTGAGACTCTTCATGGTGAGCTTTAGGGGTTTTGTTATGTTGTCCTGCACCGCTGCCGCTGGTCGGACCACCGTCTGTTCAGCTTAGAGAACCAGAGCACTGGAAGAGAAAGGAAGGTGACACAAATAAGCAGCAATCTTCATGTGGTCATTCAAATACACAAATGTTTCATAGCATTAGCATTAGCAGCTAGCTGTTGGCTTACCTCAGTGGTTCAGTAACTTCCTGTTTCCTGAACAGTTTAATTAAAAGTTGAATCAGGTAAAGTTATCATTTCCAAACATGCTAACTTAATATTAGCATTAGCATCAGTATTAGCAGCTAGCTGTTGGTTTACCTCAGTGGTTCGGTAACTTCCTGTTTCCTACTAATTACATCTAGATGAGGATTTAAAATAAAACATTCCAGTGAGACAGAAGCAAGACTCTGTGACGGGTCGGAGCAGCAGTTGGTGTTTTATTACCGAAAAAAAGTCAGTTTTAAAAACAGCAATCAAGAAAACTCTGCAAAAAAAACAAAAACAAAAAACCACACACATGTAAACACCTGAACATTAAAACGTCTGCTGGTGCACAAACTGAAAACTCCTCCATTCCTGACACTTCTGGAGGTTTGTTAGAGAGTTTAAAACACTTCCTTAAAAAATAAAATAAAATAAATCAACCAGCAATAGGAATAAAATTTAGAGAAAAATAGTTTCATTTGAGAGGATTTATATACAGAACAGGTAGAAAGCCAGATGGTGGATTGTGATGAGATGCACGTGAGGTGACATCAGTAAAACTTTAATTATTAATTTAATTTTAAAGTTCCCCACAGCTGAAACACCGTGAAACATTAAAACTACCGACACTGAACACAAACACGACCTACAAAGAAACATCAAGTACAGCGGCTGAAGACGCCTTCTCGTCTGTAACAGCTCCTTCATGTAACAGAGGTTTAAGCTGCAGATTAAACTTATCTCTAAATTTATTTTGTGAAAAATAACCGAAGGCAGCTCAGTGGTTTGTTCTGTGTTCGTGGGGTTTGAACATTTGGAGGAAAAGATGCTCGAAGAGAGAAGAAGAGAAACTCCTGAGCCAGGAAACACTGGTGGAAAGAGGGCTGATGAAAAAGAAAACGAATTCTGAAACTAAACTTAAACGCCTCTGTGCAGCAGCGCCCCCAGCTGGTGGGTTGGTGTCAAACAAACGCAGCTCTCAGAATTATTAGCAACTTGAGCTACGAACATGTTGAACAGAAACTGCAGATTGAGGCATTTTGAATGTTTTATTCATGTTTTTTAAAAAAAATACTTCCATGTGTTGTTTCCCTTTCCGATTTTACATATTACTCTTTTGTTAATGTCTTTTATGTCTTTAACTGAGATAAATCTCTGCTGATGTCAGTGTGGGGCGTTCAGGAACCAGGTAAAAATGTGGGAGCAGCATTAAGGAGATAAAATGATGTCTAAAAGTGCACTTTTGCTGTAAACAAACCATTGGTATTCTCTTTTGCTTTATATATTTCAAATATAAGAGGATTATTTTGTCTTCAAGTTTCCTTTTCAAGCAGATTGTGTAAACTCGTCTTGACATTCACGTGTGACGTGGGTTTATTTCAGGAGAAGGCACTCTGTCACTTCAACTACTGATAATTCTTCACATCCTTTGAACACAGCAAAACCAAACACCGCAGCAGAAACTTTAAAACTGCAAAGCAAAAGCAGAAAAATAGAGATTTGTGTATGTGTGTGGGTGTGTGTAGGCATGTGTGTAGGTGTGTGTGTAGGTGTGTGTGTGTGTGTGCAGCCAGCAGCCGATTCCAGAAGCAAACAAACAACTCCATCGAACAAATTCCACAAAAAAAACACCAAATGTGTTAAAACACTTCATTCAAAAAACACGCAGAGGCAGCGTCTTCACAGTTTCCTCTTCAGAGTAAAAGCCTGGCAGTAAACAGATGGACAGCGCCTCCTGTCTGTCACCTGAGGTCCAGCAGGCTGAGCTTTGAGTCCCTGACCACCACGTGTTTACACACCTGAGAGGGCGAGACAGTTACAAAAAGGTTACACCTGAAGATCACCTGCAGCTATTTCATTTCACAAGTTTAAAGGAACAGTACGCCTGAATGTTCTCTGTGTTGTTAAGTGTCGCGTCTCTGATCCGTTTGAATGTGGTTAGCCTAGCTTAGCATAAAAACTGGACGTAGGGGAAAACTAGCTCTGTCAAAACAAGCCCTAGATAATACCAGATTCATACTCCATGATGTTAGATCAGATTTTTGGATTAGATTTAAAAACTATGATGACAGAGCAGAGAAGGGCTGCCACGATCGGTATCAGGAGATCGGTATCAGAGCAGAACCAGGCATTTTTAAAACGATTGGATTGGTATCAGGCCTCAGCCAAGACCAATCTTCTGTAGATATTTATTTTAGATCGGCCATTACAGCATGAGTCCTTCAGGACTGTAAACTAGCGTCAGATGTTTGCCAAAGTTAGCTGCACCACCATTTTACGTCAGTTTCCACATAAAGACAGAACAAAGTTTCAGACAAAGGTTCTCACAGCGAAGAGAGGAGGCTCCTTGGAGTGAGGATGGAAACCTTTGAGCCTACAGCCGGAAACCTCCGTCATCCCTTGACCGGTCAACCTGAACACACCAGTGCTGTGACAGAGAGTCAGAGTTAGATCACCAGGGCTGAAAGGACTCATGGGAAATGAAGTCTACCGTGTGTCTGTGTGTTGGACGTACTCGTTGTGTTTAGGAGCGCAGACGATGGCGATGGCCTCCGGCAGCATCAGCTGATAGGAACAGTGAGTGTGGAGGTCGACGCTGGAGAGAAAGGCCGTCTGGGTAGGATGAGTCTGAACACACCAGAGGTCAGAGGTCAGAGGTCAGGGGTCAGGGGTCAGACATACAAAACTACAATAACACTAACAGCTGACTCTC
The DNA here is from genome assembly GCF_963514085.1 of Chelon labrosus. Classification (NCBI taxonomy): domain Eukaryota; kingdom Metazoa; phylum Chordata; class Actinopteri; order Mugiliformes; family Mugilidae; genus Chelon; species Chelon labrosus. The sequence goes on along the minus strand of NC_140352.1, from coordinate 1,743,843 downwards.
TGCTGTGATTAACACCAGCGTCGCTGCAGAGTGAGAACTCGGTCCATCTGTTCTCATCTCTATCCCTCCCTCGCGCTACTCATCTGTTGCTCGACCACAGGCACTTGTTGCCATGGTGACATTTGATCATGCAAATGAAGCAGAAGGAAAAGTACAACAAAGCTCATTTTTCTGTGAGTGCGATCAGTGGGCGGGTGGTGCGTGGTTTGTTTACGGGACACCACACCTGACGTCCCACAGGCATTAAGGGGACCTCAACTGTTTACGAGCACCTGGAGCCAGTCACGTTGTGGGGACATAAATATCGATACTTCATTATTTTGTTTTTTATTATTATTTAACAGTAAACTGATTCTTGAATTATTGTGTTCTCCATCTTCTCCAGCGTCACATGTTTCTCATCTGTCTGAATGTGGTTAGCCTAGCTTAGCATAAAAACTGGAGATAGGGGGGAACTGTTAGCCTAACTGTCGAAAACATAACATTTGTTTTGTTTCAAGGAGCATTTGCATCAATCGAAAAAACAATCGATTAAGAGATAAAATAACAGATTAATCATATATGTGTGTTTTAAGATAAGTTTAAGATCCCAAATGTTTATTAAATTTGAGAGAACTAGCCTCTTAATGTGGTTTGATATTAAGGTCCGCAAAACTGCAGAGAATAAAACATTATTCTGAATTTGTTCACAAGTTCATGTGTTCATCTACAGTTTCACTAGCCTGGTCGTCACCATCCTACGTTTCCGCCCAAAATTTGAATTCGGTCTGCCACGGAGTCTGGCCAAATTGCCCTTCTGCGGTTCGCGTGTAACCGCGCGGTCTTAGCCAATCAGCGAACAGTTGAGTGATGACGTGAAACTCGCATGTCGAGTTGCTTGTAGTCCAGCCAGCGAAGCTTGTAGTTCATAGCATAGCAACAATGGCGACGGAGGAAGAGACGCTAGAAGCCATCCGCGAAGTTGTCTCAACTCTCGAGAGCATCACGGAATTAAAACCAGAACAAGAGGCTTGTCTTGTCAATTTTATAAATGGCACGGACGTCGTAGCTCTCCTTCCAACTGGCTTTGGGAAAAGTTTGATTTATTTAACTGGAAGCGGAAGTGGTAAGCGTAAGAGCCTGAACTCCGGCGCACAATATACGTCATTACCAAACGTTGCTGATTGGTTAAGGGAACTCCAATGATTTTAAACCTCAAAATAAGCATCCGCCCATTACGGAGACAGATTCCTATTACATTGTGCCAGACTAACGTGCAGACCGAAATCAAATTTTGGGCGGAAACGTAGAATGGTGACGACCAGGCTACAGTTTCACAATAACAGGGATAACTCCGTGTGGTGAAGGAGACCACGAAGGACATGAGTTAAAGCTCCAGAGGAAGAGTATTTTGAATATTTAAAAAACTCTTTGCGGTTAGCTTGTGTTTAGCATTATCTTAACTTCATTTAACATAGATTTTAGAGTGTAGTTAGCATGTGTTTAGCATGTAGCCATACATGGATCCAGCCCAGTGTCAGCAGGTTCTGTTGGTCCTGAAAACTGAACAGCTCCTCCACGTTCTCCATGTCGCAGAAATCTGGACCAGCTGATTGTTTTGGGATCACGACATGAGTAAGAACGAACTCATTGTGCGTCTGAGGGCGAGAGACAGTCACAGAATCAGTGCTCACTTATTTAGCTGCCAGTCATCAGACATTTACATAGAACTCATAACTGGAGCGGTAGGCAGCCATGCAGGGAACGCCAGGGAGCACTCGGTGGATCCAAAGAGCTTCTCTAACCACTAGTCCAGAACCAGTCATATTTCCTGCATATTTTCCTTATAATAACCTATAACAAACCTTCTAATTAGTAAGCATCCCGCAAACAGAAAGCCATCTCACCAGTCGTCCACAGAGGACTCCACAGGTTTCTATTCCTCTGGCTGTGTTGGAGTCGGCCAACAAAAGGAAACGATAGGTCAGATCTCTGGGAATGACCACCCGCCTGAGACCTTCGACCCTCTGACCTGCACAGTTCATACAGAAATTCACATTAAATTCACCGTAAATTACAGGAGGAGCAGTGGGAGGAGTAACCAAAGTGAACCAAAGTGTTGGAGGGTGTTTGTAAATGTTAGGGGAACTCTGTGTTATGTTTTGGTCCCATTGGTCCAGATTAGTTCAACTTGTGGACGCCATGACAGCTCCTCTAAAGTGGAGCTCCCCCTGGTGGCTGAAATACAGATCGTTCATACTCTCATCTCTTTCCTGTCTGTACTTACCGTGTACTCCCGCCAACGTGGCGGCCGGTTGGCTGACCGGAGCAGGCGGTCTGTTTCTGTTAGGGTCCGCCCCCTGTGATCGTACGCTGGCTTTGATTGGCCGCTGAGACAAACAGGAGCCATCCGTGACCTCAGGCACTTTGGTGTCCGCCTGCAGGAGAAACACGGTACTGCAACAATACAGCTAATGCAACTAGAAAAAACTTTTGGAAACAGTAAAGGCAGAAGTAGTGGAATTAATTACTGGTAGATTACGTGGTAGTTGTAATGGTAGTATTCATTGTAGAAATATTTGTACTAGTAAAATCTGCTTCAGCATTATCAGCCGCTGAGTAGTACCAACAGTAGAAGTCAACATTGAAGTAGCGATAGTTTAAACACAGGTGTTGCTACCTTTTGCTCCGCCTCCTCTCCTCTCCTATTGGCCAGCTCCTGACGCCTCAGCTGGTCCTCGAAGTATCGAAACTGTTCCGATTCGATCTGCATGCGTCGGAGGGCGGCGACGCGCTGCTTCTCCTCCTCCAGTAGGAGGAGCCGTCTCCTGTCCTCGTCCAATAGGGAGAGCCGTTGCAGGTGCTGGCCACACCCATCCACTACCACCGCCTGACTCTGAGGAAACAGCAGAACCATTGATATGTATAAAACTCTACTCTTTAACTTCACAAACAATAGCGCTAGCTTATGTTAGCAAGTTTATAAGCAAAGAATAGCTCTAATCAGGGGTGCCCACACAGTGTATATTCTGTATATTATTAGCATAATACAATTCAATACATTCCTCCTCCCTTTCCAGATGGAAGTGGTACATTATTGGTTTCCTACTTGGTCCAACACTCATTTCTAAAGCCCTTCTTCTGTCGATTTAAATTGGAAGGCTAACAATTTAGTTCGCTAGACTTTTGCAGCAGTTCACTCGTTTGACGGCACATGCGCCTGTCAATCCGTCATCGTATTATACGTCAACCAAGTGTCAAATTCCATAACGATGGATGGATAGATGATGGACTTACATCTAAATCGCTTTAGCACGCAATCTCCTCGCATTACCGGTTGGTCACGATCAACGCATTGTGCACCTCTGGTTTAAATTATAAATAATATAAAGCACGTGACTGGTCTTAAGATCCATAAACTACTTGTTAAAAGTCTCAAAGACCTTACGCTTCAACGTGGAGGAGGAGATTGTTACGTGACAAGTACACTGTATGCTAACACAACATTAAAATCATACATGTTATATCTACTCACCATGTACAGCCCATTCCACTGGATAATACCCATAATCCTCACTATATAATCAACAATCAGAGTTTTATTGAACAGATAACACTAACAGCTGCCTGTATGAGAGCTCTGAGACCAAAACAACCCGTCAATCAATCTGTCATTTAATCTGATTAACAGCTAAACCACAAGCTGCCAATCAAACACACGGTGTAATCTGATTGGACGACACACACACACACACATACACTGACCTGGGCTCTGAGGTACTCGGTGTGTTCCCTGTTGTATTTCTCCTGAAGACGTTTCTTCAGCTCGTCCTTACGAGGAAACGCAACTTCCTGAAGTTTCTGCAGAGACGAGAGAGTAAACGTTAGACGTCCCTTCACTGTCTTAAGCTTATTATGTCTTAGCATTCACAACAAGGATTCATTCCAGGAACTACATTTATGGACAGTTTTAGCTAAATGCTAAATGCTAACCCATCATCCACTCTGTCCACTGTGTCAGTAAAAAGTCAGGAGGCGATAACTTCATGTAACCAGTAAAGTTCTGGAGGTTGATGCTTCTTCCACCTAATTTGTAGCCACAGGGCTTGTAGCAGCTCGCTAGTTTTGGTAGCTAATGCTAACTGAGATCAGATAGGCTAACGCCCCTTATCCAAACTAAATTGACACTGGTCTCGTAGACCTCCAAAGATCTAAGAAGCAGCTCTGGGTGAAAGGACTCGTTCTAGCGGGGCAGCCGTGGCCTACTGGTTAGCGCTTTGGGCTTGTGACCGGAGGGTTGCCGGTTCGAACCCCTGACCGATAGAAAGCGGCTGAAGTGCCCTTGAGCAAGGCACCTAACCCCTCACTGCTCCCCGAGTGCCGCTGTAGCATGGCAGCTCACTGCTCCGGGTTAGTGTGTGCTTTGTGTGTTCACTAATTCACGGATGGGATAAATGCAGAGACCAACTTCCTTGTATACACAAGTATACTTGGCCGAGAGACCTTAATCAAAGTTAATCAAAGTTAGTTAGAAGACTAGGAACAATCTCCAGATCCACAGATTAGCTAGTCTGAAAACCTCTGCCCTGGAACCGTTAGCTTAAGAGCTCAGAGAAGAAGTCTGAGGACTAGCTTCAAGTGTTACACAACTAAACAGTTACCTTCATGATGAGCTGTTTCTCTGGGACGGCTGAACACTGCTGGTAGTCTCTGTGACTGGGCAGCTTCTCTACAAACAGACTGAGCACAAAAAGCAGCAGTTACAAAGCGAATCCACGGCACACGTCCCGTCCTGGCGTCTGCTACGTCAAGGTGTCGTCTCACGTGATGAACTTGGTGTAGAGGACGTAGGCGTTCTCCAGGCTGCCCTCCTCCAGATAAACCGCCGCCATGCGCTCCATCTCCACTCCAGAGCGGAAGTAGCGTCTGGGCGTGATGTCCTGGTTGATCTCTACGCTGCATCCCATCTTCGCCAGCGCCCGGACGCGCTCCGCTGCCGTCAGAGACACGTCGGTGTAGTCGGGTTCAGCCGCCAGCTTCTTCTGCACAAAACCAACACAGGGGTTCAGGAAGTTGGACTTATTCTCTAAAAACAAACGTCAATATATACGACAACATGGGGACAGTCAGGTCTCTGATTACCTGACATGTACTCAATTTAATCTACAATCTATGAAGAAATACTGAATATATTCACTGACTGAAGTTGATTCTCACAACAAAATTAAACTATGAACTATGAGAAAACGTTTTACTGTTTCATCAACTGATAAAAACTAAATGATAATGTTCAAATATGGACAAAGAGACAAAGTGTTGACTCTCTAAATCCATCCAGTGATGTTATCTGACGGTAAGAAACAGATTCACGAACTAAACTCATCTACAACGTACGACCAGAACCAGAACCAGAGGAGAAGCAGCAACACAACGGCTGAGACAACATTTCCAAGAAGCTAAGCTAACGTAGCATGATCGTCTGACGTGAAATGTTAACGTTGGAGATCTTTTATGTTTGATCTAAATCGTTGTTGGTCCCCTCTTGTGAACACCGCCCCCTTACGATATTCACGACCTTGTAACTTGACGCTAGCTCAGAGTTCACGAGTTGCGTTTGCTGACGTGTTTCAGAAACGCTGGAGGTGGACGGTCAGTTCATATTTTGTAATTTTGTCGAATAAAGTTTTCATTTTATAACATGTCTGATAAAATATGTCGATATTCCAGACGGGCTCATCTCTTCATTTTCTACATTAGTCACCCGGTTAGCTTGCTAGCCTCAGTGGATGCTAGGAGGAAGCAGCTGCCTAGCATCGGTAACCGTGGCAACCGCGCAAAGATGGAGACAGCTGAAAGTGTTGTTTTTTCAGGCATCAGACAAGCTAAAGATGCCTCGTCTCCAGGAACAAACAGCTGACTAAGCTAACTCACAGAGAGCTCTGTCCAACATCTGATTCACTTTAATAATAAAGAACGTGGTCAGTGGTTCTGTTGGTGTTCAGGTGGACAGTTAGCACACATGAGCTTTTTATTACTAGACAGGGGCGGGTGGGGGGTGGTGGGGGGGGCAGTCTGAGGACAATAATGTGTTGGAGGTGCCCTGGTATTAAAAACACCTCACAGCTGAGCTGAACTCTGTTTCCAGGCAGAAGAACTCAGATTTACCATCGCTGCCTGGAGCCTGAATGCAGCGTTTGTTACTCGGCTCATTTACATGAGGAGATCCTCGAGTGTTTGACCGTGCAGGAGGATAAGAGACCCTCTGTCCCCCCGGCAGACGGGGCAGAGACGCCGATAAAGAGAGATCGAAAAAATCCACCTTAATCACTGACGTTATTTAAGGAAGGAATACAGGGAACACTTTATTTCTATTTATTTCCCCGTGAAAAGCACCTGTTAACATTTATTATTATTATTATTAACTATGCAATGAAGATCATATTTAAAACTTTTACTACAGCTACTGCTTCTCCTTCCTGGTCCTCAGATGTTAGCTCTGCATGTAGAGAAGCGTCGTCAGTTTCAGGTTGAACAGTTTAAATCTTAAACTAATCCTCAAGTTTTCATGTGACGTCCCCACAACATAAGAAAAACACGTAAACACACACACACATAATAACACACTCAGGACTCACCAGTGTGTTTAAGCTGAAGCTTTGTTCCATGGTGTGTGTGTGTGTGTGTGGGTGTGTGTGTGTGGTAATGTGTATGTGTGTGTGTGTCACTGGTCGGCCCACGGCCAGCTCGTCCATCTGCCACCTCCCATGATGCTTCACTGTAGGGGGGGGGGCGGGTGGGGGGTGAGGGGGGGGAGACAAAAAACAACAACAACACGAGTCTTTAGTGAGACGTTCTGGTGGAATGTTCCTTTAACTGTGAGTTTGTTTTAGTTCATCATCATCATCATCATCGTCACGCAGCCTGCTCGGCCTTCAGCTCGGTTACCACGGCAACTGGTAACTAACAATCTAGTGAGTCATCTGCTCTAACAACGAGGAGAAGAAGAAGAAGAAGAAGAAGACAAGTCCCCCCTCCTCACGGCGTTTCAGAGTCTAAACAAAGAGACAACGTGTGAATGAAAGACAAAAAAATAATAAAAACAGAGAAAACACGGCTCTGATTCACGCCGTCGTCAGCGCCGTCTGCTACACGCACCCGGCCTGGATGATGTCACCATGGCAACAGGTGCACATCCAGGCTGCAGACCAGGAGAAGAAGAAGAAGAAGAAGAGATGCAGGGAAGTTTGTGAAATCTAAATCTCTGAAGTCTCTTTAAAGTAAACGACCAATGAAACACAAACACTTTCTACAGCCGATCATCAGAGGAACAACCAGAGTCAGCGTCTCCTCTGTCCTCGTCTTCCTCTACATGAGCAGGACGCAGAGCCACGTCCACACCTGCTGAATCCACGCTGAGACTTTCACTTCATTTTATTTCACGTCGCCACAGTTTTCACATCCTCAGACGTTTCTGTCTGTGACAGTCTGATCCACACCTGTTCTCCAGGTACAGATGTTTACAGGCAGCAGGTCTCAATCACATTAAAAGAGTTTCATCAAAGAAGAGTTTTATTTCCTCTAATCCCAGCTGACGGCTCCAAACCTCCTGACCTATGCTGTGTCAGGTGACGGTGCCGCCTCCAGGTGGCGCTGGCAGCAGCTTCCCTCAGCCTGATGCTGACTGGACGGTTTTAAAGTGACTCAGTCAAACCTGCTGGACCACATTCACGCTGCTGTTCAACCTGCTTCGCTGCATAAAAGAAAAGAGCTCAGCGACACGGTGAGCTCAGGATCGCACCAGGAAATCAAACCTGTGACCGGCCTCAGACACGACTCTGGAAAGAAGTCACTTCTAGATTTAACAGACGTCGTGAAATCATGAAGATGTTGGTTTCATTGTTTTATATGTTAAATTAGTCCTGGACGCCGCCTTTTAATTTAAATCTTAATAAAATGACGAGTCACTCTTATCAAGATGGTTTTAGAGATGAAAGACTGGTAATTTAGATTTAAGTTGAAGTCTTGAAGAAGATATTAGTGGATGTGCAGCTTAATTAGTCAATAAACTAATTGATTAATTGATTAATAGTAGAAATAAAAAAGGAAATAAACTGTAAGCTGCTGTTAAAACATTTAACTTCTGCTTCTGTTTATTCAAACCTTATCAGTTCACTCTATAAATGATTTAAACTCAAATACCAACAGTGATTTTACTTCTTAAATATCTTCATGTATTTACTCCTGAACTAATGTGAAAATGAACCTTTAACACCTTTACTGGATAATAATTATTAAGAGACTTTTAATTGTTAGTACTTCAAATATTGAGTGCAGCTTTTCAAAATAAAAGTTGTGAACCTGCTGTATCAAAGCAGCTTCCTTTCAGATTAAAGTATCAAACAAAGGCTTTTATTTATTTATTTATTTATTTTTCTAATTCTGATGTTTTTCCAGAACTGATGCATCCTGATGTTCAATTAATTCATTAATTAATCAGCTGACTGATCAATAGTCAGAATAATAACCGTGATTTTATTCTAGTTCTCGTTAATCTGTGAATAAATAAAGGGTTAAATGAAACACCAGACTGCGCACATGAGATTTAAAGAATAAAAAGACAAACAGCTGATTTCTCCGGCGCTCAGAGAGGTCACACACACTCACGGATGGATTTACCGGCTCGCTGTCAGTTCTCCGTCCGCTGCCTGTCGGCATCCCGCGGCCACATGTGGAGCCCAGAGGCGGCGTGTGGATCCAGACTGGACCGGGGCTCGGTGTCGGGCGGACCGCGGACTCGCTCCACCGTGGAGCCGCCGAGACGGAGGAAGAAGAAGCAGCGGCGGCGGCGAGAACGCGTCAAAGCTCCGGTAGCGGCTCAAAACACCGACTCACGGCGGAGATGGTGGTCCCGAAGATCGTTCCTGGAGGCAGATGACTCACTCCCACCTTCCGGTTAAACAGCGGAGGGGTGTGACCTGTCTGCGCATGCGCTCTAGCGCTTCCCCAACAGATGCGAGAACACCTGGACAGATGTCTCACTCTGACACATATTTTAAACACCAAACCAAGGAGCGATTAAAACAGAACAAATATTAAATGTATAAATACAACAAGACACTAATTAACATCCTCAGGGACCAAGAGGAGCTGAGACTGATTTTATATCTTCAGATTTGTTCTACACTCCTGAAAATATCAAGAGAAAAGAAAAGTTAAAGGATTAAAGGAGCAGTGCTGTGAACTCTGTCGCCCCCTGCTGGAGTCACCTCGACCTGCACAGGGAGGATTTTAACGATCATATCTTTTTATTTAAATTTAACTTCAAGATGAAAAAACAACAAAAAAAATATCTAAGAGTTTTTGGAGTTGTTTTGTAAGTGATGATGTCACAAACTAAAAAAACAATTTGATTTGCTTTTGTATCTCGTGACTGTTAAATGTGTTGTTGTTTGTGTTAAACTAAGCGATAAATCTCAGAGTTCTCCTTCATGAACCGTGACCTGTGAGAGTGACTCTGATCCTGAGCATTTAGCTTCAGGCTGATTCCAACTTCCGGTTTTCAGAGGAGACGAGTTTAAACCTGAAATTAAATAAATCACACAGAGCTGAATGAAGAGTGAGTCAGTTTAGTGTGTGTGAAGTAAAACAAGGTGAGCAGCAGAAACACAGGAAGTAAAGCAGCTGGGCCTACAAAATAAAATAAAAATCTATTATATAAAATATATATTTTTTTTTAAATAATATTTTCATATTAATCTCTTTATTTAGTTATTGAGCAGCAACAAACAGTTATTACTAGTTCTATTTATTTTCAGTAAAACTGTAACGACTTTATTAAGCGTGGTGATAAATAAAATGAAGATATTGTTGACAGTAAAAGAATGAATTAATGAATATAACGTCTATGAGTAATAAGATTTTAATAATCTCTTTATTTCTTTATTATTTTACGTACAGTTACAAAAACTGAAATAAAAAAAGGAAACTATAATTAAAGTGAACATTTAGACTATTAAATGTTTTTAAATCTCAAATATGCGAACCAGTGACAAGACAGTTTTTTGGGGGTGGGGGTAAAAAATATCAACAAATATTTGCATAAATAGGCAAAACGAGAAAATCCTGTTATACCTTTATTTTGAAATATAAAGCCGGAAGTATTGTTGCCGACGTATCCAGACGTTGACGTCCAGGTGTGTTCAATCCGTCATGGGGCTGGTGTACTCGGAGGTAAGAAGAGACTTCAGTTTTCAGTTTTCTGTCCGAAACAAACTGTTAAATCTGATTTTCTTTAATTTATTCCGGTTGTTTATCAGAGACACTTCCGGTTTGTGTTACTTGTGAGTTTTAGTCAAAGTTTCACAAACAGGAAGATTAGACGTAAAACAGCCCGAGGCGTTTAGACTGAAAATACAAGTATTATCTTTAAATATGACGCGAACAATAACCCAGGCAATATTACAGAAGTACTACACAGATATTACAGATAATACAGATAATATTACAGAAATACAACAGGAATAATAATAGAAGTAATAGAAATACTACAGAAATAATAGAAAAACTGTACAATTACACAGGAAATATAAAGAAGTACTGCAGAAATATTACAGGAAATATTATACAAGTACTACACAGATATTACAGATAATATTATAAAATAAAGTAATAGAAATACTAGAATGAACCAGGCTATTAAATGTTTCAATGTGTAAACCGATATGACAGGAACAATAACAGGAATACTGCTGAAATATTACAGAAATTTGATTCTAAAGAATTTAATCTCATCATAAGTACAGTCTCTCATTTGCTTAATACTATTACTAATAATAATAATAAAGATAAAGTACATTCAGACTAAAAGAAACAAGACAACAAGACAATTTATATCAGTGACACTGATCACACAAACATAAAGTTATCAGCTGACTGATCTGACCTCTGTGTTCTATATTTGACAGAGAAAGAGAAATGATAGCGACGCAGCGTATTGAAGCGTAGTCCTGACTCTTTTATCAGTAACACCTGGGAGGTTTTCTCTGATCAGAAGCCCAGAACGAAGCTTCAGCTGGAAACGTTCAGACCGACTCATTCCTGACAAACAGCCACAGTTTAATGTGTAACTCTGCTCACAACACGTGGCTTCAATAGTATAAAATGATATTCAGTGAATGTTTGTTTTACATATTTGTCCGTCCTCGTTTCTTGTGCAGCTGATTTCCAGTTAAGATAACTGGAGGAAACTGGACAGACTGGTTTTATTTTGGGTGACTGGTTTACTCCGTGCAGATCCATGGCAGGATTAGCCTAGCTTAGCACAGAGACTGGAAGCAGGGGGAAACTCTTAGCCTAGCTTAGCATAAAGCCTGGGAGCAGGGGGAGACTAAATCTAGAAGAAGGGTTAAACTGTTTGAGATAGGTTTTGTCCACATATCTCTATATTTTCCTGACTAACAAACTCAACCTCTCCTCCTCTGTAGCCGGCCTGTCAGGCAGCGTATAATGGAGACGTCCATCAGCTTTATGAACACCTGAAAAATGACCCGGCGCAGCTGAACGTTCAGGCACACAACGGGGACACGCCGCTCATCGCCGCCTGTCGCAGTGGCAACGTGAATGTGGTCAAATACCTGCTGGACAACAAGGCTGACGTCCACCTGATTAATAAGGTATCTTCACCTGTTACATAGATCTAAAGGTTCAGGCCTTTCAGGGCTGTCAGTTGATCAGCCTGGGGGGCGTCTCTGAACTTGTAGGACAGGTTTGTAGAATGGTATGTTCATCATTTCACCTGTTAATGCCTTTGGGTGAAATGTTGGCTTTTAAGTGGAACATAGACGTCACCACCTGCAGCCGAACTGTGTAAAATGTGTAAAATGTGTAGAATGTGTAGAATGTGTGGACTGAATACTGGACTCTCTCTCTCTGTTAGAAACAAAGGACGTGTCTCCACTATGTGTCCAAGATATCGCTCTCTCTGGTGGATTATCTGTTGATCGCCATCCTGATGCCCATCCTGCTGCTCGGATACTTCATCATGGTACGTTCACACCACAAGAATCACAGTAATCCAGATTATAAAACACGTGTTTCATGTGTGAACATCCATATTCACTAATCAGCATCTTCCCACTGCACTGCAAACCTGTGAGCACGCCGTCGCGTTGTTTTCAACTGATTCCATCGTGTTTGTGAGTTAGTGTTGGTTTGTTTTTTGTTGCAGTTGCAGAAACAGAGACGCCACGGTGCTCTGATGGAGGCCGTGCTGAGCAGCACAGTTAACATCAACGCTGTCGACTATGTGAGTAAACACAAACAGGAAGTGAACCAGATATCATCGACTAGAAGAATAAACTAGATTAATGCAACTAACCAGTGTTTTACACAGGGAAACCTTGTCCTGTGGTACTACACTAAACAACCTGTCCAGTCATTTTTAACCAGGATTTGTCCTTTAACTTAACGCCCTGTCTCAAAGTGATGTTACTTCTAAATTTATTAACTATTGGGTTTTCTAAAAAGTCATAAACAGCTGTTAAGAGACTCACTGAAAACCTCTGAAATGTTAAGATGTGTTGATTTTGTTTGTAGAAGGGGAACACCGCACTCCACTACGTCTGTCAGAGGAGAAGTCATCGTCTGGTTTCACTGCTGCTGCAGAAAAAAGCGGAAACCAACATCAAGAATAAGGTACGTAAGAAAAAGAACGTACGTAAGGAAAATAACGTACATAAGAAGAATACCGTACGTACAGCAAATACACCAACATCAAGAATAAGATACGTAAAGAAAATAACGTACGTGAGAAAAATAACGTACGTAAAAAATATAACGTACGTACAACAAATACACCAACATCAAGAATAACGTACATACAAATAACATACGAACAAAGAAATTACGTATGTACAAAACAATACCGCAATACCTTTTTTTCTTTCTTCTTTTCTTAATCTCAGATTTGTACATTTTATGTTTAAGTTGTCGCATCGTAGGACTTTGAGGAAAGAAATTTCAATCCTGTGTATGTGTTGCACATGTCAGAAATAAAGTTACTTTGTCTTTGATAAAACAACTACAGCAGAAATAACCCACATACCAAAAGTAACCTACGTACTAAAACGTGCGTATTAAAAATAACATACGAATAAAAACACACTACAACACACAATGTGAAGCTCTGACGTCACAGGTCTGAACCATGTCTGGTTTTACAGGATGGAGAAACTCCGCTGGACATCGCCAGCAGAAAAAAGTTTACGAAGATCGTCAGCATGCTGAAGAAGACGCGCTGACAGACAACAAGAGAAAACGTTTGAAGTACTACTAGAATATTAATAATTTATGTTGTTGTCGAGGAGCATTAATGAAAAGATACTTAAGACGACGCCGCTGCTTCCAGTCTTTGTTTGCTAACTGTTTCTAAGAGTAGCGTCAATAACACTGTCTAGTTATAAACATTATGCTAGCTGTGCTAAGCTAAACTGACCATCTGAATTCATGTTTTTTACTGAACACAGAGAGCACAAGTGTAAAATGTCTTTAGGGTAAACAACAACAACAATATGTATAAATAATAAAATATGTCTGTAGATGTAAAGCTAATCATCAAACAGTACATTTCAAATTCACTTTTTTTCTAAAGTACAAAAATGTTTTATAAAACATGTAAATAAAACACCCACACATACTGTCACACCCTGTCAATGTTATTTATTGGACAGTTGAATAAAAACAGAGCACGCCCATCATGTAACTAGTCCCACCCACCTCATGAATCCACATGACTCACTAAACCTCACCTCTGTAGTGTTTGTGTTGGTTGAATTCCCATGATCCTTCATTCTGTGTAAATGAAGACGCACACAGACACCAGCGCTGAACTACAAATCAGCCTTTAGTCTGAAGGAATGCTTTCACAATAAGAGTCTAATTATGATCAATGAGACACTGGCAGTCTGATGGCAAACTTTCACAATAAGAGTCTTAATATGATAACTGATCCACTGCCTGGCCAAAGAAAAGGTCCCACACTCTAATATCTGGTTGGACCTCCTTTATCTTTGATTACAGCACACATTCTCTGTATCATTGTTTCTATAATCTTCTCCAATGTCTCCAGATTTATTTCCATCCAGTGTTTCATTCATTTCTCACCAAGATCTTGTATTGATGATGGGAGAGTCTGACCACTGCACAAAGCCTTCTCCAGCACATCCCAGAGATTCTCAATGGGGTTCAGGTCTGGACTCTGTGGTGGCCAATCCATGTGTGAACATGATGTCTCATGCTCCCTGAACCACTCTTTCACAATCTGAGCCCCATGAATCCTGGCATTGTCATCTTGGAATATGATCCATTGATGGAATAACCTGGTCATTCAGTATATTCAGGTAGTCAGCTGACCACATTCTTTGGACACATAATGTTGCTGAACCTAGACCTGAGCAACTGCAGCAACCCCAGATCATAGCACTGCCCCCACAGGCTTGTACAGTAGACACTAGGCATGATGGGTGCATCACTTCATCTGCCTCTCTTCTTACCCTGATGCTTCTCCACTATCCTTCCAGTTTTTAATAATGCCTTGGACAGTTCTTAACCCAGTTTTAGTAGTTTCTACAATCTCCTTAGATGTTTTCTCTGCTTGATGCATGCCAATGATTTGACCCTTCTCAAACAGACGACCACAGGATGTGTCTTTAGACATGGTTGTTGAAGAAATGAGAAGCTACTCACTGCATCAGTTGGGGTTAAATAACTTGTTGTCAGCTGAAAGATAATCACCCATGCAGTAATTATCCAATAGGAGGCTCCTACCTATTTGATTAGTTAAATCCAGGTGGAGACTTTTATTTTTTGGGCCTGGCAGTGTAGTTTCAATGTGATGGACTTTCACAATAAAAGTTTTGTTGAAAAAAAATAGACCTGAAGCAACAAACTGTATTTTGTTTTTTATTTAGTTAGTGGTGAAAATGAACAGTTGATCAGAGGAAAGTAAAATCTGTCACATTATTACAGGTTAAAAGTTAAAAAATCAGTTTATAGTACAGCTTCAACACTTTAAACTCATGTTTATGCATAAAAATTCAGCCCTTAATGAACACGTTAGTATTCACACGTTATTCCAGCATGGTTTAAACGTCTGGACTGAAAGGGGGCATGTAGTGGTGTCATCCATAGTTTAGTTTTTGGTATGGCAGTATGAAGAGGCTCAGATTGTTTTCCTTCAGCTTCTAAATGCTAAAGACATGAATGTAATTAAAACCAGTCACAGTGTAAAAGAGGCACATTGGATGCAGTTAAAAATATTAAAAGAGTGTGTTTTTCTGTTTCATGAATGAGATCACATTTAGACTCTCGCACATCGTACACATTCAGCCGGCTACACTTTAAAAACCTGTAAAAACCTGCAGCAGATTACAGCAAAGACGGAAAGTGTATTATTTTATTTCACGATCTGTCTTTACTAACTAATCTGATCTTTGGTCTCATTCTCAGGTTAATTCTCTATGAGGTATTCTAATCTGTTAAAAGTCCTGATACTCAGGTGTTTCTACAAAGTTGAAGTTGTCCTAAATCGTAATAAGGTTTCAGACTCACTGCATATGGAGGACGTTCAGTGAGAGCGATGGATGCAGGATGAAACTGATGAGTACAAAATTCAAGTTTAAAACAAACACTCAGTCTGCTGGTGCTTCTGGATAAAACCAATAAAAATGCTCTAGCGATGCTCCTGCAGCAGCTTCAGGATGGAGGGAAACATCTGCTCAGGAGCATCCAGGCCCCAAATAAAATCCAGATGTTCCCAGTGTTCGATGTGCTTATGGTAGACCAGGTTCGGCACCTGCAGACACAGAGACACAGCGTGAAAACATACGATCATCGTATCATGTTACAGACGACGGGGGAAACCAGAATAATCACGAGAGCAGAGAGGGAAGAGCTCTGTGTGCGGCAGCTCTGGTGTTTTAAAATGGAAAAAGAAAAGTAAGAATCACTTTATCGTAATCGTAGCATCAGACTCATCTTAGTTCAGGGGCCACGTTCAGCCCAGACTGGATCAGTAACATAATAGAATAATAACCTATAAATAACAACAACTCCAGATGTTTCCTTTGTTTTAATGCAAATAAGAACATGATCCATTAATATCCTTCTATAGAACATTTTATGAACAACCTGAAATTTTAAAAGTGTAATTCTTGGCACATTGCTGCCATCTGCTGTTCACTTCTGAGTATTGTGTTCTGTCTGCTACTAAAACAGTTGGACAAGTTAGAAATAGCAGTTAGTTTTGTTGAAAAATTGCAGTTAACAGCTTTGTAATTTTATGCGGGGCCAGACTGGACCCTCTTGGGGGGCCGGTTTTGACCCCCGGGCCGTATGTTTGACAACCCCTGATCTAGAAGCTGTTATGTTAAAGGCTGTTCCCTGATGTTTCTGGATTCTTTTGTCTCCATTTCTTTTTCTGAACTACGAATGTTGTAAACGAGGGAGGAGCCATCCAAATTAATTTTTATTTATTAAACATAATAGCCAAACCAACTTCCTCCGCCCACAAAATCTCAGCTCCGTGGAGTTGAATCAGTTTACAACTACATGGCTCTGATTGTTGCGAGGATTATCCAGCTGTGTGAGTTGAGTCTGGCTGAGAAACCACAAGACTCAAACTGAAGAGGACCTACAATAGAGCCCTGTGGCACTCCAACAGTAAATGATGTTTTCTTCCTCACACGGTCATCATATAGATTTTTCTGACTTCCTGTCTCTCATACTGACCTGAGTGAGGAGGACGGCCACGTCTTTGGGGTCTGCCAACGTATCCTGTCCCCCTGAATACAGAGCGGTGGGAACCTTCATGTCCTGGACGTGGTACTGCGGTGGAGTGGACTGAAGAGGGGACAAGGACATGGAGTCTGTTTAATGTTTCAAACCTAAACGTGGCTCATGGACTGATTCTTTGACGAGTCCCGGTTCTGTCTCACCTGGTTGTAGTGCTTCATGTTTCCTGCAGCTCCAAAGTCAAAGGCCATGAGTTTACCTCCATGAACCGCCTGAAAACGACAGCAACCAATCAGAAAGCTCTGCTAACACAACTTCCTTTTAATTTAGTCAAGATAACACGAAGGTAACAAACAGGGCAGCCAATTAGTTTAAATATTTGATTGCAATTAAACGTGATTGTTAAAACTTTATCACAAATTAGTCACACATTTTATCTATCTGCTATAAATGCACCTTAAAGAGATATTTTTCACGTTTTTTAACGTTTTTAACCAGAATATTTTTTCAGAATCACCTCAAAGCTTCTCTAAAAATAAGCTGTGTCTCTGCTGCAAACCGCGGTGGAAACCAGACATTAAACTAGATCATTTAGATAATTTAGACTCTGAAGATGAAGCTGTCGTTCATTTCTATTTTAAGAGGTTTGTTTCTGCTCCATCCACAACATTTCTGCTGCATCGGTTTCTGGTTTAAAAAAACTACGGGGCGGGCTGAGGGTCAAATCACTGAACGTGTGTACGTTAAAAGAAATATGCTTTAACACATTAGTACTGACTTTGGCATCAATTTGTGCATCAAAATAAAAAGTACAAAAATACCTCAAACTTTACCCAAGTTAAGGATCTTTTCCACTACTGTGTGTAACTACGTGTCAACTAATTTATTTAATAATTTAAGTTCATAATCTTGTACTTTGACCAAATATGTTGTTTGTGTGTTTGGGCTCTGGAGGGCAGTTAGCTATTAGCTGTTAGCTCTTACGTCACCACAACTAAATATTTCCTGCAGATGAATTTTGGTGTGAGCGGAAAACTGAAAAAAGAAAACCGTGATTCATGAACCCGAAATAAGAATCATGTGGGCGGTAAACGGAGCTGACATGTTGTCATATCACATGGTTGTTACTGGTCTAAAGGTTGGTGCTGTGTGCGTTACCTGGGCCCAGTGGACCATGTTTTGGACGGACGTCCCAGCAGGACAGTGAGTGGTGTAGACTGGAGTCCGAGTCTGGAAGAAACACAGTGAAGAAGCTCAAAGGTCACATCTCATGGTCTTCATCAGCAAACTGTGGCTTTAAAGTGATCAGAGCTGTTTTCATTAATGATTAATCAGCTGGTTGTTGTTTTAGGAGAAACAGTTAAATTCAAAGTTGTTGGTGACTTTTGTAGTTTTTAATTTATTTCAATAATTAATTTACAAAAACAGATGGAGTTAAAAGCTGCCAATCAGATTCACACCTGGTGTTAATCTAAATGTGTCTCCACATGCGTCCCCAGCCAGCACTTGAGATCTGATCTCAGTTTGTGTGTCTGTAAATCAGCAGCGCCATCATGTGGTCAGTAGAATATTGTAGCAGCTGCTGTCTCTAATGGATCTCTACCTACCGCTGGATCAGAACCATCAACAGCTGCTGGTTGACTTGGAGACATGATCCAGATGTTGGAACAAGATGGAAAGACTCTCACATGTTAACATCTGATTTATTTATGATGGTAGTTATTTTAGAGAAGAAAGAAAGAAAGAAAGAAAGAAAGAAAGGAAGGAAGGAAGGAAGGAAGTAGAGAAGGAATTAAGTGAAGACTGAAAGCAGGAAAGAAGGAAGAAGGGAAAGATCAGCCCTGTTGAGTAGGTGGTCTAATGTGACCCAGGACTCATTGTGTGTTCACACTACCAAAGGAAGGAGGTCACATGTGTCCCAGACCACCTCCACATGTGGACTGACACCAGATCAGTGTTCACACCTGGACCTGTTTAACCTGGACACTAGAGACCACATCAGTGTTCACACCTGGACCTGTTTAACCTGGACTCTAGAGACCAGATCAGTGTTCACACCTGGACCTGTTTAACCTGGACTCTAGAGACCAGATCAGTGTTCACACCTGGACCTGTTTAACCTGGACACTAGAGACCACATCAGTGTTCACACCTGGACCTGTTTAACCTGGACTCTAGAGACCAGATCAGTGTTCACACCTGGACCTGTTTAACCTGGACTCTAGAGACCAGATCAGTGTTCACACCTGGACCTGTTTAACCTGGACACTAGAGACCAGATCAGTGTTCACACCTGGACCTGTTTAACCTGGACTCTAGAGACCAGATCAGTGTTCACACCTGGACCTGTTTAACCTGGACTCTAGAGACCAGATCAGGACGGATGTTAACGTGACGTTAATTTTATGAAACATTCAGATAAAAACTCAAAACTTGTCCGAGCTACGAACCATGTTGAGGTTTTTCTCGTCGAAGCCACAGAGGATGAAGAAGATGTTTCCACACAGTTCACTGAGCAGATGCTTCGCACACACGTGTTCTGCCAACCACTTGATCATGTGACTCTGAGGCAGGAAGTCCCGCTTACCGAAGAGGTCCTACGACAAAAACACATCACACAGTACAAATAAATCAACACTGAGGAGATTAGCTTATCAGAGGACTGTGATGTCACGTGACAGCAGCTGATTAGTTTGTATTTGGTCACATGACTTGTTCACTCATCACCATCATGTGACTCGTTAGCAGGAGTTCAGGTCTCACCCAGATGAGGAAGTCTGGCAGGATGGACAGTTTGGTCATGGGGCTGGCGGTGAACGCGACGGTCGCTACTGGAGCCAAACCGAAGAACAGCTTGATCTTACTGGCTAGCTCCGGCAGCGAAGAGAACGCCATGAATGCTGGGAAATAAGACAGAGACACAGAGAGACTAAAATTACCTTTACATTTTCTGTATGAGCATCTTATCGTTAGCATAGCATAGCATAGCTGGACACAATCCACAGTAATGTCAATTTTAAGTATCACCACATTAAGCCCCGCCCACATAATCTAATTGGCCCGACAGATCTCTGCTGGTGCAGAATCAGTTCCCAACGGAGAGACTCCACACCTGGTCTGGTTTCCAGGCTTAATCATAGTTGGACTGCGCTAAATTTCAAAATAAAGGTTTACCTATCGTGGTTCCCTGAGAGTGTCCGATGTAGAAGATCTGTTCTTGGCCGGTCACCTTCAGGACGTAGTTTACAACGGCTGGAAGATCCTTCAGAGCCATCTCATCGTAACTGCAGCGACAGAGCAGAGCTTCATCATCACTCATCATCAAAATGTTTCTAAGAGTTTCTGGACATTTGAACCGTAAACTGGACAAAAACACCACATGTCCCCCCAAACAGGGAGGGGGCGGGGCTTATGACCTATACTGCAGCCTCCAGCCACTAGGGGGAGCTCCACATGCTTTTGCTTCACTTTAGAGGAGCTGTCATGGCGTCCACTGGTTCTACAGTCTATGGTTCAGACGTTTCTCAGTCATTCAGGTTAATGGTTTATCCAAGAAACAAAGACAACTGGACTAAAGTTCTTTGAAGATCATCCAAGTCTTCAGGTCTAGAAGTCTGGTGGAGAGTCTAGTCATGTGAGTTTCTGTTGGGCCACTCCCACAGATGTTCTTATTAAACTCCAACCCAACAAGTTCACCTAGCCTTGTTTCAGCTTGTTTTATGAGTAAATCAGTCACTACATTCACATGGATTCTTTACTGGATGTAAACCGAGGTGCGTGTTTGTACCTGAACTTCCAGAAGTCGTCCTGGGTCGGGTTCAGCGTCTTGTGTTTCCTGGACCAGGTGTTCCCTCGGCTGTTTCCGAGCCACACGTCGTAGCCGGCGTCGGCCAGAACGTAGCCCAGACTGGAGTTAGGCAGGTTGGTGATCCAGTTACTGCCGGCAGCCAGGAGGCCATGCTGGAGGAAGACCACCGGCTTCGGACCTGGGGGGGGGACATACCAAGAACTGTTAAAACCTGACCATGTCCCAAGAAAGGAAAGAAATGAAATACACTAGGGCAGTGGATGTATTTGGTATTTCAAGTTTGCTTTTAAAACCAGAAATAAAAATTAATGTTGTTTCTCCCGAGGTGATGTTTTGATCTGAGGCATGAAGCAGTCTCCATGGTGACCACTGGTCCAGGTCTCTCTGGTCCAGGTAGTAGTCTCCATGGTGACCACTGGTCCAGGTCTCTCTGGTCCAGGTAGTAGTCTCCATGGTGACCACTGGTCCAGGTCTCTCTGGTCCAGGTAGTAGTCTCCATGGTGACCACTGGTCCAGGTCTCTCTGGTCCAGGTAGTAGTCTCCATGGTGACCACTGGTCCAGGTCTCTCTGGTCCAGGAAGTAGTCTCCATGGTGACCACTGGTCCAGGTCTCTCTGGTCCAGGTAGTAGTCTCCATGGTGACCACTGGTCCAGGTCTCTCTGGTCCAGGTAGTAGTCTCCATGGTGACCACTGGTCCAGGTCTCTCTGGTCCAGGTAGTAGTCTCCATGGTGACCACTGGTCCAGGTCTCTCTGGTCCGGGAAGTAGTCTCCATTTTTTTGTTTTTGCTGTTTAAAATCTTATTCATTTAATTTTTATTTTTAGTTTATAACGAAACTTGAAATACCAAAAAGGAACCAGGACCACGCTAAGGAGAAGTGTCACCTGACCTATGAGTGGTGAAAGTAGCTTAAAGTTCAGTGATTAAAACCAGGAAGTGAAGCCAGATGGTGGGTTTTAACTTCTTGTTCTTCCTTCAAGATTTTACTGACTGCACTACTGAACCCTTCTGGTCTAGGTTAGAGTCAGACCGACCTGGGCTGTGTTTGAGTCCCTGTGGGATCCTGTTGACGGTCAGGATGTATCCGTCCTCCGTCAGCACCTCGTGCTCCTCTGTAG
This sequence comes from Chelon labrosus, assembly GCF_963514085.1. Classification (NCBI taxonomy): domain Eukaryota; kingdom Metazoa; phylum Chordata; class Actinopteri; order Mugiliformes; family Mugilidae; genus Chelon; species Chelon labrosus. The sequence goes on along the minus strand of NC_140352.1, from coordinate 1,722,149 downwards.
GGTAACCCCAATGCCGAATGATCTCCGTCTGAAACACGTTCAAGAAGCTTTTATTCTCCTCGTTTCCACTACAAGTACGTCACAAAACAAACGCTTGGATTCACAGCATTTATTGTCTGGCTCATAATGTCTGCAGGGAGGCGGAGCTCCACCTGTGCCGTTAACATGGAGGAGGAAGAAATGAACAAACTCCTGATTAACTGAACATCAGAGAATGAAAGGCGTATCTTTCCTGAGAAAATAGTCTGACGTCAGCAGGTCAGAGTCCATCAGATCTATCAGGCGTCACTGTGTGGAGGGAGGTGGACTCTCTGATTGGGGCTTTTATTGTGAAAATATCTCCAACACAAAACACAGCAGTTTTTTTATCTGGTTTAGATGCAGTCAGATCAGTTTGTTCTGGAAGAATTTGAAGAAATGAGTCGAATCTGTGACAATAAACCCGTTTGTTTGTTCTCGTAGTAAAGTTTCTGCAGAAATGAAACGCTCCATATTTTCCTCTGAGCTCTTGTGCTGCAGGAGCAGAAAGCAGCGTGACATTAAAATAAAATAAAATGCTCCAGCAGCTTTCAGTCACACATCTCGACTCTATTCATGAACCATGAACGTTAACGTTGGCGCCCCGTCTTCATCTGAAGGTGAGAACTCACAATGTTCATGTGCACTTCAGGGTCCAGCCTCTGGAGCAGCTTATCATAGCGCCGCTGACCGGTGGTGGACGGGCGGCTGCTGTGGACGAAGACAGAGAGAAGCAAGACACACACCGACACACACAACATGATCTGACACACACACACACACACACACAGAGCTCATTAACAAAACAAGTTTCTTCTTCTGTGGTGAAATGAAAACTGACTTTTCCTGTTGCAGCTCGAGATGAAGATGGTGATGAAGATGCGTTTAGAGTCTAGTCTGATGAAGATGTTCCAGATGTTCATTTTTTTGTAGATGATGCATTTAAATGATTTGCAGAAAATCGGATAAAGCAGCTCTACAGTCGCCTGCAGCCTGTTGCAGCCAGTTTAAAGTAATGAATAAGTAATAAACCAGGTGAGCAGCCGTTAATAATAAAGAGTTAATAATCGTGTTAACGGCTGATGAATCGGTAACAACGGGAGGTGAACGGTAGGAGCACTCACCTGTCCTGCAGTCCGCGGATCTCTGACTGAACCTCTCTCTGATCAGCTGACTTGATTCTTCTTGTGTTTTATAATCAGGAAGAACACGGCCGTGACGTCAGGCGAAGGTCTCTCTCTGATTGGTCGGATAAGATCAACTGAACATCAGGATGAAGAGTGAGGCGTTTAAGGCCCCGGATGTTTGTCCCGTTTGTTCTTTATCTTTCCTGAGAAAACAGTGTGAGGTCAACAGGTCAGAGTCCATCACACCTATCAGGGTCACTCTGAGCCGGGCTTTTATTCTGAAATACCTCCAACACAAAACACACAGTTTAAACCGGTTTAGATGGGAGGAGACAAATGAGCTTTTGTTTTTAATTTTTTCGTTTTGTAAGAATTTAACCACAAAAATGAGTCGAATCTGTGACAATAAGCCCGTTTGTTAAGAGAAGACTGAAGTTATCAGCTGATGAATTTACCATGATCAGCCTGGAACCAACACGGACCGGAAACAGAAATCTGGCCGAGACCGGAAGTGGTGGGTCGGGAGGATTTTCATCCAAAAACACAAACTAAAACAATTATATATATATATATGGATAAAATAAAACTTAAATTAATTTCAACTGACGTTCAAAATAAAAGCTCAATAACTAGATAGAAAAACGTCCTTTATATTTGGAATAAAAACCGTCAAAGACACAAACTAATCTGAAAATAGTTCATTCGTATTTGAATAACAATAATTAAAACACATCTGATTACATTCGTAAAAAAATAACAAGGAAATGTACACTTTAATGTGACAAAGAAAATATGAATTAATTTATTTATTATTGGTGAACTGATACTGATTATATATAACTGGTGATTATAGTACTAACTGTAAGGTGGGTAAGCGAAATAAAAAAATTAAACTTCGACCCGTTTAATGAACCACAGCATTCTCGTGTTTATTTAAACATAATAAATTAACATTTTAGATCAGTTTTTAAATATGATTCGAAGTTTATTCAGAAAATTGTACCCGGAAGTACATGTTTTTCCGGGTTCCTTTAACCTCGGGATAGTTTTTTTTTGGCCATCTGCATTTCATTCTTTTATAACACAGGGGGCGTGTTTGACTTCTGCTCCGGACCGGGACCGTCTAGACCCGGTGTGTGTCCGCCGCTCGGTTCCGTGCTAAAAATGTCCCGGGTGTTGATAGTCGGAGCGGGCCTGACAGGCAGCTTGTGCGCATGTCTGCTGAGGAGAGAAATGCAGAATAAAGTTCAGATAGTGGTGTGGGACAAAGCGCGAGGCGTAGGTGAGTTGCGGTCAGAACTCCATTCACAAATCTTGCAATTTTATGTTACTGAGCTTGTAACACCACACAGACAAACTACACAACTAAAATACAGACACATTTTATATAAGAAGACTCTGTTCTTCAATTCGGCTCGATTGTAATCTTGTTTTATTTTATGTGAGCTGCACACAGAGCTAGAGAATCAGTTAAGTGCATCCGCCCAAACCTCACCAAGAAATCGTCCAGTTTTATATTCTTGAGGTTACACTCAAACATATTCACACATTCAGAGCATGACTCAAACAGAGTTAGAATCAGCTGGATCTCTTCTCATATCCGGCTTCACTCTGGTTTATAAAATAAAAATAAAATAAAATGTTGCATCTGGATTTTTATTGGCAGCAACCAGTCCTGTCAAAGGAAAGGTTTAAGAAAACAATTTTTATTGTCTGAAATAATTGTTTTACTTCTGTGATTAAAAATTGTGATTTTTCAAATGGAGTTTGGTGGAACAGATGTTTGTCACTGTTCATTAACAGAACTTTGTTAATGTCTCAGGCGGCAGGATGTCCACCAGTCGTCCTCCCGACGCCTCGTCTCACACAGCTGATCTGGGAGCTCAGTACATCACAGCCACACCAGCCTACGCTCGGTCCCATCACAGGTACAACTCACCTGGTCTCCACAGGAGTCTGGATCACCTGATGCAAAATGACCAAGAGACAAACACTGATTCTCCGTCTTACCTGTGTGTGTTTGTAGTTTTTACTCAGAGCTTTTGTCTGCCGGCATCCTGCAGCCTCTAGACGGCCTTATCGAAGGTCTGCAGCAGAAAGAGGACAGCAAGAACTACGTGACTCCACTGGGCGTGTCCAGTCTGGTCAAACACTTCCTGTCTGAGTCAGGTAAACGTCTACCTGGAAATCAGACTCCTCTGAAAACAAGATTCAGTCTAATCTAAACTTTGTTGTCTCTGCCAGGAGCTGATTTGCAGCTGGAGCATCACATGACAGGTCTGTACCGTCAAGGTGCATCGTGGGTCGTGGAGAGGAAGGTGGGAGGCAGCGAGACGTTTGACGCCGTCGTCCTGACGATGCCGGTCCCTCAGATCCTCCAGCTACAGGGAGACGTGGCACAGCGTGAGACATTTAGACCCCGTTCAGACCTTTCACTAACATCTGTCCTCGGTGATCAGGTCACAGCTGGACAGGTCAAACAGGTCCAGGTGTGAACACTGATCTGGTCTCTAGTGTCCAGGTTAAACAGGTCCAGGTGTGAACACTGATCTGGTCTCTAGAGTCCAGGTGTGAACACTGATCTGGTCTCTAGTGTCCAGGTGTGAACACTGATCTGGTCTCTAGTGTCCAGGTTAATCAGGTCCAGGTGTGAACACTGATCTGGTCTCTAGAGTCCAGGTTAAACAGGTCCAGGTGTGAACACTGATCTGGTCTCTAGAGTCCAGGTCAAACAGGTCCGGGTGTGAACACTGATCTGGTCTCTAGAGTCCAGGTTAAACAGGTCCAGGTGTGAACACTGATCTGGTGTCAGTCCACATGTGGAGGTGGTCTGGGACACATGTGACCTCCTTCCTTTGGTAGTGTGAACACACAATGAGTCCTGGGTCACATTAAAGACCACCTACTCAACAGGGCTGATCTGAGGAAGAGGAGTTTAACTCATTCATTCAACCACTAGTAGAAATGATCACATGAATAAGACAAACATAAAAACATGAGATATTACAGCTGATTATACACTAAAACACAAATATAAATACTTTATAAAGACTTAATTCCAGTCTGTCTGTGTCGGTCAGTAGCGTTGTTCCACCACACGGGGGCAGCAGCAGCCAGGAGGAGAAAACAGTCTCTTTAAAAACATTAATCACTTTATTTAATCTATAGTAATGTTAATCATTCTGATCTGTTATTATTCATCTTTAACATCTATTCACACATTTAAACACAAGTTTGACCTTCAGAGTAAAAAGACACGGAAACAAAACAGCTGAATGGTTTATTTGGGGGGCTTTTACTTTGACGGGGTGCTGAATGTTTCCTCCTCCAGCTTACTCACGCTGAGGTTAAATCATTTTCCTGCGCTCTGATTGGTCGAAGCTGCAAGATTCTGTGTGTGTGTGTGTCTATGCTTGTGAGGACCGAAGGAGGGAGTGTGTGTGTGTGTGTGTGTGTGTGTGTCTATGCTTGTGAGGACCGAAGCCGCTTTGTCCTCACAAAGATGGAAGGAGGGAGTGTGTGTGTGTGTGTGTGTGTGTGTGTGTGTGTGTGCTGCAGATGACAGTACGTCCACGTGTGTCTCTAGATGATGATGTCACCTTCAGCTCGTCTGATTGGCTGACGAGGGACAGCGCCCATTTCCTGTGTGCTGACACACTCAGGTTATTATTAGGTGTGTGTGTGTGTGTGTGTGTGTGTGTGTGTGTGTGTGTGCATGTGTGTGTGTGTTGGTGGAAAAGCTTATCATCCAGATGTGTCAGAGGTGAAGCTGTAGCCTGTGTCTAATAATACAAAGCCGTGTCTCTGTCCCCCGTCCCTCAGTGCTGTCCCTCCAGCAGAGGCAGCAGCTGGACGCCGTCGTCTACTCGTCTCGTTTTGCCGTCGCTCTCTTCTTCTCTCCAGACGTCGTCTTCAGTTTTTCTTGGGCGGCGAAATACGTCAGCGACAGTCGCTGCATCCGCTACATCGCCGTGGACAACAGGAAAAGACACGCAGGTCTGTCTGTCCTCTGGTCTGTCCTCTGGTCTGTCCTCCAGTCAGGCCTTGTCTCAGTTCACCTGTCTGTCTCTGTCTCTGTTCAGACGCCCCTGGTCTTGGTCCGTCCCTCGTCGTCCACACCAGCGTCCCGTTCGGCCTGGAGCACCTGGAGCGGGACAAGGAGGACGTCCAGCCTCTTGTCCTCCAGGAGCTCCACCGGCTACTTCCTGATCTACCTCAGCCAATCAGCATCAAGTGTCAGAAGTGGAGGTACTCTCAGGTGAGTCCATCTCCACATAAGCTCCTCCCATCCGGGGAGCGTTTGATTTGTGACCCCTCCCGTCCCTCCTGCAGGTGCAGACCTCCGTGCCAGACTGTCCAGGTCACATGACCGTCCTCAAGCAGCCACTGCTTGTCCTCGGCGGAGACGCCTTCAGCCATTCCAACTTTGACGGCTGCGTGGAGTCTGCACTGAGCATGCTCAGTGTGCTGAAGTCCTCGCTGTGAGACGGACTGAGACGGACTGAGACGACGCTAATGAAGAGTCATGTTCACTAACGAAGGTTTTAATTGATTCATTCATTTAAATGTTGTTTTCTTTCTTCTTTGAATAAATTAAAAACTTTTGTGAATCAAACATCAGAAGTTTCTGATTTAATCTGAACCAGTGGAAGACAACTGACAGGACACATGGGGACATCTGTCCACCTGTCTGTCCACCCTTCTATCCTCTGATCTGTCCTCCTGCCTGTCTTGAAATTGTCCACTTGTCTGTCCTCCAATCTATCCATCTGTCCACATATCTGTCCTCTCTTCTGTCCCTAATGTCAACATTTGTGGATTTAATGTGAATCATCTGAAGAAAACTGGTCTGGACTTGAACCTGGTTTCAGACTGTTCCTGGTCGGTTGGTGGACTGTTGGATGATGGATGATGGTTGGATGGTGGATGTGTGGGTGATGGTTGGACGACGGTTGGATGATGGTTGGATGTTGGTTGGATGACGGTTGGATGACGGTTGGATGACGGTTGGATGTTGGTTGGATGTTGGTTGGATGTTGGTTGGATGTCTGATGGTTGGATGTCTGATGGTTGGATGTTGGTTGGATGTGTGGGTGTTGGTTGGATGTTGGTTGGATGACGGTTGGATGTTGGTTGGATGTTGGTTGGATGACGGTTGGATGACGGTTGGATGACGGTTGGATGTTGGTTGGATGTTGGTTGGATGTTGGTTGGATGACGGTTGGATGACGGTTGGATGTTGGTTGGATGTTGGTTGGATGTCTGATGGTTGGATGTCTGATGGTTGGATGTTGGTTGGATGTGTGGGTGTTGGTTGGATGTTGGTTGGATGACGGTTGGATGTTGGTTGGATGTTGGTTGGATGACGGTTGGATGTTGGTTGGATGTTGGTTGGATGTTGGTTGGATGTCTGATGGTTGGATGTTGGTTGGATGTGTGGGTGTTGGTTGGATGTTGGTTGGATGACGGTTGGATGACGGTTGGATGTTGGTTGGATGTTGGATGTCTGACGGTTGGATGATGGTTGGATGATGGTTGGATGTTGGTTGGATGTGTGGGTGATGGTTGGATGACGGTTGGATGTTGGTTGGATGTTGGTTGGATGACGGTTGGATGTTGGTTGGATGTTGGTTGGATGTCTGATGGTTGGATGTTGGTTGGATGTTGGTTGGATGACGGTTGGATGTTGGTTGGATGTTGGTTGGATGACGGTTGGATGTTGGTTGGATGTCTGACGGTTGGATGATGGTTGGATGTTGGTTGGATGTTGGTTGGATGACGGTTGGATGTTGGTTGGATGTTGGTTGGATGTCTGATGGTTGGATGTCTGATGGTTGGATGTTGGTTGGATGTGTGGGTGTTGGTTGGATGTTGGTTGGATGACGGTTGGATGTTGGTTGGATGTTGGTTGGATGACGGTTGGATGACGGTTGGATGTTGGTTGGATGTTGGTTGGATGTCTGATGGTTGGATGTTGGTTGGATGTGTGGGTGTTGGTTGGATGTTGGTTGGATGACGGTTGGATGACGGTTGGATGTTGGTTGGATGTTGGATGTCTGACGGTTGGATGATGGTTGGATGATGGTTGGATGTTGGTTGGATGTGTGGGTGATGGTTGGATGACGGTTGGATGTTGGTTGGATGTTGGTTGGATGACGGTTGGATGTTGGTTGGATGTTGGTTGGATGTCTGATGGTTGGATGTTGGTTGGATGTTGGTTGGATGACGGTTGGATGTTGGTTGGATGTTGGTTGGATGACGGTTGGATGTTGGTTGGATGTCTGACGGTTGGATGATGGTTGGATGTTGGTTGGATGTGTGGGTGATGGTTGGATGACGGTTGGATGATGGTTGGATGTTGGTTGGATGACGGTTGGATGTTGGTTGGATGTTGGTTGGATGTCTGATGGTTGGATGTTGGTTGGATGACGGTTGGATGTTGGTTGGATGTTGGTTGGATGACGGTTGGATGTTGGTTGGATGTCTGATGGTTGGATGTTGGTTGGATGTGTGGGTGATGGTTGGATGTTGGTTGGATGTGCGCGTGCAGTGGGTGGAGTCCTCTGAAGGAGCCTCTGAAGGAGCCTCCGCCTCCAGCCGCTTTGCTCGCCGCTCTGCTCGCCGCTCCCTCTGATCTTTTTATAGCAGCAGATGAGACAGAATTAGTTCTGGTTCGCTGCCCACGAGGCTCACTGAGCGTGTGTGACCTCCTTTCTCCTCCCTGTTCTCCAGCAGTTCGGAGCGCGCTCAGTAGTGCCCCCGCAGTGCATTGTGGGGGAAGCAGTCATCAATTCTGCCAAGTCACTGGTAGATCACACAGCAATGTGAACACAGCAGGGTCCAGCTGATCTTCATCATCCTCATCATCCTCAGTCCAGTCTGACAAACGAGGATCATTACCTGCATACGACACTCACCTGGCCAGTTCATTAGGTACACCAGTGAAGTCATTCTAATCTAAATAAGGTTGAGTTGATGTAGAAACAGAGTCAGACAGATGGAGGATGAAGTTTGAGGTGTCCAATCTGTCCCATCTATGTCCTCCCATGTGTCCATGAATCTGTCCTCTTGTCTGTCCACTTTTTGAACTGAACGTTGACTCAACATCTCAGTTATTGTAAACTGAAGCTGAAACCCAGAACCTTTTCACAGGTGTACCTAATGAACTGGCCAGTGTAGAGACTGCATCACCTTCCCTCTGAATAAACTAAAAAGTCTTAAAGCATGGATGGACTGACTCGTCTACAGCGCCACCATCAGGCCACCATGTGACGCTGTAGTCGTCTCATTTTAAGTGATTAGTTCAAATAATCTCACGACCAACAGGAGCTGTTTATAAATAGTTTATTCACCTTTACAGTGTCTGTATTTCATTATAAAACAAGGAGGGAAAGAGTAAAAGAACTGGGGGGGGGGGGGGGGGGGGGGCGTGTCAGGTGGGGGCTGACATGTTTTCCATGGTGGTGACATTTTCTGTTCATTTGTTCACTGAGTGGAAAACCGAATGAATACCTGATAAAATAAGAACTAGTTTCTGCGTCTAAAACTGAGACTGAAGGAGTCGGGTACAAAAACCACGTCTGGTTCACTGATCAACACCAGGAAGTTAACTCTGCATAAACCCCGCCCACAAGCTGGTATCGTCCAAACATAGCTTAGCAACAGTAGCGCTGATGTTAGCTAGTTTTTAACCAATGTTACCTCCAAGAACAAGGAGCGTAGCTGAGTTCATGCAAAGGTTAGCGTCTGTGTCCTTAGTAGAGACAAAGAGCCAAATGACGTTAGTGTTAGCTTTAAATAGCCATGATAATGGTTTTTTTACTTTTATGCACAGTTTTAAAAACAGCATAAGTTGCTAACGTTTACTTAACTAGCAAACGAGCTAACAGCCGAAATGACAGATGTTTTGAATAAACGCTGTGATCCAGATGTGGTTGATGTACACGACTCTGACAAACGACGACTGAGCAGCAGAAAACTTGTTGTTGTTCAAGTAAAGGTGCGATCACACCACGTCTCCGTCCGACCAATCTGCCTCGCGTTCACTTTGATAAAAAAAACAAACAAAAAACAAAAACGACAGTTTGAAAGAATGAAACACTGATACGTTGGTTATAAAAAAGCTGAAATCCATTATTCTGGTGAAGAAGAACAGTTTTGCCGGACGGAGGAGTGACGTGCTCGCACCTGGAGGCCAAACGAAGAAAGAACAACTCCAAAACCGACAAAACAAAACAGAGCAAATGTTAAAAATTACAAAAATAAAAGATCAGAGTCCGAGCTTCATTTTGGCAGGTTTGGTGATGAAATGTAAACAGAAGAGAGCTGAAGAAGCACTGTTTGGTCGAGGGAAACCAACGATGAAGCTTTTCCGGCTGGAGGAACCACAGGAGTTTGAGTGTATTTCTTCCTCTGGGAGGGAAACGGTTAACGGTTCAAATGTAATTCGTGCGTGGTGCATCCTTTACATCGGATCACTGCAGGAACCCTGAACGTATCAACAGAGCAGAGTCGGCGACACAAACACTGTTTAAGAAAAACGTATGAAATCACGTTGGACGTGCCTCAAGTCAAGAGTCGGTTCTTTCTCACTTCCTGCGTCGACCCTGGTTCTGTCGAAGGATTTTCAGATGGATTTGACACTTGATCAGAGACTTGATGTCAACAACCAACAGCTATGACATGGTCAACAGAAAAAAGAAACTGTCGGGAGACGTGGACAGCACCTACCTGGCCTCAAACCTGAAACCCATAGAGGACACACCAGCATGTCTAGTATAACTGCATTCAACAGGAGATACCACAACTGTCCTGATGCATTTGTTCCGTGGTGACAAGGATAATAAAATAAAATGCCCGTTTTAAAGTAAGTTTGGCTGTAGGTAGTATTTTTAGTTGAACACATTTAGGTGTAAGGCTGGAACATGACTGAACAAACCTGGGCGTCATTTCACGCTTACTATCCGAATCTGAGCCTTACACCGTTTTTTAAAGCATACGTGCAGCAACAGCGTCCAGAAAGACGAACTGTAGCTTGACTTAAAAAACTTCACTCTGTGGGAGTCAGCCTGGTGCAGTTGTGTGGTATGTGCCTCTACATGCTGGTCGTGTCTGCAACGAGTTGGCGTCAGGACGTGAGGCAAGGTCTGACAGCACCTAACAGGACTCGAGACAGGAAGTGCTGCTGTGGGACGCCAGCGGTTGGACTTTGATCGCCACACTGACGACAAGAGCTGGGCGTCCCAGATTAAGGACTGGACGAACACTCGCTGCTGGTAGAGAGCACCACAGATAGATGACAGGGTTGACATCAGCCCTGGCTAGCTTAGCACCTAAAACTCAACACGATGGACCGCAGGCCCGGCAACGGCTGTTCAAACGCACCGGCTTCCTGTTAGCACGAGGCTACTTTAGTTGAGTCTGAGTGCTACTCAAGGTGTGATCACACAGGACGCAGATTTATTGGGCGCAAGCACCTTGTTCAACCTTTTCAGAGAGAGTAACTGTTTCAGGATCTCTTCCTTAATGACTAAAAAGAAGACGGTACAAGAAAAAGGAATTTCCATTCTTAATCTCAGCTAAAAAGCTGAGATTTCATTGGTTGTTTTTCAAACTAAGAAACCACGCATGAATGACGCCAACACCACGTTAAACTAACAACTAATCTGAGACTGAATCCAGGGTAACACTTCCAAGAATCTTTTGAACGAACCCAACATAGTGACGGGACTCTCTGCTAGCTCTGGAAGGAATCAGATCACAGGAGGAAGTATCTGGCAATGGTTTCTGTTCAACTTCAGCATCAGAAGCTTCTGTAGACAGCTTCATGATTGGAGACAAAGGAAACAAAGGGACCCTCCAGACATGGGGATGAGTCCTAGACGAGTCCCAGAGGAACCTCATCACATCCTGGTCTCTCAGGGTCAACCTTAGCTTTTATGACAGGTGGAATACCATGATGATAACTAAACATCCTTGATATTATCACCCCTGACCTTTCAGCATCCTATCACGTGTCGGTGACTCCTTGAGTTTGGACACGTCTTACTATCTAGATGGAATCTCATTTTAGGAATATAAGACAACTTCCCTTTTGCTGTGGAGTTTGTGTTTCAGAGCCTCAAAGTGCCTCCTGTGTGATCAGACCCTTGACGTGGCGACAGGTTTGACAACAGGGACTTTGAGACTCTATCCAGAGTCTTCAAACCACACCCACCACGATCAACAACAACAACAGAGCCAATGATGGGTAGTAGCACCAAATGTTGGGACGGAAATCAGGCATCAGGACTAAAACGTCTACTCACGCACCAGTCTGGTAGATGGTCCTTTAAATGGTCAGTAGAGATGCTCCAATCAACACGACAGATATTCAGAAGATTAGACTAGAACCTTCACAGTCTGGGGCTCAGAGAATTAAAGCCTGACTGGTTTAAACTGCCTCACTCTGATGACTGATGCTCTGCTCCATTAAAAAAAGCTGATTGGAGAATCTCTAACATTTATTTTCTGTGAAGACCAGACGGAATAGCCTCGAACCTGCTGTGATGCTAACGTGATCCTCAAACCATCATCCTTGGTATTAAAGGTACAGTTTGCAAGAATGTCAAGTGCTTAAACATCTCCAAGAAGTAGTTGTGAGTAAAACGATTAATAGTCTATGGACAGAGTAATGATTATAGAGCATCGCCCTCTTTGAAATGTCAGAAACCAAAGACCCACAGAGGCCGATCCTCGACACTCCAAGGACCAGATGTGGTCACCAAATCCGCTGGAGTCAAACAAACGTCCGGGAGCTTGGAACGACATTTCTCAACCTTATTCTTTTGGACTTCTCCTGACCCAGATGTCAACCAAATCCAGATTTCCATTTGCAAGAGGCTCTAAATGGATCTTGAGCTTTTATTTTTTACCAAATATCCATAAAACCGTTGGGTACTGACTTCAAGGTTGGGAAACTCCAAGCTCATCCCTCACAAAGGCAGCTTTATAAAAGGACTATATCTTTCAACTAGACATTAACCAGCACAACATGAGCCAAATGGGTTCTTGGATGGACTGCCCAGGAGTATTTACAAGGCCAACGAGATTCAGTGAAGTGTCCTTTATAAAGTGCACAACCACCCGCCTGCCCAGCATCCCAGGCATAGCAAAACCAAACGCTCTGGAGTCAACGATTTCTGCTTCAGTCTGTGTCGAGGGTGTTAGCCTACATAGGTGTATAGCTTAAAAGCAGATCTGGCAGAAGGAATGGTTATACTGTGTGTAGCTTGTTTGTTGTTTAGCTTAATGATGGATATAAGTCCAGAGTACAACAAAAAATATGTTTCCTGTAACTGTAGAAGCTGATTGAAGGGCTGAAGAGAATCCTTCTGTGCAAAACCGAGGACAAAGAGAGAGACGGACAGAAAAGCAGTAATAACATTTGTTCACAGGAAGCTTTGTACGGTATGTTTTCAGCAGTAGATGATTGACAGAAATTTGCAGTAGATTGTGAAAGTTTCTCATCGCCGTTATCGCATTCATTCAACAGGTTGATCGTTCTCTTTGTATGCTGCTTTTCAGTCCCAAACCAAAAGTAGTCCATCTAGGACGGGTCCACACCGGGTCTAGAGGTGGTAAAAAAATTTAGATAGTTTCAGAGGTCCAAGGGTTCTTTGGTGAGGAGCGATCCAAACGTAAGAATCTAAAAACTTTTCCAAAATTTTCCAGGGATATATGGGAGGTTTTATCCAAAGACATAAAGCTAAAGCAACTGACTCATCAACCAAGTAGCTTCTCCAGCTCTAAATGTCTGGTGGAGAGTTTAGGTTTTTATCAGGAACAGTTGTGGGTGGAGTCCACCTGAAACCCACAGGACTAGTGTCTGCTAACGACCAACTTAATGGAGGTATTTGTTTTTATCCTGTTTTCACCCAATGAGTGGTACTCCAAGGATCCATCAGTGGTTAATTAATGGACCCGTTCATCTATCTGGTCATTAACAGTCCTAGTTATGCGAGTTTCAATAGCCACAGGTGTTCAGAACTAGAGAAGCAGCAGCTACCTGGATCAAACGACTTCAAGAAACCCAACAAGTCCAGTTGTCTTTGTTTTCGCTTTGTTTTCTGGACCTGGCTGGACAAGAACCTTCACAGACATAAGAGAGCGTTAAGTTCATGATTAATTCAGTAAATGTTTGTGTCTTAACTCTGATCCTGGAAAGAAGTCAAACTCAAAAGATCAACAAATCAACAATTAAGCCGAAATTCAAATTAATCAGAACTGGCTTTCAAAAAATCCACCGGATATTAAGTCTGATAGATTTAAAATGAGTCGTTCTTATATGAATAATTATGTGGATTTGGGCTGAAAATGTTGGACTTCAGCACACAAAGAGAAGAGTCAACGATACAGATTCACAAAACTGAAGAGGGCAGAGGTGAAAATCAAGATTGGTCTGCATAAAGTTTCCTAAAACCGGTCAGGAAAGAAGGAAGGAAATGTGGGGGATCGAGAGGATTTCTCCAACAAACATCTTGGTGTAGTCACTAAAGAAGTCTACTTGTCTTTCAGTTTGTTTATATTCAAGTTTTACTCCTTTAAACTTTTAAACCTCCTGCCTCTCCATTCATCTGTCTTATTGTCCGTTCGCCATTCATTTCCCTGGCCCCACCCCCCCATTTATCCCCGCCCTCCCTTACCTCCAAACCGCCACGTCATGTGATTGTCCAGCTGTGCACTGAGAAGAAGACTGGGGGGGTGGTGGGAGTGGGGAGGGGGGGCTTTTATTTCTGATCCGAGCTCTTTGAATCCAGAGTCCCACGGATCAGTTCTGGTCCATCGGTTATATTCCCCCGTTAGATAACCACCGCACAAGTCTTGGTTTGGGGGTCATGAGTGTGTTTACATACTATGTATATATAGTATAGCCGTGTGTGTGTTTGTTTGTGTGTCAGACTTTTGTGATCTGATTGTGGTCCTCTTCGAAGGGCTCGTTCTCAGGGTCCGAGTCCGTCGTGTCGGAGTAGCGGTAGTGATCCGGTTCGTTGTCGCTGACGTCCGGCGTGACAGAGGCCGATGTGCTGCTCGCGTCGCAGTTCGCTCCTTCCTCCACCGTCTTAGTGAAATACAGTTTCACCTGAAACGACAGGAAACAATGAGCCCAGTGAGACGGTGAGAATGAAAAGCTGCTGAAAGCAAAGTCAGACTTCCTGCGAACCAAGGATTCAAAGAAACCTCTTCTGGTTAATACTGCTCCAGGAAGTTTCTCTGAGCTGATCAGCCAATCACAGTGTTATCTCTGACCGACTCATTCACACGTTGAGTGAAATAACATGGTGCTTTATTCTGTTAAAATTAAGCTGAAACTAGGAGACAGGTTTTACCTTGAAGTTTGGGGAGAAGTTCTTGTTGGCCTTGTCTTTGTTGGCCTTGTCCAGGTCGTTCTTGGTCAGGGTGAGAATCAGGTAGTCTCTGTCGTTGGTTTCGCCTCCCATCATCGCCGTCGTCGTCGTCATCATCCCAAGGTTCGGCTGCGTTCTGTCGGACGGTTCCCGAAGCGTCCCGGCGCTGCCGTTCTCCATCCTGTCGGGGGTCTCCTCCGGTCCAGGTATGAAATAGGTGTTGACCCAAAAGTGGAACATCTTTTCCTAGAGGACAAAAGAGTTTGAGGACACTGGTTCAGGACTTAGATAGATAGATAGATAGATAATCCTTTAATTTATCCCACATTCGGGAAGAGGGAAGTCTCTTTTATTTAAGTTTTTTTCTGTAGAGCTGTTGTGAATCTAATCCACTGGTCTAAGAGCGTAAACATCACTGTTGTGGAAAGACTCAGACTTATGTCATCGTCTAAACTTAAGCTCAAAACAGGTTTGAAGTTAGTTTGAAGAAACCAAGTCTCCAGGTAATTATACATCAGATAACAAAACATTTTGGAATCAAAGACAAAGAAGAGGAACCACAAGAAGAAGAAGAAGAAGAAGAAGAAGTGGACCAGTACCAGCTACCCTCTCCACACTACATTAACTTTGACAGAAACATTTATTGGACTGAATCCAGTCCACTCTAGGAGAAGACAAGGAAGACAAGGACAGACTTTAGGAAGCTACAGGAGACCAACTCTAGGAGAAGACAAGGAAGACAAGGACAGACTTTATGGAGCTACAGGAGACCAACTCTAGGAGAAGACAAGGAAGACAAGGACAGACTTTAGGAAGCTACAGGAGACCAACACTAGGAGAAGACAAGGAAGACAAGGACAGACTTTAGGAAGACACAGGAGACCAACTCTAGGAGAAGACAAGGAAGACAAGGACAGACTTTAGGAAGCTACAGGAGACCAACTCTAGGAGAAGACAAGGAAGACAAGGACAGACTTTAGGAAGACACAGGAGACCAACTCTAGGAGAAGACAAGGAAGACAAGGACAGACTTTAGGAAGACACAGGAGACCAACTCTAGGAGAAGACAAGGAAGACAAGGACAGACTTTAGGAAGCTACAGGAGACCAACTCTAGGAGAAGACAAGGAAGACAAGGACAGACTTTAGGAAGCTACAGGAGACCAACTCTAGGAGAAGACAAGGAAGACAAGGACAGACTTTAGGAAGCTACAGGAGACCAACTCTAGGAGAAGACAAGGAAGACAAGGAGAGACTTTAGGAAGCTACAGGAGACCAACTCTAGGAGAAGACAAGGAAGACAAGGACAGACTTTAGGAAGACACAGGAGACCAACTCTAGGAGAAGACAAGGAAGACAAGGACAGACTTTAGGAAGACACAGGAGACCAACTCTAGGAGAAGACAACACATTGTCCAACTCCATGACACAAAGCCGAGATGAGTCGAGGGTCCCTGAGACCATAAAGACGACGTACCAAAGCAGAAGCGACGGCGGCTGCCCAGATAAACCTTCACAATCAACAACGTTTCGCCTCCTCACCTTTTTCATCATCTTGTTTTGCTTGTGGAAGAACTCCACCTTGATGTCTCCACAGACAGGAAGCGGCTGTGGGAACTCGAACAGCATCAGTTTGTCTTCCCGCCGAGTGTTGCCGGGGTTCGAGGTGTGGATCTTCACCTTCAGCTGATACACGACAAACTGAGGGTCTGCACGGGAAGACGCAAGAGCTTTTACTTTGAGTTTCGGGATCAAGAGTTCATCGGTTTGAACGACGGACTCAGACTTACTGCAGGTGCCTGCGGTGAACATGGGTATGGTTTCAAACAGCATCTTGTGGAAGAGCAGGGCGACGGGTTTGTACTGCAGCTTGTTCCTCAGCAGGAAGTTGTAGTAGATGACGTAACGCCGCTGACTGGGGATGGTCACGCCCTAGAAGAAACACACCAGAACAAATTATAGCCTTAGAAGAACCAGAGGATGAAGAAGAAGAAGAGGAAATAGAAGCACAAGAAGAACAACAATAAGAAAGGAAGGAGAGAAGCCAGGAGAAGAGGAACTAGAAAAAGGAGAAGAAACAGAAGAAGAAGAACAGAAACCAGAAAAAGAAGAATCAGAAGGTGAAGAAGAACCAGAAGAAGGAGAGAGAGAACTAGAAAAAGAAAAAGAGGAGAATCCGTGGTGATGTGTATTTGCCTCCAGCTAACCACCGTGACGTAGGGTCGATTAGCGGCGTTTCGTGTTAAACGGCGGCGGTTACCTTCTTGTCACGGGTGCGGACCTCGCCGTAGAAGTCCAGCGCCTCCTGAGCTTCCCGGAACTTGCCCCGGTGCAGCAGGTAGGCGCAGATCATGACGCCGGTTCGGCCCTTCCCCGCCTTGCAGTGGATGGCCGCCACGTGCTGCTCGTCCTCACTCAGCCACTGGTCCAGGTCCTCGCAGAACGGCTTTATCAGCTCCAGCTGGGGCGGGTTGTGGTCCTCGAACGGATACTGAGCCACTGAGAAAGAGACGCAGGGAGACGCTCGGTTACCTCTCAACAAACACGACCGGCGTCTGAACGACAGAACGATGGACGCCATGACGGCTCAAGCCCAAAGCATGTGGAGCTCCCCCTGGTGCCTGACTGCAGTACAGGCACTAAGCCCCGCCGCCTACATGTTGGAGGGGCTGTATGTTCAGGAGCCCATTCTGAGAAGTTTCACTTTAGTTATCTGACTCTACAGAAACAGGATGTGACATCATAATGATTGACAGTTGCCATGAACAACACTGTACGGACCGTTTGAGCTTTTCATCCGTTAATCTCACCTTGACAGTTGAACTTTGCGGCGTCGTAATGTCGTTCTGCACATCTGTGGACAGAGACGGCGATAAATCAGTCAACGCGACCTGAACCCAGACGATTTAAATCCTCCTGCTCATCCATACAAACGTATGAAGTTAAACAGGAAGCAGCCAGTACTTACAGGTTGTAGATCTTGTAGTGATTCTTGTGCTTTGAATCTAAAAATCTGATCGAAAAGCAGAAACAAACACGATTAAAGAGGCTCATCGTGCTCATACATGGAACCATTGTTGTATTCTGGTGGACCAACAAACATCTACAGAACATTGTCGTCACACTGAACGTTAACGAAGCAGCTACTGTCTCTTTGGGTCCTGATTGGTCAGGTGCTTCATTATTCTCCTTTAATTACGATCTATGTTTCTAGAACTCACCTGCTTAATTTATATCAAGGCTAAAAGTAATTAATTAATGATTAAAGGGGGAGGGGGTGGCTGCTTTGACTGACAGGTGGGGCAAGGTTTTAATTAGCTAGGAGTTAGCCAAGATGGAGACGGCCAGAGACGCCACACTGAGCTTCAAATCTGTCTTTTATAGACACAATTTTAGCTGCTTCACAGAAAACTACAATAAATTAGAGACATTATTCAGTTATTCAGCTTTAAATGAAGCACGGACGAGTTAAAGAAGAATCAGACAGTTCTCACCGGACAACGTCGTCAATGTTGTTTCTATAGACTCCCTCCAGGCGCTCAGCAGGGAAACCCATCGCTATGATATTCGGATAAATGTCTGAGGGCTACGATCAGGACCAAAACATCTGGAAACAGGATTTTACCTTCAGTCTGTTCAGAAACCTGACAGTGACCTCTGGTGGCCAGGTGAGCACAGCGCGTCACTTCTGATTCTAAGATTAGTTTCCTTATCGAAGACAAACGTCCTCCAGATCTCTGCAGAGTCGCTTTATATTAACAACTAGAGAGCATCCAGTCACTGAAATAAAGACCAGAGCAACATAAATCAGGTCACAGCTGCAGAAATTAACTGACAGCGTTTCACAAACTTTGTTAAATAACTGTCAAAATAGCTGCAGATGATTTTTCTGTCGTTTCGAAACACAAAGATAACGAAGCAACATCTTGAGACGGGGCCGTTTAATCCTAAACTTCACGAATCTTTAAGTTATTTTACAAAGGTAGATCCGAACCAAAGACAGAACCGACCACCAGAGCTCTGGACTATCGACAGGAAGTTGCACTATGTTGAGTTTTAATCTAATGTTTTAGATTCTCGTGTCTCTAAAATCAAAGGATGTGTAAATTACTCTCAGTGAAACCCCATCACAACTTCAGGAACAAAAAGGTTTCCCACGTTGCAGCAATATATCATGAATTCTGTAAAAACAATATGAAGTTATATGAAATCAACCTCCAGGAATTTTTAAATATACATTTTTCAAAATTCAGGTTTGAACTTTGGATGTGTATCTGATTTTAAAACCAGATAAAATCACTCTGCTTTGTTTTTAAATGCAGCTAAATGAATATATCTGTGAGAGCTCAACCTGCAGCCTAACACACTCTAAACATACCACAGAGCAGGGAGATAGATTTACCTGCTGCTGGATAAGAAGCATCATCAGTAAACTGAAGACAAACGTGTGCTAACTTCAACCAGAGCCTTCCAAATCTCTCTGAACACAGCGGACCAGACTCCGTTGAGAAAACTGCAAATTTAAGGCCAACTCTCTGCCATGTCAACACACATGCAGCCAGCTGTTATATGAGGACACTAGTGCGATAACGACTGATTATCAACAACCTGCGCCCACACGAGGAGCAGTTTCATCCGTTACACAGGTTAGATTCGACGTGAGCAGTCCACCTGAAGGCACGTACAGCATCGTTAAATTGACAGATTTTTGAATGGAGTTTTGCACAGCGCCCCGCGCGAGCCCAGTAAAGGATACAGGTCAGGTCCAGGTCGAAGCCGTCCTCCTGGTATCGCCTTTTATTCCTGCTGACTATCCCCTTGACTAAGGCAGCCATTGTTCGTGTCCCCGTCCTCCGGTGAGGTCTGTTAACGGGTAAGAAAGCACCTAAAGGCCGCCGGTGCTCCTCCGTAGCCTCCACTGTCTGGTTGAGGAGGATGGAAGCTAACTGGAGCAGCTAGCCCGGAGCTAGCTAGCCAACAGCCCCTCGATCTCCAGAGGGTCCCGGCTAAAAAAAGAATTAATGCAGAAAAAAACTGTCCTGATGAGTCACGAG
This sequence comes from Chelon labrosus, assembly GCF_963514085.1. Classification (NCBI taxonomy): domain Eukaryota; kingdom Metazoa; phylum Chordata; class Actinopteri; order Mugiliformes; family Mugilidae; genus Chelon; species Chelon labrosus. The sequence goes on along the minus strand of NC_140352.1, from coordinate 1,702,566 downwards.
AGCAAAAACAAAATCAATCCTAACTGGGACGGGTGGCTCCAGTTGTCCGTCCTACTCGGTTGAGTCCCTGCGGGCTCCGGTGTGGCTAGATGCTAGCCGGCCTGCTAGTTGACAGGCAGCCCGGCCGTCGGTGCCGTTTTCTGGGTCAGAACAAGGGGGCCTCGGGGCCTCCTCCCTGCTCCCGCTGCGGGCCCGGGTTTCCAGGTCCCACGCTCGGAGACAAAAACCATCCGCAGGTCGATTCTCGGTGCAGAGCCAGCCCCCAAGTCGTCGGACGGATCCAGTCGGACTGTTCCCGGCCTCGGAGTGCAGCAGAGACGCCGTGATTGGACGCAGATAAGCGGAGAGAAAATCTCTCCGAGTGTCTTTGAGCGGAGCGAAGACCAGACGAGCCCGACGCATGCGTCAAGACGGCGGTACGAACGGCGCACATCCGGCCGCCTTCAAAATAAAGGACTGACCCAAAACGCCACAGCGAAACCATTTTAATTTTAAATGTCTTGAAGTCTTTCAGTTTGTGACAAGAATGAGAGACAATAAGAGAAAAAGAACATAATAAAATAACTAAGAATTTTAATATATATACATATATAATAAAGTGGTTTAAGCCACTTCCATGAATTCAAGGTAGTTTTTGCTTATCTTTGTTAGATGTATTATTTATCCACTTGTTGAAAATGTGATGAATTGCAGCGAGTCACTGGTCTAGAGGCGGGGTCCACCCTGGACAGGTCTCCAGTCTATCCCAGCTGTCATTGGTCTAGAGGGGGGGTCCACCCTGGACAGGTCTCCAGTCTATCCCAGGGCTAACACAGAGAGACACTCACACCTGCGGCCAATTTAGAATCACCAATGAACCTAACCAGCATGTCTTTGGACGGTGGGAGGAAGCTGGAGAACCTGGAGAGAACCCACGCAGACAGACAGAGTGTTGTTATTTTACTTAATTAATCTGCTTCATGTCTGCTCCTCTCATGTGTTCTATATAAGGCAACTGGAAGTTATTTGTGTGAACTAGTTTCATATTATATTAACCATTAACCAACATCAATCATTTAATTTTTCTTCATAGTTTAATTCCTAATTTAAATGTTTTTTATATATTTAATCACATGATTTTAAATGTATTTTTATAATGAATGTAATTTATTATAGATGTATTTTTTATAATAAATGTAATTACACAGGCGTGGTTGTAAATCTAAACATTTTTAATTTATTTATATATTTTCAGTAAAAATAAATAAAGTATGTGTACAGGGTTACGTCATGAATTGTAGTTTTATTCTGTAAATCTCGCCGCTTCCGGTGTCTGAGTGCCGTGTCTGACTTGACGATGCTACTTGTTAGCTGCTAGCGGGACTTTCTGACTAAACGCATCCAGTCAGCACGCGCGGTTGCCAGGTTCTGGAGGCGACATCCTCCCGTTCACGACCTCCTTCACAAAATCATAAAAGAACTTCAGCGGGGGATAGTTCTCAACCTGGCAACCAGTGGATGTTACATAATGAACCCCGCGGCGCATCCGCACTTTTAAAGGAGTTTCATCATCTTTATAAGAGATGTGTTTGAAAGCTGCTGTAAAACCCGAAACTGCTGCTGAAGGGAACTCCGTGGAGAAGCGCAGTAATGGCGGCGCTGAAGAGGTCTTTGTAAAAGTAAAACACGCTTAACCAGCGTAACGATCACTGCATCAGCTGAGTTACAGCGACACCTGCAGCATCTGAACAGACTGTACAGAAGCACGAATAGTCGGATGACCCGCGCTCCCTGAACACACCTCGCTCTTATTTCCGGATGTTTGAGTTTTTCTTCTTCTCCTCCTCTTTTATTGACACACTGTGATTTTTACGTTGAAGCGTCCCTATTCTAACCGTCGACCACGCCCATGTGTGTGACGTCACACAGGTGGAGTGACAGGTGACGCAGTGGTCTGATGAACTCCAGTGTTCATTAATAAAGGTGTATGCCGCGTGCGGGCCACTCATTGACTGTGTGTACTGGAGCCCATCACATAGGTGGCGCTAGTGAGTCGCAATTAAAAAGTAGAAGAAGACGGCGTCGAGACGACAACCCGTATCCGAACTACCGAAGAAGAAACCGAGGAAGTGCGGTTTCCAGACGTGACAGGAGGAGGTAAGAGTTCCCTTTTCTCCGGATAATTAAATCGTTTCCGGTATTCTCTCCTCTCAGTTTGACCGGAGCTGTTGGTGCTCCGCGGCGGCAATATCTGTCTCTTTACCCGGCGAAGATCTGGTCCGCAACAGCTGGGGAGCACAGAAGGTCAAGCTAATGCTAAAGCTAGCCGCTAGCCCAAACAGTGCTTTCGATTTTATAATGAAATCCCCGGAGAGTCCCAGGCCGGGGTCCGGGGTCCGGGGACCCCCATGAGGTTTCAGGGCAGGTGTCAAGAATCTCCACTGAAAACCGAGGAGTATCTGGGTGACTTGTGTCAGTGACAGCCCCGTGGTTCAGGAGTACCACTCACTGTAGAGTCCAACCAGACTCCCTTTACAATCAGAGCATTTTCAAACTTGGTCGCTTTTTTATTAGAGACACTAAGCTTTTAAAACATGACACGACACAATAAAATATTAAACAAAAGATGCTTTTCGATCCGGCTTGAATCCAGAAGAAAAAAATCTTTAAACTATTATCGGCCTTTGACCAAACTCATCTGACAGGTCTGTCAGTTTACGGGTTCCCTGCATCCAGTTAGAAAGACGCTGCTGATGCAGGGAAACTTATAATGATTAAACTATGATCTGACTTTGAATTTGGCTGGAGAGGTTTACCTTTAACTTTTTAAATTAAAGTAACTTTACAGTTACTTCCTGTCAGAATCACAAAGCTTTAAAAGTACAGCTGCAGATAAGGCGGCAGGAGAACAACTAGTCTCCAGAATGAAGATCTAACCAAACCTGGTTTAAAAATCTGAAGTGTTTATTAAAAGGACATATTCTATTTTTTATCTTCTATTATTTGGCTGCGTTCTTGTTCTCAAACCAAATCTGAAACCACAGTAGAACTGAGAGTACAGTTTTTTTCTTCCTGCAGCAGACACGACTGAGCCTGACGATGGTGTTGAGGGAGGTCCCCGCTGAAAACATCGCCCGTCCCCTGGGCAGGAACGAGGTCATCGGCCTGCTCTTCAGACTCACCATATTCGGAGCCGTCACCTACTTCACCATCAAGTGGATGGTGGACGCCATCGACCCGACCAGGAAGCAGAAGGTCGAGGCTCAGAAACAGGTGAAGACTCGGGCAGCCGCAGATTTTATACTTTAAATGAATTGTTGTTGTTCTCTTTGTAAACTAGTTAACCCCTCAAACATCCCATACCTTAAAATTAAATAAAACTTAGTAATAATCAACAGAAGGAAGCGGAGCTGAAACAAACTATTCATTTTCCAGGTAGTTGATTGATCCTCTTGTTAACTTCCACTAAATAATAACCAGAACTTTCACTATTAAATGTTTTTCACTTGTATTTTCTAATAATAAAATATTTGCGTTGATGCCCCGCCCACACTTCCTCCAGACTTTTGCTCTAATGACGCTGACGACTCGTTGCAGATCTTTATAAATCACCACTTATTTGTCCGTCTCTTTTGACCTTTGGTTGAATATTAAAGCCGTCTGGGATCTTACCTCGTTCCTTTGTCCTGTTTCGTGTCTTTCAGGCAGAGAAACTGATGCGTCAGATTGGAGTTAAAAACGTGAAGCTGTCCGAGTACGAGATGAGCATCGCAGCTCACCTGGTCGATCCTCTCACCATGCAGGTAACTGAAGAAGGGTTTTCATAATGAAATATGAACAGAAGGTCCAGGTTTTAGCGTCTGGTCGTGTTTGTCTCAGATCACATGGAGAGACATCGCCGGTCTGGACGAGGTCATCACAGAGCTGAAGGAGACGGTGATCCTACCTGTTCAGAAGAGACACCTGTTCCAGGGATCCAGGCTGCTGCAGCCTCCAAAAGGTCAGAGGTCAATTTTAAAAAACAAAACAAAACAAGAAACGAACCGAGACGGAGACATGATAAATAAATGAAACGCTAGAGACACGGCTGACTGTGACCAGACCATAATCTGATGTCGTGGCAACAGGCGTGCTGCTGTACGGACCTCCGGGATGCGGTAAAACGCTCATCGCCAAGGCGACGGCCAAGGAGGCGGGGTTTCGCTTCATCAACCTGCAGCCGAGCACGCTGACGGACAAGTGGTACGGAGAGTCCCAGAAGCTGGCGGCCGCCGTGTTCACGCTCGCCGTCAAACTGCAGCCGTCAATCATCTTCATCGACGAGATCGGTGAGAAATACTAATTAATTATTATTAATTAAACTCGTTAAGGGGCTCATCTCTGTGCCCGGTGCCCGGTGCAGTACCTCTCTCTGACCAGCAGGTGTCACCCACCGACTGACTCTTTCCTCAGACTCGTTCTTGAGGAACCGCTCCAGCTCGGACCACGAGGCCACGGCCATGATGAAGGCTCAGTTCATGAGTCTGTGGGACGGACTGGACACCGACCACCACTGCCAGGTAAACTCACCTGTCAGCTGGGTCTGCTGCCGTGGTAACGGTCCTCCAGATCTGTCAGGTTCAGTTTGTTCTGACGACGTTGACGTTTGAGCGTCTGTCTCGTGTCAGGTGATCATCATGGGAGCCACCAACCGTCCTCAGGACCTGGACTCTGCCATCCTGAGGAGGATGCCCACCAGGTTCCACATCAACCAGCCTGTATGTGTCCCTACAAAATAAGAGCCTGATACAGTATGATCTGGAGGGAAGAAAGAAGAAAAACAATAAATGCTGTTTATTTTATTTCCTGCAGAGTATGAGGCAGAGAGAGCAGATCCTCAAACTGATCCTGGAGAACGAGAGCGTGAGTCCACGACGGCATCAAACATTTCAGACATTACATCAACTAAAGTGTCTCAGTGTATTCAGTTAATATTAATAGACGCTCATATTTAAACCTAAACCCTCCACCAGTCATTCAGACATGAACACCTGGAGGACGTTCTGATTGGTCGCCTCTCTCTCTCTCTCTCTCTGCAGGTGGACTCGTCCGTTAACCTCTGCAGCGTTGCCAAGGAAACAGATGGGTTCTCAGGAAGTGACCTCAGAGAGATGTGTCGCGACGCCGCCCTGCTCTGTGTTCGAGACTTCGTCCACGCTCAGAACGACAGGTACGACTTTACGTCTCAGACCGTCTCAGACCGTAGAGACATCGTCTGATGAAACCATGTCCTCTGAACGTCTCTCTGCTCCTCTCAGTCCATCAGAGGACTTCATTCGTCCCATCCACCAGGACGACCTGGAGAGGGCGATCGGCAAGATGAAGAAGTCGAAGACGGCGGGCGGACACGGCGCCCTGCTGCACGCCGCCCTGGACTAGAAACCCACGCAGCCACGCGGCGATCACACGGTGACCTCAGCCCGGTGACCTCAGCCCGGCCTGCAGCAGCTGTGGGTTCGGTTCCCGACCCCGGTCATACTGACGTGTTTAAATATGTTCAACATGTGCCACTGCTTCTTGTTTTTATTTAAAGACGAAGAGTCAGAAAAACCCAGAGACAAAAAAATTACAAGAGTCATGAAACTGGAGTCCCAGTTTTTTTGACTGAATTCATCGTCACGTTTCTTCTTCTTCTGCTTCTCTGCTGGTTTCTACTGTAAATAAAGTCACACGGGAAAATTTCCTTTTAAAAACTAAAACAAAGTTTCTTCACGTCTGTTCTGAGCCACTTTAACGTGACACGTATCTGAAACAGAGAGATTTCCCTTCCGTCGGGTCTGAGGAAGTCCTACAGTTCCCATGAGCCTCAGCTGCTGTAACAGTTTGAGAGACTTTTATTGTGAAAATCCTCCCTTCGGACTCAAAATCCACCAAACACAACCTGTAGTTTAATCACCAGTAAATAATGTTAAACATTTATTTGTAATTCTAATCTCATTGAAGCAACTTTATCAATAATATCAAGAAAAGCTCTGATATTTATTGGAACCTTTTATTTAAAGTTTATAAAACTTTTGCTGGTTTATTCTTATTATTTATACGTGCATGTTCAACAGATCTGCTGCTTCGTACCAACTTACCTGTTGGAGGTAATTATTTGGAAATGTTTGACTAATAAATGTTTTTCTGTTTAAACAGTTTGCACTGTAAAACAAGGAGAATCTGTTTGTCTGTGTGGGACGGGGGACTTCTTTCTTTTTTTTTTCATGAAGTGTACTTTATTATTTTTTTATTTTAGTTTTTTGTTGTGATGGTTGAATGACGAGTGTCGACACCCAGACTGTGGTTTCTACTTCGCGGCGGACGTTGACAAACTGCAGCTGATCCCGTTTTAACTGGAGTCAAAAGCATTTTTAAATTAACTTTCTGCCTTAATGACCAACGGTCGTTTCACCTGTAAACCACAGCGTGTGAATACAGCAGGATGTTTTTTTTTTACAGTGTTGTTGCTTGTGAAGTTATGATTCAATAAACTGGTCGAACCAACACGTGTCTAAATATTATACAGTCATGATAATTCTAATTAATTAGATATTAGTTTGATGTAAATGAGCAGTTTAGACATTAAATAAACTCAGTGACGACATTTCGTCCGGTTTTAATTGAGAAAAATGTTTATTAAAGCTTTTATTTTGAAACATTTGGCACCCCCACATTTAAGGAATAATTTGAAAACAAAAGCACCATTTCAATTAAACACCCGTCAAAATAGTTCACCCTGAAAACCGAACCCGTTCAGATCTGGACTCACTGTGAGCGCCACTACTGGGACTCTTATTGTGAAAATCCTGACTGAAGACATGACCGAAACAAAACGACACAAAAAGTAGAAAATCAAATAGATGACGATAAATTCTGAATAAATTAAATAAAGCTGCTTTGACCAGAATCAGAACCACAAATAAAAAATTATAATAATAATAAACCTCATCATCACTGAGATTAAAGCCTCAGTTCACCAAAATAAAAGCTTCCACCGAGATGTAGAAAAATAACCCGACAGAGTGAGACCTCACTGCGTTTCACCTATCTCGGCCCAGCCATCAACAACAGGTGACAGTTTTCCACCAGCGTTCATTTAAAAAAAAACTAATTTAAGCTGCAGTTCCATGTGATTCTAGAAACAGTTCAACATCAGAGGAGGAAGAGATGTAACTGAGTGGGCGTGGCTTAAGGTAGTACAGAGGAGTAGTCATACATGTCATCTGAGCCAAAATGGCTGCCGTCGGAGAAGCGAGTTGTTTAGAGTCCTCTGTCTGACAGGAAATAACTTTAAAGGACGAACAGTTAACAGCGATTAAGGCGTTTCTAGAGAATCACACGTCACATGATTCTTAGCTCTGATTGGTTCGAGGACTAAACAATCAACGCAGAGGTATTTTTTTTTTCCTCTGTACCGAATGAAACACGCCCCAAAATGAAATCCAGATGGAGAAACCAAAACAGGAAGTGACTAAACGCAAATAAACCTCAATAAATGCACTTAGAAATCAGAAGAAAAGACGGAGAAAAGCTGAGAAGAAAAGTTTTCGTCAGTATCTCGTTTCCATCCGGCTGAATCAGATTAAAATAAATGACCGGAATAATTCAGCAGATTAAATTAAAATCAGATTCGTCTCCTTCAGAGAATGTGAAGAGTCTTAGTGTCAGCGTCGATAAATTATCTTCAGAGCCTCAATAAGAAAATCAAAGCTTCAGCTAGCTTTAGCCTGAAGCTAGCTCTGATTGGATGCTCGCTGTCTGGGGGCGGGGCCTACTCAGACAGGTGATGAGGAGTGGCGTCATCAGGTGGATTAAGGCTGAGTCAGTGTCACTGGTTCCTGGTTCCTGGTTCTGGGCTCAGAGCTCGATGTTGGGACCCCGGCCGACCACCCTCCCCTCGCACTCCCTGTCGAAGTCGCAGCCGTCCAGCAGGTGGCGGTACGTGGCCCGGACGTCCCGGTACAGCGGCGCATCCTCCCCCTCCAGCCCCGGGAATCGAACCGGAGACTCGTTGAGGAGCAGCTGCAGCCGCGGCCCTCGCTGGCAGTCGTAGAGGACGAAGAGCAGGTTGGCGGCGTACGGGACGATCCGACTGCTCCGGAAACTACGACCTGCGGGACGCGACAGGAGAGAGAGAGAGACATTTAACATCAGAGACAAACCAACGTCCAACCGTCTTCTGACTGGGGGTGAGGCTTCTTCATACCGTGCTGGGAGTGGTAGTTACTGGCAGTGGGCGGAGTCTGGTCCTTGTAGAGTCCCAGCAGGGAGAGGAGGGGGAGGAGCGTCTCAGCATGACCAACTAAGATGGACGCCGGCTCAGGGGACGCATCCGTGGACCTGACAAACAAACTAATCAGTCAACAAGCCGACGAATCAACCAACCAGTCAATCAGCTCTGAGAACTCTACCTGCGAGGACGTCCAGCTTTGTCCAGCGTCCTGAAGACGTGGTGGAACAGAGGACAGCTGGACAGACCATTGATTGAATGACCATGAGAGCGCTTCCAGTACTGCTTCAGGTCCGATTTATACTCCAACACCTGCAGTCAAACACGATGAGGTGTTTATTTACATCATTTAATTATTTCAGTTTTCCTTCAAAAAAAAGTTTTTAAAAAATACAAATATTTTCTAATTTCATTCATTCTTCTTAGAAACTCTCAGCTTCATTCGTATTAGTAAAACAAAAATGTATCTGCATGTTAATTACTATTAATTAATAAAAGTAAAGAAACCCAGACACAGTGAGACCTCGCTGCATTTCACCTATCTCAGTCATCAGGGTTCAACCAACAGGTTTTTGTGTCAGAGCGGGACACTGTACCGTTGGCAGGACCGAGACAAAGACGCTGCTACCTTAGCATCGCTCTCGTCAAACAGGAAGCACCACGGCGAGTGGACGGATTTAATGGACAGCTCGTAAGAACACAAGAAGAAGGCGGCTTCCACCAGATCTACGGGAGACACAGAGGGACAGTCTTCAGTGAGACCAGGTTTTTCACCAGCAATAAGAGGACGCGTCTGGACTATGAGGACGCGTCTGGACTAAGAGGACGCGTCTGGACTATGAGGACGCGTCTGGACTACGAGGACGCGTCTGTCTGACCTGGCGTGAGGCGGTCGTGAGGAAGGCCCAGCGTCTCGGCCAGCCTCGTCCTCACTCCGTCCATCTCGTCCCCGTGTTTGAACTTGTCCACCTCCATCATGGCCGTCCGGTTCTTCTCCACTCCCTCCACGTAACCACGGCAACGCTCAAAGAAGCGCATCAGCTGGTCGTCCACCTCGTGGCTGTACTCTGGAGGAGCGTCTGCACAGACACAATGATACAGGGCTTTTAATTTGAAAGTCTATTACTACAATACAGGGCTTTTAATCTGAAAGTCTACAACTGTCATACAAGGCTTTTATTTTGAAAGTATATAACAATGATACAAGGCTTTTAATTTGAAAGTCTACAATTGTCATACAAGGCTTTTAATTTGAAAGTCTACAACTGTCATACAAGGCTTTTATTTTGAAAGTATTTAACAATGATACAAGGCTTTTAATTTGAAAGGATATTACTACAACACAGGGCTTTTGATTTGAAAGTCTACAACCGTCATACAAGGCTTTTAAATTGAAAGTCTATAAGAATGACACAAGGCTTTTAATTTGAAAGTCTACAACTATGATACCAAGCTTTTAATCTGAAAGTCTACAACCGTCATACAAGGCTTTTATTTTGAAAGTATATAACAATGATACAAGGCTTTTAATTTGAAAGTCTATAACAATGACACAAGTATTTTAATCTGAAAGTCTATAACAATGATACAAGGCTTTTAATTTGAAAGTCTACAACTATAACACCAAACTTTTAATCTGAAAGTCTACAACTGTGATACAAGACTCTTAATTTGAAAGTCTACAACTGCGATACCAAGTTTTTAATCTGAAAGTCTACAACTGTGATACAAGACTTTTAATTTGAAAGTCTATAACAATGACATAAGACTTTTAATTTGAAAGTCTATAACAATGACACAAGACTTTTAATTTGAAAGTCTATAACAATGATACAAGGCTTTTAATTTGAAAGTCTACAACTATAACACCAAACTTTTAATCTGAAAGTCTACAACTGTGATACAAGACTTTTAATTTGAAAGTCTACAACAATGATACAAGGCTTTTAATCTGAAAGTCTACAACTATGATGTCTGTTTGTCTGTGTGTGTGTGTGTGTGGGGGGGGGGGGGTCTGGAGAGACATTAAACTGAATAAAGCGCCACACTAAGTGGACCCACTGTCCTACATTTCCCACAATGCCCCGCGGAGGCGGCGCGTCTCACCGTGTGGACCCCAGTGCTGGTGCAGACCCTCCTGGAAGGACTCCACGCTGCTGACGCACCGGTGCTTGGAGCTGGTCCTGAAGCGGATCCTCCGGTTCCTCAGGTTCTCCTCCGACAGCAGCGACGGGAACAAGGAGGCCATCCGACGGGCAAGGAGACGGAGGTCCTCCCTGCCCTTCATCACCAGCTGACCTGAAGAAGAGGAGGAGGAGAGTCATCATCATCATCAGAGCATCTAATGAAAGTCTCCCGGGTGTCCTCACCGTCCATGTCCTCGGTGTACCATGTCTCCCAGCGGCTCCGGATGTCCCGCAGCCAGCCCTCCTCACCCTCTCCTCCTCTGGAAGCTTCTCTCCGGACCAGCTCGCTCAGCTTCTGGATCCGGCGGATGTTCTTGACGGTCGGGTACCGGCTGCCGTGCCTGATGACGGCGGTCAGGTGGACCGGGGAGCACCGCTCCGTGGGCGGAGGCTTCAGGACGGACGCGTTCACGGACAAGGCGTCCCGCAGCAGGTGCGGGTTCACCTCCTCGTAGCGGGTCTTTGTCCCGAACAAAGCGGCGATGTGCGGGACGTCCGGAGCCGACAGAGAGGAGGAGGAGACCCGGGTCAGCAGCAGGGCGAGAGCCGGCAGCAGCAGCCCGTTGGTGGGCAGAAAAACGGAGAACATGTCGGCGGGAACGAGGAGGAACCAGCCCCAGGTAAACTTCACACCCGCCGCCTTTGTTTGCTTTGTTGTTGTTCCGGGTTCAGTGACCTTTGACCTCTGGTCCTTCCGCTCCAAAATGGCCGAACAGAAAGTGTCCGGGAGTTTATTAAATGTTTATCCTGATGTAAACACCAGTTTAACTGAATCTAGATTAAAAAACACGAACGGTGATTTAAATATAGAATACAACTTCCGCTTAGCGTGAGCCAAAATAAAAGCCCGTTCTTTCCTTTCAAAATAAAAGCTTCTAGACGAAATGCATTCTGGTACATGTAGGCAGAGTTAATAACGTGAGGACTCAGAGGACATTTCTTTCTTGTGGTTTTCCATCAGTTGTTATTCAGAGATGACTGATATTAACACGACTATTAAAACCAGTAGCTACTGTACCTTTGAGAGTATTAGTGTAAAAACTGACCACACCATCAGATCACAACAGCTTCTTGCTTTGCTCCTCATTTATTGCAGCAGATAATGATTCTAAGCAGAAATTAAAGGGTCTGGTTACAGCAGCAGACTGAGTGTAAAGAGAAAACCAACCAAAACCTTCTCTCACACTCAAGCTACAGATTTTATTAACACTTTTAAAATGGACCTGTAGTTTTCTGTGAAGGTTCTCAGTCCTTCAGGAACTGGAGGAATCTGTTTTGATCCTGATCCCGTCTTCCAGAAACCCTACAGGTCCAGTTTCCCTTGTTTCAGGTTTGTTGTTGATCTCATACTAATCACACATATGAAACAACATAATTAATGAGAGAAAAAAAATAAAGTTTGTCCTGGAGATTTACTGCACAGGACGGATCTTCATGCTGATGGACTTCAGGGAGTAGTCATAGCCCTTCCAGGTAGTCCGCTCCACTCCAAGAGCATGGATAGTATCATCAGCTCCCCAGCGATAAACTCCATTTGGGTTTGTGGTGTGACAATCATTGTACCAGAACGCCCCCAGATGATGTCTGGCACAGTTTTCAGGTGAGGAGTCCTGATCTTTGTCAAAAGTGGTGAACTTCTGTCCATTGTGATATGTCAGGGAGTCTCCTGTAGAAACATGGAGAAGAAACAGCTGAACTCCATCTACAACCAACAATATATGAACAGATGTTTTGATTTAATCAAAGTTCTCTCTGAGCATTTCCTCTTTGCAGAGCATCATGATGATCTGTGACTAAACACAGACACTGGAGAAAACTTCTTGTTCTAAGTTAATGTGTGCAGTTTTATTCTGATGGAGCTTAGAGACGATGATCTCCTCGAGAACCAGAAGTCACTGAATCTGAACATACAGTAAAAGGTTTTGTGTTCTTTAGAATTATCTACATTTCTTCATAAAACTGACTCAAAACAACAGAAGTCCTGAGAGTAGACAAAGAGAACCCAATCAAACACATCAGACAGAAATATTATACTTTGGTATTTGTTTGTTCAATAAATGAATCATTTGTTCATATCAGTGAGTTGTTAAAGTCAGTGCCTCCTTGTTTCCAGTATCTGCTGTGACTAGTGATGGAGAGACCAAAGCTTTCTGAACCACTGAATCAATCTAAAGCAATTGTGTTGAAACAGTTCAGGTGTTTCGAAGCATTTGATACAATTAAATGTGGTGACATCTGCTGGATAATATTATACATAGCATTCACATGAAACGAAGGGTCGTGAAACAGAAAGTTGTGTTTGCTTAACAATAAAGGATCTACAGTATGTGCATCTTGAAATGCTTGATTTTCTTTTCTTTTATATAAAATAATAATATACTTGTCTGAGTTTGACATCATGTAATACTGTATGTTTTAAATATATGCTTTTATAAGATTGATAGAAATACAAAAATATATTTACAAAATAAGTGAAATGCTTGTGCATCTAGGGACAGTGATGACAGTAGTTGTACAAAATGCTTGTGAAACTGGGAAGAGGATTTGGGTGGTTCAGAGATTTTTATTTAAAAACAAGATAATTTCAGCTGAGTTAGGCTTTAGTCTGTTCCTCTGCTATGTATGTATACAGGTACATAAATAAATGTATAGTGTGTGAATGCCTATGTGCCGATGTGAGCATGCAAGTTAATGTAATGTTCTACTAATCTTACCTTAAACTTCACTCTCCCTCCTTCTGAATCAATGAAATTACGTAACGTATTAGGGACTGTGTCCATTTATAAGCGTTGTGAGTTTGACAATAACGTGACACGTTGCCGATGACGGCCGATGCGCGTGTGACATAATGAAGCTTCATTTGGGGAGTCACGTGATTTTTCAACTGATGAAGCGAGGCACCGAAACATCTTGTCGCGATACTTCTGCTTTGAACCCTCAACACTGTTTCAAGCATCTGCTTCAAGCATAACAACTCTATCTGTGACCTCCTTGTAACTAAATGTTTCTGGTAACTGCTGATCAGTGGTCTACAGCAGCTTGGAGGAATTTTAGCCCATTCCTCAGAACAGAACCACTTCAGTTCGAAGAAAAGAGCCAATATTACATATCAGAGAGGAGCTCCTCTAGGATTAAATCAGAGTCCATGTGTTCAGAAGTGTTTCCATCAATGTAATGAGACTCAGGTGTGGTTCAGTTCCTGGTTTAGTTTAAATAAATCAGGGATTTGTCTCAGTCTGATCTTCACAACACATGTTTGTGGAAGTGTATGATGGCAACGGACAAAGGAGCAGTGTTGTGAAGAGACGGCCCTGGAGGAGGAGTGATCTGAAGGAAGCAGGAAGTAGGAGGAGCCCGTCTTGATGAGAGCCTGTGCAGGTGTGCGGCCCTTTGAAACCCTGCAGCAGAACCCTGGGCTCTCTCCTTGCAGCAATTGTTTGAGTAAAATGTGAGTTCTTATGTTGGTACATTTCTGTTGTGAAAGATAATCATTTAGTTACTTAAAGTTGATTTTGTATGATAACGCTTTATGTTGATAGTTAAAAGAGAATGATGTATTTGTATCCTTATGTATTTAGTTTCATTACAGTTTTACCTATTTTTCTTTAGATAAAACCAGCATCAATTGCCTGCCATCCTCTCCAGAAATAAGTCCAATTAAACCAGATCTTGCAGTGTCTCATTGTGTCTGACTGCACAAGTGTGGTGCTGACAACTTTCCTGGTACCCAGCTCAAACAACGGCTATATTACAATATTATATATAAGTTTGGAAAAAGAAAAAGAAACCAACAGAACTGTCTGAAATGTTCCAAATATAATGAACTGTACTTTTTTAAGAGCTCAAAAAGTTCTTTATTTCCAAAAAAACTGACTTATACCAAAACTGATTATTTCATGTCAGGCATAAAGGATTAAAAACTAGAGGCATAAATACAACAGCAGTGCAAAACAAAGCCTCTCACTGTTCTTTCACTTCCAGAAGGCACATGAGATCTGATCTCAGTTTGTCTGTCTGTATATAAGCAGCGCCATCATGTGGTCTCTCTGATAATGTTTCCATCGTCTCTGAACAACAAACAGATTATTAGAGAACATACCTGGACGTCTGACGTGGCTCCGATGGGATAGATGGTGTACACTCCACTTGGTCGGCTGTTGTCATAATTATAGATGTCGCTACAGTCCAGAGGCAGGAGGAGTTTAAAGCAGTTGGTCAACAGTGGAATCAGGAGGAAGAGGAGTCCGGACAGCAGCTGGAACTGAAGAGACGTTTGTTTTATTAAATTAACCATCTAACACCAAACGTATCGTATTTGATCCATGAGTTTCTGATTCTTCTGCTCCACATCATCAACACTTCCATGTAAAGAATTTAACCCATGTTATCTGCCCCCTGGGGGATTTATCTGTGCTCTACACTCACTAGCTTTTGGCAGCCATTTCCAAAATGGCTCATGAACTTTATAGTTTCTTCCAGGTAAATCTTTATGAATTTTGTAAAGGTTAAGAATATTAATTATTCTTCTCTTCATTGGCTCCCTTTAAAATCCTCCTCCTTCCATACAAGGCCCTTAAAGGCCTAGCTCCATCGTATCTTAAAGACCTCATTGTACCAGATCATCCCAACAGATCACTTCGGTCTGAAAGTGCAGGCCTACTTGTGGTTCCTAGAATTTCAAAAAGTAGAATGGGAGGTAGAGCTTTCAGCTATCAGGCTCCTCTCCTGTGGAACCAGCTCCCAGTTTGGGTTCAGGAGGCAGACACTCTCTCTATTTTTAAGGTCAGGCTTAAGACTTTCCTTTTTGATCAGGCTTATAGTTAGGGCTGGACTAAACCATCCCTTAGTGATGCTACTATAGGCCTAGGCTGCTGGGGGACGATGCACCAAACACATGTCCTCCTTCTTTCTTCTCTCTCCTCTCTCGCATCCTCCACTTTCTTTTCTCTGGCAAAGAGCTCTTGCCCTCTTTCCTATCTACTACTAGTCATGCAATTCTGTGCTATTACTATATAGAATGTTTACTGCTGTGTGTCCCTCCCCCCCTCCCCTCTTTATCTGGTTTCTCCTGCTGTTCTCTTCTATCGTCAGCGTACTTGACCAGGTGGCAGTTGGGCTGTGTGGACCGATGACCGCAGATCCACAAAGCCCAACTGCCACCTGGTCAAGTACGCTGACGACACAGTTCTCCTGTCTCTGCTGTCGGGACCCTCACATCACCACAGACCAGCTCTTCAGGAGTTCATAGAGTGGTGCGACAGCTCACGCCTGGAACTGAACATCAGTAATACCAAGGAGATGGTGGGGACTTATTCCAAGAAGCAGAGGGACCTGACTACAGCAGCCACCACCATCATCCATGGGAAGCCAGTGGAGCTGGTCGAGGAGTACAGATATCTGGGCACCATCTTTGACAACCTGCTGAAATTCTCCTCCAACACCGAAGAGACTCTCAGAAGGTGCCAGCAACGTCTCTACCTCCTGAGGAAACTCAGCTCCTTTGGAGTTAGCAAATACTTTTTATTACAGTTTTACTGAGAGCATCATCACCTTCTCAATAACCTGCTGGTTCCACTCCATCAGCCTCCACAACACAAACCGACTGCAGAGCACTGTTTGGGTCTGCTCTAAGATCATTGGCCTGCCTGTAAGAACTCTATCACAAATCCATGACCAACAGACACTAATCAGTAAATCACTAAAGACCCCTCACACGTCCTCCACTCAGAGTTCCAGTGGCTCCCCTCTGGACAAAGGCTCCGCTGCCCCGCCTGCAGAACTCAGAGGAGAAAAGCCACCTTCGTCCCCAAAGCCATCCTCCTCCTCAACTCCTCCACACACTCTCTCTCTCTCTGACTCTCTCTCTCTCTCTCTCTCTCTCTGACTGTTCTCCAGCTCACACACAGCCATAGTACAGTCAACCTCCCCCTGCCCCCCACCCTCATACTCACATACCAGACACTCTTGGTTGTTTTTATTTATTACACATTCTACCTCGTCTATAACTTGTTAATACATATTCCCTGTAACTATTGTTTACTGTTTACATCTGCACTTTAGTCACTTTACTTATATAGTCTGTTTACATTCTCCATGGATATTTTGGATAGTCATAACATTTATGGCATGGTAACTTGTATATACTTTGTATTTTGTATCTTATTCTGTTTCAGTTTTTTTGCACCTTAAATGTCTGTACTTGCACGTTAAGCTGCTCACTTGTGCCTTAAATTGCCCCCGGGAACAAATAAAGTTTTCTGAATCTGAATCTGAATCTCTTTTCTGTCTCTACCCGTCCGGCCTTAGGCAGATGGGTCCCTCAATATGAGCTTAAGGTTCTGCTCAAGGTTTCTTCCTGTTAAAAGGGAGTTTTTCCTGCCACCGTCGCCTTCAGGCTGCTCTGGAGGTTTCAGACCGGGTTTTGTAAAGCGTCTTGAGACGATTTGTTTTGTTATTGATGCTATATAAATAAAACTGAATTGAATATTAATTATATTGTTACTGATATTTCAACATGAATATTTACTTTATTAAAGCATCCTATAATTACTTTATACTTTATTCATTATGTTCATAAGTTGTGGATCTAATATAGCAGGTATATTTCTTTCCAAATGTCTCTAAACTAATTGAACTGATTATTTTAAAGATTAAAATATTCATTAATTTATTCCATAATAAAATGGAAGTGTTTGATATTTATGTGAGTTGTATATTCAGCCTAATGTTGCAGAGGTTCACTTGGAAATTATTGACTTTGTCATCCTCCATTTTCCCTAAAATCTGTCCTCAATGCCACAATGTTGGTTAATATCACATATGATCTGTACATTGATGAATGAACATGTTTCATCATGCTTTTATATAAATGTGTGTCCAGTCCATAGCTCTGATTACATTCAGAAAACCGGTTCTTGCTGCAGATTGCTCTTTAATGTTGACCTGTTCAGATGCATTGTGGGTATTTGATATACCTGGCTGACATGAGGATAACTCCGTCCCACACGCCTGGTATGGCTCTGCTCAGGGTCGACCGGTCAGACTAATAGTTTTCACATTGATGACGGTTTCCCAGCATCACCTCTAAGTGTCTCCAAAGGATCAACAGCTGTAGAAGCCAGCGTACGCCAGACATGACGCTGGTGAAGGAACGGACAAGTTCACGGACATTTCACTCTTGATACATCTGAACTTTTCCGTGAACGAGCACGTACGGAACGTTTTTGTGTGCACACAACCTTCATACCAGGGGCAGGCAGCAGCAGCATGTTGGTAAGCAGAACATGTTGGCGAGAATGAGGAGCCCGAGGTAAGTCTGTGAAGGTTCTCAGTCATCCAGGTCATGGTATATCCAAAAAAGGTTCAAAAAAGGCAACTGGACTTCTAACATTTAGAATCATCAGAGAACGTTACAGATGTTGTTTTTGGTTCCTATCAGTTTCCTGAATATATGTGTAAATGAGAGACATTAACTTAGAACCCTTTGTAGAAGACGTTTAATAAAGTTCATTCCATTGACTCGTATTAGTTCGTGGGACAGAGCTGCCTCCTCCAATATGGCGGCCACGTTGACGTATCACAGCAACAGGCCAACCTGCTCAATGAGGTGTCTATGTTTATATGTCTATGGTGAAGTTTACCTCGGGCTCCAAAAAGGTTCAAAAAAGGCAACTGGACTTGTTGAGTTTTTCAGAAGACGTTTCACCACTCATCCGAGTAGCTTCTTCAGTTCTGGTGGACTGGTGGGAAGTCTGAGGTTTAAATAGGAACTCCTCCTGAAAAAACTTGCTTGTTATGCTAATAACCAGAAACTGGTGCAGCTAATTTCCCTTAACGACTGTGTTGTCCCTGTCCTCTTTCCTATGAATGGTTCTCTAACGACTGTTGTCCGTCAGAGGCTCCAGTGTCAAGGTGTGAATGAGACTGAAACTTCTTGGGGACAGAAGTTAAAACTGTATTGTATTGGTTATTAGCATTACAAGCAAGTTTTTTCAGGAGGAGTTCCTATTTAAACGTCAGACTTCCCACCAGTCCACCAGAACTGAAGAAGCTACTCGGATGAGTGGTGAAACGTCTTCTGAAAAACTCAGCAAGTCCAGTTGCCTTTTTTGAACCTTTTTGGAGCCCGAGGTAAACTTCACCATAGACATATAAACATAGACGCCTCATTGGTTGGCCTGTTGCTGTGATACGTCAACGTCGCCGCCATATTGGAGGAGGCAGCTCTGTCCCACGAACTGATACGAGTCAATGGAGTGAACTTTATTAAACGTCTTCTACAAAGTTCTCTAAGTTAATGTCTCTCATTTACACATATATTCAGGAAACTGATAGGAACCAAAAACAACGTCTGTAACGTTCTCTGATGATTCTAAACGTTAACTACTCTTTCTATGTTCAGTGTTCAGGTCACGAGTGTTTACAGCTGTTACTGTGATGATACACGACAGTTAAATATTGAATCTGTGTCTATAATAACCAGATCCTGACATGGAAATGAGACATCTGTATTACAGCGTTTACATGTTACTGATTTAGATTCATCGTTTTTATATCCAGTGATTTTAACTACTAATACTGACAATCATTGGGACAAGAACATTATCTAAATCTATCTATGCAGAAGAAACGGGAGGGGGGTGGGGGGGCAGAGCTGCCTCCTCCAATATGATTCTGACATATCGCAGCAACGGGCCAGCCCGCTCAATGAGGCGTCTATATATATATATATATATATATATATATGAACTTCACACCTGCCGAATTTGTTTGCATTGTTGTTCCAGGTTCAGTGACCTTTGACCTCTGGTCCTTCCGCTCCAAAATGGAATTCGGTTTATTAAGTGTTTATCCTAATAAAAACACCAGTTTAATTGAATTTAAAAAACAATACATTGATTTAAATATAGAATACAACTTCCACTTAGCGTGAGCCAAAATAAAAGCCTGTTCTTTCCTTTCAAAATAAAAGCTTCGAGAACCAAGCACTTTGCTCAAGCGAAATGCATTCTGGTACATGTAGGCAGAGTTAATAACGTGAGGACCAAGAGGACATTTCTTTCTTGTGGTTTTCCATCAGTTGTTATTCAGAGATGACTGATATTAACACGACTATTAAAACCAGTAGCTACTGTACCTTTGAGAGTATTAGTGTAAAAACTGACCACACCATCAGATCACAACAGCTTCTTGCTTTGCTCTTCATTTATTGCAGCAGATAATGATTCTAAGCAGAAATTAAAGGGTCTGGTTACAGCAGCAGACTGAGTGTAAAGAGAAAACCAACCAAAACCTTCTCTCACACTCAAGCTACAGAAAATTTTAAAATGGACCAGTAGTTTTCTGTGAAGGTTCTCAGTCCTTCAGGAACTGGAGGAATCTGTTTTGATCCTGATCCCGTCTTCCAGAAACCCTACAGGTCCAGTTTCCCTTGTTTCAGGTTTGTTGTTGATCTCATACTAATCACACATATGAAACAACATAATTAATGAGAGAAAAGAAATAAAGTTTGTCCTGGAGATTTACTGCACAGGACGGATCTTCATGCTGATGGACTTCAGGGAGTGGTACTTATTCTTCCAGTGATACCAAGCCACACCATCAACAACACCATCAGCCCCCCAGCGATAAACTCCATTGGGGTTTGTATAGTGACAATTATTGTACCAGAACCCCCCCAGATTTGTTATGGCACAGTTTGCACCTGAGGGGTCCTGGTCTTTGTCAAAAGTGGAGAACTTCTGTCCATTGTGATATGTCAGGGAGTCTCCTGTAGAAACATGGAGAAGAAACAGCTGAACTCCATCTACAACCAACAATATATGAACAGATGTTTTGATTTAGTCAAGTTCTCTCTGAGCATTTCCTCTTTGCAGAGCATCATGATGATCTGTGACTAAACACTGGGACACTGGAGAAAACTTCTTGTTCTAAGTTAATGTGTGCAGTTTTATTCTGATGGAGATCAGAGACGATGATCTCCTGGAGAACCAGAAGTCACTGAATCTGAACATACAGTAAGTTGTTTTTTTTGTGTTCTTTAGAATTATCTACATTTCTTCATAAAAATAACTCAAAACAACAGAAGTCCTGAAAGTAGACAAAGAGAACCCAATCAAACACATGAGACAGAAATATTATACTTTGGTATTTGTTTGTTCAGTAAATTAATCATTTGTTCATATCAGTGAGTTGTTAAAGTCAGGGAAGCCTTGTTTTCAGTATCTGCTGTGACCTCCTTGTAACTAAGTAACTGAGCTCAGAAAAAGAGTTGTTGTTGCTCATCAGGCTGGAAAAGGTTCCAGAACCATCTCTAAAGAATTTGGAACCTACAAATAATTCACAGTCAGACAGATTGAAGACGACTGTTCCCCTCCACAGGAGTGGTCCACCAACAAAGATCACTCCATAATAGTCTGAGAGGTCCCAAAGGAACCCAGGGGAACTTCTAAGCAGCTAAAGGCCTCTCTCTCATTGGCTGATGTTAATGTTGATGAATCCACTGAACAACCATGGTGTGATGGACAAAGACACTGCTCTCCAAGAAGAACATTTCTAAACATCATGTGGACAAGACAGAAGACTATTGGGACAATGTTTAGTGGACAGATGAGACCAAAGTAGAATAGTTTGGTTTAAATGAGATGAAACAACACTGCATCATTCCAGCATCAGAACCTCATCCCTCCATCAAACATGGGGGTGCTAATGTCCTGGTTTGGGCCTGTTCTGCTGCATCTGGACCAGGACGGCTTGTCATCATTGATGGACCAATGAATTCTGAATTCTACCAGTGAACTCTAAAAGAAAATGTCAGAACATCTGTCCATGAGCTGAATGTGAAGAGAAACTGGGTCATGCAGCAAGACAACGAGCCCAAGAACACAAGTGGTTCTATAAAAGAACGTTAAAGAAGAACAAGATGAATGTTTAGGAACGGCCAAGTCAAAGTCCTGACCTTAATCCAATAGAAATGTTGTGGAAGGACCTGAAGCAAGCAGTTGATGTGAGGAAACCCACCAACATCTCAGAACTGAAGTGGTTCTGTTCTGAGGAATGGGCTAAAATTCCTGCAGCTTCACAAAAGCCTACTTTCCTTCTGTGATGTAATCATGTATTTACCCACCTGCCCCTCCGTCGGTGAATCCAGACACTCTCAGTGTGTATCCGTAAGATTCTGGGTCGATGGAAAACGAGGAGTAACGAGCGTACACCTTATTTCCACTGAAGTCCTCCATGTCTACCAACAGCTCGTACTTTTTCCTCAGTGTGAGGTGGTAGATATTTTCAAGACCTAAAATCAAACAGAAATCTTTATGGACACGTGTCTGTCCATGACGTCAACTCAGAGTCTAATGTTTGGTTCTTTATCATGACTCACCGAGCCAGTACTCTCCAGCAGCACTCCCAAAGCCCAGCTTGTACTGATCCCAGGGCCTGTAGAAGTTCACAGAGCCATCCATCCTCCTCTGGAACACCTGTGGGGGGAGGGGGGCAGTAAGGAGGTCAACTATGTCCAACAGGTCACATTTCCAGACCAAAACATTGTCACACTAAAGAATCAGCTGCTTTTGTAATCTCTTAAAAACTGGTGCGTCAGCTGTTTCATTTAAAAATGTAAAACTCCAGACTGACAAGTAACAAGATCTTTAATTAAGAATGATTTGTTGGTAGGAGAGCAGACACTTGACAGAAGTATCTTGGTCATATCAAAGAGGAGTTAAAAACTCACCGTCCACCGTCCTCTCAGAGAGTCCATGTCACAGTACACCTACACACAAACACAAGAAATAAACTAGGTGATGACAAGCGGTCATAAAGGGGTCCATGCCGTGGCGAAGTCGTCCCCGAGTGGGACGCAAAGGCATAAGTCACCAGTAGCACCCCCTATAGACTTGGTGGGCTTGTAAGGAGTCATCCACAGATTATTGTTGTCAAGGCCTTAAAGGAATATGAAATGTTTCTGTGTCACCTGTAGTGCCCCTTTTAGACGTAATGTCATGCAACTTGATGGGCATCTACACAATATGTTACAGATAGTGTATGCCAAATGTCATGAAGTTAGCTATTGCAGTTTTTGAGATATTTAAATGTTGCTTTTGTAGCGCCCCCTAGAGACCAAGGGTCTCAAAAGTTGGCGTACTTGTACAGAATCATATTATTATCAATGATGAGAAGTTTGATTAAGTTTGGGTATATACTTCACAAAATATTAGCTTATACTGCGCCACGCCATAAAAATGAATTAACCATTAACTTTGTAATCAATAACCTGCTGAAGTTCTTTAGAGAACTTTTCATTATCTTTGTCCATAAATGATTCACGTCAACTTTGGTGAGAATTGGATGAACGGGCTAGGTGGAGTTGATTTTGCTTTGAGGTGTAATTTTTCAAAATGGCAGGCGGAAATGGGCGTGGCCTAGTCCATTAGAACCAGGGCTTTTGTTTCTAGGGCACACAGTTCTCGAGATATGAGGCAAAACGTAAATTGACTTATTATAGCACCACCTAGCTGCAGGCATGTGTATTGACACCTTGGCAAAGTGACATGGTAGGACTTCTGCCAAGTTACCAGGTTTGATGCCTTTCGCCCTTGCAGTTTGTCCTGTTACTAAAATGTGTCTCCACGTGTCCCCAGCCAGCACATGAGATCTGATCTCAGTTTGTCTGTCTGTAAATAAGCAGCGCCATCATGTGGTCTCTCTGATAATGTTTCCATCGTCTCTGAACAACAAACAGATAATTAGAGAACATACCTGGACGGCCGATGTGGCTCCGATGGGATAGATGGTGTACTCTCCACTTGGTCGGCTGTTGTCATAATTATAGATGTCGCCACAGTCCAGAGGCAGGATGAGTTTAAAGCAGTTGGTCAACAGTGGAATCAGGAGGAAGAGGAGTCCGGACAGCAGCTGGAACTGAAGAGACGTTTGTTTTTATTAAATTAACCGTCTAACACCAAACGTATCGTATTTGATCCATGAGTTTCTGATTCTTCTGCTCCACATCATCAACTCTTTCATGTAAAGAATTTAACCCATGTCATCTGCCCCCTGGTGGATTCATCTGTGCTCTACACTCACTAAGGTTAAGAATATTAATTATATTGTTACTGATATTTCAACATGAATATTTACTTTATTAAAGCATCCTATAATTACTTTATACTTTATTCATTATGTTCATAAGTTGTGGATCAAATATAGCAGGTATATTCAAAATTTTCTAAACTAATTGAACTGATTATTTTAAAGATTAAAATATTCATTGATCTATTCTATAGTAGTGGAAGTGTTTGACATTTATGTGAGTTGTATATTCAGCCTAACGTTCCAGAGGTTCACTTGGTAATTATTGACTCTGTTTTCCTAAAACAAGTAAATATATATATATATATATGTTATGTGAATGACAGTGAATTGTTTTGGCTGCCACCTCAGCCTTCCTCTGTGTTCTGTGTGTTGAGCCAGTAAATGACCTTGGGCTGACATCTAGTGGCGAGTCTTTTGTTGTGGGTAGCAAGGTAGAAAAGGGAGGAGACTATCTTTTAATTTTCTATTGAATGGGGTTAACTGCATTGATGGGTTGGAATTGGTATTTGTAGGAAATGTTTCACTCATCAATGTAATCTAATCTTTATTTTTTCTTTCTGTATTTCCTTTTCATAGTTTTCACAGTGCTACTGCAGACAATAAAATTTAAGCACCTGTTTGAATCTCTCTGCCTCATTTATTGATACCAAGGGTCCGCTACAGTGAAAACTTGACCATCACGTCTGAGCCATTCTCCTTTGTCATCTGATGTATCATCTGAACGCAGCCTACAACCTTGGCACATGGACAAGAGCAGTAAAGGAACTGTTCCCAACTTCTTAAGGTACAGCCAAAAATGCAGTGACAGACTTTGGACTGAAACAACAAAGAAACAAGCAACACACTGCACGTCGCCTTTGAGTTAAATGTTAAGAAATAAACCTGCAGTTAGCTATCAAGGGTTTAAGAGTTAAATGTCCGGTAACGTTTACAGTAGCCCACGTATTTTCCATCCTTGAATGATACGTTTACAATGTCTCTTTAAATGAAAGGGTTGAAAGAGTAAAGTGCAATATAACCCTTTATGCTTACAGCAATTGTGTGTTCATTTTGGTCACAGTTTATGATGCACTTTTGACAAGAATTCTGAGAATGTGTGAAGGGATCACTTTGTGAACTAAAAGAACCATAGCCTAGAATAGGGATGGATAACATCAAGGGTCAACCAGCCAGGTCCAGCTCCCGTAAAAGAATTTTAACAGACAAGGGTCGGGAGCTGCAGAAAGAGATGGCTAAACAACGTAAGAAAAACTTCAGTAAGGCATATAACGCTTGGAAACAAGAGCAAGGGACTAGAGAACGGAACTGAAGACATTTTGTGCACTGGATGACCTTGACAATATCCAACAAAACATAAAAACCAAACATGACACAGTGTGTGAACTCTATGAGCCTATTAGACGTAATTGCATTTCCACCCCAGAAATGACTAAGAAAATGGATGCCTGCACCTCCCTCACAGCTGAGATCTGCAGCCTCATGTGTAAAAGAAAAGAAACTATTGAAGAGGCGTTTAATGATGAATTGGAGAAAGAGACGGTGAGGGAGACACTAAACAAAAATAATCATGGCTCCATTTTTGGATACACCAACACAGAGACAGTAATCTCAGAGGCGTCCTCAATCCATTCCTCTTCTCAATCCAAACAAGCTGAGGCCAAAGCAGTGCCTTCACTAAAACTGGAAAAGGCAAAGCAGAAAACAGACACATCTTCAATCCACTCCGCTCTCTCTGCGTCTTTAGCAAACGAGCCGAGGCCGAAGAAAAGGAAAAGAGAGAACCTGATAAGATCCTCTCTGTGCACCAGAGGGTGGAGTCCAGCATTATTATTGTTGGCTGGCTAAAGCAATCATCTCTCAGTCGAGAACTAAAAACACCCAGCCATCCTTCCAAAAACTCTCACATTACTAAGCTCATTCTGTCCCATTACCATGACAGACAACAGACACATTCATCAGTGCTTTAAGGTGTTTCATTAGCCTCAGAGGAGCGGTAGGAATGAGCTCAGAGAGGCACTCAAGCAGTGTGACGTCACTCAACCTGAGGTTTACTGGCTGATAAACGATGTGAGTTCATCTTCAACGCCCCCACAGCGAGTCATGCTGATGGTGTTTGGGAACGCTAAATCCGGACCGTGAGAAATGTCTCTTTCTCTCTGTCCTGGTAGACCTGATGATCAGTGTTTGGAATAACGCCGTTTAAAATAACGGCGTTAGGTAACGCCGTCATTTTTTCAGTAACGGGGTAATCTAACTAATTACTTTTCCTGTCGTTACAACGCCGTTAACATTACTGGACATTAAATGCGGTGCGTTACTATGCATTGATTGAATAAACTGTGTAATCCGAACGCACCC
Source organism: Chelon labrosus (assembly GCF_963514085.1). Lineage (NCBI taxonomy): Eukaryota > Metazoa > Chordata > Actinopteri > Mugiliformes > Mugilidae > Chelon > Chelon labrosus. The sequence goes on along the minus strand of NC_140352.1, from coordinate 1,676,700 downwards.
CTGGCTCACCGCTAGTGAGGAGGTGGGTTAATAACGAGGTAAGCGATTATGATTGGCTAAGGCAGAATCGTGTTTCATGGTAGCCAATCAGAGCCAGTGGTTTTACACACATGCCAGCACACGCGCCACACACACACACAACAGCTAAACAGAGATTCAATGAAGCAGCAGAGATGGCGAGTCAGGAGCAATCCGATGAAAAGTTGGCATTTTCAAGGTGGAGATATAAGCACTACTTCAGTAAATAAAAAAAATCATTGTGGTCAAAGGGAGGAACGTGCATGTAATGTGTACATTATGTCCAGGAGCGAAGACTTTGTCGACATCCGTTGTAAGCAACTCTAATTTAATGAAGCATCTCACAACGACACACGCATCTACAAAGCTAGTGGCCAAAAACACCGATACCTCCACCACAGATGACAGCTCGCTGTCTAAACCCTATCGAAATATAAATATTATATATATAAACATATAAATATCGAAAGTTATGTACAACCATGTGTCTGTTCTACTCATTTCAACTGACTTGTGAAAACTGCTCAAAAAATTCTTTGACATATAGCAACTTTTTTTTAACAGTAACGCAAATAGTTACTTTCCCTGGTAATGAGTTACTTTTATTGTAGAGTAATTCAGTTACTAACTCAGTTACTTTTTGGAACAAGTAGTGAGTAACTATAACTAATTACTTTTTTAAAGTAACGTTCCCAACACTGCTGATGATGCTTCACTTCGAACTTTGTTCTATGAAGCTATGGCCATTGTTAACATCCGCCCGCTAAATACAGATGGAATCAATGATCCCACATCACTAGAGCCCTTGACGCCTAACCATCTTATTCTGATGAAGTCCAAAGTTACTCTCACGCCTCCTGGGAAATTTGTGAAGGAAAACATGAATGCAACAAAACCGTGGCGACGAGTGAAATATTTGAGTCTTGGAGTCGTTGGAGGAAGGAATACCTCTTGAATATTTCTACACGGCAGAAGTGGTATGTGGGTCGGGGAAACCTTAAAGTTAATGATGTCGTCATCATCAAGGATGACTTTCTCCCCAGAAACCAGTGGCAGTTCAGACGGATGGTTGAACCCATTCAAGGATGTAATGACCTAGTTCGTAAGATCAAAGTGCAAGTGGGAGATCGAAAATCATCAGGGAAACTTTCAATTGTTGAAAGACCCATCCAGAAGTTGGTGCTCCTTTTAGAGAATGCATGACTTGGTGTTTGCTATTACTATGCCAACCTGTTAACATTTGTTCATTCATTACAAGGATATCAAGGTTATGAAGCTGAGCCTTTTAAGTTTTGTCACGTATTATTTAAAAATCATGTATTCTTAAAAGAAGCAGATTCCTGTGGTATTAAATTCATCATAACATGATTGGTGGGAGTGTGAAAAACAAATTTAGAGACACAATCCATCTTTGTCTGAACCACAACAGTGACAGTTTTAGATAAGATAAGATAAGATAAGATAGACTTTATTAATCTCCGTGGGGAAATTAGGGTGTTACAGCTGAACAACAGTGTAAGATACAAAAAAGAAACAAAAAATAGAACAAGGCAGACAAGAGAAACTATATAAAAGTTTTCACTGTTAAAATACTGAGCCAGGTGTATAAAGTTGTAGACTTACCTTCATTGTCATAGTTCTGCTGAAAGAGATGTGATGAAAACAGTGGGAGCTGTGGAGCTTTATAAATCTGCTGCTGATAAGAATATTTACTGAGTGGGTGTAAAAACTGATCACCATCTGGTAATCAAACACTTTGTTGCCAAAACTTTTTATTGTTTCTTTGGAAGAAGAGGACGTTTCTTTCTTGTGGTTTTCCATCAGTTGTTATTCAGAGATAACTGATATTAACACGACTATTAAAACCAGTAGCTACTGTACCTTTGAGAGTATTAGTGTAAAAACTGACCACACCATCAGATCACAACAGCTTCTTGCTTTGCTCCTCATTTATTGCAGCAGATAATGATTCTTCTATACCCGCTTATTCCTGTTAAGGGTCGCGGGGTCTGCTGGAGCCTGTCCCAGCTGTCATTGGTCTAGAGGGTGGGTCCACCCTGAACAGGTCTCCAGTCTATCACAGGGCTAACACAGAGAGACACTCACACCTACGGCCAATTTAGAATCACCAATGAACCTAACCAGCATGTCTTTGGACGGTGGGAGGAAGCTGGAGAACCTGGAGAGAACCCACGCAGACACAATTCAGTTCAGTTCAGTTTTTTTTTTATATAGCGTCAATAACAATACAAATTATGTCAAGACGCTTTACAAAACCTCCCAAAACTCCCTTTTAACAGGAAGAAACCTTGAGCAGAACCCAGCTCATTTGGAGGGACCCATCTGCCTAAGGCCAGCTGACAGAGACAGAAGAAAGAGAGAAGAGAACAGCAGGAGAAACCAGATAAACATACATCTGTCATAGATACATATATCTGACTAGAGAGTACATGTGGAATCTGATGATACAAACTGATGATGTTACATGACAGTTTGAAAATGTAAGAGGAATCATAGGCAGGTTGATAAATTGTTCATTTCTGGTAGGAGTGGAAAACTGCAGGAGGCCATGAGGACTGGGCAGGTTGATGAGACCATGAAAACAGATGTAGTATAGAGCTTCACAGGAAACACAGTGAGAGCTGTGAAGCTTTATAAACAACCTGGTTCTCACTGATAAGAATATTTACTGAGTGGGTGGAAAAACTGATCACCATCTGGTAATCAAACACTTTGTTGCCTCAACTTTTTATTGTTTCTTTGGAAGAAGAGGACATTTCTTTCTTGTGGTTTTTCCATCAGTTGTTATTCAGAGATGACGTCTGTGAAGGTTCTCAGTCATCCAGGTCCAGGTCAACCTTTGTTGGTATATCCAACAAAGGTTCAAAAAAAGGCAACTTGTAACAAGCTTGCCTTTAACAAGCACGTTTTTTCAGGAGGAGTTCCTATTTAAACCTCAGACTTCTCACCAGTCCCCTAGAACTGAAGAAGCTACTCGGATGAGTGGTGAAACGTCTTCTCTAAAACTCTACAAGTCCAGTTGCCTTTTTTTGAACCTTTGTTGGATATTCAGAGATGACTGATATTAACACGACTATTAAAACCAGTAGCTACTGTACCGTTGGTGTAAAAACACACCATCAGATCACAACAGCTTCTTGCTTTGCTCCTCATTTATTGCAGCAGATAATGATTCTAAGCAGAAATGAAAGGGTCTGGTTACAGCAGCAGACTGAGTGTAAAGAGAAAACCAACCAAAACCTTCTGTTCCGGCACCTGAGCACGTAGCAAAGCACATATCACCAGACAGCTAAACACTTTAACTTGACTGAAGTGGCTAGGTAGCGTCAATGACAAGGAGGCAGGACGTAAGTTGTCAGCACGAACTTGTATGTCCATTTATTGAAGGTACACTGCAGGTCAAGGTATTTGTAGTAATGTGCAAACACAAAGCTGCTCAAAGGTTTACAGAGGCAGACGAAACTGGGTGAAAAAAGAAGTCTTAACCCATGCGGTCCTCTAATCTTTCTGACAGAAAAAAAAAAAAAAACTATCCTGTGATCTGATCATGTGACCAAAAAACATGTGACACTGAACAACAAATGAGAATGCAAACATCTACAAAAAAAAAAAAAACACGAGTAAGCTGTACTTCTCTTAAAGGCCTATGGGAGGTGCTATAACAATCTAACAGAATAAACACATGTAACATCACACCTCTCACACTCAAGCTAGAGATTTTATTAACACTTTTAAAATTGACCTGTAGTTTTTTGTGAAGGTTCTCAGTCCTTCAGGAACTGGAGGAATCTGTTTTGATCCTGATCCCGTCTTCCAGAAACCCTACAGGTCCAGTTTCCCTTGTTTCAGGTTTGTTGTTGATCTCATACTAATCACACATATGAAACAACATAATTAATAAGAGAAAAGAAATAAAGTTTGTCCTGGAGATTTACTGCACAGGACGGATCTTCATGCTGATGGACTTCAGGGAGTAGTCATGACCCTTCCAGCGATGCCAATCCACTCCAAGAGCATGGATAGTACCGTCAGCTCCCCAGCGATAAACTCCATTTGGGTTTGTGGTGTGACAATCATTGTACCAGAACGCCCCCAGATGATGTCTGGCACAGTTTGCACCTGAGGAGTCCTGATCTTTGTCAAAAGTGGAGAACTGTCCATTGTGAAATGTCAGGGCGTCTCCTGTAGAAACATGGAGAAGAAACAGCTGAACTTCATCTACAACCAACAATATATGAACAGATGTTTTGATTTAGTCAAAGTTCTCTCTGAGCATTTCCTCTTTGCAGAGCATCATGATGATCTGTGACTAAACACTGAGACACTGGAGAAAACTTCTTGTTCTAAGTTAATGTGTGCAGTTTTATTCTGATGGAGCTTAGAGACGATGATCTCCTCGAGAACCAGAAGTCACTGAATCTGAACATACAGTAAAAGTTTTTTGTGTTCTTTAGAATTATCTACATTTCTTCATAAAAATAACTCAAAACAACAGAAGTCCTGAAAGTAGACAAAGAGAACCCAATCAAACACATGAGACAGAAATATTATACTTTGGTATTTGTTTGTTCAATAAATGAATCATTTGTTCATATCAGTGAGTTGTTAAAGTCAGTGCCTCCTTGTTTCCAGTATCTGCTGTGACTAGTGATGGAGAAACCGAAGCTTTCTGAACCACTGAATCAATCTAAAGCAATTGTGTTGAAACAGTTCAGGTGTTTCGAAGCATTTGATACAATTAAATGTGGTGACATCTGCTGGATAATATTATACATAGCATTCACATGAAACGAAGGGTCGTGAAACAGAAAGTTGTGTTTGCTTAACAATAAAGGATCTACAGTATGTGCATCTTGAAATGCTTGATTTTCTTTTCTTTTATATAAAATAATAATATACTTGTCTGAGTTTGACATCATGTAATACTGTATGTTTTAAATATATGCTTTTATAAGATTGATAGAAATACAAAAATATATTTACAAAATAAGTGAAATGCTTGTGCATCTAGGGACGGTGATGACAGTAGTTGTAGAAAATGCTTGTGAAACTGGAAAGAGGATTTGGGTGGTTTAGAGATTTTTATTTAAAAACAAGATAATTTCAGCTGAGTTAGGCTTTAGTCTGTTCCTCTGCTATGTATGTATACAGGTATGTAAATAAATGTATAGTGTGTGAATGCCTATGTGCCAATGTGAGTATGCAAGTTAATGTAATGTTCTACTAATCTTACCTTAAACTTCACTCTCCCTCGTTCTAAATCAATGAAACTACGTAACGTATTAGGGACTGTGTCCATTTATAAGCATTGTGAGGGCCCGTCCACACGTACGAAAACGATCTTTTTCCTCTCCGTTTTCGATCATCGTTTCAAGAAATATCCGCGTCCACAAGGATCCGTTTCAGCACGACCGAAAACGCTACTTCCTATTCCAGGCCTATAAGTGGCGCTGTTTCGGTTTCAGAAATTCACCAAAAAGGGAGATGAAGATGCGGAGCATGCGCATAAAGCTTGAGCGCTGTTTACAAATCGCCTTTTTTGCTCAGCGTGGTGGCACAGGAGCATGATATTTTGCCCTAGTAACCCTAATAGGCTCAATATCGTCTCCAGCATGAAAACTAGCATGTAGTCCGCCATTGTTGTTGATGTTGTTACGAGACGTCTCGCGGGATGTGGAAGGCTGCTCGGGAGTGTGGCGATGACGTCATCGTTTTCCCCGTTTTAGCCGTCCACAAAGAAACGCAAGAGCTGCGTTTGCGAATTTCTCCACCCTGGGACCCGTTTTCAGAAAAGTGCGTTTTAGGGCAATGCGTTTACAGGATACGTGTGGACGAAAGGCCAAAACGATGAAAAACTTATGCGTTTCGGCGTTTTTGCGTTTCTGTGTGGACGGGCCCTGAGTTTGACAATAACGTGACACGTTGCCGATGACGGCCGATGCGCGTGTGACGTAATGAAGCGTCATTTGGGGAGTCACGTGATTTTTCAACTGATGAAGTGAGGCACCGAAACATCTTGTCGCGATACTTCTGCTTTGAACCCTTGACACTAGGCGCGTTCGACTTGTCTGCGCCTGTCTGAGTCTGACTTGCTTACGTCAACGTGATCTTACGCCGACTGTAGGGGTGGAGCATAAAACGGCTGCAGACAAGTCGGACACGGTCAACTTCGTGTAAACAATGGCGGATCTCGCGGTGTTTGCATTCGTTGTTGCCGACGAAATAGAAGCTTTGGAGTTACCGGAATTTATACCCGTGTTACAACAAGCATGCTGTGTGCAAAGAATTGTGAATAGCAGCAAATCTACTGAATAAGGATTAAGTAGCATAGTGCTTTGGTCTCCAATCTTGGCGAAAATGAACTGCTGATTAGGCTACTTATTTGAATATTTACTTTTACACCCAAAGTCGTTTAGCACCTGTAACTCAACCATGAAACGAATTCACAGAAAGATATTGAGATGGAGATTAAATGCCATTTGTTTTCATTTTTAGACAGACAGGTGTGAAGAAGAACCCCAAAAATCTACTAACCGTTAACAAGATTTGAACTATGGACGGCCGATCGCCAGACTGACGTGTTACCCACTAAACCAATTTAGGATGATACTGAAGAAGCAGTACTACGATATAAGTAAAGGATAACGGACGACACTTCTACAAATTGAATGCACGCGTTCTAGATGGTAAAACGGCCCGACGCGAAGCCTTAGAATGTAACCTGCGTTGTGTTGAACCTGTGTGATTCAGCTCTGCACACGCCCGGACTCGAACCAGCAGCACCTCGGATCGGGAGGCGAGCGTGCTGACAGTTGAGCCAATAGCCCAGGCTAGTTTTATTTTCGGATAGTCTAATGGAGTGAAGTCCATTATCCCGCTTATTCTACTGTTACCAACATGTTAAAAATGCCTTTTTACTGTTTAATCGAAGAAATGAACACTGCATTGAACTGCAGTCAGATGTACAATGTTTTCAGTAGGCCAGCCTACCATTGTTGCAGAAATCACATATAAGAAGGTATCCCTTCCATTTCTGTTCATTTTCGCATATTCCAACATAACGAAGCGAGAAACGTCAAAATCGTCATGAGGAGATTCCTCCCAAACTGCCCGATCACATCTTTGACCTGACGTCATGAGGGCGGGTTTCCGGTCGTGCAGTTCGTGGTTCGCCAAGATGGTGTCTGCGTGATCGACGGTGTTTTGGCTTGGCTCTGCAAGATCATCATTAAAACCTAATACTTTGAAGAAAAAACTAAAGACCTGATGAACTGATATGCACCAGTGAAAGGGATAAAGAACCTTACGTGGACTTATTAAGGAGTTAACTTCTCTTCCTAACTTATTTTAGTTTTTTTTTATGTGAGGAATAGCACGTGCGTTCCTGGAGACTCGCTAGCATAAACTGGACATTAGCAATATTGGAATTGACCTCTCCTTAAAATGATTTGGTTTACAGTCAATTGAGAGGATTTTTTATTTTTTCACTCTATCTGAAAGACTGCTATAATGGAGGGAGAAGGAGATCTTCTAGAAACAATGCATTCTTATGCAAAGAAATCTTTGTCTGACCAGTTTGATTCCAACCCGACTGAACCAAGTGGAATCCTGCCTTTAGCACTGCAAGAGACTCCCAAACCAAAATCAAAAAAATCTAAGACACGGGCAAGTGATGAACCTGAAAGTGGTGAGTGTGAACCTGTCTCAAACGCTCGTCTATTGTCGATAATGGAAAGAATAGAGAAAATGCAGGAAGAGTCTCTCAGGCGCCTACAATCTCTTGAGGTGACAGTGAAAGACAATACAACGTCCATTAGAAGTGTCACTGAGAGCCTGGAATTCATGGGGAAACAGGTAGAGGACGTGAAAATGGATGTTGCACTTATGCAAAACAAAGTTAGCATTCTAGAAAAGGAAAACAAAGTTCTCCGCGATAAATGCAACGAGCTGGATGGTTATAAAAGGAGATGGAATCTACGAGTAGCTGGCATTCCAGAAAGTAAAGGCGAAGACATCAAGAAGATCATAGTCAGCCTCTTTTGCCAGGTTTCGCCTGAGATTGCTGGTAGCCTAGCCTTTTCCGTGGATGTCACTCACAGACTGGGTCCCCGCTCTCAAGATGAACATTCCAACCGCCGAATCATCGTGCAATTCCTTTCACGCACACACAGGGACATCGTCTGGAAAGACGCCAGAACAGCTAGGATTCTTCGTGACAAGAATATCAAAATATTTGAAGACCTGACGCAGGATATCAAGGATGCTAGAAGTAAGCTGTGGCCACTGGTGGAGAAAGCAAGGAAAGAAGGAAAGAAAGCAGGTTTCCGAGGTTCATTTGCCTACATCGAGGGTAAAAAAGTTACAAACCAGTGGTTGATAGGGGTATGTCTTCTTTTATAACGATGAGTTTGATAACCTAAACACACCTTATATTTCTGATATTACCTATTTCTAAAAATGGTCAAAGCCATCCTATAAAATGTCAATTTATCTTGTTACTTCCTAGTTAGACTGCGACGTTTGCAATTGTCAGTCATTCATTATTATGAAGACTTTTGTTTCTCAATAGCTCTTTTCATATCGCCAGGTGATGGCGCAATATTGTTACGTAACGAAGGTGATTTCCCTTCTCTTTTTTACATTATTATTATTTTTTATTATTTGTTTAACATATATTGTTTTTTTTGCTCTCTTTTTAATATTTGAGAAGTTTAGTGCTTTTAATAATATTTTCTACATTGATCCACCAGCTTGTTAAGCTACTACATTTACGGAATGAGTTCGTACATTCCTTTACCTAGTTAAACTCAGGTTTATTGATCTATTGCAGAGTTAGCCTGCATTCAGTGTTCAGTGAGAGACATTTAAAAGAATTTTGTCTCTTGTTTAGAGTGTTTATTGTATGTCTTTGTCTTTATTGTCAATTAATGTTAGGGGTCTGAAAGATAATGTGAAACGCAAGGCTTTATTTTTATTTGCAAAGAAATACAAGGCAGATTTTAATTTTTTTCAAGAATGTCACTCAACTCCAAATGACTCTATGTTTTGGAAATCACAATGGGGGAATGACATATGGTTAGCACACGGATCTGAACGTTCAGCTGGGGTAGGGATTTTCAAACACAACTTTAAGGGAATAGTTATGGAGACTGATACAGATGTTTCCGGTCACTTTGTCAGTATGATAATAGCCATAAACAGTCTTACTATTATTGTAATCAACATTTATGGATATCACTCCTCTCTGGAGAATAGTACACTCTTTGATACTTTGGAAGATAAAGTCTCTTTCTATCAGGTACAGACCAGGGCCCGTATTCCTAAAGATTCTTAGCGCTAAGAGTTGCTCCTAGTGGCCAAATTCTAAGAAAATTCTTAGAATCATGACGTTTCCCTCTCAAAGTTAGGAGTAGCTCCTAGTAAAGATAAAAGCTATTCCTAAAGAATCTTAGCTCTTAAGAGTACTCCTAAGGTGAGATCTGCTAAGAGCAGGGAGGAGGACTTTTAGGAGGCTTAGGAATTTCTTAAGCAGAGGAGAAAATGGCTGAAAGAAGAGGCAGGAGAGATATTCTCCAAACACTGAATGACAATCAAGCTTGTTACAATCGCAATACAGTGGTCCCTCGTTAATCGCGGGAGTTACGTTCTAAAAATAGGCGAAATCCGCGAAGTAGTCAGCTTTATTTTTTACAATGATTATAAATGTTTTAAGGTTGCAAAACCCCTCACTACACACTTTATACACTTTTCTCAATAACTTGCAAACATACCGCACTTCAGTCACACTGCCAGCGATCAAAGATACTGTATATGTACATTTGCAACAATTCTGTAGACACCGTACGGAGGAGATTGATTGACAATGGTCTACAGTCCCTTAGCCAATCAGGACGCAGAAGACGACACGCAGCCTCTCCCTTAGCCAATCAGGACGCAGAAATCAATGCGCTGTTAAAAAAAAATAAAATAAAAAAATAAAAATAAAAAAAGCATGCAAAATTGCACTAAAAAAATCCGCGAGGCCGCGAAAGGTGAACCGCGTTATAGAGAGGGACAACTGTATCACTGGAAATGAAAGTCAACACAATACTGAGGTATTTAGCAACAGGAAAAATGCAACAATGCAGCAGTGATGACTTGGAGCCAAATCTACGTCTTAAACACTTTTATTCTCATTGACCAGTTGATCCAGAAGCAAACACTGTTCCTCTGTCCAGTTGGGTTTCTTACTTCATTTCTTCTCCACTGCTGTTCGGTTTTTGGAAGATTTGAACACCAACCAACACTGCTTCTTCTAGGCCGGTTAGCAATCACAGAAATTGATGAAAGCTGAGCCATTTTACTCTTGTTAATACCAAATAGGTGAAGTGCAAAATGTTACCAGTGTGGTAAATGAATGAAAGCAAATAAATAGAACTATCAGCATGTGAATACTGTGGTAGTGAACTGAGTTTAATCACACATTTTATAGGATACTTTTTAAAGTATAGCGTACTATTTATTTATTTTTATGTAAATTATTATTTATAATTATACAGTCTTCATAGAGATTAGATTCTGTTAAGTCTATTAATTTGACGTCTATTCTAGGCCAGTTATCACCAAAAGTGTATTTTTATCTAGCTTCTAGGATCAACCAATCACACCTCTTGAAATGATGACTCATACCTAGCAACGGGGTCAACCACACCTCCTCACTAAGATAAGAGTTTCTGTCCATTCCTTGCTAAGAGTTCTCTAAGAATTTTCTGGAATCACTCCTAAGCTAAGACTCCTAGCTAGGAATTTTTAGGCTAAGATAAGAGCTCTCTTAGAGGATTCTTAGAATCTTTAGGAATACGGGCCCAGGTGGACAAAGGAGGAGTCAGGTATCAGGCAAACTCGGAGGTCGTTTATTTCAGTAACAGGGTCAAAACCAGGGAGTCAGGATACTGGCAAAGGTACAATTATCCGGCAGGCAAAAACTCAGGTAGAACAACAGGCTAAGGTCACAACTAGAGAAAACTTCGAAGAAAAGGGCTCGAACACTTCAGGAAAACCAAAAAGACGATCTGACATAGAAGGAGAGGGGAACACAGCTTAAATACACAAGGGAGAGGGAGACAACGAGACACAGGTGAAACACATGAGGGCGGGGAAAGCAATCAGAGACTGAACTAGACAGGAAGACAGACTTCATGAGACTCACACTACAAAATAAAGCAGGAAGTGACAAAAGGGACACACAACTGAACTGAAAAAAATAACAAACACTACGTGGTCCTGACACTTTCTGGTTAACCAAATACCCCAATGCCTCTTTAATCTTAGGTGGGGATTTTAATATAGCTCTAAATAACACCATAGACAGATTTCCCCCACGGAGTTCAGTATGTCTCAACTCCACTCTGAAGTGTTTTATGGAGAAGTTTGAACTTATTGATGTCTGGAGGAATTTGTTTCCTAGTGAGCGTCTATACACTTGGTCTAATAAGGACAGCTCTAGACAGTCTAGAATTGATTACTGGTTGGTTTCCAGATGCTTGATAAATGATAATATTTCATCTCATATTTATAATTCTCCGTTGACTGATCATAAAGCAGTCTATCTATCAATATCCTTGCCTGGAAGTCATTCAGGCCCAAAAGCATCATTTTGGAAATTGAACAGTTCTCTTTTGAACTACTCACAGGTCAAAGAAAAAGTTAAGGATCTAATAATAACACACTGGAACCAAGCAGAAACTCAGAAATCTTACGGGAGGAATTGGGAACTGTTGAAATATGAGTTAGGGAAGTTTTTTAGGAAGTTTGGTGCTGATCTGGCTAAACAAAAAAGAGCAAATGAAGACGAGATTACTACACAGCTGGCGTCTTTTTGTCAAAAGGAGCCCTTATCTGAATTGGAGAGGAATGAATATGTGCTCTTACAACACAAACTAGATCAACTATATATAGACAAAGCAAAGGGTGCATACATTCGATCTAGATCCAAATGGTTAGAAGGCGGCGAACAAAATTCTGCCTATTTTTTTAGGCTGGAAAAAAATAGATCTCTTCTTGCTGCAATCGACAAACTAAAAATAGAGGACCAGATAGTTGATAATCCGAAAGATATATCTGCCTTTTGCCACCGTTTTTACAGTAATTTATACTCCTCTCAGTACTGTGAAGTGACAGCTACCTCATTTATAGACTCTATCCACAATTGTAATGTTATTTCCGCAGAGGATAGGGATGCATGTGATTATAACATCTGTAATGATGAGGTTTTGAATGCTATTAATAGTCTTAAAAGTAATAAAAGTCCAGGGTGTGATGGTATAACCTCTGAGTTTTATAAGCTGTTTGGCAAAGAACTATCCCCCTTTTTGCTAAATGTTTTTTCTGAAAGCATTCAAAGTGAAGCTCTTCCAACAAGTATGACTCAAGGTATCATCACTCTGATTCCAAAACCAAATAAAGATAAGGAAAATTTAGAGAACTGGCGTCTGATCACACTGCTAAATATTGATTACAAAGTGTTGGCTATTATTTTTGCTAATAGATTGAAATATGTTCTGGACTCCATCATAGATGAGTCACAATCTGGATTCATGAGGAAACGTCATATTGCTAATAATATTAGACTGATTTTGGATATGCTAGACTATAATGAACTTATTGTTGATGATAGTTTTCTCTTGTTTCTTGATTTCTACAAAGCCTTTGACTCTCTTGAACATGGCTTCATTCTGAAAGCGCTTGATAAGTTTGGGTTTGGTCACTTTTTTTGTAAAACTATTAAAACTCTGTATAGGAATGGCAATAGTGCAGTAAAATTTAATTTTGGTACATCCCCAAGGTTTGATATGTTGCGTGGGATTAAGCAAGGTTGTCCTATCTCTCCTTACTTGTTCCTAATAGCGTCTCAACTCCTGACTCTTCATATTTCAAACAGTGCCTTACAAGGAATCTTAATTGCTGATAGACAGATTAAAATCAGCCAACTTGCTGATGACACCACACTCTTCTTGAGGGACGCCTCCCAAATTCCTCTAGCGTTAGATTTAATTAAAGGTTTCTCGAAAGCTTCTGGTCTTCACTTGAACTTAAAAAAATGTGAACTTATGTTTATAAAAGATTGCTTGGTGCCCTCTATACATAACATCCCTGTGAGAGATCAGGTCACCTATCTAGGAATTATTATAACCAAAGACCAATCTACAAGGTGCGCCTTAAACTTTAATCCTACCTTTCAGAAAACACAAAGGAAATTGAATTCATGGTTGCAAAGAGACTTATCTTTAAGAGGTAGAACCTTACTCTCAAAAGCTGATGGTATATCCAGACTTACTTATGGTGCTCTCTCATTAGCTGTAGATAGTAGCTTGTGCAAAAAAATTGATTCTATGCTTTTTAACTTTATATGGAAAAACAGAATACATTATATTAAAAAATCTGTTGTAATGAACTCTAATCAGTTGGGGGGTCTAAACGTTTTAGACTTTACAACTTTAAATAACACTTTCAAAATAAACTGGATAAGACAGTTTATTAATAATCCTGTATCCTTATGGAACTTTGTCCCTAACTATGTTTTTTCTAAAGTTGGTGGCCTGGAGTTTTTATTGATGTGCAATTACAAGATAAGTAAAATCCCAATCAAATTATCTAACTTTCACAAACAAATGCTTTTGGCATGGTCTCTCATATTTAAGCATAACTTCTCACCTCACAAATGCTATATTTGGAATAACGAGAACATTCTCTACAAAAACAAATCTCTTTTCTTTGAAAGCTGGTTTAACAATAACATTACACTTGTTAATCAACTTTTTGATCTGGATGGTAAACTATACGAATATTCAGAATTTCTAAGAAGATACCAAATTCCAGTAACGGTCAAGGAATATGCTATTGTTTTTGACGCAATTCCCACTGGGATTATAATGTTGTTAAAAGGTAATACTCCCCCACAGCCACCTACTCATCTATTCAGTTTAACTGATACTGCTGTAGGGGGTTTGTGCTTCTCTGTAGAAAATCGCAGTATTAACAGGAAAATCAGAGCTTTATTCCAGACTGATATTGTTACTACTCCCTATGTTATTCCATATTGGAATGGTATAGTAGAGAATATTCCTTGGAAGAAAGTGTGGTCCTTACCTTTCAAATACATAGTTACTAATAAAGTAAGAGAAGTTTCGTTTAAACTGATACACAGGTTTTACCCAACAAAATCCTTCCTTAAAAGATATAAGCAGGATATTGACTCTAACTGCTCATTTTGTAATTGCACTGATGAAAACATGTCACATCTTTTTTGGAATTGCCCCCATACAGTACAATTCTGGTCAGAGCTACTAAAATTCATTCATGCAGTATTAATCCCAGATTTTTCATTTTGCTTTAAGGATGTTTTCTTTGGGTTGTTTGACTTTGATGTTAAACGTGATAGTGCACAATTCATTATAAATCTTTTATTTCTTTATGCTAAATACCACATACATAGGAGCAAATTCAGTGGTTCTAAACCATTCTTTTCTGTTTTTTTGACTGAGTTTAGAAATTACATTGAGTCATTGAAGTACTCAGAAAATACTAAGGCTATAAGAACTGTGGTTTTATATGAGTCGTGTGTGTCCTCAAAGGTCTATTAATGTTTTTTGTTTTTTTTTCCATTCTGCCTACAAATCTGTCTACCTATGCCTTTTGTGATTATAGCTGTACCCCTGTATGTTTTGTATCTGTTGTGATGTTGTATGTTGGTTGATGCTTCCATATGTTGTATTTGTTATAATGAGCTGTAAACCAAAATAATAATAAAAAAAAAAAAAAAAAAAAAAAAAAAAGTTCGTGGAGAGCAACTGCAAGATCTGTCTGCAGGCAAAGACTCCCGCGATATTTTAAGGTCATGTGACATGGTGACGTAGTGGTAAGTCCCTCCCCGGCTGACACAAGTCGGACAGGATTTCTAACCAGCATGCATTGCGTCCATCCCAGCATGCATTGCGTTCATCCCAGCATGCATCACGTCAAGTCAGATCTGCACAGATCTGCATGAAGTCGAACGCGCTTACTGTTTCAAGCATCTGCTTCAAGCGTAACATCTCTACACAGCAAATTCTGGCCTTTGGAATAAACTCTCTGGGAGTTTATATCAACTACATTTGAGTGTACATGTGAGATCATCGAATGTACTCCAGGGAAAAGTTAAAGTAACTCTTTTCCTGGAGTTGATTTTTGAACTCTTTTCTGGAGTTAAAACTGAACACTTGTGGGAGTTAAAATACTAATCCCATGTGGGGTAAAATACAACTCTCACCTGGAGTTAATTTCAATGTGAACTCTTTCATGGTGTTAACAGTTAACACTTAAAAATGTGTTTTATTTAACACTTTTCAGAGTTAATAATTAAAATACAAAGAATATTTTAGGTTAAAATGACTACAGAAAACATTTATTATCACACATTTTTATTTTAAATTCATGTTTAACAATGACAAGCAGGATATTTCAAAAGTGCAAACATTGTATAAAAGCATTGAACATACAGAACTTTTCTGCAGTAATGAATTAACATTAGGTAGACTTTAAACCTTTAAGTACATAAACATGTACATAAAAACAACATGTACATAAAAAATTCCATATAGCTTACGTATATTAAGTCAGCAATGTTGATACATTAAAAAATACAACCCTCTGACACAACATACAAATGTGAATCACATCCATAAGACATTTGAGCATCAAAAGATTTGAAATGTCTTAATCTAGCCATTTCTAGAACCAGTATCTTTCTTGGGATGGTTTCACTTATTTGGAAAGCATGGAAATGATCATGGAAACAAGTTTCATGCTCAACCAAAACAAAAACAACTTTACCATCATGCAAAATGATAGAGATTATTTTGCTGAACACTGGCATGTTTTCATCAGTGCTTGTGCAAACAAAGAGGCCAACACGATATTCAACTCCACACTTTACCCAGTTTGTGAGTCTGACAGTGGCTTGTGAATCTATGTGAAGATATGCAGCTATATATTCTATATCTTCTTCTTCTATATATTCCAGTGTTTCAAGTAAGCACAATTTGACTGGACCAGATTCAACGGCTTTTGAAGAAAAGCATTCCCAATGATAAGCTACTGCAAACTGGTGTTTTTTTGCAAGTGATACTGTCAAATTCTTGAAGTTCTTGACACAGTCTTTGAAAAATTTGTGTTTGGCTTCGAATCTCATGGTCCAGATATGAATGAGTGGTCCAATTTTTCGAATGCACCTCGGATAGTGGACCATAAAATGATGTTTTGGAATCAAGTTTTTTGATGGGTACAGTTCTTTGAAGAGTTGGTGATGTTCAATAATGAGGTGCTTCAAATACACAGTCATCCCTTCTGTGATGGAGTATGAAAACACAATGTTTATAATGTTTAGCAACAAGAGCAACAAGTGCCAGTGCAAATCATCCTCTGGTACCAGGTCACCAAATATCAAAGGTATGTTTGTGACCAAACACAGAGTTTGTGATGCATTTAACCCTAATCCATTTCCTCCACAGTCAAGGTTAATATGTGTTGGTTTGTTTTTCTTTTCCAAATAGCCATAATCAAAAGCATACAGCCTATTTAACAAGCTTTCTTTCGAAATGAAATGTTCAATCAAATACTGAAATAGTAATTTGACCTCATATTGACCAACCCCTTCCAAAATATCATGCATGATGTCAACAGCATAATTTTCTCAATGTTCAATCCCCTTGCCATCATCAGTAGAGATGACAAAACACACTGCTTCTGTTGCAAGTTCTGGAAAGACATCCTCATCCACCTCTATGCCCTGCTCATCGGCGACTTTTAGCACTTTATCTTCTGGTATGAGAAACTTCTGTTTCACTGAAGCACAACATTCAACACGTTATTAAATTATTATTTCCCCTTTAATGACATCAGACAACACATAGGTACATCACCTACCTGCATTGACAAAATCTGAGAAGCTGACCTCTTCCAGTTTCACATATTTCTTTGTCCTTCCATGTTGTACCGTCAACAACATCTTGACCACTGGAAGGAAAAATAATAATTTTACCAGTAATAAAAGCAACATGTGGACTGTCACTGTAACAAAAGAGTCTTTGTGGTAGCATGTTTAGCATAATGTTCAGTGGTCATAGTCATGTCTTTACAATGAAAATGATTGACAGGCAGCCTTGAAGCTTATAAGAGTCGCTGTCAAACTCTAAGCTATCTAACACGTTCACTTACAGATAACATCACAACACGTGACCGTAAAGAACAGTTTCAAACAACACTAGCCTACTGCTTATTAGCTAAGGAAAAGTTAGGTTTAGCAACTAAAGGCTAGATTATGCTTCCGCGTAGTGATCACGCAATGGTCACGCAATGGCCACGCAGTTGCTCGGACGCAGTCGTGAGACCGTGATGGTTCTGCGTGGGGTTTACGTGTCGAAATGCATGCCACACCGGTAGAGGGCGCTATGATTTTTTGTGACCGACCGACCGAGACTCTTGTGACGTATCTCGCCTCGTATAGTTATTTACCTTCCGGCTTTTGTCGTAGTCACAGTGAACGATGGACACCGAGACAGAGAGACTGGCGTTGGAGCTCCAAATTATTGAAGCAGAGGAAGAAATACTTCTATTGCAAATTAGGGCACGACAAAGGAGACAATGATGTTTATGAGTAGAAACCGGAAAAGCGGTCTCCAGCGGATGTAGTTAGCGGACCAATCACAGCCAATGCCGCTGCGTTGCTGCTGCGTTGCTGCTGCGTTGCTGTTGCGTCGCCTCGACGCGCGTCGAGGATTTTTGGGAGGTGCACGTCTGGCCCTTGCGTAGGACGCACGGGGGTCCGCAAGGACGTAATAGGTCCGCAATAGGTCCGTACGCACGGACGCACTGTGTCAACGCGGAAGCATAATTTGGGCTTTACCTCACAGGTCCCCTTCTCGTGTCCGTTACGGTCCTAGCCGTGCCGGGGGTCAACTGAGGAAACAACAACGTTACTGTTCAGTATACATTGATACGACAAGAAACAGTGTAGGCTAACAGTTAATGTTGACTTAAACACACAAAGAAATATCAGTAATGACCTATTTTTTTACAGTCTATGGTAATGACGAGTAACGTTATGATGTTAACTCCATGCGCGAAGTGCAAACGCATGGTACGAAAAGTTCGGGGCTACAGTAACTTCAGCAGCTAGCTAGCTAGCGAGTTTGGCCTCGCAAAAATCTTCGACTAAACATGACAATGTGCCGTTATATACTGATAGAAGTATAATATAACGTAAGTTTGAGGAGTAAAATGGCTCTTTTACCTGCCTCACGAGTCCTGACAGGTTTGGGGCAAACTTCAGCAGCTAACGTTAGTTGCTAGGAGGTTTGACCATCACAGTCTGACAAAATATACAAATGTAGGCCTACCGTTATTATACGTCCTATTATCGTCTTAAAGTCCTGCACAGCCTAATATAACATTAGAAGTAAAAGTATAGTGAAGTAAGTATAGCAATATTAGAAGTAGAAGTAAGAAGTAAAATCACACTTTTACCTGGCTCAAGAGTCACGGTGAAGTCCAAGTGAAAAACTGCTGAGCGGAGCGCGGCAACAAAGCTGAACTCAGGTGTAGTGTTGAATCAGGCTCCTCAACACCCAATGAACACCGAAATATTACACCACCAAAAGTTACCCTAAACACAAACTGTTGTTAAATGTAGAGAATTTTAACACTTTTTTGTTTAACTCCAGATTTTTGAACTCCAGAAATTTGCTGTGTATCTGTGACCTCCTTGTAACTAAATGTTTCTGGTAACAGCTGATCAGTGGTCTACAGCAGCTTGGAGGAATTTTAGCCCATTCCTCAGAACAGAACCACTTCAGTTCGAAGAAAAGAGCCAATATTACATATCAGAGAGGAGCTCCTCTAGGATTAAATCAGAGTCCATGTGTTCAGAAGTGTTTCCATCAATGTAATGAGACTCAGGTGTGGTTCAGTTCCTGGTTTAGTTTAAATAAATCAGGGATTTGTCTCAGTCTGATCTTCACAACACATGTTTGTGGAAGTGTATGATGGCAACGGACAAAGGAGCAGTGTTGTGAAGAGACGGCCCTGGAGGAGGAGTGATCTGAAGGAAGCAGGAAGTAGGAGGAGCCCGTCTTGATGAGAGCCTGTGCAGGTGTGCGGCCCTTTGAAACCCTGCAGCAGAACCCTGGGCTCTCTCCTTGCAGCAATTGTTTGTCTGAGTAAAATGTGAGTTCTTATGTTGGTACATTTCTGTTGTGAAAGATAATAATTTAGTTACTTAAAGTTGATTTTGTATGATAACGCTTTATGTTGATAGTTAAAAGAGAATGATGTATTTGTATCCTTATGTATTTAGTTTCATTACAGTTTTACCTATTTTTCTTTAGATAAAACCAGCATCAATTGCCTGCCATCCTCTCCAGAAATAAGTCCAATTAAACCAGATCTTGCAGTGTCTCATTGTGTCTGACTGCACAAGTGTGGTGCTGACAACTTTCCTGGTACCCAGCTCAAACAACGGCTATATTACAATATTATATATAAGTTTGGAAAAAGAAAAAGAAACCAACAGAACTGTCTGAAATGTTCCAAATATAATGAACTGTACTTTTTTAAGAGCTCAAAAAGTTCTTTATTTCCAAAAAAACTGACTTATACCAAAACTGATTATTTCATGTCAGGCATAAAGGATTAAAAACTAGAGGCATAAATACAACAGCAGTGCAAAACAAAGCCTCTCACTGTTCTTTCACTTCCAGAAGGCACATGAGATCTGATCTCAGTTTGTCTGTCTGTATATAAGCAGCGCCATCATGTGGTCTCTCTGATAATGTTTCCATCGTCTCTGAACAACAAACAGATTATTAGAGAACATACCTGGACGTCTGACGTGGCTCCGATGGGATAGATGGTGTACACTCCACTTGGTCGGCTGTTGTCATAATTATAGATGTCGCTACAGTCCAGAGGCAGGAGGAGTTTAAAGCAGTTGGTCAACAGTGGAATCAGGAGGAAGAGGAGTCCGGACAGCAGCTGGAACTGAAGAGACGTTTGTTTTATTAAATTAACCATCTAACACCAAACGTATCGTATTTGATCCATGAGTTTCTGATTCTTCTGCTCCACATCATCAACACTTCCATGTAAAGAATTTAACCCATGTTATCTGCCCCCTGGGGGATTTATCTGTGCTCTACACTCACTAGCTTTTGGCAGCCATTTCCAAAATGGCTCATGAACTTTATAGTTTCTTCCAGGTAAATCTTTATGAATTTTGTAAAGGTTAAGAATATTAATTATTCTTCTCTTCATTGGCTCCCTTTAAAATCCTCCTCCTTACATCCAAGGCCCTCAAAGGCCTAGCTCCATCGTATCTTAAAGACCTCATTGTACCAGATCATCCCAACAGATCACTTCGGTCTGAAAGTGCAGGCCTACTTGTGGTTCCTAGAATTTCAAAAAGTAGAATGGGAGGTAGAGCTTTCAGCTATCAGGCTCCTCTCCTGTGGAACCAGCTCCCAGTTTGGGTTCAGGAGGCAGACACTCTCTCTATTTTTAAGGTCAGGCTTAAGACTTTCCTTTTTGATCAGGCTTATAGTTAGGGCTGGACTAAACCATCCCTTAGTGATGCTACTATAGGCCTAGGCTGCTGGGGGACGATGCACCAAACACATGTCCTCCTTCTTTCTTCTCTCTCCTCTCTCGCATCCTCCACTTTCTTTTCTCTGGCACAGAGCTCTTGCCCTCTTTCCTATCTACTACTAGTCATGCAATTCTGTGCTATTACTATATAGAATGTTTACTGCTGTGTGTCCCTCCCCCCCTCCCCTCTTTATCTGGTTTCTCCTGCTGTTCTCTTCTATCGTCAGCGTACTTGACCAGGTGGCAGTTGGGCTGTGTGGACCGATGACTGCAGATCCACAAAGCCCAACTGCCACCTGGTCAAGTACGCTGACGACACAGTTCTCCTGTCTCTGCTGTCGGGACCCTCACATCACCACAGACCAGCTCTTCAGGAGTTCATAGAGTGGTGCGACAGCTCACGCCTGGAACTGAACATCAGTAATACCAAGGAGATGGTGGGGACTTATTCCAAGAAGCAGAGGGACCTGACTACAGCAGCCACCACCATCATCCATGGGAAGCCAGTGGAGCTGGTCGAGGAGTACAGATATCTGGGCACCATCTTTGACAACCTGCTGAAATTCTCCTCCAACACCGAAGAGACTCTCAGAAGGTGCCAGCAACGTCTCTACCTCCTGAGGAAACTCAGCTCCTTTGGAGTTAGCAAATACTTTTTATTACAGTTTTACTGAGAGCATCATCACCTTCTCAATAACCTGCTGGTTCCACTCCATCAGCCTCCACAACACAAACCGACTGCAGAGCACTGTTTGGGTCTGCTCTAAGATCATTGGCCTGCCTGTAAGAAGAGGAGAAAAGCCGCTTTCGTCCCCAAAGCCAGCCTCCTCCTCAACTCCTCCACACACACTCTCTCTCTCTGAATCTTCTCCAGCTCACACACAGCCATATTACAGTCAACCTCCTGACATGTCATCCTCCATTTTCCCTAAAATCTGTCCTCCACGCGCCACAATGTTGGTTAATATCACATATGATGCTTTGTTACAAATGTTAGTTTGGCATGTTAAGAATTTGCTTGCATTTTTCCAAGTCATTTCTCATGTTTCTGAATTGCGTTACTGTCACTTTGAGAGTCAAGGAGTAGAAGTAGGAGTGACTTATGAGACATGTGATCACAGAATCAGGAAGTAGAAAGAAACAACCAAGCATTGTCTGTGAGCTGTGAATTGTTTCCTCTCTCAATCCAGTTCAATCTGCAAACATCTTACGCCATTGATAGCATCGTTGGTATGTGTTATTTGTTTGGATGTTGTTTGCCATCGCAGATCATTATTTTTGAGTTTATGTTTAGTTTCGTGAAGTTTGATGCAAGAATTCATCAAGTCACCGTAATTTACAATCAAAGCTGTCGTGACTGCTATTTAAGTTCATCGGGAGAATAAATACAAATAAATATGAATAAATAGTTGATAATACGTTAAAAATGTGTTAAAATATAATAACTTGTAAGCACATATGTTGTTAAAAGTACAATAAATACATGAAAGCAGTAGTTAAAAAACAGGTCAATTTAGTTCATTGAAGAACCAGTATATTTACATTGTGTTTGTGTAAAAAAGGACAAACATTTGATTATCTTTTGTTCATTATGCTGTTTGTATGTTTCAGTTTTACTCTTTCCTATGATGTCAATAAACCTGTGGACAATGGACAACTGTCTTCAGAGTTGTGATGTCTGGAAGGAGTTTATCGAACTGCCAAGTGGTATCAGAGTATACATACCGAGGGCAGCAGATCTGTACATTGATGAATGAACATGTTTCATCATGCTTTTATATAAATGTGTGCCCAGTCCATAGCTCTGATTACATTCAGAAAGCTCTTTAATGTTGACCTGTTCAGATGCATTGTGGGTATTTGATATACCTGGCTGACATGAGGATAACTCCGTCCTACACGGCTGGCATGGCTCTGCTCAGGGTCGACCAGTCGGACTAATAGTTTTCACACTGATGACAGTTTCCCAGCATCACCTCTAAGTGTCTCCAAAGGATCAACAGCTGTAGAAGCCAGCGTACGCCAGACATGACGTTGGTGAAGGAACGTACAAGTTCACGGACATTTCACTCTTGATACATCTGAACTTTTCCGTGAACGAGCACATACGGAACGTTTTTGTGTGCACACAACTTTCGTACCAGGGGCAGGCAGCAGCAGCATGTTGGTAAGCAGAACATGTTGGCGAGAATGAGGAGCCCGAGGTAAACTTCACCATAGACATATAAACATAGACACCTCATTGAGTGGGTTGGCCTGTTGCTGTGATACGTCAACGTCGCCGCCATATTGGAGGAGGCAGCTCTGTCCCACGAACTAATACGAGTCAATGGAGTGAACTTTATTAAACGTCTTCTACAAAGTGCTCTAAGTTAATGTCTCTCATTTACACATATATTCAGGAAACTGATAGGAACCAAAAACAACGTCTGTAACGTTCTCTGATGAATCTAATCTTAACTACTCTTTCTATGTTCAGTGTTCAGGTCACGAGTGTTTACAGCTGTTACTGTGATGATACATGACAGTTAAATATTGAATCTGTGTCTATAATAACCAGATCCTGACATGGAAATGAGACATCTGTATTACAGGGTTTACATGTTACTGATTTAGATTCATCGTTTTTATATCCAGTGATTTTAACTACTAATATTGACAATCATTAGGACAAGAACATTATCTAAATCTATCTATGCAGAAGAAACGGGAGGGGGGTGGGGAGGCAGAGCTGCCTCTTCCAATATGATTCTGACATATCGCAGCAACGGGCCAGCCCGCTCAATGAGACGTCTATATATATATATATATATATATATATATATATATGAACTTCACACCTGCCGAATTTGTTTGCATTGTTGTTCCAGGTTCAGTGACCTTTGACCTCTGGTCCTTCCGCTCCAAAATGGAATTCGGTTTATTAAGTGTTTATCCTAATAAAAACACTAGTTTAATTGAATTTAAAAAACAATACATTGATTTAAATATAGAATACAACTTCCACTTAGCGTGAGCCAAAATAAAAGCCCGTTCTTTCCTTTCAAAATAAAAGCTTCGAGAACCAAGCACTTTGCTCAGGCGAAATGCATTCTGGTACATGTAGGCAGTGTCAATAACGTGAGGACCAAGAGGACATTTCTTTCTTCTGGTTTTCCATCAGTTGTTATTCAGAGGTGACTGATATTAACACAACTAATAAAACCAGTAGCTACTGTACCTTTGAGAGTATTAGTGTAAAAACTGACCACACCATCAGATCACAACAGCTTCTTGCTTTGCTCTTCATTTATTGCAGCAGATAATGATTCTAAGCAGAAATTAAAGGGTCTGGTTACAGCAGCAGACTGAGTGTAAAGAGAAAACCAACCAAAACCTTCTCTCACACTCAAGCTACAGAAAATTTTAAAATGGACCTGTAGTTTTCTGTGAAGGTTCTCAGTCCTTCAGGAACTGGAGGAATCTGTTTTGATCCTGATCCCGTCTTCCAGAAACCCTACAGGTCCAGTTTCCCTTGTTTCAGGTTTGTTGTTGATCTCATACTAATCACACATATGAAGCAACATAATTAATGAGAGAAAAGAAAGAAAGTTTGTCCTGGAGATTTACTGCACAGGACGGATCTTCATGCTGATGGACTTCAGGGAGTAGTCATAGCCCTTCCAGGCCCCCCACTCCACTCCAAAATAAGAGATAGTACTGTGAGCTCCCCAGAGATAAACTCCGTTGGGGTTTGTATAGCGACAGGCGTTGTACCAGTACCCCCCCAGAAATTTTCTGGCACAGTTACCAGACCAGGAGTCCTGATCTTTGTCAAAAGTGGTGAACTTCTGTCCATTGTGATATGTCAGGGAGTCTCCTGTAGAAACATGGAGAAGAAACAGCTGAACTTCATCTACAACCAACAATATATGAACAGATGTTTTAATTTTGTCAAAGTTCTCTCTGAGCATTTCCTCTTTGCAGAACATCATGATGATCTGTGACTAAACACTGGGACACTGGAGAAAACTTTTTCTAAGTTAATGTGTGCAGTTTTATTCTGATGGAGCTGAGAGACGATGATCTCCTGGAGAACCAGAAGTCACTGAATCTGAACATACAGTAAAAGTTTTTTTGTGTTCTTTAGAATTATCTACATTTCTTCATAAAAATGACTGAAAACAACAGAAGTCCTGAAAGTAGACAAAGAGAACCCAATCAAACACATGAGACAGAAATATTATACTTTGGTATATGTTTGTTTAATAAAATTAATCATTTGTTCATATCAGTGAGTTGTTAAAGTCAGAGCCTCCTTGTCTCCAGTATCTGCTGTGACCTCCTTGTAACTAAGTAACTGAGCTCAGAGAAAGAGTTGTTGTTGCTCATCAGGCTGGAAAAGGTTCCAGAACCATCTCTAAAGAGTTTGGAATCCACAAATAATCCACAGTCAGTCAGATTGAAGACGACTGTTCCCCTCCACAGGAGTGGTCCACCAACAAAGATCACTCCATAATAGTCTGAGAGGTCCCAAAGGAACCCAGGGGAACTTCTAAGCAGCTAAAGGCCTCTCTCTCATTGGCTGATGTTAATGTTGATGAATCCACTGAACAACCATGGTGTGATGGACAAAGACACTGCTCTCCAAGAAGAACATTTCTAAACATCATGTGGACAAGACAGAAGACTATTGGGACAATGTTTAGTGGACAGATGAGACCAAAGTAGAACAGTCTGGTTTAAATGAGATGAAACAACACTGCATCATTCCAGCATCAGAACCTCATCCCTCCATCAAACATGGGGGTGCTAATGTCCTGGTTTGGGCCTGTTCTGCTGCATCTGGACCAGGACAGCTTGTCATCATTGATGGACCAATGAATTCTGAATTCTACCAGTGAACTCTAAAAGAAAATGTCAGGACATCTGTCCATGAGCTGAATGTGAAGAGAAACTGGGTCATGCAGCAAGACAACGAGCCCGAGAACACAAGTGGTTCTACAAAAGAACGGTTAAGGAAGAACAAGGTGAATGTTTAGGAACGGCCAAGTCAAAGTCCTGACCTTAATCCAATAGAAATGTTGTGGAAGGACCTGAAGCAAGCAGTTGATGTGAGGAAACCCACCAACATCTCAGAACTGAAGTGGTTCTGTTCTGAGGAATGGGCTAAAAATTCCTCCAGCTTCACAAAAGCCTACTTTCCTTCTGTGATGTAATCATGTATTTACCCACCTGCCCCTCCATTGGTGAATCCAGACACTCTCAGTGTGTATCCGGAGGATTCTGGGTCGATGGAAAACGAGGAGTAACGTGCGTACGCCTTGTTTCCACTGAAGTCCTCCATGTCTACCAACAGCTCGTACTTTTTCCTCAGTGTGAGGTGGTAGATATTTTCAAGACCTAAAATCAAACAGAAATCTTTATGGACACATGTCTGTCCATGACGTCAACTCAGAGTCTAATGTTTGGTTCCTGGAACCTTGGACCTTGGAACCACCAACAATATCACAACCTGGATACACATTTACAATAACACCTTCTCAATGTCACAAAATTCCAAACTACAACTTATTCAATACAAAATTTTGCACAGAGTACACTTCACCCAAAACATATTATACAAAATGGGAATGGTAGAAAATAACATCTGTCCACACTGTACAACAAACACTATAGATGATTACTTTGGACAAACGTTACCAATACATTTTCGCTAGCTATAGGTCGCAGTATTCCAGCCTCCCCAGCTATCTGTCTGCTAGGAGACCTCTCTGTAGTTGAACCGCCACTGAAATATGAACAACCAATACTGATCGCTCTAACAGTCGCTAAAAAGACTATCCTCCTAAACTGGAAGGACAGAACAAAAATTACTACATCTCAGTGGCTCCTCCTATTATCCGACCACATCGATACAGAAAAACAAATAGCATTAAAATACAATCAGTCTGACTCATTTTTGTCACAACTCAAAAACATCCTCAGGTTTTTTACCACCAAAATTGAGAACATTAGATCACTGTTTACCCCCACCTCATCTTTTGCTCCGCCTGATTGCCCAGGTGTACCAGCTATTTTTAACAAATTTCAGCCTATTTCTTTCACTGAATTGAGGGATTTGGTACTGCACATGAATCCTACTACATCACCCCATGATGCCATTCCCTCCTCTATTATAAAGGATGTTTTTGATGCAGTTGGCCCCTCCATTCAGATCATTTTAAATTCATGCCTTGCAACTGGCATTGTCCCGACAATTTTCAAGCATGCGGTTGTCCAACCCTTGCTTAAAAAACACAACCTCGACGCCAATTGCCCAAAAAACTACCGCCCCATCTCCAAGCTTCCTTTTATTTCTAAGGTCCTGGAAAAAGCTGTTCTGTCACAGCTGACTCCCTTTCTGACCACTCACAATATATTAGAACCTTTTCAGTCAGGTTTCAGATCCCTTCATAGCACTGAAACAGCCCTGCTTAAAGTAACTAATGATCTGCTTCTCACACTAGATTCAGGCGATAATGCCATCCTCATACTACTGGATCTTAGTGCCGCTTTCGACACCGTTGATCACAACATCCTCCTCACTCGCCTTGATCAGCAGGTGGGCATTAGAGAGACTGCACTACTCTGGTTCCGTTCCTATCTTAATGACAGGACTTTTTCCGTGTCTATTGGCCAGTTCTCTTCATCATCTGCTCCTGTTTCATATGGGGTCCCTCAGGGGTCCATCTTGGGTCCTATCCTCTTCAGCCTGTATATGCTCCCATTGGGTGACATTATAAGAAAGCATAACATCTCTTTTCACCTCTATGCAGACGACTCACAGCTGTACCTCCCCCTGAAATCCAGGGACTCCATACAATCTCTCCTGGTCTGTCTGGAAGATGTCAAAATTTGGATGGCTAACAACTTCCTCCAGCTAAATAGTGACAAGACGGAAGTTATCATTTTTGGCCCCCCCAAAGCAAGATGCACTGTAGTGCAAAACTTAGATCACCTCATCCCATCTGTTAAACCCTATGCCAGAAACCTGGGTGTCATCCTCGACTCCGACCTCTGCTTTGACAAACAGATTAGTTCTGTTGTCAAAAATAGTTTTTATCAGCTCAGAACAATCTCCCGCCTCAAATCTTTCCTATCTCACAACGACCTTGAGAAAGTCATCCATGCCTTTATTACATCACGGCTGGATTATTGCAACTCCCTCTACCTTGGTCTCCCCCAATCCTCAATTAGACGTTTACAGCTGGTCCAAAATGCAGCTGCGCGTCTTCTAACTGGCACTAGGAGGCGTGAACACATCACCCCCATTTTGGCCTCCTTGCACTGGCTCCCGGTTGTTTTTAGGATTCAGTTTAAAGTTCTATTATTTGTTTTTAAGGCACTAAATGGGCAGGCCCCAACCTACATCACCAATCTTGTACAGCCCTACTCAGTGCAAAGGTCCCTGAGATCCTCAGGTAAAGGGCTTCTCCATGCGCCGCGTTCTCGGCTCAAACAAAGGGGTGATAGGGCTTTTGAAGTTGCTACTCCACGTTTGTGGAACCAGCTCCCCCTGGATATTAGATCTGCCCCCTCCATTTCTGCCTTCAAATCCAGGCTAAAAACTCACTTCTACTCCCTGGCCTTCCTTGTTCCCTAATCCTGTACTCCTGCTTATTTTCTGTGGTTCCTTTTAATTACGTTTTTATGACTAATGGTCTAATGTGTTTTCTGTATTATTTGTTTTAATCCTTGTTATCCCCTGTACAGCACTTTGGTCAGTTTATGCTGTGTTTAAATGTGCTTTATAAATTAAATTTACTTTACTTTTACTTACTTATGTGCTTAGGGGTCTATAATGTCCCGGATGTTCCTCAAAACCCCGCCAGCACCCCACATATGAATGACTGAGCCGTTTGTTGTTATTTCTGTTACATATGTTTTTTTTTTTTTTTTTCTCTTTTTCCTAAACTGTTATTTATTGATTGATTTATTCTTTTTTTTCTATTCAATAGATATAGGTTCTGTCAGCTATGTTTTATTTCTTTTGGAGGAAAAAAGGAAAAAAAGACATCCATCTAGACTGCTATAATTCTTATCATGGAAAATATTATTTATCTTATTTTAATTAAGCAAAACATAATGTAACAGATAGCATTGAATTCTTGTCACCCTCCCCACTCTTTGTTTACTAGTATTGCAATTTCTTTATTTATTTACTTATTTATTTACTTATTCATTTAATTTCATTTTTATTTTTTATTTTTTTTTTGTCTTATTTATTTACTTTTCTTCACCCACCCACACAATACCACACGTACAACTAGCACAGTTTATCTTGTTCGGTGTTCTACACTGTTTTTGTCCTTGTCCTGTAAGCACCTTGCTTGTTTTTCTTTATCAATAAAAAAATAAATAAAAATAAAAATAATGTTTGGTTCTTTATCATGACTCACCGAGCCAGTACTCTCCAGCAGCGCTCCCAAAGCCCAGCTTGTACTGATCCCAGGGCCTGTAGAAGTTCACCGAGCCATCCATCCTCCTCTGGAACACCTGTGGGGGGCGGTGCAGGAAGGAGGTCAACTATGTCCAACAGGTCACGTTTCCAACACATTAAAAAATCAGCTGCTTTTGTAATCTCTTAAAAACTGGTGCATCAGCTGTTTCATTTAAAAATGTAAGACTCCAGACTGTGAAGTAACAAGATCTTTAATTAAGAATGATTTGTTTGTAGGAGAGCAGACAGTTGACAGAAGTATCTTGGTCATATCACAGAGGAGTTAAAAACTCACCGTCCACCGTCCTCCCAGAGAGTCCATGTCACAGTACACCTACACACAAACACAAGAAATACTAGGTGATCACAAGAGATCATAAAGGAGTCCATGCCGTGGCAAAGTCGTCCCCGAGTGGGACGCAGAGGCATAAGTCACAAGTAGCGCCCCCTATAGACCGTATTGCACCAAACTTGGTGGGCTTGTAAGGAGTCATCCACAGATTTTCAAGCAGTTTACTGTGGTGGTTTGTGAGATATAAACATGTAGTGGTTGTAGCGCCCCCTGTAGACGTAATGTCACACAACTTGATGGGCATCTACACAATATGTTACAGATAGTGTATGCCACATTTCATGAAGTTAGCTATTGCATTTTTTGAGATATTGAAATGTTGCTTGTGTAGCGCCCCCTAGAGACCAAGGGTTTTAAAAGTTGGGGTGCTTGTACAGAATCATATTATTATCAATGATGAGAAGTTTGATTAAGTTTGGTTATATACTTCACAAAATATTAGCTTATACTGTGCCATGGCATAAAAATGAATTAGCCATTAACTTTGTAATCAATAACCCTGCTAAAGTTCTTTTGAGAACTTTTCATTATCTTTGTCCATAAATGATACATGCCAAGTTTGGTGAGAACTGGATGAACGGGCTAGGAGGAGGTGATTTTGCTTTGAGGTGCAATTTTGTCAAAATGGCGGGGAAAAAAATGGCAGGCGGAAATGGGCGTGGCCTAGTCCATTAGAACCAGGGCTATGTAAGGAATCAGAGGGAGAAATAATTTTGTTTCTAGGGCACACGGTTCTCGAGATATGAGGCAAAACGTAAATTGACTTATTATAGTGCAACCTAGCTACAGGTATGTGTATTGACACCTTGGCAATGTGACATGATAGGACTTCTGCCAAGTTACCAGGTTTGATGCCATTCGCCCTTGCAGTTTGTCCTGTTATTAAAATGTGTCTCCACAGCACATGAGATCTGATCTCAGTTTGTCTGTCTGTAAATAAGCAGCGCCATCATGTGGTCTCTCTGATAATGTTTCCATCGTCTCTGAACAACAAACAGATAATTAGAGAACATACCTGGACGGCCGATGTGGCTCCGATGGGATAGATGGTGTACACTCCACTTGGTCGGCTGTTGTCATGATTATAGATGTCGCTACAGTCCAGAGGCAGGATGAGTTTAAAACAGCTGGTCAACAGTGGAATCAGGAGGAAGAGGAGTCCGGACAGCAGCTGGAACTGAAGAGACGTTTGTTTTATTAAATTAACCGTCTAACACCAAACGTGTCGTATTTGATCCATGAGTTTCTGATTCTTCTGCTCCACATCATCAACTCTTTCATGTAAAGAATTGAACCCATGTCATCTGTCCCCTGGTGGATTTATCTGTGCTCTACACTCACTAGCTTTTGGCAGCCATTTCCAAAATTGCTCATGGACTTTGTGGTTTCTTCCAGGTAAATCTTTGTGAATTTTGTGACGGTTAAGAATATTAATTATATTGTTACTGATATTTCAACATGAATATTTACTTTATTAAAGCATCCTATAATTACTTTATACTTTATTCGTTATGTTCATAAGTTGTGGATTAAATATAGCAGGTATATTCCAATTTTTCTAGACTAATTGAACTGATTATTTAAAAGATTAAAATATTCATTGATCTATTCTATAGTAGTGGAAGTGTTTGACATTTATGTGAGTTGTATATTCAGCCTAAAGTTGCAGTTCCTCTGTGTTCTGTGTGTTGAGCCAGTAAATGACCTTGGGCTGACATCTAATGGCCAGTCTTTTGTTGTGGGTAGCAAGGTAGAAAAGGGAGGAGACTATCTTTTAATTTTCTATTGAATGGGGTTAACTGCATTGATGGGTTGGAATTTGTATTTGCATGAAATGTTTCACTCATCAATTTAATCTAATCTTGTTTTTTCTTTCTGTATTTCCTTTTCATAGTTTTCACGGTGCGACAGCAGACAATAAGATTTAGGCACCCGTTTGAATCTCTCTGCCTCATTTATTGATACCAAGGGTCTGCTACAGTGAAAACTTGACCATCACGTCCAAGCCATTCTCCTTTGTCATCTGATGTATCATCTGAACGCAGCCTACAACCTTGGCACATGGACAAGACCAGTAAAGGAACTGTTCCCAACCTCTTAAGGTACAGCCAAAAATGCAGTGAGAGACTTTGGACTGAAACAACAAAGAAACAAGCAACACACTGCATGTTGCCCTTGAGTTAAATGTCTTACTCCCACAGAAGACGGCAGAAGTCAGGAAGTCCACAATGTATTGTCCCACGCCGTGACTCAAAGTTCTTCCTCCACCTCTAATATTGTACCTGTATTTTTGTCATCAGTGAAAGAGCCACACAGAGTTGCTCACCTATGCTTTACTTGATACACAAAGTGATTCAACATTTACTTTGGAAGATTTACTCAAAGAACTTAATGTGAACGCGTCATCTGTTCAATTGAAGCTAAGCACAATCACAGCTGTCAACACTATTACAGCAAGCAAGACTGCACATGGTTTGCAAATTAGAGGAATCCACTCTGAAAGCCATGTTCAGCTATATAAGGCTTACTCTAGGGATTTTATCCCAGTGGACAGATCCAATATCCCAACTGACAAGACAGCCCTGCAGTGGCCACGCCTGAGACACCTGGCTGATGAACTTTCCCCACTGCAAGACTGCGAAGCGTGACTGTTGATCAGATATGATTGCCCATTAGCATTAGCACCTCAAGAGGTCATCAGAGGTGATGGAAATGAACCTTTGGCAAAGAGAACCGAGCTTGGGTGGAGCATAACAGGATCATCTAATCCCCATCTCGACAGACTGGGAAGCCAGAGCTTTGTACACAGAGTTGCAGTGAAGGAAATGCCAACGCCATCAGCCACTGACATTGCATTAAAATTCTTCAGTCAGATTTTAATGAGAGGGGATACGAAGACAAGTATGTGTCACAGGATGATGTTCGTTTCATCCAACACCTTAGTGACAACATAAAGCAGAGAGAAGACGGACATCATGAGAATTAAGAGGCTGGCATCGAAGCGAGGACATCAAAGTAATCATGTGACTATCAAAGAACGAGAGACAGCAGCTGAGGTGGTCATTAAGCTCGCTCAGTAGCAAGCATTTCCCCAAGAGATGAAAACACTTGAAAGAGGAAGTAGTCTCCCTAGTTCCAGTCATCTTTTCTGCCTTGACCCTATTGTGGATAAGGGCCTGCTTCAGATTGGTGGCTGGCTAAAGCAATCATCTCTCAGTCGAGAACTAAAAACACCCAGCCATCCTTCCAAAAAACTCTCACATTACTAAGCTCATTCTGTCCCATTATCAAGACAGAATATGTCATCAAGGTCAAAGTCAAACTCAAATGCCGCTCAGAGCCAATGGATTTTGGCTTATTGGTGGAAGTAAATCTGTTGCCAAGCTGATATACAACTGTGTGACGTGTAGGAAACTCAGACGCCCAGTAGAGTATGGCTGAGGTTCCAAGGGAACGAGTCGAGGTGTCAGCACCATTCACACACTGTGGTAAGGATGTGTTCGACCCGTTCATCATCAAGAGAGCACGCAAGGAATATAAGAGGTATGGACTGATTTTAACTTGCCTCTCTTCCCGAGCTGTTCATATTGAAATTTTGGAAGATCTGTCAACAGACACATTCATCAATGCTTTAAGGTGTTTCATTAGCCTCAGAGGAGCAGGAGGAATGAGCTCAGAGAGGCACTCAAGTAGTGTGACGTCACTCAACCTGAGGTTTACCTGGCTGAAAAATGATGTGAGTTCATCTTCAACGCCCCCACAGTGGGTCATGCTGATGGTGTTTGGGAACGCCAAATCCGGACTGTGAGAAATGTGTTGAATGCCACTCTTTCTCTCTGTCCTGGTAGACTTGATGATGCTTCAGTTCGAACTTTGTTCTATGAAGCTATGGCCATTGTTAACAGCCACCCGCTAAATACAGATGGAATCAATGAGCCCACATCACTAGAGCCCTTGACGCCTAACCATCTTATTCTGATGTGAAGTCCAAAGTTGCTCTCCCGCCTCCTGGGAAATTTGTGAAGGAAAACATGTATGCAACAAAACGGTGGCGACGAGTGCAATATTTGAGTTTTGGAGTCGTTGGAGGAAGGAATACCTCTTGAATATTTCTACACGGCAGAAGTGGCATGTGGGTCGGCGAAACCTTAAAGTTAATGATGTCGTCATCATCAAGGATGACTTTCTCCCCAGAAACCAGTGGCAGTTGGGACGGGTGGTTGAACCCATTCAAGGAAGTGATGACCTAGTTCGTACGGTCAAAGTGCAAGTGGGAGATCGAAAATCATCAGGGAAACTTTCAATTGTTGAAAGACCCATCCACAAGTTGGTGCTCCTTTTAGAGAATGAGTGACTTGGTGTTTGCTATTACTATGGCAACCTGTTAAGATTTGTTGTTCAGTACAAGGATATCAAGGTTATGAACCTGAGACTTTTAAGTTTTGTCTTGTATTATTTAAAAATCATGTATTCTTAAAAAAAGCAGATTGTAGTGGTATTAAATTCATCATAACATGATTGGTGGGAGTGTGAAAAACAAATTTAGAGACACAATCCATCATTGTCTGAAACACAACAGTGACAGTTTTAGATAAGATAAGATAAGATAAGATAAGATAGACTTTATTAATCTCCGTGGGGAAATTAGGGTGTTACAGCTGAACAACAGTGTAAGATACAAAAAAGAAACAAAAAATAGAACAAGGCAGACAAGAGAAACTATATAAAAGTTTTCACTGTTAAAATACTGAGCCAGGTGTATAAAGTTGTAGACTTACCTTCATTGTCATAGTTCTGCTGAAAGAGATGTGATGAAAACAGTGGGAGCTGTGGAGCTTTATAAATCTGCTACTGGTTCTCACTGATAAGAATATTTACTGAGTGGGTGGAAAAACTGAATCACATCTGGTAATCAAACACTTTGTTGCCAAAACTTTTTATTGTTTCTTTGGAAGAAGAGGACATTTCTTTCTTGTGGTTTTCCATCAGTTGTTATTCAGAGATGACTGATATTAACACGACTATTAAAACCAGTAGCTACAGTACCTTTGAGAGTATTAGTGTAAAAACTGACCACACCATCAGATCACAACAACTTCTTGCTGTGCTCCTCATTTATTGCAGCAGATAATGATTCTTCTGTACCCGCTTATTCTTTTCTTTTCTTTCTTTTACCTTTATTTAAACTCGTTAGTACACTGAGGCGAGCCTCATTTACAGTGCAGACGAGAGTACAGAGCAAAACAAACAAAATACACAACAGATATTCACAATAAAATACCATAAAGAACAGAATGAAAAAAAAGGATCAGAGGAAACAATTGCAAACGGTGGACAGGGAATTAGTAATTAATGATTTGAAGTGATTGAATGGGACGAGTGAGTTTAACTTAAGAGTTAGCTGTAGATGATTCCAGATGTGTGGGGCATAAGCTGAGAGGGCAGACCTCCCCAGCTCAGTCCGAATTTTGGGAATATACAATTGCAACCAGTTGCTAGAGCGGGTATTGTAAGTGATTGTGGACTCAACAAGTAATGAAGAGATGTAGATGGGAAGGTTGCCGATGAGGGCTTTATAAATGAATAGAAACATGTGGGAGTCACGTCTTTGAGCTAGGGAGGTCCACCCTACTAAGCCATACAGAGTACAGTGATGGGTGGAGTAGGTGGCACCAGTAATGAATCTGAGGGCAGAATGGTAAATGGTATCTAGGGGTTTAAGAGTGGAGGCAGAGGCATGCATGTAAATGATGTCACCATAGTCTAAAACGGACATGAAAACAGCTTCAACTAATTTCTTTCTGCATGCCAATGGAAAATTAGATTTGTTTCGATAAAGAAAACCAATTTTTTGACCTAGTTTTTTTGCAAGATGATCGATATGAGAGTTGAATGTAAGTTTATCATCAATCCAAATGCCAAGATATTTATACACAGAGACTCTTTCTATATGGGAACCATGTTGAGTGCGGATGTGAAGATTAGAGCATGTGTTGTTAGAATTTGAAAAGAACATCCATTTAGTTTTTTGTGCATTCAGGGTAAGTTTAAGATTAAAAAATGCTGTCTGTAGAATATTGAAGGAAGTTTGCAGATTTTTTATGGCTGTTTCAGGTGAGTTTGCGATGCAGTATAAGATTGTATCATCTGCGTATAAATGAGAATAGCAGTTTGATAATGATGAAGATATGTTATTTATGTATAATGTGAAGAGGACTGGGCCCAGAATTGATCCTTGCGGCACACCCTTAGTAATGGGTAAGAGGTGGGAATGAGTAGAGCCAAGTGAAACAAACTGTTGTCGATCTGATAGATAATTTTTGAACCAGGTGCAAGTCACGGGGCCAAAGCCTGTCTTAATTAATATTTCCAGGAGCAGAGTGTGATCGACTGAGTCGAAGGCTTTGGAGAGGTCAACGAAAATGGCAGCACAATGACTTTTTTTATCCAGGGCAGTTATAATACCGTTCAAGACCAGAGTGGTGGCAGTGAGAGTACTGTGCTGTGGTCTAAAGCCAGATTGGTGTGGATTCAGAATGAGATTAGTAGATAGAAATTTTTTGAGTTGAAGGTTTATTGAAGACTCTAGTAGTTTGGCCAAGCAAGACAATTTAGAGATGGGTCTGTAGTTATCTGGATTACAGGAATCACCACCCTTGTGAAGGGGGACTACGCTTGCTATTTTCCAGATACTCGGAATGGAACCTGATGAGATGGAGAGATTGAGTATGTAAGTTATTGGCTTAGCAATCAAATTAGCTGAAAGGCGGAGAAAAAAGGGGTCTAATTCATCAGCACCAGTAGCTTTCTTTGTATCCAATGTGCGAAGAGACCTCAATACAAAGTTTATGTCAACAGGGTTTAAATTGAACTGAGGACGATCGGAGGAAGGTAGGGATAAAAAGGGTTCATTAACCAGAGATTGAGGTGGTACAGCTGGAGAAGGCCCAGTCTCACTATCAGAGAGGTTGCCAACAGCAGAAAAATGTCTGTTAAATGCATCACAGATATCAGGTTGATCTTTAAGAATAAGGTCATTAAGCTTAAGCTGCATAGGTACAGGTGTGGTAGAATTATTAATGCTTTTTACTGCTTTCCAAAATTTCTTGGGGTCTGATCGAGAGCTGGAAATCAGGTTAATGTAGTAATTAGACTTAGTATTGCGGACTAAAGCAGTACATTTATTGCGTAATTGTCTGAAAGCGGTCCAGTCACACAATGAATTAGTACGTCTGACTAAGGACCAGGCTTTTTTACGCTTAATGAGTAGGTCTGAAAGCTCAGAAGTGAACCAGGGACTGGATCTATCTTTTACTCTGGCTTTTTTCAGTGGAGCATGTTTATCGATAATTGAGAGGAACGATTTTGTAAAAAAATCTAATGCTGATTCAACATCAGGAATATCAGAGGTGCGATGGATGTCACTGTGGGAAAGATCACCAAGGAAGGCTTGCTCGTTAAAATTTCTAAAATTTCTTTTTAAAATAATTTTACAAGAGGTTCTTTTTAAATGACATGACCTGACACAGGCAATGGGGCAGTGATCACTGATTCCCAAATCAAAGACACTAGCTGAGGAGATTCGATTTGAGAAAATCAGATCGATGACTGTGGATTTGAGGGGGTTGTCTAGATTGGGACGTGTCGGTTCATTGATTAACTGGGAGAAATTTAGGCTGGCAGAAATCTGCTTTAAATAATTAGATGAACTATTTAGCCAGTCTGAATTCAAATCACCAAGAATAATGGATTCGGTTGTACAGTGGAGGGATATTAATTCTGCAAGATGATCAAAAGAGGCAGCATCTGCGGAAGGGGGTCTATACACTCCAGCAACAATGATAGTATTATGTGGTCCAAGTTGAATTTTTAAAGCAATAAACTCAAGGGATTTGGGTATGGTTATGGCACATAGAGTAGAAACAGAGAGAAAGGATCTGGTGAGAATGGCGACACCACCACCATGACCAGCTCTATCAATTCTAAAAACATTGAAACCATTGATGGATATGGAAGAGTCAGGGACAGATTTTTTAAGCCAGGTTTCAGTGAGAACTAAGACATCAGGCTGGGACTGGGCAATTAATACGTTTACATGATCCAATTTCTGACGGCTGAGGAGACTGCGGATGTTCCAATGAATTATTCCCAAACCTTTTCTGGATTTAAATGACTCAAGACTATCAGGAGCTGGCATAGAGGGAGCAGTGGAAGAAAAATTTATGTAATTTCCAGGGATGGGCTGAGGTAGAATGACTTTCAAGTTTGATGTTGTTACAGCCCGTCTTAGGTCTAGCTGATGATTAGAGCAAGCCACCCTCTGGGTTATTCTAACTGGGATAGACGTTGGGGGTGCGCTTGAAAAACAGAGCTTGGCAGCGGGACCGGGTGGGTGAGTTGGTGTGGCCTGATGGCGCCAAAAGTGGGAAATGTAATGAACGGGAGTGACAAAAGTGGTCTGCTGCAATACCACTGAGGGAAGGGAGAGAGTGTTCCCATAACTAGTAGACAGATAAAGTGATCTATATGGTTTATTTGTCACATTTACTGGGATGCTTTTCGGTGCAGTGAGACCGCTGCGCCGACAGGGGGAGCCATACGGAGGCAATGCGAGTCAGGAGTCACAGGAATGGAGGGTCAGTTCGATGTTGGAAGCTAGGAAGCGTGACCCATATGAGTTTGGGTGTAAGCCGTCTCTTTTGAAAAACTGATGCCGATTGAGAAATGCAGCAAAGTTGTCCACGAAGGGAATGCCTTTATGCCTACAGTAGCCCTTCAGCCAGGTATGGAGCTGACGGAGACGGCTGAATTTAATATCGCCAAAACACGGTGATGGCAGCGGGCCGGAAATCACCAGCTTTCAATGAGTCGAGTAAAATCCTGTTTGAGCACCTCAGACTGTTGATTTTTTATGTCGTTAACACCTGCCTGGATGACTAAGGTGGAAGCCGATCTGTGCTGGTCACTTAGGTGCAGTGCAGCCGATGAAATCCCGTTAACAGAGGCACCCGGATGGCAGAATGTCCTCCCATCGCGCACCGATACATGCCTGACCAGCGATGTGCCGATCACAAGCAGAGAGGAGGGGCGCTGCACCTGGGAGCGCACGTCTGATTTCCGTGGAGGCATCTGGAGAGATGGATCCGATGGTGAAGACCCCTGTAATGCCATCTGAGGTGGCGGCCGGGTGGGCGGTGAGGGACGATGAACCACGGGTCTCCGTGGAGCAGGTGTAAACACAGGCTGGGATTGCCTGCGAGTGCTGCTGTAAGAGGAGCGCCCAGGTGCTGAAGGTGGAGAGGCCCAAGACCCATCATCAAGGGGGGGGAAATCCTTGACGCTGAGAATGTCATATTTATTGTT
This sequence comes from Chelon labrosus, assembly GCF_963514085.1. Taxonomy (NCBI): domain Eukaryota; kingdom Metazoa; phylum Chordata; class Actinopteri; order Mugiliformes; family Mugilidae; genus Chelon; species Chelon labrosus. Next base: position 1,637,830 of record NC_140352.1, on the reverse strand, counting down.
GAGGTGAATGTTAAAGTGGGGGACTGCAGGGGGGGCGTTTTTCCAACTGTTGGCGCCCACTCGGACCCAGTGCTCCAGGTGAGATGGTGTGGAGCTGGTAGCGGCTTTAGGCTTCGCTCCAAGCCGTGACCAGGTGTCATCAGGAGCCGCCGCCGGCAGAGGGACGTCGGCAGCCGAATTACGACCGATGTCCACGGGCTCATCCAGCGACGTAGTTCGGACCTCATCGGTGGTGGAGCAGGGGGTGATGATCTCGGGGCTCTGGGAAGCTGGTTGTGCAGGACCGAAGATGATGGTGTCCATAAGATTTTCCGCTGTTAAGGGTCGCGGGATCTGCTGGAGCCTGTCCCAACTGTCATTGGTCTAGAGGGGGGGGTCCACCCTGGACAGGTCTCCAGTCTATCACAGGGCTAACACAGAGAGACACTCACACCTACGGCCAATTTAGAATCACCAGTGAACCTAACCAGCGTGTCTTTGGATGGTGGGAGGAAGCTGGAGAACCTGGAGAGAACCCACGCAGACACAATTCAGTTCAATTCAGTTTTATTTATATAGCGTCAATAACAATACAAATCGTGTCAAGATGCTTTACAAAACCCCCTAAAACTCCCATAACTCCCTTTTAACAGGAAGAAATCTTGAACAGAACCCAGCTCATATGGAGCGACCCATGTGCCTAAGGCCAGCCGGGTACAGACAGAAAAAAAGAAAGAGAAGAGAACAGCAAGATAAACATCCATCTGTCATAGATACACATATCTGACTAAAGAGTACATGTGGAATCTGATGATACAAACTGATGGTGTTACATGACAGTTTGATAATGTCAGAGGAATCATAGGCAGGTTGATAAATTGTTCATTTCTGGCAGGAGTGGATAACTGCAGGAGGCCATGAAGACTGGGCAGGTTGATGAGACCATGACAACAGATGTAGTATAGAGCTTCACAGGAAATACAGTGGGAGCTGTGAAGCTTTATAAACAACCTGGTTCTCACTGATAAGAATATTTACTGAGTGGGTGGAAAAACTGATCACCATCTGGTAATCAAACGCTTTGTTGCCAAAACTTTTTATTGTTTCTTTGGAAGAAGAGGACGTTTCTTTCTTGAGGTTTTATGGTGACAGGTGTTGTACCAGAATGCTCCTGTCTGTCTGGCACAGTTTCCAGGTGAAGAGTCATGGGGCCTCATGTACGAAGGTTGCGTGTGTACAAAAACGTTCCGTACGTACTCGCTCACGGAAAAGTTCAGATGTATCAAGAGTGAAATGTTCGGGAACTTGTACGTGCCTCACGCCAACGTCATGTCTGGCGTACGCTGGCTTCTACAGCTGTTGATCCTTTGGAGACACTTAGAGGTGATGCTGGGAAACTGTCATCAATGTGAAAACTATTAGTCCGACCGATCGGGACTGTGCCGGTCGACCCTGAGCAGAGTCATGCCAGCCGTGTGGGACGGAGTTATCCTCATGTCAGCCAGGTATATCAAATACCCACAATGCATCTCAACAGGTCAACATTAAAGAGCAATCTGCAGCGAGAGCCGGTTTTCTGAATGTAATCAGAGCTACGGACTGGACACACATTGATATAAAAGAACCATCACATGATAAATTTGTAAATGTCAACAGGAAACATTTTAATTCGATCAATATACAGATCATATGTGACGCGCAAATGCAATTAACCAACATTGTGGCGCGTGGAGGACAGCTGTCAAAGAGGACATTTTTGCCTCCACTCCAGTGAGTAGCGTCTCCAGTTCACTTTCTGTGAAGTTCTTCTTTTTTCTCGTCTTATTCATTCTTATGTTTTCATTTTCTGATCGTGCAGAGAGGGGAATATCAGGTGCAGCGTCAATTTAAATATAATTTGCATATTTAAACCATCAACAGCTGCTTGTTGACTTGGAGACATGATCCAGATGTTGGAACAAGATGGAAAGACTCTCACATGTTAAGATCTGATTTATTTATGACGTTAGTTATATTTCCAGGGGAGACTACTCAAGGCTGCAGCTTCATTAGCCAGTCGTCAGAAACAGAGACTGAAGGTGCCTTTGCTTAAATTGCACTCTGATCAGAACAGAAAGTGTTTTTGTCGTTCCCAGTCTTCACAAACACAATTAAATAATCTGTGTTTTATATATATATATATATATATGTGTGTGTGTGTGTGTGTGTGTGTGTGTTTGTGTGTGTGTGTGTTTGTGTTTGGAAAAAGAAAAACAGAAATGTCTGAAATGTTCCAAATATACTTTTTTGGTAGCTCGAAAAGTTCTTAAATTTTAAAAAAAAAACAGTTTTACCAAAACTGATTATTTCATGTCAGGCATAAAGGATTAAAAACTAGAGGCATAAATACAACAGCAGTGCAAAACAAAGTCTCTCACTCTTCTTTCACTTCTCATCTCTCTGATAATGTTTCCATCGTCTGAACAACAAACAGATAATTAGAGAACATACCTGGACGGCCGATGTGGCTCCGATGGGATAGATGGTGTACGCTCCACTTGGTTGGCTGTTGTCATGATTATAGATGTCGCTACAGTCCAGAGGCAGGATGAGTTTAAAGCAGTTGGTCAACAGTGGAATCAGGAGGAAGAGGAGTCCGGACAGCAGCTGGAACTGAAGAGACGTTTGTTTTATTAAATTAACCGTCTAACACCAAACGTATCGTATTTGATCCATGAGTTTCTGATTCTTCTGCTCCACATCATCAACACTTCCATGTAAAGAATTGAACCCATGTCATCTGCCCCCTGGTGGATTTATCTGTGCTCTACACTCACTAGCTTTTGGCAGCCATTTCCAAAATGGCTCATGGACTTTGTGGTTTCTTCCAGGTAAATCTTTGTGAATTTTGTAAAAGTTAAGAATATTAATTATATTGTTACTGATATTTCAACATGAATATTTACTTTATCAAAGCATCCTATAATTACTTTATACTTTATTCATTATGTTCATAAGTTGTGGATCAAATAAAGCAGGTATATTTCTTTCCAACTTTTTCTAAACTAATTGAACTGATTATTTAAAAGATTAAAATATTCATTGATTTATTCAATATTAGTGGAATTTGTTAAAATTTATGTGAGTTGTATATTCAGCCTAAGGTTCACTAACTGGGCTGACTGGTTCCTTCCTGTGTGTAGTCTGCATGTTCTCCCTGTGTCTGCGTGGGTTCTCTCCAGGTTCTCCAGCTTCCTCCCACCGTCCAAAGACATGCTGGTTAGGTTCATTGGTGATTCTGAACTGGCCGTAGGTGTGAGTGTCTCTCTGTGTTAGCCCTGTGATAGACTGGAGACCTGTCCAGGATGGACCCCACCTCTAGACCAATGACAGCTGGGATAGGCTCCAGCCAGGATGCCTGAATGCCAGGTCCAAAAGTTTCCCAGCAGAATATTGAACTGTCACCAGATGGTCAATGTTTTTCACTTCTCCTGTCAGTGGTCATAATGTTGTGGCTGTACAACCTGTGAATGCACTGGTAAGTACTGCTTGTATGCTAGCGATTAGCACCTGCACTGACTGCCTTCTCAAAAACAACTTTTAAGGACACAATAACAACTCCACCAAACAACAATCTAAATTAAAAAAAGATCCTAATTCGCTGTCATAGTCCAAATATTCAGAGGGAACTACTACTTCGTCATCTTTGGGGGTTTTATCAGTTTTGATTTTACTGGTCATATTACTGCCTTCTTCAAGATAAAAACATTTGTCAGGCGTCTGTTTAAGGAATTCCTCAGTTCTGACGTTTGGGTAAGGGCTGTTTTAGTAAACACTTCAAGGCGTCAACATATTCTGTGCAAATCAACGCTTTTTACATAATCATCAAGTCTTTCAGAACCTTCTATTTTCAGAATGAGTTAATGTTGAGTTATGTTTTCAACAGGGCTGGTTTTGACTGGGCCTAAAGTTTGAAGTGGTTCTCAAAGTTTCTAGGTAGAGGTGTGTCTATTAAACATAAACTGATCCTGGTTTAATGTTACATGAGAAACTGATATATTTGATCAAGAGGAGGAACTACTTCAGGTAGGGGTGTAACGGTATTTGTATTCGTCCTGCGGTGTCAGGGGCGTCACGGTTCGGTGCACGCGGCCATACGGCGAATACGTCTGAGTGAGTAGTTTATTACAGTTTTTCTCCATTGGTTTGGCTAATTTCTTGAAACCGAAATTACATTCTCAAAACTCTAAGATCATTTGGCAGAACAGTCTTACAGTTCAGCACAACTCACTTACTCACTTGCAAAAGCTAGTTTCTCTCCCAAAACTGTTCACTCATGCTTCAAACTAAATTCCTTTCTCAGATAAAGAGTCAAGTGCCACAAAATTGCAAAGATCCTTCTCAATTGCTTTGGCTCATTTCTCGAATTAGACCGGACGTTCTCCACACTCTTGGTGCTTTTGACAAAATAACCTGGATGGTTCAGCACAACACCATGGTTCACCTGCAAAAGCTCATATCTCTCCCAAAACAGTTCACTCATGTGTCAAAACTAAATTTCTTGCTCATATAAATAGTCAGTGCCCCCAAAATGCATTGTCCCTTTGGCATTGTGTAAGCACTGCAAGTCAAAATGTTTAAATATTTTGTCACTACGGCAGAAGGCCATTGAAATATTCTTTATGTCCACCTCTCAGTCTTAGCCCAGTCCTTCATTGACAATGGTTACTGTACTAGTTTTTTTGTGTAGCTAACAGAATATAATTGTGTGTAAAACTGAAAAATAGGCTTTTACGCCAAGAGTAGCCTCAGGTTTGACATCACACATTGCACTCAGACTGCCAAGGACATTGCAACCATTTTTATTCACAAACTGAAAGTAGCTTCCATACATCAGAGTGAAAGAAAAGGTATACAGCATAATATTCTGTAATATAAACAACACATAAACAAAAAACAAGGGAAATTACAGGCAAATGAGCATATTATTAGGCTACAGTGCTGTAAATAAAGCTGTAAATAAAAACTTCATTGGTCGCTGTCCTCATCCTCCCTCTCCTGGCCACCGTCCTCATCCTCCTGGCCATCTACACGCTGCTGTCTGTCTGGCCACAGATTCTCATCCACATCGCAACGGATATTCTCCCTTGCGATGCATCAAGGAAAGAAACGGCGTGCGTGTCTCAACCATCCCCTACACTGATCCCCTGTGATGTCTTCACACGCAGCGTCCATTGCCTGGAGCAGGGATCTTTGGTTTTGTGCGTGATGCTCATATACTCTCCACCTCCAAGCAGAGAAAAACTCTTCGATTGGATTTAGAAAAGGAGAATACGGTGCCAGGAAGACCATGAGCATCCTTGGATGGCCAGCGAACCAGGCCCTGATGAGCGGGCCACGGTGGAAGTTGACGTTGTCCCACACAATTACATAAACTTGTAGGTGAGGTCCTACGAGACCTCTCTCATTTTCAGGAACCAAATCTAAATAAAGGTGGTCCAAGAAGACAAGGAGCTTCTGTGTGTTGTATGGGCCAAGACTGGGGATGTGTGTGGCCACACCATTCTCAGAAATGGCAGCACACATAGTTATATTGCCCCCTCGCTGGCCTGGGACATCCACCGTGGCCCGGTGACCAATGATATTGCGGCCACGTCTTTGGCCCTTGGCCAAGTTGAAACCAGCCTCATCTACGAAAACAAGGATGTGAGGGGTCTCATTTCCTTCCAATGCCATTATTGTCTGCAAAAAGAAAACATCATATTAGTCATGCAGAACACTCTTACACTACAGTTATATTCTTCAAATGATGATTGTATCATACACAAGACAAGATAACTGACTTACATGTACATACTGGTACCGCAGCTCTTTCACTCTATCAGAGTTCCTCTCAAATGGTACCCTGTAAAGTTGTTTCATGGTCATGTGATGCTTCTTCAATACCCGGTCTATTGTGGAGATGCTTATGGAGTTGATATTATGGAATATGGCATCGTCTTGTAGAATTGCATCACGGATCTCACGCAATGTGATGGCGTTATTTGCTATCACAATGTTACAGATCCCTTGTTCTTGTCGCTGACTGAGAAGTTTTCTTCTGCCACCCGTGCCAGGTTGTTGTTCAATCCTAGACATAGAATTCAAAGGACAACACTCCATTCATTATGTATGCCTCATGTATTTCTTACAGAATGAGTTACCAATGAAATTGTATTGTTGCTTTACTTACAGTAACTTCACCACTATTCTAATGCATCACTGAACAGTGACTGGAATACTACTGTATTCCAGTCCATAGTTTATTTTTTCCAATATTTTTCTTGCCATTATTAGTATCATAACATCCCATTGAGGTACATTACTGCAGGCCTATAACACACACACACACACACACACCCACACACACACCCACACACACACACACACTCTAAATGAATAGGTAAATGAGTAAATAAACACATTTCTTGCTTTATGCACAGTGTCCTGTCCTACAGTATACAACATATACTGTAATTCAATTATTGACTGTTATGAGTACATACCTGTTTTCCCTGCGAAAGGTTTGGATGATGGAGGAGACTGTAGAGCGAGGCACATTAGGCTGCATTCTGCGACCTGCCTCCGCCATTGTGAGGCGGTGGTTGACAACATGGTCTATAAGTGTGGCCCTAATTTCATCCGGGACAACATGGTGTCTTCGTGCTCCTCGGCCTCTTCCCCCTATTGTACCACCACGCATCCTTAGTCCTCTTCCTCTTCTTCTTCCTCGAGCAGGCAGTTGCCCTTGTTCATTTGCTTGGCCAGGTGCCTCCATGTTCAGAAATGGTAATGGTCCTGGTCAACCTTTATATATATATATATATATATATGTTTGGCAGCATTCACAATCATAGACAGCACCTGTCAGGTAACTAAACATACTAGTTGATTGGTCATCTGAGATGAGTGAAACACCTCCTTCGTTAGTCAAGTTCTAGTTTCACCTGACTCAATTACTGTACTCAATGTATCAAATGTTCCAAGAGATTCATATGGTATTCATGGTATTATGTTCTTGACTAATTTTGACAATTGAACAGACTATTGTGCAAGTGATGACTTACACAATGAAATGATGCTGACATGTTTTGCAGAGAACAACCATTACACTGAGAATCGACAATCAGTTTTGATGAAAAAGATCTATTCATTTGGAAATTGTGCTAAATGAAGGCTACCTGTACTTAATCATTTGAATAGATGTAATGACATATTGAGACATGTACTAAGACAATTGCAACTTGATGAAATGAATGAGAAATGCAATTCTGTTGTGGACAATTGCCAAGTGGTTTGGAGATTTGTCCATGTTGTTTTGAGAATGTAATTTCGGTTTCAAGAAATGAGCCAAACCAATGGAGAAAAACTGTAAATAAAGGAAAAGTCGAGTCCTCACTTCAATCCAGGTGGCGGTAATGAGGCTAAAAGCTGCCAGCTAACGTCATTAGTCTACAGAAGAACAAAAACAGATGAATAAGAAAAGTCACTGAGAGTGTGGAGCACAGATGTACTAAGAGAAGTGTGGAGCTTCATTTAAATCACCAGTGTGGGAATACTTTGTTTTCCCGGTGCAACATAACGGTGATGGGACGCGAGTGGTGGACCGGACAAAGACTGTCTGCCCACGATGTTTCACCAGGAGATGCTATTCAATTCTGTATTGCCTTTATTTTGTATTAGCCCTAGGCTGGGGTTAGGGTTAGGGTTACTCATTATTTATTTTGTAATATTTTCAAGAGATTTTCAGTTTTGGTACTATTCGAAATATTTGTTTGACAGTATTGCTAATGTGTGAGAGCATGTTCATTGTTTACATTTTACTGTGTAATACAACACTGAAAATGTTCTCCTGTTGTACCGAACCCGTACCGAACCGTGACTTGTGTGTACCGTTACACCCCTAGTCAGAGTATAAAATTACTAAAACAAATGTCAATAATAGTTTCACAGTTTCAGAGATACACTGAAAACTCATCAAGACTATTTTTAAACAATAAATTCATGTGGAATAGGTTGTTTTCTTAAGTTCAGTTAGAAGTCACTAACAGGGCAGAGCAGTCTTATAAAGATCTTTTTTACCATAGTATCCATCAACTAAAGGCAGTGAGTACTGTGGTCATCTTATGGTGATCTTCTGGTGATCTTATTTGACTATCTATATACCTTCATCCACACAATCACACAACTTTATTTTTAGTCTCTAACAGTGACGTCAAACAGGCTCCTCTAAAAACTAAAATGTGTATAAAACACTGGATTCACAGTCAGAGAGAGACAGCAGATAAAGTGATAACATCAGATCACACCAGGGTTTTGCTTTGCTTCTCATTTATTGCAGCAGATAATGATTCAGATGGATCCAGACGGCAGAGACATCTAGTGGAGGAACATGTTCATTTCAGATAGAGATGTTGTTGGCTCTAACACAAGTGAATTGCTTTTAGAATCCACCTGTATTAGACCTACTATACATGAGATGATATGATTAATTAATGAGACAGAGAAAAGAAATAGATCATAAAAGAGAAATATTCTGCTGTATGTTTGTCCTGGAGATTTACTGCACAGGACGGATCTTCATGCTGATGGACTTCAGGGAGTAGTCATTACCCTTCCAGAGTTCCCACTCCACTCCAACAGCATGGAGAGTACTGTCAGACCCCCAGCGATAAACTCCGTTGGGGTTTGCATCGAGACAGTTGGAGTACCAGAACGCCCCCAGAAATTTTCTGGCACAGTTATCAGGCCAGGAGTCCTGATCTTTGTCAAAAGTGGAGAACTTGTGTCCATTGTGAACCCTCAGGGAGTCTCCTGTAGAAACATGGAGAAGAAACAGCTGAACTTCATCTACAACCAACAATATATGAACAGATGTTTTGATTCAGTCAAAGTTCTCTCTGAGCATTTCCTCTTCTCATTTCATCTTTCATGATGATCATGATGATCTGTTCCTCAGAACAGAACCACTTCAGTTCTGAGAAATGAGCCAATATTACATATCAGAGAGGAGCTCCTCTAGGATTAAATCAGAGTCCATGTGTTCAGAAGCGTTTCCATCAATGTATTAAGACTCAGGTGTGGTTCAATTCCTGGTTTAGTTTCAATAAATCAGGGATTTGTCTCAGTCTGATCTTCACAACACATGTTTGTGGACAAAGGAGCTTTCTGAGGAGCTCAGAGAAAGAGTTGTTGTTGCTCATCAGGCTGGAAAAGGTTCCAGAACCATCTCTAAAGAGTTTGGAACCTACAAATAATCCACAGTCAGACAGACTGAAGACGACTGTCCCCCTCCACAGGAGTGGTCCACCAACAAAGATCACTCCATTATAGTCTGAGAGGTCCCAAAGGAACCCAGGGGAACTTCTAAGCAGCTAAAGGCCTCTCTCTCATTGGCTGATGTTAATGTTGATGAATCCACTGAACAATCATGGTGTGATGGACAAAGACACTGCTCTCCAAGAAGAACATTTCTAAACATCATGTGGACAAGACAGAAGACTATTGGGACAATGTTTAGTGGACAGATGAGACCAAAGTAGAATAGTTTGGTTTAAATGAGATGAAACAACACTGCATCATTCCAGCATCAGAACCTCATCCCTCCATCAAACATGGGGGTGCTAATGTCCTGGTTTGGGCCTGTTCTGCTGCATCTGGACCAGGACGGCTTGTCATCATTGATGGACCAATGAATTGTGAATTCTACCAGTGAACTCTAAAAGAAACTGTCAGGAGGACATCTGTCCATGAGCTGAATGTGAAGAGAAACTGGGTCATGCAGCAAGACAACGAGCCCAAGAACACAAGTGGTTCTACAAAAGAACGGTTGAAGAAGAACAAGATGAATGTTTATGAACGGCCAAGTCAAAGTCCTGACCTTAATCCAATAGAAATGTTGTGGAAGGACCTGAAGCAAGCAGTTGATGTGAGGAAACCCACCAACATCTCAGAACTGAAGTGGTTCTGTTCTGAGGAATGGGCTAAAATTCCTCCAACTTCACAAAAGCCTACTTTCCTTCTGTGATGTAATCATGTATTTACCCACCTGCCCCTCCGTTGGTGAATCCAGACACTCTCAGTGTGTATCCGGAGGATTCTGGGTCGATGGAAAACGAAGAGTAACGAGCGTACACCTTGTTTCCACTGAAGTCCTCCATGTCTACCAACAGCTCGTACTTTTTCCTCAGTGTGAGGTGGTAGATATTTTCAAGACCTAAAATCAAACAGAAATCTTTATGGACACGTGTCTGTCCATGACGTCAACTCAGAGTCTAATGTTTGGTTCTTAATCATGACTCACCGAGCCAGTACTCTCCAGCAGCGCTCCCAAAGCCCAGCTTGTAGTGATCCCAGGGCCTGTAGAAGTTCACCGAGCCATCCATCCTCCTCTGGAACACCTGTGGGGGGAGGAGAGGGTGCAGGAAGGAGGTCAACTATGTCCAACAGGTCACGTTTCCAGATCAAAATATTGTCGCATTAAAGAATGCTTTTGTAATCTTTTAAAAACTGGTGGGTGCATCAGCTGTTTCATTTAAAAATGTAAAACTCTAGACTGAGAAGTAACAAGATCTTTAATCAAGAATGATTTGTTGGTAGGAGAGCAGACAGTTGACAGAAGTACACTATATTACCAAAAGTATTCGCTCACCCATTCAAATGATCAGAATCAGGTGTTCTAATCACTTGGCCTGGCCCCAGGTGTATAAATTCAAGCACTCAGGCATGCAGACTGTGAAACAAGACATTTGTGAAAGAATGGGCCGCTCTCAGGAGCTCAGTGAATTCCAGCGTGGAACTGTCATAGGATGCCACTTGTGCAACAAATCCAGTCGTGAAATTTCCTCGCTCCTAAATATTCCACAGTCAACTGTCAGCTCTATTATAACAAAATGGAAGCGTTTGGGAAAAACAGCAACTCAGCCACGAAGTGGTAGGCCACGTAAAGTGACGGAGAGGGGTCAGCGGATGCTGAAGCGCATAGTGCAAAGAGGTCGCCGACTTTCTGCACAGTCAATTGCTACAGAGCTACAAACTTCATGTGACCTTCAGATTAGCCCAAGTACAGTACGCAGAGAGCTTCATGGAATGGGTTTCCATGGCCGAGCAGCTGCAGCCAAGCCACACATCACCAAGTGCAATGCAAGGCGTCGGATGCAATGGTGTAAAGCACGCCGCCACTGGCCTCTAGAGCAGTGGAGACGCGTTCTCTGGAGTGATGAATCACGCTTTTCCATCTGGCAATCTGATGGACGAGTCTGGGTTTGGAGGTTGCCAGGAGAACGGTACATTTCAGATTGCATTGTGCCAACTGTGAAATTTGGTGGAGGAGGAATTATGGTATGGGGTTGTTTTTCAGGAGCTGGGCTTGGCCCCTTAGTTCCAGTGAAAGGAACATTGAATGCTTCAGGATACCAAAACATTTTGGACAATTCCATGCTCCCAACCTTGTGGGAACAGTTTGGAGCGGGCCCCTTCCTCTTCCAACATGACTGTGCACCAGTGCACAAAGCAAGGTCCATAAAGACGTGGATGACAGAGTCTGGTGTGGATGAACTTGACTGGCCTGCACAGAGTCCTGACCTGAACCCGATAGAACACCTTTGGGATGAATTAGAGCGGAGACTGAGAGCCAGGCCTTCTCGACCAACATCAGTGTGTGACCTCACCAATGCGCTTTTGGAAGAATGGTCAAAAATTCCTATAAACACTCTCCTCAACCTTGTGGACAGTCTTCCCAGAAGAGTTGAAGCTGTAATAGCTGCAAAAGGTGGACCGACATCATATTGAATTCTATGAGTTAGGAATGGGATGGCACTTCAGTTCATAGAATGAGTAAAGGCAGGTGAGCGAATACTTTTGGTAATATAGTGTATCTTGGTCATATCAAAGAGGAGTTAAAAACTCACCGTCCACCGTCCTTCCAGAGAGTCCATGTCACAGTACACCTACACACAAACACAAGAAATAAGATATCAAAATATGTCTGCTATTAAAATGTGTCTCCACATGCGTCCCCAGCCAGCACTTGAGATCTGATCTCAGTTTGTGTGTCTGTAAATCAGCAGCGCCATCATGTGGTCAGTAGAATATTGTAGCAGATGCTGTCTCTAATGGATCTCTACCTACCGCTGGATCAGAACCATCAACAGCTGCTTGTTGACTTGGAGACATGATCCAGATGTTGGAACAAGATGGAAAGACTCTCACATGTTAAGATCTGATTTATTTATGACGTTAGTCGTCAGAAACAGAGACTGAAGGTGCCTTTGCTTAAATTGCACTCTGATCAGAACAGAAACTGTCTTTGTTGTCCCCAATCGTCACTAACACAATTAAATAACTTGTATAATATATATATGTATATATACATACAACTGAGTTGTACCAAAACTGATTATTTCATGTCAGGCATAAAGGATTAAAAACTAGAGGCATAAATACAACAGCAGTGCAAAACAAAGCCTCTCACTGTTCTTTCACTTCTCATCTCTCTGATAATGTTTCCATCGTCTCTGAACAACAACAGATTATTAGAGAACATACCTGGACGGCCGATGTGGCTCCGATGGGATAGATGGTGTACACTCCACTTGGTTGGCTGTTGTCATGATTATAGATGTCGCTACAGTCCAGAGGCAGGATGAGTACAAAGCAGTTGGTCAACAGTGGAATCAGGAGGAAGAGGAGTCCGGACAGCAGCTGGAACTGAAGAGACGTTTGTTTTATTAAATTAACCGTCTAACACCAAACGTATCGTATTTGATCCATGAGTTTCTGATTCTTCTGCTCCACATCATCAACACTTCCATGTAAAGAACTGAACCCATGTCATCTGCCCCCTGGTGGATTTATCTGTGCTCTACACTCACTAGCTTTTGGCAGCCATTTCCAAAATTGCTCATGGACTTTCTAGTTTCTTCCAGGTAAATCTTTGTGAATTTTGTGACGATTAAGAATATTAAATATATTATTACTGATATTTCAACATGAATATTTACTTTATTAAAGCATCCTATAATTACTTTATACTCTATTCATTATGTTCATAAGTTGTGGATCAAATATAGCAGGTATATTCAAATTTTACTAGACTAATTGAACTGATTATTTAAAAGATTAAAATATTCATTGATCTATTCTATAGTAATGGAAGTGTTTCACATTTATGTGACTTCTATATTCAGCCACTTGGTAATTATTGACTTTGTCCATTTTCCCTAAAACAAGTAAATATATATATATATATGTTATGTGAATGACAGTGAATTGTTTTGGCTGCCACCTCAGCCTTCCTCTGTGTTCTGTGTGTTGAGCCAGTAAATGACCTTGGGCTGACATCTAGTGGCCAGTCTTTTGTTGTGGGTAGCAAGGTAGAAAGGGGAGGAGACTATCTTTTAATTTTCTATTGAATGGGGTTAACTGCATATATGGGTTGGAATTGGTATTTGTAGGAAATGTTTCACTCATCAATGTAGTCTAATCTTTTTTTTCTTTCTGTATTTCCTTTTCATAGTTTTCACGGTGCGACAGCAGACAATAAAATTCAAGCACCCGTTTGAATCTCTCTGCCTCATTTATTGATACCAAGGGTCTGCTACAGTGAAAACTTGACCATCACATCCAAGCCATTCTCCTTTGTCATCTGATGTATCATCTGAACGCAGCCTACAACCTTGGCACATGGACAAGACCAGTAAAGGAACTGTTCCCAACCTCTTAAGGTACAGCCAAAAATGCAGTGAGAGACTGAAACAACAAAGAAACAAGCAACACGCTGCATGTCACCCTTGAGTTAAATGTCTTACTCCCACAGAAGACGGCAGAAGTCAGGAAGTCCACAATGTATTGTCCCACGCCGTGACTCAAAGCACATGGTTTGCAAATTAGAGGAATCCACTCTGAAAGCCATGTTCAGCTATATAAGGCTTACTCTAGGGATTTTATCCCAGTGGACAGATCCAATATCCCAACTGACAAGACAGCCCTGCAGTGGCCACACCTGAGACACCTGGCTGACGAACTTTCCCCACTGCAAGACTGCGAAGCGTGACTGTTGATCAGATATGATTTCCCATTAGCATTAGCACCTCTAGAGGTCATCAGAGGTGATGGAAATGAACCTTTGGCAAAGAGAACCGAGCTTGGGTGGAGCATAACAGGATCATCTAATCCCCATCTCGACAGACTGGGAAGCCAGAGCTTTGTACACAGAGTTGCAGTGAAGGAAATGCCAACGCCATCAGCCACTGACATTGCATTAAAATTCTTCAGTCAGATTTTAATGAGAGGGGATACGAAGACAAGTATGTGTCACAGGATGATGTTCGTTTCATCCAACACCTTAGTGACAACATAAAGCAGAGAGAAGACGGACATCATGAGAATTAAGAGGCTGGCATCGAAGCGAGGACATCAAAGTAATCATGTGACTATCAAAGAACGAGAGACAGCAGCTGAGGTGGTCATTAAGCTCGCTCAGTAGCAAGCATTTCCCCAAGAGATGAAACACTTGAAAGAGGAAGTAGTCTCCCTAGTTCCAGTCATCTTTTCTGCCTTGACCCTATTGTGGATAAGGGCCTGCTTCAGATTGGTGGCTGGCTAAAGCAATCATCTCTCAGTCGAGAACTAAAAACACCCAGCCATCCTTCCAAAAAACTCTCACATTACTAAGCTCATTCTGTCCCATTATCAAGACAGATTGTGTCATCAAGGTCGAAGTCTGATATACAACTGTGTGAGGTGTAGGAAACTCAGACGCCCAGTAGAGTATCATGGCTGAGCTTCCAAGGGAACGAGTCGAGGTGTCAGCACCATTCACATACTGTGGTAAGGATGTGTTTGACCCGTTCATCATCAAGAGAGCACGCAAGGAATATAAGAGGTATGGATTGATTTTAACTTGCCTCTCTTCCCGAGCTGTTCATATTGAAATTTTGGAAGATCTGTCAACAGACACATTCATCAATGCTTTAAGGTGTTTCATTAGCCTCAGAGGAGCAGGAGGAATGAGCTCAGAGAGGCACTCAAGTAGTGTGACGTCACTCAACCTGAGGTTTACCTGGCTGAAAAATGATGTGAGTTCATCTTCAACGCCCCCGCAGCAGAAGTCCAAAGTTGCTCTCCCACCTCCTGGGAAATTTGTGAAGGAAAACATGAATGCAACAAAACGGTGGCGACGAGTGCAATATTTGAGTTTTGGAGTCGTTGGAGGAAGGAATACCTCTTGAATATTTCTACACGGCAGAAGTGGCATGTGAGTCAGCGAAACCTTAAAGTTAATGATGTCGTCATCATCAAGGATGACTTTCTCCCCAGAAACCAGTGGCAGTTGGGACGGGTGGTTGAACCCATTCAAGGAAGTGATGACCTAGTTCGTACGGTCAAAGTGCAAGTGGGAGATTGAAAATCATCAGGGAAACTTTCAATTGTTGAAAGACCCATCCAGAAGTTGGTGCTCCTTTTAGAGAATGAGTGACTTGGTGTTTGCTATTACTATGGCAACCTATTGACATTTGTTCATTCAATACAAGGATATCAAAGTTATGAACCTGAACCTTTTAAGTTTTGTCATGTATTATTTAAAAATCATGTATTCTTAAAAAAAGCAGATTGTAGTGGTATTAAATTCATCATAACATGATTGGTGGGAGTGTGAAAAACAAATTCAGAGACACAATCCATCTTTGTCTGAACCACAACAGTGACAGTTTTAAGATAAGATAAGATAAGACTTTATTAATCTCCTCGGGGAAATTAGGGTGTTACAGCTGAACAAGAGTGTAAGATACAAAAAAGAAACAAAAAATAGAATAAGGCAGACAAGAGAAACTATATAAAAGTTTTCACTGTTAAAATACTGAGCCAGGTGTATAAAGTTGTAGACTTACCTTCATTGCCATAGTTCTGCTGAAAGAGATGTGATGAAAACAGTGGGAGCTGTGGAGCTTTATAAATCTGCTACTGATAAGAATATTTACTGAGTGGGTGGAAAAACTGAATCACATCTGGTAATCAAACACTTCAAGGTTCAAGGTTCTTTATTAGGCCATTTGCATAAACCAACAGTCCAGGCACATTGGAATTCTTGTGCAGGGCTCTCACAGAGTCAACAGTTTAGTTAAAAAAAAAGAAGTACAAATATAGAAATCACTGTACAACAAACAAAATATAAATACAAAATATAGAAGCACTATGAAAACTGTAATATTACAATAAACAAGTATGAAGGTGAGAGGGCAATGTTGGTGACAGGGTAATAAATAATAGTAAATAGATAAACTGGTTAGACTGGTTCTAGGAATGTGAGGTGGGGTGAGATGGAGAGAGAGAGAGAGAGAGAGAGAGACTATTGAGAATATTGCACTTATGGACTATTGCACATTTATCAGGGAACTACAGAACAGATTGCACACATAATAATATACAAGTCAGCTATTGCACATGTAATTAAAGTGAGGTAGTGTTTGGTTATTTTTTTTGCACAAGTTCAGTAGTTATTGTTTTACCATCAGTCTGACTGTGGCAGGGAAGAAGCTGCTGAAGAAGCGAGTTCTATGTGTGATGATACTGTCTGCTCTGCTGTGTCTCAGGTTGTACGTTCAGTGTTTGTGTCTGAGCAGAGAGTGAGCTGCGTGGAGTGAGTCTCTGATGATTCCCTCTGCTCGTTTCCTGCATCGCTGCACGTACATACAGTCCATGGAAGCATGGAAGGAAGTTCTGTCCCTATAATCCTCTCCGCTGTCTTTATGACTCTTTGCCTTCCTCTCTGCCTGTGTGGTGTTGCCGTACCAGACAGTGATGCCTGCGGTGAGGATGCTCTCTATCAGCCCTCTGTAGGCCTGGGTGAGGGGGCGGTGGTTCAGACCACTTTGTTCCCACAACTTTTTATTGTTTCCTTGGAAGAAGAGGACATTTCTTTCTTGTAGTTTTCCATCAGTTGTTATTCAGAGATGACTGATATTAACACGACTATTAAAACCAGTAGCTACTGTACCTTTGAGAGTATTAGTGTAAAAACTGACTACACCATCAGATCACAACAGCTTCTTGCTTTGCTCTTCATTTATTGCAGCAGATAATGATTCTAAGCAGAAATTAAAGGGTCTGGTTACAGCAGCAGACTGAGTGTAAAGAGAAAACCAACCAAAACCTTCTCTCACACTCAAGCTACAGATTTTATAAACACTTTTAAAATGGACCTGTAGTTTTCTGTGAAGGTTCTCAGTCCTTCAGGAACTGGAGGAATCTGTTTTGATCCTGATCCCGTTTTCCAGAAACCCTACAGGTCCAGTTTCCCTTGTTTCAGGTTTGTTGTTGATCTCATACTAATCACACATATGAAACAACATAATTAATGAGAGAAAAGAAATAAAGTTTGTCCCGGAGATTTACTGCACAGGACGGATCTTCATGCTGATGGACTTCAGGGAGTAGTCATTACCCTTCCAGTAATACTACTCCACTCCAAGAGCATGGATAGTACCGTCAGCTCCCCAGCGATAAACTCCATTAGCATTTGTATAGTGGCAACTATTGTACCAGAATGCCCCCAGATATAGTCTGGCACAGTTATCAGGTGAGGGGTCCTGATCTTTGTCAAAAGTGGAGAACTTCTGTCCATTGTGATATGTCAGGGAGTCTCCTGTAGAAACATGGAGAAGAAACAGCTGAACTTCATCTACAACCAACAATATATGAACAGATGTTTTGATTTAGTCAAAGTTCTCTCTGAGCATTTCCTCTTTGCAGAGCATCATGATGATCTGTGACTAAACACAGACACTGGAGAAAACTTCTTGTTCTAAGTTAATGTGTGCAGTTTTATTCTGATGGAGCTGAGAGACAATGATCTCCTGGAGAATCAGAAGTCACTGAATCTGAACATACAGGAAAAGGTTTTTTGTGTTCTTTAGAATTATCTACATTTCTTCATAAAAATGACTGAAAACAACAGAAGTCCTGAAAGTAGAGAAAGAGAACCCAATCAAACACATGAGACAGAAATACTAAATTTTGATATTTGTTTTTTCAATAAATGAATCATTTGTTCATATCAGTGAGTTGTTAAAGTCAGTGAAGCTTTGTTTCCAGTATCTGCTGTGACTTCCTTGTAACATAATGTTTGTGGTAACTGCTGATAAGAATATTTACTGAGGGGGTGGAAAAACTGATCTCCACCTGGTAATCAGACACTTTAGACTCAGACTTAGATGAACTTTATTCATCCACAAGGGAATTTGTTTGGTCACAGAATATATATTATATACACAGGGATGATAGTAAGGTATAACATGGAGTTATCTGTTACAGAAAGGTGAGTTGTTGTCCAGCTGGACTGAGAATGGTATGAATGACGTCCTGTAGCGTTCAGTGTGGGAGAGGAGCTGGATCAGTCTGTTGGAGAAGGAGCTCCGCTGCCCCTCTATAGTCTGGTGTAGTGGATGTGACGGATTGTCCATGATGGAGAGCAGTTTGTCCTTGTGTCCTCCTGTCCCTCACTGAGACAAACGTCTCCGACTCACTGCCAATGACATGACCAGCCTTTTGGATCAGTTTGTCGATCCTACTTATGTCCTTTTTGCTGGAGCTGCTCCCCCAACAAACCACAGCAAAGTACAGGGCACTCGCAACAACAGACTGGTAGAACATCTCCAGCATCTTGCTGCATACGTTGAAAGACCTAAGCTTCGTCAGGAAGTAGAGTCTACTCAGTCCCTTCTTGTCCACAGCATCACTGTTGTCCCTCCAGTCCAGTCTGCTGTTCATGTGGACTCCCAGGTACTTATATTGGTCCACTACTTCCACCTCCAGGCCCTGGATGGTGATGGGCTCCGCTGGTGTCCTCTTCCTCCTGAAGTCAGTGACCAGCTCCTTGGTCTTGTCCACATTCAGGAGTAGGTGGTTTGCCTGGGACCACTCCACAAAGTCTCCGATCAGTGTCCTGTACTCCTCCTCATGTCCCTCTCTAATACACCCAACCACTGTAGAGTCATCAGAGAACTTCTGCAGGTGTCAGGACCCAGAGCTGGACTGGAAATCAGAGGTGTAAAGAGTCAACAGAAATAGAGACAGGACAGTCCTCTGTGGTGCCCCCACATTACTGACAACAGTATCAGACAGGGAGCCCCCCACCTGCACAAACTGGGGCCTGTTAGACAAGTAATCAGTAATCCAGGAGACCGTGGAGGAGCTAACACCCATCCTGAGCAGCTTCTCACTCATCAGAAAGGGCTGAATGCTGAATGGTGTTAAAAGCACTGGACCCCCGATACACTCCGTTGGGGTTGGTTTTGTAACAGGTGTTGTACCAGAACGCCCCCAGGAACTTTCTGGCACAGTTTCTGGACCAGGGGCCTCATGTACAAAGACTTTCCTTCTAAAACGTGGCGCACACTCAGATCCAGAAGCACATTTCCTTTGTTCATCACAATCAACTTGTAATTGAGCGCACATGTTGTACCCGACCCCTCCCTGTCTACGCCCCCTTTTGAATATGCAAATTAGATTGCTCCTGCTGCAAATTGCTCTTTAATGTTGACCTGTTCAGATGCATTGTGGGTATTTGATATACCTGGCTGACATGAGGATAACTCCGTCCCACAGGGCTGGCATGGCTCTGCTCAGGGTCGACCAGCACAGTCCCGATTGGTCAGACTAATAGTTTTCACATTGATGACAGTTTCCCAGCATCACCTCTAAGTGTCTCCAGAGGATCAACAGCTGTAGAAGCCAGCGTAGCCAGACATGACGTTGGTGAAGGAACGTACAAGTTCACGATCATTTCACTCTTGATACATCTGAACTTTTCCATGAACAAGAACGTACAGAACGTTTTTGTACGCACGCAACCTTCGTACCAGGGGCAGGCAGCAGCAGCCCGTTGGTGAGCAGTGAAACAGAGAACATGTTGGCGGGAACGAGGAGCCCGAGGTAAACTTCACCATAGACATATAAACATTCAGTACAACGGGAAAAAAGCAACAAAAACTCACATGTATAAAACTAGCTTGTTTCATTTATTTTGAATAGACACCAACAGACTGAAAAAACTAAAAACCACCTCCTGTTCTAAAAGTAAAACTAGAATAAAACATCAAACAAATGCATTAGGAGGGTTCTCATACCATTCATTCATTTTGTTCACACAGAGGAAAAGAAAAAGCACAACTTCTTGTAGGGATAAACTGAGGTAGTCAGGTAGCAACTGGCAACTTTGGTAACTTCATTAGAAGAAACTAACTCAACTAACTTGTTGCACACACGTTTTTTTTCCTCGCACCAGTGACAGACATGTCGGGGTGATGCCGTCTTATGTGCGTTAGCATGTTTGATGTGTTTCCAGTGACGTACTTCACCTCCACCAAACATCGTGGGCAGACAGTCTTTGTCCGGTCCACCACTCGCTGCCATCACCGTTATGTTGCACCAGGAACCAAAGTGTTCCCACACTGGTGATTTAAATGAAGCTCCACACTTCTCTTAGTACATCTATGCTCCACACTCTCAATGACTTTTCTTCTTCGTCTGTTTTTCTTCTTCTGCAGACTAATGACGTTAGCTGCAGCTTTTAGCTCATAACCTCCACCTGGATTGAAGTGAGGACTCGACTTTTTCTTTTATTTAATAAACTACTCACTCAGACGTATTCGCCGTATGACTGCGTGCGCCGAACCGTGACGTGTGATTACGTGATAATAGTAAACCGGCCTCCAGGAACAGGGGAACCTTAATGCCGGTAGCGGCTCGTCTTCTGGGGGAGGTCATCTGACCCCAGACACACATTCCCGGACCCCTCCCCTCCTCCAGCTTAACTCACTCACACATGTAGGGCTTTGGGGGCATGCACACCATGGGGGGCGCAGCGGGGGGGGGGGGGGGGGGCATCTAAGTGCCCTCGTTTGCTGCGCCCTGGGATGACATGCTTCTCAGTTTTAATCACACTTAGTCATTAAACATATGGAACACTGACAGCACACAATCACTCATGGGGGGTGGGCTATGCAGTGTCTGGTGGGCGGGGCCGTTCAGGAGGATGGGACCCCTTGTGTGGCCTCACCTCCAGCGCAGTGTGGTCACTACCTCCCAATTTTAATGCCGGGGTCCCTGGGCGTGTGGCTTGGGCGAGGGGGCGGGTGCTGGCCCATCCCGGGCGGCCGTCTGGGGCGGCCTGGTCCTTGGCCTGGCGTATCCCTCTTTTTCTCTCCACCCCCCCCCCCCCCCCCCCTCTCAACTCCTGTCCACTCTATCTTCTCTTCACTTTCTCTCTCCTTGTCAGGTTCGGCAATATTATGTAAAGGTCCATCCATCAACATGTATAAACAATAAAATAAAATTAAATAAGATTATCAAGAGGAGCCTTATTATCCATAAAGCTCCCCTTGGCAAATCAAAATCTGCTCAGCACAACATAATGAACAGACCATTATTCTGCTTGTTTCGATGCTGGACAGGACAAAAAAAAAAAAAAAATAAAAAAAATAATAAATAAATAAATAATAAAAAAAATAAAATAAAAAAGATAATAGTAATAATAATAATAATCATTAAGATATGTAGATATACATGTTCTTTGTTTCCTTGCACATACAGCTGTATAAATGTAAGCATTGGAGTAAGCATTGGCCACTGCAGCCAAAACGATGGCGGCGTGCGCGAGTGCAGCGGCTTACGGCTCTCTAGTTTGGTGCTCAGTATGGCTGTTTTTCGTATGTGTGAGTGTTGTGTTGGAGCATTGTCAAGCAAATTTTGAAGGGAATTATGTCTATAGTCGTCAAGAACTCATAAACTGTGGATTACAACTCAATGGAGTAATTACTCAAGACTTCCATCGAACTAACAGCATCCCCACGGCAATAGCCAGACCACTGGGCTCTCTCTGGATTGTTGTCGGCTCTGTCAAACAGCGGAGGCGGCGGAGGGAGAGGAAGCAAAAGCGGGGCTGCAGAGCCGGATTACTTGCTAGGCTACGAAAACAACCCCACAAGCCACCGCTACCAAGCATATTTCTGTCCAACGCCAGGTCCTTCGTCAACAAAATGGACGAGATGGAAGTGCTGCTGGCGAAAAACAACTTTATGCGAGACTGCTGTGTACTAGTGATAACGGAAACCTGGCTTCACTCGGATATCCCCGACGCTGCGGTACAACTGGCGGGCCGCACAACACACCGGCAGGACCGTAGCAAAGTGTCCGGTAAGACAAGAGGAGGAGGACTGTGTGTATATGTGCACAACACCTGGGGTTCGAACAGCAGGATTATACACAGCCATTGCTCCCCGGATATCGAGGCTATGTCAGTCATGTGCAGACCGTTTTACCTACCGAGGGAACTGACTGTTGTGATTATCACGGCTGTATACATACCCCCAGATGCTAATGTTAGCTCAGCGCTAGCCCATCTGCACTCCACCATAAACAGACAGCTGCAGGCTCACCCTGATGGCGTCCACATCATAGCTGGAGACTTTAACCAGGCACGCTTAGGGACTGTACTGCCAGAATTCACCCAGTATGTGAAATGTGCCACCAGAGGCCAGAACACATTAGATCACGTTTATTCAAACATTAAGCATGCATATAGAGCAGTTCCCTCCCCTCACTTAGGACTCTCAGACCATATTTCACTGTTTCTTATCCCCGCATATACACCCTGCAGGAAGAGAGCTAGGCCTGTCGTAAAGACAATCAAAACCTGGCCGGAGGGGGCTCTAGCACAGCTACAAGACTGCTTTGAACACACTGTGTGGGACATATTTGCACAACCTGACTTGGATGAATACACCCAAACTGTGCTGTTCTACATTACAGCTTGTGTGGACACAGTCACTGTGAACAAAAAAGTCAGAGTTTTTCCAAACCAGAAACCATGTATGAACAAGACAGTACAGACTCTTCTCAAAGCCCGTGATGCTGCATTCAGGTCTGGGGATACAGCCAGGTACAGTTCAGCCAGAGCTGACCTGAAAAGGGCCATCAGGGAGGCGAAACAGGACTACAAGAAACAAATAGAGGACCACTTCACAGACAATGACCCAAGGCGGGCATGGCAGGGAATAAAGAGCATCACAAACTAAAAGGGCAGCAACTCCACGGTCTCCAACACAGACGCCTCGCTAGCAGATGAACTAAACTGTTTCTTTGCTCGCTTCGAGGTCAAGAGTCCAACATCGGGTGTGCTGCCTTCACCTGCTTCCAGCACCTACCATCTTACAGTACAAGAGGATGATGTGAGGAGGGTGCTTAGATCAGTGAACCCAAGGAAGGCTGCTGGCCCAGACGGAGTACCTGGGAAGGTGCTCAAGGAATGCGCTGACCAGCTTACTGCTGTCTTCACCAACATCTTCAATCTGTCCCTTGCCCAGGCCGCCATTCCATCCTGCCTGAAAACATCCACCATCATCCCGGTTCCCAAAAAGCCCTCCCCCAGCAGTCTGAATGACTATAGACCAATTGCACTCACACCGGTAGTCATGAAGTGCTTTGAGAGGCTGGTATTAAAACACATCAAAACCAGTCTCCCATCGACCCTGGATCCGCACCAGTTTGCCTATAGAGCGAACAGGTCAACGGATGATGCCATCTCCATAGCTCTTCATACAGCCCTAAACCATCTAGAGCAGAGTGGGACATATGTGAGGATGCTCTTCGTAGATTACAGCTCAGCATTCAACACAATCATCCCAAACATTCTCATCAGGAAGCTGTCTGACCTTGGCCTCTCCTCTCATATCTGCCGCTGGATTATGGACTTCCTAATCAACAGGCCCCAATGTGTGAAGCTTGGCCCCCACAAATCCTCCAACCTCACTCTCAGCACCGGCTCCCCTCAGGGCTGTGTGTTGAGTCCTCTGTTGTACTCATTGTACACCCATGACTGTAAGCCCTCTTACCCCAGCAACACCATCATAAAGTTCGCCGACGACACCACACTGGTCGGACTCATTACAGGAGGAGATGAGGCGGCCTACAGATCTGAGGTCCAAAGACTAGTCACATGGTGCACAGAAAACAACTTGTCTCTCAACACTGGGAAAACCAAAGAACTAGTCATAGACTTCAGAAAGTGCAGCGCCGACCCCCTCCGTCTCTTCATCAATGGGGACCCTGTAGAGAGGGTACACAACTTCAAATACCTGGGAACCCTGATCTCGGACCGACTCACGTGGATGGACAACACCACAGCAGTGGTAAAGAAGGCACAACAGCGCCTGCATTTTCTCAGACTTCTTAAAAAAAACAACTTGTCTGAAAAGCTGATGGTGCTCTTCTACCGCTCCTCCACAGAGAGCATCCTGGTGTACTGTGTGTCAGTATGGTATGCTGGATGCTCTGTAGCAGACAAAAAACGTATACAGAGAGTGATCAACACAGCACAGAAGATCATTGGTTGTTCTCTACCCTCACTAGAGGAAACTGCCAACTCAAGACTGCTCTCAAAAGCCACAAAAATCACACAGGACTGTTCTCACCCTGGTCACTCACTGTTTGAACTCTTGCCCTCAGGGAGACGCTATAGATGTCTAAAAACAGGGACTAGCAGGTTTAGGAATAGCTTCTTTCCCAAGGCAATATCAATTTTGAATGGAGCTAAACTTTTTTAATAATGCTATTTGCATTGTTACTCAGCACTTTACGCTCATTTATTTCTTTCCTATTATTTATTACATGCTTTCATTATTTATTACACAGGCTGCATGGAGGATGTTTGCAAGGTTGCAATGGATGGTGGGTGGATGTATTGAAACGTGTGTATGCATGTGTATGTGTGTGTGTGTGGAGGAGGGTGTAAATATTGCAATGAATGTGTTGTAAAATGGATTTTTTATTAGTGTATATGTGTTGACACACTTTACTGGAGTGGCTCTATGAATCTCATTGTACCTAAATGCAATGACAATAAAGGCATTCATTCATTCATTCATTCATTCATTCATTCATTAAAAAAAAAATCACATTAAAGAGTAGAGTTTAGACCTGCTCTATGTAAAAGCCAGCCAGGCAGTCACAGTGTTTTATTATGATTTGCATACTTTGTCTATTTTCTTGTCCCAATGATTGTCAATATTAGTAGTTAAAATCACTGGATATAAAAACGATGAATCTAAATCAGTAACATGTCAACGCTGTAATACAGATGTCTCATTTCCATGTCAGGATCTGGTTATTATAGACACAGATTCAATATTTAACTGTCATGTGTCATCACAGTAACAGCTGTAAACACTCGTGACCTGAACACTGAACATAGAAGGAGTAGAACGTTTAGAATCATCAGAGAACGTTACAGACGTTGTTTTTGGTTCCTATCAGTTTCCTGAATATATGTTTAAATGATAGACATTAACTTAGAGCACTTTGTAGAAGACATTTAATAAAGTTCACGTATCGCAGCAACGGGCCAACCCGCTCAATGAGGCGTCTATGTATATATGTCTATGAACTTCACACCCGCCACCTTTGTTTGCTTTGTTGTTGTTCGGGGTTCAGTGACCTTTGACCTCTGGTCCTTCTGCTCCAAAATGGCCGAACAGAAAGTGTCCGGAAGTTTTCAAACAAAACAGAACTCGGTTTATTAAGTGTTTATCGTAATAAAAACACCAGTTTAATTGAATTTAGATTAAAAAACACTTACGTTGATTAAAATATAGAATACAACTTCCGCTTAGCGTGAGCCAAAATAAAACCTTCTAGAACCAAGCACTTTGCTCAGGTGAAATGCATTCTGGTACATGTAGGCAGAGTTAATAACGTGAGGACTAAGAGGACATTTCTTTCTTGTGGTTTTCCATCAGTTGTTATTCAGAGATGACTGATATTAACACGACTATTAAAACCAGTAGCTACTGTACCTTTGAGAGTATTAGTGTAAAAACTGACCACACCATCAGATCACAACAACTTCTTGCTTTGCTCTTCATTTATTGCAGCAGATAATGATTCTAAGCAGAAATTAAAGGGTCTGGTTACAGCAGCAGACTGAGTGTAAAGAGAAAAACAACCAAAACCTTCTCTCACACTCAAGCTACAGATTTTATTAACACTTTTAAAATGGACCTGTAGTTTTCTGTGAAGGTTCTCAGTCCTTCAGGAACTGGAGGAATCTGTTTTGATCCTGATCCCGTCTTCCAGAAACCCTACAGGTCCAGTTTCCCTTGTTTCAGGTTTGTTGTTGATCTCATACTAATCACACATATGAAGCAACATAATTAATGAGAGAAAAGAAATAAAGTTTGTCCTGGAGATTTACTGCACAGGACGGATCTTCATGCTGATGGACTTCAGGGAGTAGTCAGTACCCTTCCACTTTCTCCAATCCACTCCAACAGCATAGATAGTACCGTCAGCTCCCCAGCGATAAACTCCGTTGGGGTTTGTATTGTAACAACCATTGTACCAGAACGCCCCCAGATGATATCTGGCACAGTTTCTAGGTACGGAGTCCTGGTCTTTGTCAAAAGTGCTGAACTTCTGTCCATTGTGCAATGTCAGGGAGTCTCCTGTAGAAACATGGAGAAGAAACAGCTGAACTTCATCTACAACCAACAATATATGAACAGATGTTTTGATTTAGTCAAAGTTCTCTCTGAGCATTTCCTCTTTGCAGAGCATCATGATGATCTGTGACTAAACACTGGGACACTGGAGAAAACTTCTTGTTCTAAGTTAATGTGTGCAGTTTTATTCTGATGGAGCTGAGAGACGATGATCTCCTGGAGAATCAGAAGTCACTGAATCTGAACATACAGTAAAAGGTTTTGTGTTCTTTAGAATTATCTACATTTCTTCATAAAAATGACTGAAAACAACAGAAGTCCTGAAAGTAGACAAAGAGAACCCAATCAAACACATGAGACAGAAATATTATACTTTGGTATTTGTTTGTTTAATAAAATGAATCATTTGTTCATATCAGTGAGTTGTTGAAGTCAGTGCCTCCTTGTGTCCAGTATCTGCTGTGACCTCCTTGTAACTAAATGTTTCTGGTAACTGCTGATCAGTGGTCTACAGCAGCTTGGAGGAATTTTAGCCCATTCCTCAGAACAGAACCACTTCAGTTCTGAGATGTTGGTGGGTTTCCTCACATCAACTGCTTGCTTCAGGTCCTTCCACAACATTTCTATTGGATTAAGGTCAGGACATTGACTTGGCCGTTCCTAAACATTCATCTTGTTCTTCTTTAACCGTTCTTTTGTAGAACCACTTGTGTTCTTGGTTCTCGTTGTCTTGCTGCATGACCCAGTTTCTCTTCACATTCAGCTCATGGACAGATGTCCTGACATTTTCTTTTAGAGTTCACTGGTAGAATTCAGAATTCATTGGTCCATCAATGAGGACAAGCCGTCCTGGTCCAGATGCAGCAGAACAGGCCCAAACCAGGACATTAGCACCCCCATGTTTGATGGAGGGATGAGGTTCTGATGCTGGAATGATGCAGTGTTGTTTCATCTCATTTAAACCAGACTGTTCTACTTTGGTCTCATCTGTCCACTAAACATTGTCCCAATAGTCTTCTGTCTTGTCCACATGATGTTTAGAAATGTTCTTCTTGGAGAGCAGTGTCTTTGTCCATCACACCATGGTTGTTCAGTGGATTCATCAACATTAACATCAGCCAATGTGAGAGAGGCCTTTAGCTGCTTAGAAGTTCCCCTGGGTTCCTTTGGCACCTCTCAGACTATTATGGAGTGATCTTTTTTGGTGGGCCACTCCTGTGGAGGGGAACAGTCGTCTTCAATCTGTCTGACTGTGGATTATTTGTGGGTTCCAAACTCTATAGAGATGGTTCTGGAACCTTTTCCAGCCTGATGAGCAACAACAACTCTTTCTCTGAGCTCCTCAGAAAGCTCTTTTGTCCACAAACATGTGTTGTGAAGATCAGACTGAGACAAATCCCTGATTTATTTAAACTAAACCAGGAACTGAACCACACCTGAGTCTCATTATATTGATGGAAACACTTTTGAACACATGGGCTCTGATTTAATCCTAGAGGAGCACCTCTCTGATATGTAATATTGGCTCATTCCTCAGAACTGAAGTGGTTCTGTTCTGAGGAATGGGCTAAAAGTCCTCCAGCTTCACAAAAGCCTACTTTCCTTCAGTGATGTAATCATGTATTTACCCACCTGCCCCTCCGTCGGTGAATCCAGACACTCTCAGTGTGTATCCAGAGGATTCTGGGTCGATGGAAAATGAGGAGTAACGAGCGTACGCCTTGTTTCCACTGAAGTCCTCCATGTCTACCAACAGCTCGTACTTTTTCTTCATTGTGAGTTGGAAGACACTTTCAAGACCTAAAATCAAACAGAAATCTTTATGGACACGTGTCTGTCCATGACGTCAACTCAGAGTCTAATGTTTGGTTCTTTACCATGACTCACCGAGCCAGTACTCTCCAGCAGCATTCCCAAAGCCCAGCTTATACTGATCCCAGGGCATGTAGAAGTTCACCGAGCCATCCATCCTCCTCTGGAACACCTGTGTGTGTGTGTTGGGGGGGGGGGCGTGCAGGAAGGGGAAGGTGGTCAACTATGTCCAACAGGTCACGTTTCCAGACCAAAACATTGTCACATTAAAGAACCAGCTGCTTTTGTAATCTCTTAAAAACTGGTGCATCAGTTGTTTCATTTAAAAATGTAAAACTCTAGACTGAGAAGTAACAAGATCTTTAATCAAGAATGATTTGTTTGTAGGAGAGCAGACACTTGACAGAAGTATCTTGGTCATATCAAAGAGGAGTTAAAAACTCACCGTCCACCGTCCTTCCAGAGAGTCCATGTCACAGTACACCTACGCACAAACACAAGAAATAAAATATGTCTGTTATTAAAATGTGTCTCCACATGCGTCCCCAGCCAGCACTTGAGATCTGATCTCAGTGTGTGTGTCTGTAAATCAACAGCGCCATCATGTGGTCAGTAGAATATTGTACCAGCTGCTGTCTCTAATGGATCTCTACCTACCGCTGGATCAGAACCATCAACAGCTGCTTGTTGACTTGGAGACATGATCCAGATGTTGGAACAAGATGGAAAGACTCTCACATGTTAAGATCTGATTTATTTATGACGTTAGTTATATTTCCAGGGGAAACTACTCGAGGCTGCATCTTCATTAGCCAGTCATCAGAAACAGAGACTGAAGGTGCCTTTGCTTAAATTGTACTCTGATCAGAACAGAAACTGTCTTTGTCTTCCCCAATCTTCACTAACACAATTAAATAACCTGTACAATATATATATATATATATGTTTGGAAAAAGAAAAACAAACCAACAGAAATGTCTGAAATGTTCCAAATATAATGAACTGTACTTTTTTATGAGCTCAAAAAGTTCTTAAATTTAAAAAAAACTGACTTGTACCAAAACTGATTATTTCATGTCAGACATAAAGGATTAAAAACTAGAGGCATAAATACAACAGCAGTGTAAAACAAAGCCTCTCACTGTTCTTTCACTTCTCATCTCTCTGATAATGTTTCTATTGACACTGAACAACAACAGATTATTAGAGAACATACCTGGACGGCTGACGTAGCTCCGATGGGATAGATGGTGTACACTCCACTTGGTCGGCTGTGGTCATCATTATAGATGTCGCTACAGTCCAGAGGCAGGGTGAGTTCAGAGCAGTTGGTCATCAGTGGAATCAGGAGGAAGAGGAGTCCGGACAGCAGCTGGAACTGAAGAGACGTTTGTTTTATTAAATTAACCGTCTAACACCAAACGTATCGTATTTGATCCATGAGTTTCTGATTCTTCTGCTCCACATCATCAACACTTCCATGTAAAGAATTTAACCCATGTCATCTGCCCCCTGGTGGATTTATCTGTGCTCTACACTCACTAGCTTTTGGCAGCCATTTCCAAAATGGCTCATGGACTTTGTAGTTTCTTCCAGGTAAATCTTTGTGAATTTTGTAAAGGTTAAGAATATTAATTGTATTGTTACTGATATTTCAACATGAATATTTACTTTATTAAAGCATCCTATAATTACTTTATACTCTATTCATTATGTTCATAAGTTGTGGATTAAATATAGCAGGTATATTTCTTTCCAATTTTTCTAAACTAATTGAACTGATTATTTAAAAGATTAAAATATTCATTAATTTATTCCATAATGGTGTAATTGTTTGATATTTATGTGAGTTATATATTAAGCCTAAAGTTGCTTGGTAATTATTGACTTTGTCCATTTTTCCTAAAACAAGTAAATATTTATATATGTTATGTGAATGACAGTGAATTGTTTAAGCTGCCACCTCAGCCTTCCTCTGTGTTCTGTGTGTTGAGCCAGTAAATGACCTTGGGCTGACATCTAGTGGCGAGTCTTTTGTTGTCGGTTGTAACACCGCATTATGTAATAACACCACATTATGTAATAATGTAATAAATTTGCACACCATTATGTAATAATTGCCGCATTTTGTAATAATCTGCCGCATTATGTAATAAACTTCTTGAACGCAATATGTAATACATTTTGCTGCATTATGTAATAAGTTATTACATATTGCGGTTGTTACTACATAATGCGGGTGTTGCCATTTTTTTTTTAGTAAAATGTAACAATTGGTGTATTATGTAAAAACCAACCGAAATTGACATTTTCATTGATTAAAAACAGCATGATAATGTGTATTTTACTCAAAAATGAAAATTAAGAGGACAGTATGTCAACTATTGCTCAGCTTACATTGTAACAATCCACCTTTTAACTTTGGTTGTGCTCATTTAAATGCACAAGGGGTTCTTTTCAATTAATATTTGCAGTCAGATTAGTCATGAGATCAAGTTTGGAGGTAAGTGCTTCTGATAGTTAACCAATTTATAAAATTGTCAACTAAATCTCTGTCTATGCTCAAGCAGCAGTAAAGAAAAGACATACAGCACCAAATAATTAAACATGGGCTGTGCACAGCAGCACCATGTAGTCTAGCCTATTCAATAAATGTCATGTTCCATGTAACCTTAACATTCCTTCATAATGCATATTTCCACCTACAGTAATAGTACCTGCATTAATGTAGCACTGGCAGTGTCACAAAATGGTACTAAGTATTATTCTGACACAAAAATGTAGGATAGCCTATATTATGCAAACCCAGAGTAAGAGACAAAAAATAGTTGCAGAACAAATGACTGATGTCGAACAGTTCATTATTTCAAATGATTTATTCTCTAAATGCCCAATAATGCCTTGTTTAGACAAAGAACAGATACCATCCTGTAGAGGTACAGACATCATGGATGAACAATGTGTAATGAACAGCAAATATTATGGCAATCTTTGATAATAGGCCTAATATCTCAATCAACTAAATGAAAAACAATCCAGCCACAGCATACAGCCTAACACGTCACACACACAATGGAACTGTAGTGGATAATAAAGTGGAAACGTAAAATTTAACAGTGTTCTAGAACTATTACACAGCCTCACTAAAGCATTTTTTTGAGCTCTTGTCCGTTCAGCTACAGGTACATTGAACTCTCCCCTTAGCTTACTAACAATGACCTTGTAGACATCCTCACTCATAGTCTGCTGCTGCCCGTACCCATCAGATGAGACCCAAAGGGTGCAGGTCAGCAGAGTGGTAAATAGAAGATCTGTGGGGGGAGGAAGTCATAATTAAATAGGGAATGTTCTACTGAATATTCAGTATATTCCATGGTAATGCTAATTCTTAATAAACTCTAATATGGCATTACCAATGTGGGAATGTGCCCTATTAACTTATGATTTCTGTTTTGTTAATAATAATAATAATAATAATAATAATGCATAGAATGCAGCTCAAAGTGCTTTACATTTGGAACATTTAACACAATAATAGAAGAAAATAACAATAGTAGACGAACATAAAAATAACAATAATATTATTATTATTATTGTTATTATTATTATTATTAATAATAATAATAATAATAATAACGATAATATATTTTGAGGCTAACACAGCAAGTTAGCCTTAGTATGTTCTTAGCATTTGTTGCGATTATATGGATTTATATACAGCTAACAAAACCAGCCATTTTGAGCAAAGTGGAGCACTATGAATGTCTATAGTAATACTGATGCTTTAGTCTAGGCTACTAGTCTGTTAGCCTACTGCTAATTCTTTAAAATGCTCAAATATTCAAAAAGGTAGCGTAGCATCCTGTCAACTTACGCATAAATGACTCAATAAACTCAATAAACATGGACCTTTTAAAAATATTTTTGCATTATTCCTATCAATAGATTCAAATGTGTGAGAGAGAAGGAAACAGAGACTGTCAGATATTATATTATATTAGTTAGCTGGTGTTGACATAGCCAAACATAAGCTAAGCTAACACATACAGTACTAGCATAAAAGGTTTTCTTTTCAAGTTCATTGAGGACACAGTATCTCAGTCTAAATTCTGCTTAGTTTGTAGTACAATAAATAAATAAAAAAATCATAGATAATAACTTACGTTTAAACATTGCCTTTCCACTAGCAGGCCTAGCCAAGCCAGAATAGACACCATGAGTCCCAATCAGTACCTTGCACGAGGAGCAATGTGAAGTAGTGGCTTAGGCTAAGTGCCTGAACAGCATAAATCAAACAGAATTCTGATAGGCAGTTCCCTCCATATACTGCTAGTTTGGCTATATGTGTGTGAAATGTGAGTCATGGCCTGTTTTACTGTAGGTAAAGAACATTGTTAAAATTCACTTTATTATTCTGCAGTTCCATTGTGTGATCAGTGTGTTAGGCTGTATGTTGCAGCTGAATAGTTTTTCATTTAGTTGATTAAATACTTAATTGCCTCGTTATATTAATACTTATTTGTAAGCATTAATTTTGAGTAAAATACACATTGTTTTGCTATTTTAATGTCAATTTTGCTTGGTTATTACATAATGCACCAATTGTTACATTTTGCAAAAAAAAAAAAAACGCAACACCCGCATTATGCAGTAACAACCGCAATATGTAATAACGTATTACATAATGCGGCAAAATGTATTACTTATTGCGTTCAAGAAGTTTATTACATAATGTGACAAATCATTACAAAATGCGGCAGTTATTACATAATGGCGTGCAAATTTATTACATTGTCACATAATGCGGTGTTATTACATAATGGTAGAAAAGGGAGGAGACCATTAAGCCCAGTCAGCTTCACCTGTGCATCTCCTCACCTGTGCACGGTGCACCTCTTTAACACCTTGTTCTTTGTCTCCTTTGAGACTTTGCTGCTGAGTCTCTCCTTTTTGTGAATTATTTATGGTTCTCCAAGTAAGATTTGTTCTGTACCATCTTTATGTTGATTAGGTTGCTGCGGTCGCCTTTAAGTTTGTTTTATTGTTATTAGGAAACAGATGGTTCCCCAGACAGCACCTTTGACTTGCAAACAATTAGCTCCCTTGGTAATGAGGTATGTGGACCTCGTTCTGAACTAGTATTATTATCCTTGGGATGTCTGGATTTATTTTATCTTGAGCGATGCACACAGTATTTTGATATGGTTTGGTTGAGTTTTAACAATGATTTTTAATATTATCTAATAAATGTATCTTTTTATTTTCTATTGAATGGGGTTAACTGCATTGATGGGTTGGAATTGGTATTTGTATGAAATGTTTCACTCATCAATTTAATCTAATCTTTTTTTTCTTTCTGTATTTCCTTTTCATAGTTTTCACAGTGCTACAGCAGACAATAAAATTTAGGCACCCGTTTGAATCTCTCCACCTCACTTATTGATACCAAGGGTCCGCTACAGTGAAAACTTCACGTCCAAGCCATTCTCCTTTGTCATCTGATGTATCATCTGAACGCAGCCTACAACCTTGGCACATGGACAAGAGCAGTAAAGGAACTGTTCCCAACTTCTTAAGGTACAGCCAAAAATGCAGTGAGAGACTTTGGACTGAAAGAACAAAGAAACAAGCAACACGCTGCATGTCACCCTTGAGTTAAGAAATAAACCTGCAGTTAGCTATCAAGGGTTTAAGAGTTAAATGTCCGGTAACGTTTACAGTAGCCCACGTATTTTCCATCCTTGAATGACACGTTTACAATGTCTCTTTAAATGAAAGGGTTGAAAGAGTAAAGTGCAATATAACCCTTTATGCTTACAGCAATTATGTGTTCATTTTGGTCACAGTTTATGATGCACTTTTGACAAGAATTCTGAGAATGTGTGAAGGGATCACTTTGTGAACTGAAAGAACCATAGCCTAGAATAGGGATGGATAACATCAAGGGTCAACCATCCAGGTCCAGCTCCCGTAAAAGAACTTTAACAGATAAGGGTCGGGAGCTGCGGAAAGAGATGGCTAAACAACGTAAGAAAAACTTCAGTAAGGCATATAACCCTTGGAAACAAGCAGCAAGGGACTAGAGAACGGAACTGAAGACATTCTGTGCACTGGATGACCTTGACAATATCCAACAAAACATAAAAACCGAACATGACACAGTGTGTGAACTCTATGAGCCTATTAGACGCAATTGCATTTCCACCCCCGAAATTTCTAAGAAAATGGATGCCTGCACCTCCCTCACAGCTGAGATCTGCAGCCTCATGTGTAAAAGAAAAGAAACTATTGAAGAGGCGTTTAATGATGAATTGGAGAAAGAGACGGTGAGGGAGATACTAAACAAAAATAATCATGGCTCCACTTTTGGATACACCAACACAGAGATAGTAATCTCAGAGGCGTCCTCAATCCATTCCTCTTCTCAATCCAAACAAGCTGAGGCCAAAGCAGTGCCTTCACTAAAACTGGCAAAGCCAAAGCAGAAAACAGAGACATCTTCAATCCACTCCACTCTCTCTGCATCTCTAGCAAACGAGCCAAGGCCGAAGCAGAGCTTGCAGTAAAACTGGAAAAGGCAAGGGCAATGCAGAAAATTCAAGCTCAACAAGCAAAATTGTGTAAAATGTAAAATGAGTGGAAAGCAAAAATGTTGACAGAAATAAAACAGAAGGAGGCTGAAATGCACTTAGAACGAGAAAAAGAGAAGTTGAGGTTAAAACAGCTAGAAGCTGAAAACGAGGTGGAAGTAGCAGCAGCCCGGTGAGGACATATAAAAATCTTGAAGGCAGTGTGCAGAATCATGGAGAAAAGAGTGAACCTGCTGAGATCCTCTCTGTGCACCAAAGGGTGGAGTCCAACTTATTATTGGAGGCTGGCTAAAGCAATCATCTCTCAGTCGAGAACTAAAAACACCCAGCCATCCTTCCAAAAACTCTCACATTACTAAGCTCATTCTGTCCCATTACCATGACAGACAACAGACACATTCATCAGTGCTTTAAGGTGTTTCATTAGCCTCAGAGGAGCGGTAGGAATGAGCTCAGAGAGGCACTCAAGCAGTGTGACGTCACTCAACCTGAGGTTTACTGGCTGATAAACGATGTGAGTTCATCTTCAACGCCCCCACAGCAAGTCATGCTGATGGTGTTTGGGAACGCCAAATTCGGACCGTGAGAAATGTGTTGAATGCCACTCTTTCTCTCTGTCCTGGTAGACCTGATGATGCCTCACTTCGAACTTTGTTCTATGAAGCTATGGCCATTGTTAACAGCCGCCCGCTAAATACAGATGGAATCAATGAGCCCACATCACTAGAGCCCTTGACGCCTAACCATCTTATTCTGATGAAGTCCAAAGTTGCTCTCCCGCCTCCTGGGAAATTTGTGAAGGAAAATATGTACGCAACAAAACGGTGGCGACGAGTGAAATATTTGAGTTTTGGAGTCGTTGGAGGAAGGAATACCTCTTGAATATTTCTACACAGCAGAAGTGGCAAGTGGGTCGGCGAAACCTTAAAGTTAATGAAGTCGTCATCATCAAGGATGACTTTCTCCCCAGAAACCAGTGGCAGTTGGGACGGGTGGTTGAACCCATTCAAGGAAGTGATGACCTAGTTCGTACGGTCAAAGTGCAAGTGGGAGATCGAAAATCATCAGGGAAACTTACAGTTGTTGAAAGACCCATCCAGAAGTTGGTGCTCCTTTTAGAGAATGAGTGACTTGGTGTTTGCTATTACTATGCCAACCTGTTAAGATTTTTTGTTCAATACAAGGATATTAAAGTTATGTCACATATTATTTAAAAATCATGTATTCTTAAAAAAAAAAAAAGCAGATTCTTGTGGTATTAAATTCATCATAACATGATTGGTGGGAGTGTGAGAGACACAATCCATCTTTGTCTGAACCACAACAGTGACAGTTTTAAGATAAGATAAGATAAGATAAGACTTTATTAATCTCCTCGGGGAAATTAGGGTGTTACAGCTGAACAAAAGTGTAAGATACAAAAAAGAAACAAAAAATAGAATAAGGCAGACAAGAGAAACTATATAAAAGTTTTCACTGTTAAAATACTGAGCCAGGTGTATAAAGTTGTAAACTTACCTTCATTGTCATAGTTCTGCTGAAAGAGATGTGATGAAAACAGTGGGAGCTGTGGAGCTTTATAAATCTGCTGCTGGTTCTCACTGATAAGAATATTTACTGAGTGGGTGGAAAAACTGATCACCATCTGGTAATCAAACACTTTGTTGCCATAACTTTTTATTGTTTCTTTGGAAGAAGAGGACATTTCTTTCTTGTTGTTTTCCATCAGTTGTTATTCAGAGATGACTGATATTAACACGACTATTAAAACCAGTAGCTACTGTACCTTTGAGAGTATTAGTGTAAAAACTGACCACACCATCAGATCACAACAGCTTCTTGCTTTGCTCCTCATTTATTGCAGCATATAATGATTCTTCTATACCCGCTTATTCCTGTTAAGGTCCAATTCTTTTTAATCTCTACATGATTCCCCTTGGGGATGTCATCAGGAGGCACGGCATCCGCTTTCATAGCTATGCTGACGATTCACAACTGTACATGGCCGTGTCTCCTGATGACACAGGGCCTATTGATGCCCTTTTTAACTGCATCTTAGACATCAAGTCACGGATGGCAGCGAATTTCCTGCAGCTCAACCAGGACAAAACAGAGGTTTTAGTCATTGGTCCTGAAGGCCAGAGAGAGAAACTTTTAACAAAATTACAAGATCTTAAACCATCTCACTGTAACTGTAAAAAAACGGGGTTGATTTTTGACTCTGAGCTTAGTTTTATCCCAAAAACATAACAAAGATTGGTTTTTACCATGTTAAGAATATAGCCAGACTCCACCCATTTCTCTCTCAGGCCAGCACGGAGGTGCTGATGCATGCTTTAATCTCTTGTCGTTTAGATTACTGTAATGCCCTGCTCTCTGGTCTCCCCAAAAAAAGTATCTCGAATCTTCAGCTACTACAGAATTCAGCTGCACAAGTGCTGACGAGGACCAGAGGGCGGGAGCACGTTACACCGGTTTTAAAATCGCTGCATTGGCTTCCCGTGCGCTTCAGGATTGATTTCTAGGTTCTTTTACTTGTTTTTAAGTGTCTTAACAGTCTTGGGCCTCCATATTTATCTGACTTACTTTTACCATATCAACCCTCGCGGACCCTGAGGTCTTCCAGCACTGGCCTTTTAACCAAACCTAAAGTTAAATCGAAAACACACAGGGAGGCGGCTTTTAGTTATTATGGTCCCCAATTGTGGAACAGCCTGCCAGAGAACCTCAGGGCCGCAGAGACTGTTGATGTTTTTAAAAAGAGACTCAAGACCCACCTTTTAATCAGGCTTTTAATTGATTTCCTTGATTTCCTTTGTTCCTCTTAATCAGACTTTTTATCATTTTTCCTATTTCTATTTTAATTATATGCTTTAACTACATGTCTTTATGTTACGAGCTGAAAGCATCTTATCTAAATTGGTCATTTTTATCCTGTCTTACAGTTTTAGTCCCTCAGTTTTTAGCTCCAGTGTCTCCTCCTGGGGGCCTACCACACTGGGAGTTGCTGCTGGTCTACTGACGGGGTGCTGTCCTGTGGGAGCAGCTCTGGCCCTGGTGGTTGGAGGGCTCTGCACCTTGGTGTGAAGCCTCCTGTCTGCCCGGGTCGGGGCTGTCTCTATGGCGATGCTCCCTGTAGTCGTGGGCTAGACCCTCTCGGTGTGGTCGACCCCCAAAGGAGGCTTTCTCCTTGCTCCAGGTCTTGGTGCCCGGCCATGTCTCTCTCTAGTGTGTACAGTGAGTGTGAGCCTGTGTGTGTGTGTGTGTGTGGGGGGGGGGGGGGGGGTGTGTGTGGGTGTGTGTGTTTGTATACGTGTGTGAGTGGGTGTGTGTGTCTCTGTGAGGCACTTTGTATTGCTTTTAAAGTATGAAAAGTGCCATATAAATAAAATTTGATTTGATTTGATTTGATTAAGGGTCGTGGGGTCTGCTGGAGCCTATCCCAGCTGTCATTGGTCTAGAGGGGGGTCCACCCTGGACAGGTCTCCAGTCTATCACAGGGCTAACACAGAGAGACACTCACACCTACGGCCAATTTAGAATCACCAATGAACCTAACCAGCATGTCTTTGGATGGTGGGAGGAAGCTGGAGAACCTGGAGAGAACCCACGCAGACACAGTTCTGTTCAATTCAGTTTTTTTTTTCCCATATATGTCTTTATTGGGTTAACAAGACACAATACATGTTCAAACAGTGAGGATACATTTCACCCATTTTTCCCCCTTTTAGAACACCAACAAACCCCCCACCCCCCAGACTAGAGTCACATTCACATAAGTAAAGTGTAATGAGTAACACTAATAATGAGCAAACACAACTCTCTCCCCCCCAAAGAAAAAAACAGGAGGGGTGAACAGTAGCCAAACAAACAAAGCAAA
Organism: Chelon labrosus; assembly: GCF_963514085.1. NCBI lineage: Eukaryota > Metazoa > Chordata > Actinopteri > Mugiliformes > Mugilidae > Chelon > Chelon labrosus. Next base: position 1,599,056 of record NC_140352.1, on the reverse strand, counting down.
CATAAAAAGGGACATTTAGACATGTAGAGGAGGAGAAAAAAACAAAACAAAAAAAAAAAGTAAGTATAACAATTTGTATATGTTGTTGTTAGAGTTCGACCACCATATCATCAAACCAAAGACAATTACTGGCCCCTTTCAAAACCCTGACTGGGAAAATAATAATAATAATAATAATAATAATAATAAAAAAGAAGAAAGAAAAAGAAAGAGAAGGTTACATCAGTTTATCTTAATTGAAACCAGTTATCTTAATCATCTAAGGAGGGGATGGAATCGATTAAGGAAAGAATGGGATTCCAAGTTTTATAAAACTTATCAGAGCACCCCCTAATACTGTACTTGATTTTTTCTAAGTGCAGGAATGACATCAGATCCTTTAGCCAAGAGTTCGGGGAGGGGGGATTCTTATCCTTCCAATGAAGTAAGATACGTCTGCGGGCTGCCAGAGATGCGAAAGCGATAGAGTCGCTTTCCCTTTTGGTGAAGTGTGTGAATTCTTCAAGCACACCAAAGATGGAGGTCAAAGGACTCCAAAGCACCGGTTTGTTTAGAGCTTTTGAAAAGGTATTGTAGAAAGAGGACCAGAATAAGCTTAATCTTGGACAGGAAAAAAACATGTGTGTATGACTGGCTGGTGACAGAGAGCATCAGTCACATGTATCACTTGTATTAAAAAAAATTTAAGTTTAGCTTTGGTAAAATGTATCCTGTGTAGGACCTTGAACTGGATTAATGTCAGACTGGCACAAGATGAGGTGGAATTAACCCTGTCAAGGGCCCTTTGCCAACAATCATCTGACAATGTACCAGAGGCTGTAGTACTCGAGTCCAAGACCGGACTCGACTCGAGTCCGGACTCGAGACAGTTTATATGGTCTCGGACTTGTCTCGGACTCGCTGGTATTTGGACTCGGACTTGTCTCGGTCTCGGCCACTGGTCTTGCCAAATATGGCTTTTGGTCTCGACCCAGTCCAGGTGTCTTTATTAGTGGTGCAATGGATCATCATTGATCCGTGACCCGGATCTTCGGTTCGGAACACACGTGATCTGCGGATTGATTTATGAAAAAATAAATAAATAAAAAAAAGCTGTGCGCATGTTCAGTCCACACACAGCAAGGTCACGGAGCGGAGGAACGGAGGAGCTTGAACGCCCCGCGTCATTTAAATCCCCTGTATGGGAGCATTTTGGCTCCCTGTCAAATATAATGATGAAGGAAAGAGGTTAGTGGATAAAACCGTGACGGTGTGTAGCCATATGACAGTGGAAACACATCAAGCATGGCCACGCATTTGAAGCGACATCACGCCGGTGTTTCACTGACAGGAGTGAAACCGCGAGATATGCCTTTTTATGTTGCACTTTAAGTTGTTTTTCATTAATTATGTTAAAAAGAAGATATTATGCCTTGTGCACTTTAAGTTGATTTTATATATTTTAATTTAATAATTTAAGTATTAATAAACAAATAGAGAAAACTTATGTTTATTTGTCTTTTTTTTTTTTTTTTGGCTGATCCGAAAAACGATACGATCCGTGACTTTTTTGATCCGTTGCACCCCTAGTCTTTATCATGTTTATAATATTGGAGGGAAAGTGAAACACTGGCCACTTGATAACCAATCAGTAGTGGATTGGTCTTTGTATCAGTTCTAACACTGCTATTAATAGTAATAATAATAATACATTTTATTTAAAAGCGCTTTTCAAGATACTCAAAGACACTTTACAGAAAAAGGACATCAAATTAGCAAAACAATGTGAAATATAACATCAAAAACACAATAAACTGAGCTAAACATTAAAAGCAATTTTAAAAAGGTGTGTTTTTGTCAGAGATTTGAAGGTAGGAAGGTCGGTACAGTCGCGGATGTGTTTGGGGAGAGAGTTCCAGAGGGAGGGGACAGCTGCAGAGAAGGCTCTGTCGCCCCAGGTTCGATGAGGTATCACCATATTTCATTCTGTTTTCTTTAGATTCGATTAGATGATATCAAGGGGAGTGGTTATTCTTAAAAATCCTGGGAGTTGTGACACTGTTTTTGCTTTTAGATCAACTAATAATAACCAAAAATGATAGTCTTGATACTGTCATTGTCATGGTTTTGTCATGTCTTTCATTCTTGGTGTTCTGTCACGTCTTTCTGTCATGTCTTTCTGTCATGGTTTCTGATTAGTCCTGTCATGTTTTCAGTCATGGTTTAGTTTCGTCAGGTCTTTTCACAGTCATGGGTTTAGTTTCTTGGATTTTTTGTTTATTGTATTTTAAGTTCTCGTTTTTCATGTTGTCCGTCATGTCTTTCGTTTCTGTCATTTCCATCATGGTTTAGTTTCTTGTGTTTCTGTTTATTGTATTTTGTTAAGTTCTTGGTTTTCATAGTCATGGTTAGTGTTTAGTTTTTTCTGTTCTGTTTCCTGTTTTATTTTGCTAAGTTCTCGACTTCCTGTTTTGTTATCTCATGTTTTCTTTTGATTACATCATTGGTTTCACCTTTTGTTAATTCTTCATTTGCTTCACCTGTGTCTCGTCACGCCTGTTCCTCATGTGTATATATAGCCCTGCCTTCCCCTTTGTCTCTGTCGTGCCATACTGCTTGTTACTGCTTGTTAGCCATGCTTCATGTCACAGTTTGTTCATGTTCCATGTCAAGTGTTCCATGCCAAGTCATAGTTTTGTTCGTGTTTTTTGAGTTTTGCTTTTGGAATTCCTGCATCCTCGGCAGCGCTATTGATTTTGTTCTTTATTAATTAAAAACCCTTTTTTTGCCTACTCCTGCCTCTCAAGTCCTGCATCTGGGTCCGAAAATCCCAACTCCCGCTACCCTTTCTGACAGGGTTTCTGACAAAAGAAAGAGAGAAGAGAACAGCAAGATAAACATCCATCTGTCATAGATACATATATCTGACTAAAGAGTACATGTGGAATCTGATGATACAAACTGATGATGTTACATGACAGTTTGAAAATGTAAGAGGAATCATAGGCAGGTTGATAAATTGTTAATTCAGGTAGGAGTGGATAACTGCAGGAGGCCATGAAGACTGGGCAGGTTGATGAGACCATGAAAACAGATGTAGTATGGAGCTTCACAGGAAACACAGTGAGAGCTGTGAAGCTTTATAAACCAGCTGCTGGTTCTCACTGATAAGAATATTTACTGAGTGGGTGGAAAAACTGATCACCATCTGGTAATCAAACACTTTGTTGCCATAACTTTTTATTGTTTCTTTGGAAGAAGAGGACATTTCTTTCTTGTGGTTTTCCATCAGTTGTTATTCAGAGATGACTGATATTAACACAACTATTAAAACCAGTAGCTACTGTACCTTTGAGAGTATTAGTGTAAAAACTGACCACACCATCAGATCACAACAGCTTCTTGCTTTGCTCTTCATTTATTGCAGCAGATAATGATTCTAAGCAGAAATTAAAGGGTCTGGTTACAGCAGCAGACTGAGTGTAAAGAGAAAACCAACCAAAACCTTCTCTCACACTCAAGCTACAGATTTCTGCTGAAAGAGACGTGATGAAAACAGTCTGAGCTCTGAAGCTTTAGAAATCACCTGCTGGTTCTTATCGATAAGAATATTCACGGAGGCAGTAGCAATTTTAGGCACGGGCAATCCGGGCTGCGGCATTTTTTCATGACACAAGGGGGGCGGCATGAGCACTTGGAAAAAAATTAATAAATCTGCATCGCTGCATGGTTTTCTATTATCTGTCATATTTGTGTGGGGTATTGGCAAATTGTCGCCCCCTGCAGGCGCCCCTGCTTGCTGAGAAGGTGCCATTCACAGAAGCTGTGTGTTAGAAAGGGAAAGAGGAGGGGGGCGCAGAGGACAGTTCGCCTCTGTGTCTCTCCCAAATTGAACGGACGGGGGGGTCCACTGTATAAAAGGGCTAAAGTCAGTCACACCTTGACTTTCTTCCATATAACGCACATTTCACTGAACATCAGAAACATCAAAACCACAACCAATAGACTGAGAGACAGCTTCTTCCCCAGAGCTGTGAAGTCAGTCATATCATATATTCATATCTGTAGGTAGTTTCAAAGATGAACATTTGCTACAACTCTATTTCGTGACAAAACATAGTTTAACCAGTCATAACTAAAAGTGTTCCTGAAAGATAGATTAATGTACCGTCTAATGACAGACATTTGGCATGTAACGGCATGTTTATTTAAATTTGCAATTCATGGATGTTTTGTATAAGAGTTATATTGTAGTCTACGTCTTTTGATGTCAGTTTCAAGTGCAATTTCAGGGGCACTTCTAAAATATTTTGGAGCATCCTCTGCCACTGGTCAGGATGAGCCACCCACCTCCCTGCTAGACAAGACCTGCCATCTACCTACCGATGTTGGAGGTGGAGATTGGGGTTGGGGGCACTCTGAGGGGGTCTCGCCCGGGGAGTAATTCAACATAGAACCGCTACTGCACTGAGGTGAAACAACCTGATCTCCACCTGGTAATCAAACACTTCATTCCCACAACTTTTCTTTTTACTTTGAGGGTAAAGACTTTAATCAAATTAAACAACTGTAGTTGCTCGTTTCTCATCCTCCCCCTGGACGGCAGTATTTATCCCGTCTGAGGACACAGTCTATCGCCTGGTTTCTCTACAAATGTTGAAATTTATTAATAAATACATAAAACCCAAAAGGAGGATGGAGAAGTCTCTTGAGATTCATGACATCAAATGCTACTGCAGAGTAAAACAAACAACACAGTGATTTATTTCCAAAGACAACACCTTTACAAAACAACCAGTGGACACTGAGCTGAGTTACAAGTAATTAAAAGAATTAAAGACGCCTTTAAGATCAGTGGTATCAGCTCAGGCCAGTCACTGACTTTTATCTGAAATCTTCTTTTTAATTCTAGTGATTATTTGGGGTTAGAGGACAGAGGAGAGAAAAGACAGAGATCACCACCAGATATTCAGCTGCTGTCTGTCTGACGTTTACTGCTCAGGACGGATCATCATGCTGAAGGATTTCAGGGAGTAGTCGTAGCCCTTGAACGTTTTCCACTCCAACCCCACAGCGATAAACTCCGTTGGGGTTGGTTTTGTAACAGGTGTTGTACCAGAACGCCCCCAGGAACTTCCTGGCACAGTTTCTGGACCAGGGGCCTCATGTACAAAGACTTTCCTTCTAAAACGTGGCGCACACTCAGATCCAGAAGCACATTTCTTTTGTTCATCCCAATCAACTTGTAATTGAGCGCACATGTTGTACCCGACCCCTCCCTGTCTACGCCCCCTTTTAAATATGCAAATTATATTGCTCTCGCTGCAAATTGCTCTTTAATGTTGACCTGTTCAGATGCATTGTGGGTATCTGATATACCTGGCTGACATGAGGATAACTCCGTCCCACAGGGCTGGCATGGCTCTGCTCAGGGTCGACCAGCACAGTCCCAATCGGTCGGACTAATAGTTTTCACATTGATGACAGTTTCCCAGCATCACCTCTAAGTGTCTCCAGAGGATCAACAGCTGTAGAAGCCAGCGTAGCCAGACATGATGTTGGTGAAGGAACGTACAAGTTCACGATCATTTCACTCTTGATACATCTGAACTTTTCCGTGAACGAGAACGTACGGAACGTTTTTGTGTGCACACAACCTTCGTACCAGGGGCAGGCAGCAGCAGCATGTTGGTGAGCAGTGAAACGGAGAACATGTTGGCGGGAACAAGGAGCCCGAGGTAAACTTCACCATAGACATATAAACATTCAGTACAACGGGAAAAAAGCCACAAAAACTCTCACATGTATAAAACTAGCTTGTTTCATTTATTTTGAATAGACACCAATAGACTGAAAAAACTAAAACCCACCTCCTGTTCTAAAAGTAAAACTAGAATAAAACATCAACCAAATGCATTAGGAGGGTTCTCATACCATTCATTCATTTTGTTCATACAGAGGAAAAGAAAAAGCACAATTTCTTGTCGGGATAAACTGAGGTAGTCAGGTAGCAACTGGCAACTTTGGTAACTTCATTAGAAGAAACTAACTCAACTAACTTGTTGCACACACGTTGTTTTTTCCTCGTACCAGTGACAGACATATCGGGGTGATGCCGTCTTATGTGGGTTAGCATGTTTGATGTGTTTCCAGTGACGTACTCCACCTCCACCAAACATCATGGGCAGACAGTCTTTGTCCGGTCCACCACTCGCTGCCATCACCGTTATGTTGCACCGGGAAACCAAAGTGTTCCCACACTGGTGATTTAAATGAAGCTCCACACTTCTCTTAGTACATCTATGCTCCACACTCTCAGTGACTTTTCTTCTTCGTCTGTTTTTCTTCTTCTGTAGACTAATGACGTTAGCTGGCAGCTTTTAGCTCATTACCACCACCTGGATTGAAGTGAGGACTTGACTTTTTCTTTTATTTATTAAACTACTCACTCGGACGTATTCACCGTATGACTGCGTGCACCGAACCGTGACGTGTGATTATGTGATAATAGTAATAATAATCATAATCATTAAGATATGTAGATATACATGTTCTTTGTTTCCTTGCACATACAGCTGTATAAATGTAAGCATTGGAGGTCTTTTTTTTTTTTTTTTTTAAATCACATTAAAGAATAGAGTTTAGACCTGCTCTATGTAAAAGCCAGCCAGGCAGTCACAGTGTTTTATTATGATTTGCATACTTTGTTAATGTTCTTGTCCCAATGATTGTCAATATTAGTAGTTAAATCACTGGATATAAAAACGATGAATCTAAATCAGTAACATGTAAACGCTGTAATACAGATGTCTCATTTCCATGTCAGGATCTGGTTATTATAGACACAGATTCAATATTTAACTGTCATGTATCATCACAGTAACAGCTGTAAACACTCGTGACCTGAACACTGAACATAGAAGGAGTAGTTAAGATTAGATTCATCAGAGAACGTTACAGACGTTGTTTCTGGTTCTTATCAGTTTCCTGAATATATGTGTAAATGAGAGACATTAACTTAGAGAACTTTGTAGAAGACGTTTAATTAAGTTCACTCCATTGACTCGTATTAGTTTGTGGGACAGAGCTGCTTCCTCCAATATGGCGGCGACGTTGACGTATAGCAGCAACGGGTCAACCCACTCAATCACTTATGTTGATTAAAATATAGAATACAACTTCCGCTTAGCGTGAGCCAAAATTAAAGCCCGCTCTTTCCTTTCAAAATAAAAGCTTCTAGAACTTAGCACTTTGCTCAGGTGAAATGCATCCTGGTACATGTAGGCAGAGTTAATAACGTGAGGACTAAGAGGACATTTCTTTCTTGTGGTTTTCCATCAGTTGTTATTCAGAGATGACTGATATTAACACGACTATTAAAACCAGTAGCTACTGTACCTTTGAGAGTATTAGTGTAAAAACTGACTACACCATTAGCTCACAACAGCTTCTTGCTTTGCTCTTCATTTATTGCAGCAGATAATGATTCTAAGCAGAAATTAAAGGGTCTGGTTACAGCAGCAGACTAAGAGTAAAGAGAAAACCAACCAAAACCTTCTCTCACATTCAAGCTACAGATTTTATTAACACCTTTAAAATGGACCTGTAGTTTTCTGTGAAGGTTCTCAGTCCTTCAGGAACTGGAGGAATCTGTTTTGATCCTGATCCCGTCTTCCAGAAACCCTACAGGTCCAGTTTCCCTTGTTTCAGGTTTGTTGTTGATCTCATACTAATCACACATATGAAACCACATAATTAATGAGAGAAAAGAAAGAAAGATTGTCCTGGAGATTTACTGCACAGGACGGATCTTCATGCTGATAGACTTCAGGGAGTAGTCATAGCCCTTCCAGGTTTTCCACTCCACTCCAATAGCATACAGAGTACTGTCAGCTCCGCGGCGATAAACTCCGTTGGGGTTTGTATAGTGACAAGCACTGTACCAGAACGCCCCCAGATGATGTCTGGCACAGTTTGCACCTGAGGAGTCCTGGTCTTTGTCAAAAGTGGAGAACTTCTGTCCATTTTGAAATGTCAGGGAGTCTCCTGTAGAAACATGGAGAAGAAACAGCTGACCTTCATTTAGTCAAAGTTCTCTCTGAGCATTTCCTCTTTGCAGAGCATCATGATGATCTGTGACTAAACACTGAGACACTGGAGAAAACTTCTTGTTCTAAGTTAATGTGTGCAGTTTTATTCTGATGGAGCGTAGAGACAATGATCTCCTCGAGAACCAGAAGTCACTGAATCTGAACATACAGTAAAAGTTTTTTTGTGTTCTTTAGAATTATCTACATTTCTTCATAAAAATGACTGAAAACAACAGAAGTCCTGAAAGTAGACAAAGAGAACCCAATCAAACACATCAGACAGAAATGTTATACTTTAGTATTCGTTTGTTCAATGAAATTAATCATTTGTAATTACCTTAAGTCCTGACCTTAATCCAATAGAAATGTTGTGGAAGGACCTGAAGCAAGCAGTTGATGTGAGGAAACCCACCAACATCTCAGAACTGAAGTGGTTCTGTTCTGAGGAATGGGCTAAAATTCCTCCAGCTTCACAAAAGCCTACTTTCCTTCTGTGATGTAATCATGTATTTACCCACCTGCCCCTCCGTTGGTGAATCCAGACACTCTCAGTGTGTATCCGGAGGATTCTGGGTCAATGGAAAACGAGGAGTAACGAGCGTACGCCTTGTTTCCACTGAAGTCCTCCATGTCTACCAACAGCTCGTACTTTTTCCTCTGTGTGAGGTGGTAGATATTTTCAAGACCTAAAATCAAACAGAAATCTTTATGGACACATGTCCATGACGTCAAATCAGAGTCTAATGTTTGGTTGTTTATCATGTCTCACCGAGCCAGTACTCTGCAGCAGCGCTCCCAAAGCCCATCTTGTAGTGATCCCAGGGTCTGTAGAAGTTCACAGAGCCATCCATCCTCCTCTGGAACACCTTTAATTAAGAATGATTTGTTGGTAGGAGAGCAGACAGTTGACAGAAGTATCTTGGTCATATCAAAGAGGAGTTAAAAACTCACTGTCCACCGTCCTTCCAGAGAGTCCATGTCACAGTACACCTACACACAAACACAAGAAATAAGATACCAAAATATGTCTCAGTTTGTGTGTCTGTAAATCAGCAGCGCCATCATGTGGTCAGTAGAATATTGTAGCAGCTGCTGTCTCTAATGGATCTCTACCTACCGCTGGATCAGAACCATCAACAGCTGCTTGTTGACTTGGAGACATGATCCAGATGTTGGAACAAGATGGAAAGACTCTCACATGTTAAGATCTGATTTATTTATGACGTTAGTTATATTTCCAGAGGAGACTACTCAAGGCTGCAGCTTCATTAGCCAGTTGTCAGAAACAGAGACTGAAGGTGCCTTTACTTAAACTGAACTCTGATCAGAACAGAAAATGCTTTTGTCGTCCCCAATCTTTAAATAACCTGTATAATATATATATACAGCTCTGGAAAAAATTAAGAGACCACTGCAAAATTATCAGTTTCTCTGATTTTACTACTTATAGGTATGTGTTTGAGTAAAATGAACATTTTTGTTTCATTCTATAAACTACTGACAACATTTCTCCCAAATTCCAAATAAAAATATTGTCATTTAGAACATTTATTTGCAAAAAAAATGACAAGTTCAGAAACTAATATTTGGTGGAATAACCCTGATTTTTAAACACAGCTGTCTTGCGTCTTGGCATGCTCTCCACCAGTCTTTCACATTGTTCTTGGGTGACTTTATTCCACTCCTGGCGCAAGAATTCAAGTAGCTCAGCTTTGTTTGATGGCTTGTGACCATCCATCTTCCTCTTGATCACATTCCAGAGGTTTTCAATGGGGTTCAGGTCTGGAGATTGGGCTGGCCATGACAGGGTCTTGATCTGGTGGTCCTTCATCCACACCTTGATTGACCTAGCTGTGTGGCAATCCTCAGAGTTGGGGAACAAGAAGGAAGCAAGTTTTCTTTCAAGATAACTTTGTATGTGGCTTGATTCATGCGTCCTTCGCACAGACGAATCTGCCCAATTCCAGCCTTGCTGAAGCACCCCCAGATCATCACTGATCCTCCGCCAAATTTCACAGTAGGTGCAAGACACTGTGGCTTGTAGGCCTCTCCAGGTCTCCGTCTAACCATTAGACGACCAGGTGTTGGGCAAAGCTGAAACTTGGACTCATCAGAGAAGATGACCTTACTCCAGTCCTCGACGGTCCAATCCTTATGGTCTTTTGCAAACCTCAGCCTGGCTCTTCTTTGCTTCTCACTGATGAAGGGCTTTTTTCTAGCTTTACACGACTTACACTGCCCCTAGGAGCCTGTTTCGAACCGTTCTTGCTGTGCACTTCACCCCAGCTGCCATTTGCCATTCTTTTTGTAGGTCACTTGATGTCATCCTATGGTTTCTGAGTGACATTTGAATGAGTTAACGGTCATCCCGGTCAGTGGAGAGTCGTTTCCGCCCCCTGCCGGTCTGTAGCTTTGTTGTCCTCAGTATCTGCTGCTTGACCTTGTTCTTATGAACCGCCGTCTTAGAAATTTTAAGGATGGAAGCAACCTGACGCTCACTGTATCCCTCTGCCAGTAAAGCCAGAATTGAACCTTTCTTTTCCTCACTCAAAACTTTTCTTTTCAACTCTTTTGGCATGGTCAATAGTTATTATTTGATTTCACTTATTTTTGAGGTACTAATAGCACTGTTTTTGCCATCCAGCTGGTCCTATTGCAACAGGATAGTGATGAACACAGCAGTGGTTTTTATACTTTTCCTCCTTAAATAAGATTTGGTTCAGGTGATCACCTAATCAGTACCTCATTTCGCAGAATGAGGTGTGCTTGTGTTGGAATTCAACAGACGCTGGAATGGAATGGCTGTCATACATGTAGAGATGCTGATTTCAGAAAAAAAATGCAGTGGTCTCTTAATTTTTTCCAGAGCTGTATATATATATATACACTATATTACCAAAAGTATTCGCTCACCTGCCTTTACTCATTCTATGAACTGAAGTGCCATCCCATTCCTAACTCATAGAATTCAATATGATGTCGGTCCACCTTTTGCAGCTATTACAGCTTCAACTCTTCTGGGAAGACTGTCCACAAGGTTGAGGAGAGTGTTTATAGGAATTTTTGACCATTCTTCCAAAAGCGCATTGGTGAGGTCACACACTGATGTTGGTCGAGAAGGCCTGGCTCTCAGTCTCCGCTCTAATTCATCCCAAAGGTGTTCTATCGGGTTCAGGTCAGGACTCTGTGCAGGCCAGTCAAGTTCATCCACACCAGACTCTGTCATCCACGTCTTTATGGACCTTGCTTTGTGCACTGGTGCACAGTCATGTTGGAAGAGGAAGGGGCCCGCTCCAAACTGTTCCCACAAGGTTGGGAGCATGGAATTGTCCAAAATGTTTTGGTATCCTGAAGCATTCAATGTTCCTTTCACTGGAACTAAGGGGCCAAGCCCAGCTCCTGAAAAACAACCCCATACCATAATTCCTCCTCCACCAAATTTCACAGTTGGCACAATGCAATCTGAAATGTACCGTTCTCCTGGCAACCTCCAAACCCAGATTGCCAGATGGAAAAGCGTGATTCATCACTCCAGAGAACGCGTCTCCACTGCTCTAGAGGCCAGTGGCGGCGTGCTTTACACCATTGCATCCAACGCCTTGCATTGCACTTGGTGATGTGTGGCTTGGCTGCAGCTGCTCGGCCATGGAAACCCATTCCATGAAGCTCTCTGCGTACTGTACTTGGGCTAATCTGAAGGTCACATGAAGTTTGTAGCTCTGTAGCAATTGACTGTGCAGAAAGTCGGCGACCTCTTTGCACTATGCGCTTCAGCATCCGCTGACCCCTCTCCGTCACTTTACGTAGCCTACCACTTCGTGGCTGAGTTGCTGTTTTTCCCAAACGCTTCCATTTTGTTATAATAGAGCTGACAGTTGACTGTGGAATATTATTTATAACTAGAGGTATAAATACAACAGCAGTGCGAAACAAAGCCTCTCACTGTTCTTTCACTTCTCATCTCTCTGATAATGTTTCCATCGGCTCTGAACAACAAACAGATTATTAGAGAACTGTGGAGGGGGCGTGGGGCATCAGTTGCAGGAGAGAGGTGTGGAGAGGGCTCATGAGAGCAGCACCAGGTGAGAGTGATTGGCACACCTGCATCCTGTTGGACTAATCACTCTCTCCTTTTAAACACAGTAGCGTGTTGGACCTGGGAGAGAGATTAGACACGACACAAAGGAAGACAATCTTGGTGTCGGCAGGTCGAGACTTAGCCTGGTCGTTACCATCCTACGTTTCCTCCCGAAATTTGATTTCGGTCTGGCATGGAGTCTGGCCAAATTGCACTTCTGCGGTTCGCGTGTAACCGCGCCAATCAGCGAACAGTTGAGTGATGACGCAGAACTCGCCTGCCGAGTTGCTTGTAGTCCAGCGAAGCTTGTAGTTCAACAGCATAGGAACAATGGCGACGGACAGAGGAAGAGACGCTAGAAGCCATCCGCGAAGTCGTCTCAACTCTCGAGAGCATCACGGAATTAAAACCAGAACAAGAGGCTTGTCTTGTCAATTTTATAAATGGCACGGACGTCGTAGCTCTCCTTCCAACTGGCTTTGGGAAAAGTTTGATTTATTAAACTGGAAGCGGAAGTGGTAAGCGTAAGAGCCTGAACTCCGGCGCACAATATACGTCATTACCAAACGTTGCTGATTAGTTAAGGGAACTCCAATGATTTTAAACCTCAAAATAAGCATCCGCCCATTACGGAGACAGATTCCTATTACATTGGGCCAGACTAACGTGCCAGACCCAAATCAAATTTCGGGCGGAAACGTAGGATGGTAACGACCAGGCTAGTCGAGACTATACCTGCAAGGACACCTATGGATGTGTAAATGTGTTGTGATTTCAACAATAAAGAATGACAAACGTCATTGCTCTGTAACTCTCTGCTGAAAGAACCCACAGTGGCATCAGGCTACGCCACATTTGGCACCCAACGTACTTCAGCAGGGGGACAAGATAAGAGATGACGGAGCCACAGCAACCGCTAACCACGCTTGCACAAATGCTAGCGGAGGTTGCTCCGCTGAACCGGGACACAGCAGTAAACATTCTACATAGTAATAGCACGGAATTGCATGACTAGTAGTAGATAGGAAATTAGAGGGCAAGAGCTCTGTGCCAGAGTAAAGAAAGTGGAGGATGCGAGAGAGGAGAGAGAAGAATTAAGGAGGACATGTTTTTGGTGCATTGTCCCCCAGCAGCCTAGGCCTATAGCAGCATAACTAAGGGATGGTTCAGTCCAGCCCTAACTATAAGCCTGATCAAAAAGGAAAGTCTTAAGCCTGACCTTAAAAATAGAGAGAGTGTCTGCCTCCCGAACCCAAACTGGGAGCTGGTTCCACAGGAGAGGAGCCTGATAGCTGAAAGCTCTACCTCCCATTCTACTTTTTGAAATTCTAGGAACCACAAGTAGGTCTGCACTTTCAGACCGAAGTGATCTGTTGGGATGATCTGGTACAATAAGGTCTTTAAGATACGATGGAGCTAGGCCTTTAAGGGCCTTGTATGTAAGGAGTAGGATTTTAAATTCTATTCTAGACTTTAAAGGGAGCCAGTGAAGAGAAGCTAAAACCGGAGTAATATGATCTCTCTTGCTAATTCCTGTCAATGCTCTTGCTGCGGCATTTTGAATCAATTGGAGGCTTTTTAAAGAGCTATTTGGAGTCAGACAGTAATGAATGACAGTAATCCAGTCTGGACGACACAAATGCATGAACTAGTTTTTCAGCATCACTCTGAGACAGGATGTTCCTAATTTTGATGATATTGCGTAGGTGAAAGAAGGCAGTCCTGGTAACTTGCTTTATGTGACATTTAAAGGACATATCCTCGTCAAATATAACACCAAGGTTTTTCACAGTAGTACTGGAGGCCAAGGTAATGCCATCCAAAGACACCACGTGATTAGATAATGAATCTCTGAGATGCTTAGGACCGAATACAATAACTTCTGTTTTGTCTGAGTTTAAGAGTAGGAAATTACAGGTCATCCAAGCCTTTATGTCTTTAAGGCATGCTTGGAGTTTAACCAGCTGATTAGTTTCATCTGGTTTCATGGATAAATATAGCTGGGTGTCGTCTGCATATCAATGAAAGTTTATGCCATGTTTTCTAATAATCTTGCCTAATGGCAACATGTATAACGTGAAGAGTATTGGTCCTAGCACAGAACCCTGAGGAACTCCATAACTTACTTTTGTATAAGTAGAGGAATCATTATTGACATGAACAAACTGGAATATGTCAGATAGATAGGATTCAAACCAGTCTAATGCAGTTCCTTTAATCTTCACGGCCGACAGGGACATGGGATATGTGCGCTGCGCTCAGCGGTGACGCGAGGTTGTCCGACACTGCAGACGAGGAGGGGGAACCGGCGGTGCCTTCACAGGAGGCTCCGCCGGTTCCCATGTTTGACTCCATGGAAGATTTTCCACTCGAGCAGTCTCGTGACGATACTCTACGCTTTGCCTTCAACCAAGTGATAAAAATTGATGGTCACATGGTGCGCCCTGACACTCAGACAAATGAGATAATTACCCAGTTGTTGGTACCGAAAAGCCGCTGGGAAATAATTTTCCAGGCAGCTCATTATAACCCGATGGCTGGACATATGAGGTGTGAGAAGACACTGAACCGTGTAATGGCCCGATTCTATTGGCCTGGCATTCGGGCAGACGTGCGCCAGTTGGTTAACCAACCAGCCATCCCGAGAGCGCCTTTGCGCCCATTTCCACTGATTGAGGTCCCGTTTGATCGTATTGGGATGGACCTCATCGGGCCATTTCACCGGAGCGCACGTGGATATCGCTTTGTGTTGGTTCTTGTGGATTACGCAACACGATATCCAGAGGCAGTGCCGCTGCGCACCATCTCTGCAAAGAGTGTGGCACAGGCGCTGTTTCAGGTTATCTCCCGAGTTGGGATCCCGAAAGAGATCCTGACTGACCAAGGCACTTCATTTATGTCATGAACACTGAGAGAACTGTACGGATTATTGGGAATCAAGTCAATTCGAACCAATGTTTACCACCCTCAAACTGACGGCCTCGTTGAGCGCCTGAATAAGACTTTGAAGTCCATGATCCGTAAGTTTGTTCACGATGATAGTTGCAATTGGGATAAGTGGCTAGATCCTCTGTTGTTTGCAGTGCGCGAGGTACCCCAGGCCTCCACGGGATTTTCTCCCTTTGAACTGCTGTTTGGCAGGAAACCACGTTTTGGACCTGGTTAAAGAAAGCTGGGAGGAAGGTCCAAGCCCCAGTAAAAATGAAGTTCAATACGTCCTGGACCTGAGAGCAAAACTCGCACACACTAGGACAGTTATCACATGAGAATTTGCAGAAAAAGTGGTTCAGGTCGAACTGAAAGCTATGTTGGAGATGGGAGTAATAGAGGAGTCCAACAGTACCTGGTGTAGCCCCATCATTCTTGTAGTCAAGAAAGATGGGTCTATCCGGTTCTGTATGGACTATCGCAGGGTGAATGATGTTTCACAGTTTGATGCCCATCCTATGCCCCGAGTTGATGAACTCCTGGATCGCCTGGGCACTGCTCGTTTTTTTACGACGCTGGATTTGACCAAAGGCTACTGGCAGATTCCCTTGTCTCCAGAGTCTAGGGAGAAAATGGTCTTCTCCATTCCGTACGGTTTGTACCAATTTGTTACACTTCCGTTCAGGTTGTTCGGGGCCCCAGCCACATTTCAGCGCCTCATGGACCGAGTGCTGCGTCCACATGCTGCATATGCTGCCGCCTACTTGGATGACGTTATCATCCATAGTAATACCTGGCAGAGCATGTGCAGCAGGTGGCTGAGGTGCTCAAGTCACTGAGGCGGGTGGGGCTCAGGGCCAACCCGAAGAAGTGTGCAGTTGGACGGAGGGAGGTACGGTATCTGGGGTACCACTTGGGCTGCGGGCAGGTGTGTCCACAGATAAGATAAGACAGCATCGATTGCAGCCTGCCCAAGGCCCAAGACCAAAAAAGAGGTGCGGCGGTCTTTGGAGCTGGCCGGCTATTACCAGCGATTCATTTCCAACTTCGCAGAGCTGACCAGCCCCTTGACCGACCTCACCCGAAAGGGTGCCTCAGATCCGGGTCCAGTGGACGGGGCAGTGCCAGGTGTCGCTTCAGAGGGTAAAGCAGGCCCTCTGTGGGGAGCCTCTTCTCCACACACCTAACTTCTCTCTCCCTTTTGTCCTGCAGACTGATGCATCGGGCAGAGGGCTGGGGGCCATTCTGTCCCACAGGTACGGCGTGTCGACCGCCCGGTTCTCTACATCAGCCGGAAGCTGTCCGAAAGGGAGGCCAGGTACAGCACAGTCGAGAGGGAGTGCCTGGCCATCCAGTGGGCGGTTGATGCGTTGCGGTCCTACCTGCTGGGGCGCCCATTCACCCTCTGCTCGGACCACGCTCCCCTCCAGTGGTTCCACCGCATGAAAGATGACAACGCTTGGATCACCTGTTGGTATCTGGCACTGCAGCCGTTTAAGTTCAAGGTGATCCATAGGTCGGGGGCACAGATGGCTGTGCCCAACGTCCTTTCCTGGTCCCATGGGGAGGGGGGGATGGGTAGTAGGCTAGGCCGGATGGCTCCCCGGCCTAAGTCAGGCGGTGGAGGTATGTGGAGGGGGCGTGGTGCATCAGCTGCAGGGGAGAGATGTGGAGAGGGCTCATGAGAGCAGCACCAGGTGAGAGTGTTTGGCACACCTGCATCCTGTTGGACTAATCACACTCTCCTTTTAAACACAGTAGCGTGTTGGACCTGGGAAAGAGATGAGACACGACACAAAGGAAGACACGACACAAAGGAAGACACTCTTGGCGTTGGCAGGGCGAGATTATGCCTGCAAGGACACCTATGGATGTGTAAATGTGTTGTGATTTCAACAATAAAGAACGACAGACATCATTGCTCTGTAACTCTCTGCTGAAAGAACCCACAGTGGCATCAGGCTACGCCACAAGAACATACCTGGACGGCCGATGTGGCTCCGATGGGATAGATGGTGTACACTCCACTTGGTCGGCTTTTGTCATCATTATAGATGTCGCTACAGTCCAGAGGCAGGATGAGTTCAAAGCAGTTGGTCAACAGTGGAATCAGGAGGAAGAGGAGTCCGGACAGCAGCTGGAACTGAAGAGACGTTTGTTTTATTAAATTAACCGTCTAACACCAAATGTATCGTATTTGATCCATGAGTTTCTGATTCTTCTGCTCCACATCATCAACACTTCCATGTAAAGAATTTAACCCATGTCATCTGCCCCCTGGTGGATTTATCTGTGCTCTACACTCACTAGCTTTTGGCAGCCATTTCCAAAATGACTGATGGACTTTCTAGTTTCTTCCAGGTAAATCTTTGTGAATTTTGTAAAGGTTAAGAATATTAATTATATTGTTACTGATATTTCAACATGAATATTTACTTTATTAAAGCATTCTATAATTACTTTATACTTTATTTGATATTTTTACAAGTTGTGGATCAAATATAGCGGGTATATTTCTTTACAAATTTTTCTAAACTAATTGAACTGATTATTTAAAAGATTAAAATATTCATTAATTTATTCCATAATAGTGGAATTTGTTAATATTTATGTGAGTTGTATATTCAGCCTAAAATTGCAGAGGTTCACTTTGTAATTATTGGCTTTGTCCATTTTCTGTAAAACAAGTAAATATATATATGTTATGTGAATGACAGTTTTTTTTTGATTGATTGATTGATTTAAGCTTATTTCGAATATGCAAACCAAAATAAAAATAAAAATAGGCAAACATTTAAACAAAGAAATACATATTCGAAAAGGAGTGAGAAGAAGAATAACTTATA
The DNA here is from genome assembly GCF_963514085.1 of Chelon labrosus. Taxonomy (NCBI): domain Eukaryota; kingdom Metazoa; phylum Chordata; class Actinopteri; order Mugiliformes; family Mugilidae; genus Chelon; species Chelon labrosus. The sequence goes on along the minus strand of NC_140352.1, from coordinate 1,581,135 downwards.
AACTCCAGCTTCATTGCAACTAGTTTAGATATGCCTAATAAATGAAATATATTCCTGACTTGAATTACAACAAAAAACAAAAACAAACAAACAAACAAACAAACAAAAAACAATACATAATCTACATATACACTTAATACAATATACACACAGACATACACACATGCACAAAAAGAAACAAAAAAAAAAAAAAAAAAAAAAAAGTGAATTGTTTAGGCCAGTGATTTTCAAAGTGGGGGCCGCAGACCCCTGGGGGGCGCCAGGGGACGCTAGGGGGGCCTCAGACAATTGGAGGGAGGATTAGAAAAATGAAAAAAATGTAATCGATTTATTTTTAACCATTATTATAAAATACAATCTAATTGTTTTTTAAATCATTATCATATAACATAATTATTAATAACATATCATATCTGAATGTTATTTGCCATGCTCATCTTTCTGATTCCCTGTCAGTCAAAACATCGTTCATGACCTCATAATCTGTGTAGACCTGGCGGTTTGCACCATTTATCAAGCTGCTTTGCTCCTCAAGCTAGCATGTAGCTAGTGTGTAGCTAGCGCAAAATGGACAGGTTTTTGACAAGGAAGAGACCAAAGGAAAAGACCAACAGCCCTGTCGTGGAGGACACTGCTGCAAAAAAAAGCCTAAGAACTCCTGGCCAACTAAAATCAGAAAATATGAGGCAGCACTTATGCTAAACAAGTGTAATAGTTATTGAATAGTGAATAAAAGTAAGAAAAAGCATTATAAAAGATGACGTTTCTTTGCAAATGGGGTCAACAGCCAGAAGCTAATGCTGTCTTTGGAGCCTTGGCATGGAAAAGTTTGGGACCCCCTGGTTTAGGCTGTCACCTCAGCCCTCCTCTGTGTTCTGTGTGTTGACCCAGTAAATGACCTTGAACTGACATCTAGTGGCCAGTCTTTTGTTGTGGGTAGCAAGGTGTAAAAGGGAGGAGACTATTAAGCCCTGTCAGCTTCCCCTGTGCGTCTCATCAGCTGTGCACCTTTTTAACACCTTGTTCTTTGTCTCCTTTGGGTTGGTGCGGCATTTGTGCTGGTGAGTCTCTCCTCTCTGTGAATTATTTATGGTTCTCCAAGTAAGATTTGTTCTGTACCATCTTTATGTTTATTAGGTTGCTGCGGTTGGCTTGAAGTTTGTTTTATTGTTATTAGGAGGCAGATGGTTCCCCAGACGGCACCTTCGACTTGCAAACAATTAGCTCCCTTGGTAATGAGGTATGTGGACCTCGTTCTGAACTACTATTATCCTTGGGATGTCTGGATTTATTTTATCTTGATGGATGCACACAGTATTTTGATTTGGTTTGGTTGAGTTTTAACAATGATTTTAAATATTATCTAATAAATGTATCTTTTTATTTTCTATTGAATGGGATTAACTGCATTGATGGCATGGTTTTTCAATCATCAGTTTAATCTTTTTTTTTCTTTCTGTATTTCCTTTTCATAGTTTTCACGGTGCTACAGCAGACAATGAAATTTAAGCACCCGTTTGAATTTCTCCACCTCATTTATTGACGCCAAGGGTCCGCTACATGTTATATATACCTGTATAATTTATATTTACCAATCCGAGAACAAATTCAGAGACACAATCCATCTTTGTCTGAACCACAACAGTGACAGTTTTAAAATAAGATAAGACTGTATTAATCCTGTGGGGAAATTAGGGTGTTACAGGTGAACAACAGTGGAAGATACAAAAAAATAGAATAAGGCAGACAAGAGAAACTATATAAAAGTTTTCACTGTTAAAATACTGAGCCAGGTGTATAAAGTTGTAGACTTACCTTCATTATGAGAGTTCTGCTGAAAGAGATGTGACGAAAACAGTGGGAGCTGTGGAGCTTTATAAATCAGCTGATGGTTCTTATTGATAAGAATATTTACTGAGTGGGTGGAAAAACTGAATCACATCTGGTAATCAAACACTTTGTTGCCACAAATTTTTATTTTTTGTTTGGCAGAAGAGGATATTTCTTCCATGTGGTTTTCCATCAGCTGTTATTCAGAGATAACTGATATTAACACGACTATTAAAACCAGTAGCTACTGTACCTTTGAGAGTATTAGTGTAAAAACTGACCACACCATTAGATCACAACAGCTTCTTGATTTTCTCCTCATTTATTGCAGCAGATAATGATTCTAAGCAGAAATTAAAGGGTCTGGTTACAGCAGCAGACTGAGTGTAAAGAGAAAACCAACCAAAACCTTCTCTCACACTCAAGCTACAGATTTTATTAACACTTTTAAAATGGACCTGTAGTTTTCTGTGAAGGTTCTCAGTCCTTCAGGAACTGGAGGAATCTGTTTTGATCCTGATCCCGTCTTCCAGAAACCCTACAGGTCCAGTTTCCCTTGTTTCAGGTTTGTTGTTGATCTCATACTAATCACACATATGGAACAACATAATTAATGAGAGAAAAGAAATAAAGTTTGTCCTGGAGATTTACTGCACAGGACGGATCTTCATGCTGATGGACTTCAGGGAGTAGTTACGACCCTGCCGGTGAAACCACTCCACTCCAACAGCAAAAAGAGTACTGTCAGCTCCCCAGGAATAAATTCCGTTGGGGTTTGTATAGTGACAACTATTGTACCAGAACGCCCCCAGGAAACTTCTGGCACAGTTTTCAGGTGAGGAGTCCTGGGGCCTCAGGTGCGAAGGCAATGTGCACACAAAAACGTTCCGTACGTTCTTGTTCATGGAAAAGTTCAGATGTATCAAGATAGAAATGTCTGTGAACTTGTACGTTCCTCACGCCAACGTCATGTCTGGCGTACGCTGGCTTCTACAGCTGTTGATCCTTTGGAGACACTTAGAGGTGATGCTGGGAAACTGTCATAAATGTGAAAAGCAATTTGTCCGACCGATGGGGACTGTGCCGGTCGACCCTGAGCAGAGCCATGCCAGCCGTGTGGGATGGAGTTATCCTCATGTCAGCCAGGTATATCAAATACCCACAATGCATCTGAACAGGTCAACATTAAAAAGCAATCTGCAGCGAGAGACGGTTTTCTGAAACCTCAATGTACAGATCATACAGTGGCTTGCCAAAGTATTCATACCCCTCAAACTTTTCCACATTTTGTCACATTACGACCACAAACATGAATATATTTTATTGGAATTTTGTGAGAAAGACTGACACAGAGTGGCACACAATTGTGAAGTACAAAGAAAATTATACATGATTTTTTTCTTACAAATAAAAAACTGAAACGTGCAGTGTGCAAAAGTATTCAGTCCCCTTTTCTCTGGGTGCAACCAATTGCCTTCAGAAGTCACCTGATGATTGCTGAATGATTGAATGTTGATCTAATGACTAAATAGAGTCCACCTGTGTGTAATCTAATCTCAGTACAAACACAGCTGTTCTATGACGGCCTCAGAGGTTTGTTAAGAGAATATTGGGGACCAAACAGCACCATGAAGTCCAAGGAACACACCAGACAGGTCAGGGATAAAGTTGCGGAGAAGTTTAAAGCAGGGTTAGGCTATAAAAAAGGTTTCCCAAGCTTTGAACATCTCACGGAGCATTGTTCAATCCATCATCCGGAAATGGAAAGAGTATGGCACAACTGCAAACCTACCAAGACACAGCTGTCCACCTAAACTTACCGGCTGAACAAGGAGAGCATTGATCAGCGATTCAGCCAAGAGGCCCATGGTGACTCTGGACGAACTGCAGAGGTCCACAGCTCAGGTGGGGGAATCTGTCCACAGGACAACTATTGGTCGTGCACTGCACAAATCTGGCCCTTACGGAAGAGTGGCAAGAAGAAAGCCGTTTGATGTTTGCCATAAGCTATGTGGGGGACACAGCAAACATCTGGAAGAAGGTGCTCTGGTCAGATGAGCCCAAAATTGAACTTTTTGGCCTCAATGCAAAACGTTATGTGTGCCGGAAAACTAACACTACACATCACTCTGAACACAACATCCCCCCTCTCAAACATGGTGGTGGCAGCATCATGCTCTGGGGGTGCTTCTCTTCGGCAGGGACAGGGAAGATAGTCAGAGTTGATGGGAAGATGGATGGAGCCAAATACAGAGCAATCTTGGAAGAAAATCTGTTGGAGTCTGCAAAAGACTTGAGAGTGGGGTGGAGGTTCACCTTTCAGGAGGACAACGACCCTAAAGAGTACATATATAAGTGAACATATAGGTACATATATGTAATTATATATGTACAAATAATATATGAAAACGGCCAATTTTATGTCTGTCACATATATTCAAAACCTATATTAGGACCTATATTAAAACCTATATGTTTATATAGGTTCTTTCTGTGTGGGTATTCATGTGTTGGAATGGCCCAGTCAAAGTCCAGACCTAAGTCCTGAAAACAGCTGTTCACAAATGCTCTCCATCTAATCTGACTGAACTTGAGGGGTTTTACAAAGAAGAATGGGCAAAATCTGCAGTCTCTAGATGTGCAAGGCTGGTAGAGACATACCTCAAAAGACTTGTAGACTTGCTGTAATTGCAGCAAAAGGCGGTTCCACAAAGTATTGACTCAGGGGGGCTGAATACTTTTGCACACCGCACTTTTCAGTATTTTATTTGTAAAAAAAAATAAAATAAAATCATGTATAATTTTCTTTGTACTTCACAACTGTGTGCCGCATTGTGTTGGTCTTTCACATAAAATTCCAACAAAATCTATTTATGTTTGTGGTCGTAATGTGACAAAATGTGGAAAAGTTCAAGGGGTATGAATACTTTTGCAAGCCACTGTATGTGATATTAACCAACATTGTGGCGCGTGGAGGACAGCTGTCAAAGAGGACATTTTTGCCTCCACTCCAGTGAGTAGCGTCTCCAATTCTCCTTCTGTGAAGTTCTTCTTTTTTCTCGTCTTACTCATTCTTATGTTTTCATTTTCTGATCGTGCAGAGAGGGGAATCTCAGGTGCAGGGTCAATTTAAATATAATTGCATATTTAAAAGGGACGTGGACAGGGAGGGGTCGGGTACAACGTGCACTCAATTGGGCTGACAAAGGAAATGTGCTTCTGGATCTGAGTGTGCGCCAAATTTTAGTTGGAAATCCACGCAAGTTTTTGCACCTGAGGAGTCCTTGCGTGGATTTCCTTCTAAAATACGCTCAGATTTAGAAGCATTTAGAAGCACATTTCCTTTGTACATCCCAATCGAGTGTACCTGACCCCTCCCTATCCACGCCCTTTTAAATATGCAAATTATATTTAAATTGACCCGGTGACCCTGAGACTCCCCTCTCTGCGCGATCAGAAAACGAAAACATAAGAATGAGTAAGACGGGAAAGAAGGAGAACTTCACAGAAAGCGAATTGGAGATGCTACTCACTGGAGTGGAGATGCGCAAAAATGTGCTCTTTGACACGCTGCCACAATGTTTACTTGAATTTGCGCATCACGCATGATCTGTACAGTGATCGAATGAAAATGTTTCCTGTTGACATTTACAAATTCATGCGATGGTGCTTTTATAGCAATATGTGTGCAGTCGATAGCTCCGACTGCTCTTTAATGTTGACCTGTTCAGTTGCATTGTATGGGAATCTGATATACCTGGCTGAAGAGTGGATAATTCCATCCCACACGGCTTGCATGGTTCTGCTCAGAGTCGACCGGCACAGTCCCGATCGGTCGGAATAATAGTTTTCACATTCATGACAGTTTCCTGGCATCACTTATAAGTGTCTCCAAAGGGTCGACATCTGTAGAATCCTACGTACGCCAGCCACGTCATTGGCCTAGGCACGTACAAATTTCCCGGACATTTCACTCTTGATACATCTGAACTTTTCCGTGAGCGAGTACGTACATAACGTTTTTGTACGCACGCAACGTTTGTACATGAGGCCCCAGATCTTTGTTAATATGTCGTTGTGATATGTCAGGGAGTCTCCTGTAGAAACATGGAGAAGAAACAGCTGAACTTCATCTACAACCAACAATATATGAACAGATGTTTTGATTTAGTCAAAGTTCTCTCTGAGCATTTCCTCTTTGCAGAGCATCACGATGATCTGTGACTAAACACTGGGATGTCTGTAAAGGTTCTCAGTCATCCAGGTCATGGTATATCCAACATAGCTTAAAAAAGGCAACTGGACTTGTAGAGTTTTTTGAGAAGACGTTTCACCACTCATCCAAGTAGCTTCTTCAGTTCTAGGGGACTGATAGTGAAGGTTTAGTGAAGGTTTTTCCAGTCTGACATAGATGGCTTCCTTTACTCCTCTTTCAAACCATTGACCTTCTCTGGCTAAGATTTGGACGCTGTTATCTTCAAAGGAGTGTCCTTTGTCCTTCAGGTGTAGGTGGATCGCTGAATCGTTTCCTGATGAGCTGGCTTTCCTGTGTTGGTACATGCGTTTATGGATGGGTTGTTTTGGTTTCCCCAATATATAAATCTGTACACTGTGACTTCTCCGGTGGGGATACACATGAAGAGGGAGGTTACATCATAGGAATCATCTTCATGTGTATCCCCACCGGAGAAGCCACAAGAGTACTAAGGGAAAGACTACTAAAGGATGACTCCTTGGCTGGTAGGACCACCTCACCCCAGACCAACTCTGCGTGTTACTCGGTCTGTGCCTGACGACCACCTATTTCCAATTTAATGGAGGATTCTACAGGCAAAAACACGGCTGTGCAATGGGGTCACCAGTGTCACCTATTGTGGCCAATCTCTACATGGAGGAGGTCGAGACCAGAGCCCTGAACTCCTTCACAGGAAACACCTCCACACACTGGTTCAGGTACGTGGACGACACTTGGGTTAAAACCAAGACGCAGGAAGTGGGACCTTTCACACAGCACATCAGTGCAGTGGACAGCATCATCAAGTTCACTCGGGAGGACATCAGCAGAGGTAGTCTGGCTTTCCTGGACTGTCTGGTGCATGTGGAAGAAGACCGGAGCCTGAACATTGAAGTGTATAGAAAACCCACCCATACTGATCAGCACATATTATTCGAATCTCACCACCCCATGGAACACAAAATAGGGGTCATAAGAACTCTTCAGCACAGAGCACAGACTGTACCCACAAGACTGGATGGCAAGGAGAAGGAGCAGAAACACATTAAACTGGCACTTAAGACATGTGGATATCAAAACTGGGCCTTTGTAAAAGGCTCAAGAAGATACCCCAAAAAGGACAGCGAGGAGGGGAGCATCAAAAGGAAAAACATTGTCATCCCCTACGTGGCTGGAGTGTCTGAGAAACTCAGGAGAATTTTCAGAAATGATTCCAGTTAAATATTCCAGTTTATTTCAAACCAGGAAATACACTTAGGCAAAGACTGGTCCACCCAAAAGACAAAACACCCAGGCAAAAACAGAGTAATGTGATGTACGCTGTTCAGTGCAGTGAGGAGAGTACAGATTTATACATCGGGGAAACCAAACAACCCATCCATAAATGCATGTACCAGCACAGGAGAGCCAGCTCATCAGGAAACTATTCAGCGGTCTACCTACACCTGAAGGACAAAGGACACTCCTTTGAAGATAACAACGTCCAAATCTTAGCCAGAGAATGTCAATGGTTTGAAAGAGGAGTAAAGGAAGCCAGCCAAGTCAGACTGGAAAAACCTTCACTAAACAGAGGAGGTGGACTAAGATTTAATCTGCCATCTATTTACAATACAGTTTTAACTTCTGTCCCCAAGAAGTTTCAGCCTCATTCACACGTTGTAACATAATGTTTGTGGTAACTGCTGATAAGAATATTTACTGAGTGGGTGGAAAAACTGTTCTCCACCTGGTAATCAAACACTTCATTCCCACATCTTTCATTTTTACTTCGAGGGTAAAGACTTTAATCAAATTAAACAACTGCAGTTACTCATTTCTCATCCTCCCCGTGGATGGCAGTATTTATTCCGTTTGAAGAGACAGTCTATAAATTTAATATGGAGAGGACGGAGAAGTCTGTTGAGATTCATGACATCAAATGCTACTGCAGAGTAAAACAAATGACACAGTGATTTATTTCCAAAGACAACACCTTTACAAAACAACCAGTGGACACTGAGCTGAGTTACAAATAATTAAAAGATTTAAAGATGCCTTTAAGATCAGTGGTATCAGCTCAGTCCAGTCACTGACTTTTATCTGAAATCTTCTTTTTAATTCCAATGACTATTTGAGGTTAGAGGACAGAAGAGAGAAAAGACAGAGATCACCACCAGATATTCAGCTGCTGTCTGTCTGACGTCTACTGCTCAGGACGGATCATCATGCTGAAGGATTTCAGGGAGTAGTCGTAGCCCTTGAACGTTTTCCACTCCAACCCCACAGCGATAAACTCCGTTGGGGTTGGTTTTGTGACAGGCGTTGTACCAGAACGCCCCCAGGAACTTCCTGGCACAGTTTCTGGACCAGGGGCCTCATGTACAAAGACTTTCCTTCTAAAACGTGGCGCACACTCAGATCCAGAAGCACATTTCCTTTGTTCATCGCAATCAACTTGTAATTGAGCGCACATGTTGTACCCGACCCCTCCCTGTCTACGCCCCCTTTTAAATATGCAAATTATATTGCTCTCGCTGCAAATTGCTCTTTAATGTTGACCTGTTCAGATGCATTGTGGGTATTTGATATACCTGGCTGACATGAGGATAACTCCGTCCCACAGGGCTGGCATGGCTCTGCTCAGGGTCGACCGACACAGTCCCGATCAGTCAGACTAATAGTTTTCACATTGATGACAGTTTCCCAGCATCACCTCTAAGTGTCTCCAGAGGATCAACATCTGTAGAAGCCAGCGTACGCCAGACATGACGTTGGTGAAGGAACGTACAAGTTCACGATCATTTCACTCTTGATACATCTGAACTTTTCCGTGAACAAGAACGTACGGAACGTTTTTGTGTGCACGCTACCTTCGTACCAGGGGCAGGCAGCAGCAGCATGTTGGTGAGCAGTGAAACGGAGAACATGTTGGCGGGAACAAGGAGCCCGAGGTAAACTTCACCATAGACATATAAACATTCAGTACAACGGGAAAAAAGCCACAAAAACTCTCACATGTATAAAACTAGCTTGTTTCATTTATTTTGAACAGACACCAATAGACTGAAAAAACTAAAACCCACCTCCTGTTCTAAAAGTAAAACTAGAATAAAACATCAACCAAATGCATTAGGAGGGTTCTCATACCATTCATTCATTTTGTTCATACAGAGGAAAAGAAAAAGCACAACTTCTTGTCGAGATAAACTGAGGTAGTCAGGTAGCAACTGGCAACTTTGGTAACTTCATTAGAAGAAACTAACTCAACTAACTTGTTGCACACACGTTTTTTTTCCTCGTACCAGTGACAGACATATCGGGGTGATGCCGTCTTATGTGGGTTAGCATGTTTGATGTGTTTCCAGTGACGTACTCCACCTCCACCAAACATCATCGGCAGACAGTCTTTGTCCGGTCCACCACTCGCTGCCATCGTTATGTTGCACCGGGAAACCAAAGTGTTCCCACACAGGTGATTTAAATGAAGCTCCACACTTCTCTTAGTACATCTATGCTCCACACTCTCAGTGACTTTTCTTCTTCGTCTGTTTTTCTTCTTCTGTAGACTAATGACGTTAGCTGGCAGCTTTTAGCTCATTACCACCACCTGGATTGAAGTGAGGACTCGACTTTTTCTTTTATTTATTAAACTACTCACTCGGACGTATTCACCGTATGACTGCGTGCACCGAACCGTGACGTGTGATTATGTGATAATAGTAATAATAATCATAATCATTAAGATATGTAGATATACATGTTCTTTGTTTCCTTGCACATACAGCTGTATAAATGTAAGCATTGGAGTTTTTAAAAAAATCACATTAAAGAGTAGAGTTTAGACCTGCTCTATGTAAAAGCCAGCCAGGCAGTCATAGTGTTTTATTATGATTTGCATACTTTGTTAATGTTCTTGTCCCAATGATTGTCAATATTAGTAGATAAAATCACTGGATATAAAAACGATGAATCTAAATCAGTAACATGTCAACGCTCTTAAAGCCCGCTCTTTCCTTTCAAAATAAAAGCTTCTAGAACTTAGCACTTTGCTCAGGCGAAATGCATTCTGGTACATGTAGGCAGAGTCAATAACGCGAGGACTAAGAGGACATTTCTTTCTTGTGTTTTTCCATCGGTTGTTATTCAGAGATGACTGATATTAACACGACTATTAAAACCAGTAGCTACTGTACCTTTGAAAGTATTAGTGTAAAAACTGACCACACCATCAGACCACAACAGCTTCTTGCTTTGCTCCTCATTTATTGCAGCTGATAATGATTCTAAGCAGAAATTAAAGGGTCTAGTTACAGCAGCAGACTGAGTGTAAAGAGAAAACCAACCAAAACCTTCTCTCACACTCAAGCTACAGATTTTATTAACACTTTTAAAATGGACCTGTAGTTTTCTGTGAAGGTTCTCAGTCCTTCAGGAACTGGAGGAATCTGTTTTGACCCTGATCCTGTCTTCCAGAAACCCTACAGGTCCAGTTTCCCTTGTTTCAGGTTTGTTGTTGATCTCATACTAATCACACATATGAAACAACATAATTAATGAGAGAAAAGGAATAAAGTTTGTCCTGGAGATTTACTGCACAGGACGGATCTTCATGCTGATGGACTTCAGGGAGTAGTCAAAGCCCTTCCAGGTACTCCACTCCACTCCAACAGCAAAGAGAGTACTGTCAGCTCCCCAGCGATAAACTCCGTTGGGGTTTGTTTGGTGACAATTATTGTACCAGAACGCTCCCAGATATAGTCTGGCACAGTTATCAGGTGAGGGGTCCTGGTCTTTGTCAAAAGTGGAGAACTTCTGTCCATTGTGATATGTCAGGGAGTCTCCTGTAGAAACATGAAACAGATGAACTTCATCTACAACCAACAAAATTTATTTTTGCACAAAGATATTGCTACGCAGACGACACCCAGCTATATTTATCCATGAAACCAGATGAAACTAATCAGCTGGTTAAACTCCAAGCATGCCTTAAAGACATAAAGGTTTGGATGACCTGTAATTTCCTACTCTTAAACTCAGACAAAACAGAAGTCATTGTATTTGGTCCTAAGCATCTCAGAGATTCATTATCTAATCACGTGGTTTCTTTGGATGGCATTACCTTGGCCTCCAGCACTACTGTGAAAAGCAGAGGTGGCAAGTAACGAAGTAGAAATACTTCGTTACTGTACTTAAGTAGATTTTTCAGGTATCTGTACTTTACTTGAGTATTTCTTTTTCTGACGACTTTTTACTTTTACTCCCTACATTTGTACACAAATATCTGTACTTTCTACTCCTTACATTGGAAAAACAGGCTTGTTACTTTTTTAACCTCCAGGGATGACAAGACTCAAAAGACGTGACATGATCGGTAGTGATGTTACGAGACGTGTCGAGGCTTCGAAGCGTGTGTCGAGAATGGAGGCGGGGTTTCCGCGAAGCGCGTATCGAGGCTTGCTTCATTTAGGGGAGGGGCCAAAAATAATGACGTCCGAAGCCTCGCTGCCCGGCTGTACCACGTGACTGATTCAGAAAGTGGTTCGGATTTTGCCGCGAGGTTTGACAGCACTATAAACCCCTCGGGGTTTTTGATAGAGTGTCAAGTTGCGGAGTTTGGATAGAGTTTATATAATTTGGAGATAGTTTGGAGAGTTTAAAAAGAGAGATATAGTTTGAAGATTTAGGAGAGTGAGGAGAGAAAGATAGGTAAGAGGATGGAGCCAGCTAGGAAGAGACATATTGAGTGCCCTCTTCCTAGTTCCGCAAGCACTTTCACTTTCCTCTGCCTGTTTAAGCCCATGCCATTTGCCTAAAGTGACGGAAAAACACACAACCTGCCATATCATATCATACTACCATTTTGGGAAAAGTTACACACACAATATATATTGTGTGTTTTATTCAAAAAATATCATACACCTGTGATAATTTAAGTAGAGAAATTATTTGGTCATACACTTTTTTGTAATTCATAGTCATTCCCAAGAGCCATTACAGATAGTGATGGCCCTCTGACACCCGAGGCTCCGACACATGCGCCGTAGCTCATGAAGCAATTGTATCGAACTACTGTGCCGAGGCGTGGTTCGTTCGAAGCAGCTGAGTGACGTCCGAAGCAGTTCAAGTGCTTCGAGTGACGTCCGAAGCACTTGAACTGCTTCAGACGTCACTCAAGTGCTTCAGACGCTTCAGCAGCAAACGAATCACCTGAGGGGTTCGGTTTGTCATGTGAATCACTTGGCGGATCGAGTGTGTTCAGGGATTTCCCGGATACCCTATTTGGTGGTGCTCATTTGAATGTTTCTTTGCAGAGTGGTTTGTTGCTGTAGTTGGAGTTAGTTGCGTATTTTGTGGAGATAGATCGTAATTAGAGATTCAGAGAGAAATAGATAAATTAGTTACATAGTTAGATAACACTGTACTGATAGATAGACATAGTTACATAGATAGTCCTAAATAGCGTTATATAGATAAGACAGAGAGAGAGAGATACAGATAAGATATAGATATATATCTAATATAAAACTATAGCCCAAAACTATACACGCACTTCTGACTATATATAGTAACACTACTAAACCATGATACCAAGAGCAAAAGAAAATAGTTGACGTAAGCGCTGAAACATAAACATTAATGCAAATTAATGACGGTCCACAAAGTGTAGTAGTGACGTAATGAAAATGGTCCAACGACAACCAAGCGCCATTAACGGGTTTAGTGGTACACTGTGAAATCACCGGTGTTTCGTTATTGAATCAAGGGATCGATTCCCATTGTTTGTTTGTTTTTTTTATTTTTTATTGTTAGTATGTATATAATTTTCTTATAATCAACTTTAAACCACATATCCATGTAACGTAGTCGAATAGGAATGTGCATGGCGGATCAAGTCCCACACAAGCATGAACCAGTATGACACGTCTCCATTGCACTACATTTTATTGTCCACTAGATACAAAAAATAGAGCACGGAGTCACTGAAGCTTCGAGTAATGAACCTTTTTTTAATCACGTGTCGAGGCTTCAACAAAACCTCGATTGCCCATCACTAATTACAGACACAAAAAAATCAATGCATCACACATTATGTGGTTATACACCTGGCCAGTAGGTGGTTTCATGTGCACATGAAGCTTCGAGAAATGAACCCTTTCTCGAACCAGTTGGCTCAAGTGGTTCGATGCCTCATGAGGCTTCATCTCGCCATCACAAATGATCGGACATGACTAGAGCATCGGACGAGAGAAGGAAGGTCGATGATGCTCTTTCCTGTGTTCTTCTTCTACTGTTTTGAACAGGCAGCCTGTTGGTTAGTTTGAGCTCTGCTGCCACCTAGTGACTGGAGGCTTGTTTTTCGTTCAAGCATCAATAGAGACATTAATACTGAAAGTCCACCTGACCCCACTATTTGAGAACTACTGGTCTAATGTGAAAAAAAATAAAAATAAAAACAAATTCAGGTATGGTGTGGTTTCTGTAGCTATCATTAGCTTTTTGAGGATTTTTTTGGATGCTAGTTTACAACATTCGCAATGCTATGGGAACACACCGTTTTGATAGTTTATAGCTAACACTAGCTAGCGGTTTAAAAACAACAACCCAGTAACCTTCAGTTTATTATTAAAAATTATTCAGATGCTCATGCAGGACATCTGGTCAATTAAGTCTAGATTATTCTGATGGAACGTTTTCATTTTGCAAAATTATCAACGGATGAATTGTTTCATTAATGGCAACATCATTTTTACTTCTTACTTAAGTACATTTCAGAACCTGTACTTTCTTACTTTTACTTGAGTAAAGGAGTTGAATCAGTACTTTTACTTTTACCAGAGTACTTTTTTACACAAGTATCCATACTTTTACTTAAGTACAGTATGTGAATACTTTTGCCACCTCTGGTGAAAAGCCTTGGTGTTATATTTGAAGAGGATATGTCCTTTAAATGTCACATAAAGCAAGTGACCAGGACTGCCTTCTTTCACCTGCGTAATATCGTCAAAATTAGGAACATCCTGTCTCAGAGTGATGCTGAAAAACTAGTTCATGCATTTGTGTCGTCCAGACTGGATTACTGTAATTCATTACTGTCTGGCTCCAAATAGCTCTGTAAAAAGCCTCCAATTGATTCAAAATGCCGCAGCAAGAGCATTGACAGGAATTAACCAGAGAGATCAGATTACTCCAGTTTTAGCTTCTCTTCATTGGCTCCCTTTAAAGTCTAGAATAGAATTTAAAATCCTCCTTCCATCCAAGGCCCTTAAAGGCCTAGCTCCATCGTATCTTAAAGACTTCATTGTACCAGATCATCCCAACAGATCATCTCAAAGTGCAGGCCTACTTGTGGTTCCTAGAATTTCAAAAAGTAGAATGGGAGGCAGAGCCTTCAGCTATCAGGCTCCTCTCCTGTGGAACCAGCTCCCAGTTTGGGTTCAGGAGGCAGACACCCTCTCTATTTTTAAGGTCCGGCTTAAGACTTTCCTTTTTGATCAAGCTTATAGTTAGGGCTGGACTAAACCATCCCTTAGTTATGCTGCTATAGGCCTAGGCTGCTGGGAGACGATGCACCAAACACATGTCCTCCTTCTTTCTTCTCTCTCCTCTCTCGCATCCTCCACTTTCTTTTCTCTGGCACAGAGCTCTTGCCCTCTAATTTCCTATCTACTACTAGTCATGTAATTCTGTGCTATTACTATGTAGAATGTTTACTGCAGAATGTCTTATATTTCCAGTTATTTTTCCTCCCTATATTTTCTCAGAGTATGGTTATTCTTTTTTTTTGTATATTTTTTGATATATATTTTTTAAATTTTTGTATTTGTGTTTTTTTTGCCCTGTCAAAGTTGTCACTGTCTTCTCTATATATATTTTTGCCAAATTCTGTGCTACTGGAACAAGGAAATTTCCCACATGTGGGATTAAATAAACGTCTTATGTCTTATGTCTTATGTCTTATCAGCCTGCCCAGTCTTCATGGAATCCTGTAGTTTTCCACTCCTACCTGAATGAACAATTCTCCAACATTTTCAAACTGTCATGTAACATCATACGTTTGTATCATAAGATTCCACATGTACGCTTTAGTCAGATATGTGTATCTATGACAGATGTATGTTTATCTTGCTGTTCTCTTCTCTCTTTCTTCTGTCTGTACCCGGCTGGCCTTAGGCATCATGATGATGATCTGTGACTAAACACTGGGACACTGGAGAAAACTTCTTGTTCTAAGTTAATGTGTGCAGAAGACTACTGGGACAATGTTTAGTGGACAGATGAGACCAAAGTAGAATAGTCTGGTTTAAATGAGATGAAACAACACTGCATCATTCCAGCATCAGAACCTCATCCCTCCATCAAACATGGGGGTGCTAATGTCCTGGTTTGGGCCTGTTCTGCTGCATCTGGACCAGGACGGCTTGTCCTCATTGATGGACCAATGAATTGTGAATTCTACCAGTGAACTCTAAAAGAAAATGTCAGGACATCTGTCCATGAGCTGAATGTGAAGAGAAACTGAGTCATGCAGCAAGACAACGAGAACCAAGAACACAAGTGGTTCTACAAAAGAACGGTTAAAGAAGAACAAGATGAATGTTTAGGAACGGCCAAGTCAAAGTCCTGACCTTAATCCAATAGAAATGTTGTGGAAGGACCTGAAGCAAGCAGTTGATGTGAGGAAACCCACCAACATCTCGGAACTGAAGTGGTTCTGTTCTGAGGAATGGGCTAAAATTCCTCCAGCTTCACAAAAGCCTACTTTCCTGTGATGTAATCATGTATTTACCCACCTGCCCCTCCGTCAGTGAATCCAGACACTCTCAGTGTGTATCCGTAAGATTCTGGTTCGATGGAAAACAAGGAGTAACGAGCATATGCCTTATTTCCATCGAAGTCCTCCATGTCTACCAACAGCTCGTACTTTTTCCTCAGCGTGAAGTGGTAGATATTTTCAAGCCCTAAAATCAAACAGAAATCTTTATGGACACGTGTCTGTCCATGATGTCAACTCAGAGTCTAATGTTTGGTTCTTTATCATGACTCACCGAGCCAGTACTCTCCAGCAGCGTTCCCAAAGCCCAGCTTGTACTGATCCCAGGGCCTGTAGAAGTTCACCGAGCCATCCATCCTCCTCTGGAGCACCTTTAATTAAGAATGATTTGTTGGTAGGAGAGCAGACAGTTGACAGAAGTATCTTGGTCATATCAAAGAGGAGTTAAAAACTCACCGTCCACCGTCCTTCCAGAGAGTCCATGTCACAGTACACCTACACACAAACACAAGAAATAAAATACTAAAATATGTCTGCTATTAAAATGTGTCTCCACATGCGTCCCCAGCCAGCACTTGAGATCTGATCTCAGTTTGTGTGTCTGTAAATCAGCAGCGCCATCATGTGGTCAGTAGAATATTGTAGCAGCTGCTGTCTCTAATGGATCTCTACCTACCGCTGGATCAGAACCATCAACAGCTGCTGGTTGACTTGGAGACATGATCCAGATGTTGGAACAAGATGGAAAGACTCTCACATGTTAAGATCTGATTTATTTATGATGGTAGTTATGTTTCCAGGGGAGACTACTCAAGGCTGCAGCTTCATTAGCCAGTCGTCAGAAACAGAGACTGAAGGTGCCTTTGCTTAAATTGCAGTCTGATCAGAACAGAAACTGTCTTTGTCGTCCCCAATCTTCACTAACACAATTAAATAACCTTTATAATATAAATTAGGATGTACTTCCTGCGGCAGCTGAAGAAATTCAACCTGCCACAGACAATGATGGTTCACTTCTACACTGCCATCATTGGGTCCATCCTCACCAGCTCCATCACCACCTGGTATGCTGCAGCCTCTGCTAAGGACAAGAGCAGACTGCAGCGTGTCTTTCTCTCTGCAGAGAAGGTGATTGGCTGCAGTCTGAAGTCTCTCGACGAGCTGGACGCTTCCAGGACTCTGAAGCAGCTAAGATTGTGTCTGATCCCTCTCACCCTGGACACGGATTATTCAACAGACTCGACTCCCCTCTGGCAGACGGCTGAGATCCATCGAGTGTAGAACCACTCGCATGGCGAACAGTTTTTTCCATCCGCAGTGCATCTGCTGAACAATGCCAAGCCCCCCCATGAACACATCAAACCCACTACCATCCCACAGTAAATGTTCTGGTGGAATATATATATATATATATATACTGTGTATTTATTTTTGTATTTTTTGTATTTCATTTTATTTTATGCGTACCAACACCAAAGCAAATTCCTTGTATGTACAAACATGCTTGGCAATAAAGTCTTTTCTGATTCTGATTCTGATATAATATATATATATGTTGGAAAAAGAAAAAGAAAAACAAACCAACAGAAATGTCTGAAATGTTCCAAATATAATGAACTGTACTTTTTTAAGAGCTCAAAAAGTTCTTAAATTAAAAAAAAAAACTGACTTGTACCAAAACTGATTATTTCATGTCAGGCATAAAGGATTAAAATCTAGTAGTATAAATACAACAGCAGTGTAAAACAAAGCCTCTCACTGTTCTTTCACTTCTCATCTCTCTGATAATGTTTCCATCATCTCTGAACAACAAACAGATTATTAGAGAACATACCTGGACGGCCGATGTGGCTCCGATGGGATAGATGGTGTACACTCCACTTGGTCGGCTGTGGTCATCATTATAGATGTCGCTACAGTCCAGAGGCAGGGTGAGTTCAAAGCAGTTGGTCAACAGTGGAATCAGGAGGAAGAGGAGTCCGGACAGCAGCTGGAACTGAAGAGACGTTTGTTTTATTAAATTAACCATCTAACGTGTAGAGTTTTTTTTTTTTTTTTTTTGAGAAGACGTTTCATCTGAGTAGCTTCTTCAGTTCTAGGGGACTGGTGGGAAGTCTGAGGTTTAAATAGGAACTCCTCCTGAAACTTGCTTCTGATCTTAACAAGCAGAAACCAGTACAGTTAATGTCCATTAACGACTGGGTACTGACCTGTTGTCTCTAACGACTCTTGTCCGTCAGAGGCTCCAGTGTCAGACGTGAATAGGGCTGAAACTTCTTGGGGACAGAAGTTAAAACTGTATTGTAAATAGATGGCAGATTAAATCTCAGTCCACCTCCTCTGTTCAGAGAAGGTTTTTCCAGTCTGACATAGATGGCTTCCTTTACTCCTCTTTCAAAACCATCGCTCTTCTCTGGCTAAGATTTGGACGTTCTTTGTCCTTCAGGAGTAGGTGGACCGCTGAATCATTTCCTGATGAGCTGGCTCTCCTGCGTTGGTACATCCGTTTATGGATGGGTTGTTTGGTTTCCCCGATGTATAAGTCTATACACTTTTCACTGCACTGAACAGCGTACATCACATTACTCTGTTTCTGCCTGGGTGTTTCCCCTAGAACTGATGAAGCTACTCGGATGAGTGGTGAAACGTCTTCTCAAAAAAAAAAAAAAAAAAAAACTCTACAAGTCCAGTTGCCTTTTTTGAACCTTTTTTGGATAAACCATGACCTGGATGACTGAGAAACTTCACAGACAAACCGTCTAATGCTAAGAATATTAATTAAATTGTTACTTGTATTTCAACATGAATATTTACTTTATTAAAGCATCCTATAATTACACTTTATTCATTATGTTCATAAGTTGTGGATCAAATATAGCAGGTATATTTCTTTCCAAAATTTTCTAAACTAATTGAACTGATTATTTAAAAGAGTCAAACATTCATATACATATATATGTATACATATATGTATATATGTGCATATATATATATATACACACACACATATAGATATACATACACACACACACACACACACACACACATATATATATATTAAATGTGTGTGTGTGTGTATATATATATATATACACACACACACACATTTAGTAATCAATTTATTCCATATTAGTGTAATTGTTTGATGTTTGTGTGAGTTGTATATTCAGCCTAATGTTGCAGAGGTTCACTTGGTAATTATTGTTATCCTCCAAGTAAATATTCATTCATTCATTCATTCATTCATCTTCTATACCCACTTATTCCTGTGAAGGGTCACGGGGGGCTGGACCCTATCCCAGCTGTCATTGGTCTAGAGGGGGGGTCCACCCTGGACAGGTCTCCAGTCTATCACAGGGCTAACACAGAGAGACACACACACCTACGGCCAATTTAGAATCACCAATGAACCTAACCAGCATGTCTTTGGACGGTGGGAGGAAGCTGGAGAACCTGGAGAGAACCCACGCAGACACAGAGAGAACATGCAGACTACACACAGAAAGGAACCAGTCGGCCTGGATTAGAACCCAGAACTTTCTGGCTGTGAGGGATCATTGCTAACAACCTCACCACTGTGCCGCCCCCCAAGTAAATATGTATATGTTATATATTATACCTGTATAATTTATATTTACCAATCAGAGGACAAATTCAGAGAACCACAACACTGACAGTTTTCACTGTTAAAATACTGAGCCAGGTGTATAAAGTTGTAGACTTACCTTCATTGTGAGACTTCTGCTAAAAAAGATGTGATGAAAACAGTGGGAGCTGTGGAGCTTTATATATCAGCTGTTGGTTCTTATTGATAAGAATATTCACTGAGCGGGTGGAAAAACTGAATCACATCTGGTAATCAAACCTTGTTCCCACAACATTTTATTTTTTCTTTGGCAGAAGAGGACATTTCTTTCTTGTGGTTTTCCATCAGTTGTTATTCAGAGATGACTGATATTAACACGACTATTAAAACCAGTAGCTACTGTACCTTTGAGAGTATTAGTGTAAAAACTGACCACACCATCAGATCACAACAGCTTCTTGCTTTGCTTCTCGTTTATTGCAGCAGATAATGATTCTAAGCAGAAATTAAAGGGTCTGGTTACAGCAGCAGACTGAGTGTAAAGAGAAAACCAACCAAAACCTTCTCTCACACTCAAGCTACAGATTTCTGCTGAAAGAGACGTGATGAAAACAGTCTGAGCTCTGAAGCTTTATAAATCAGCTGCTGGTTCTTATCGATAAGAATATTCACTGAGTGGGTGAAACAACCTGATCTCCACCTGGTAATCAAACACTTCATTCCCACAACTTTTATTTTTACTTTGAGGGTAAAGACTTTAATCAAATTAAACAAATGTAGTTGCTCGTTTCTCATCCTCCCCCTGGACGGCAGTATTTATCCCGTCTGAGGACACAGTCTATCGCCTGGTTTCTCTACAAATGTTGAAATTTATTAATAAATACATAAAACCCAAAAGGAGGATGGAGAAGTCTCTTGAGATTCATGACATCAAATGTTACTGCAGAGTAAAACGAACAACACAGTGATTTATTTCCAAAGACAACACCTTTACAAAACAACCAGTGGACACTGAGTTGAGTTACAAGTAATTAAAAGAATTAAAGACGCCTTTAAGATCAGTGGTATCAGCTCAGTCCAGTCACTGACTTTTATCTGAAATCTTCTTTTTAATTCTAGTGATTATTTGGGGTTAGAGGACAGAGGAGAGAAAAGACAGAGATCACCACCAGATATTCAGCTGCTGTCTGTCTGACGTCTACTGCTCAGGACGGATCATCATGCTGAAGGATTTCAGGGAGTAGTCGTAGCCCTTGAACGTTTTCCACTCCAACCCCACAGCGAAGAGGGTGCCGTCGACCCCAGAGCGATAAACTCCGTTGGGGTTGGTTTTGTGACAGGCGTTGTACCAGAACGCCCCCAGGAACTTTCTGGCACAGTTTCCGGACCAGGAGTCCTGGTCTTTGTCGAAGGTGGTGAACTTCTGTCCGTTGTGACTACTCAGGGCGTCTCCTGGAGAAACATGGACAACCGGACCATAAAGTACAGACCTGGATTAAAGGTAAATTCACTGGCTCCATGTACATTTTGGCATTTCAAGTTTGGTTTTAGACTCTAAAATAAAAAATAAAAAAATGAGTAAATTTAGGGTTTGATCGAGTTTCTGTTTAAAAAGCAAAAACAAGTAAATGTCCCTTTGGTCCTTTAATCTATGAAATGGTAAAAAAGAAACCAGTGGTTATTAGATTCATGTAAAATCAGAAGTTTTTGTAGAAGAAGAAGAAGAAGAAGTTTCCATCAGTGATTTCAGATCTTTTCTGTTGGTCTAAACGGAGCATGGACATGACTCTGGAACAATATTCAGATGTAATTTTAGACTTTCTGACTCAAGGTATCTGGTCATCTGGAGAAGAACCAGGTTTATTTAGAGCTGAACACAATGATCCATGGACCAGAGAGACCTGGACCAGAGAGACCTGGAGAGACCTGGACCAGTGGTCACAATGGAGACTACTTCCTGGACTAAAGAGACCTGGACCAGTGGTCACAATGGAGACTTCTTCCTGGACCAGAGAGACCTGGACTAGTGGTCACAATGAAGACTTCTTCCTGGACTAGAGAGACCTGGACCAGAGAAACCTGGACCAGTGGTCACCATGGAGACTACTTCCTGCTTCACTCAAGGACAAGAAATCACTTCAGGAGAAACAACATTAAGACTGAGATTAAGTTTCTCTGTTTACTTTTAGACTAAAGAATAAAATATTTTTTTGTTTTTGCTTTTTAAATTGAAAATCTATTTATTTATTTATTTTTTTAATCTTTTTATTTTATTTTAGAGTTTAAAACCAAACTTGAAATAACATTTGTTTCCATGACTCATTATGATATTATTACTTTAGTTCTTCTGATCAATGATCTAGAGCTCCTTTAGGAAATTAACAAATAATAATAATAATTTTTACTGTGAGCTGCCACCTGTGCTGCACCCGGGGTTAGGTTCTTAGTCAAGGGACCTCACCTGTTGACATAGGAGGATTAAAACCTATGACCCTTTGGTGCTAAAGCTGCTTCTCTAACCACAGCTCCCCCCAAAAAGAAATTTACTTAGCTACAGCTTACATAAACAGATCCTCAAAGTTCATTATATAAGACAAGATCTTCTCCTGAGATATTTCTGTTTCTTCTTCTTCTTCTTCTTCTAACTCACCTGCTCCTCCATCGATGAATCCAGACACATGAATTTTGTATCCGTCACATTCAGCATCGACCTTGAATGAAGTGTACCGAGCAAACACTTTCTTTCCATCAAAGTCCTCCATGGTGACCAGCAGCTCGTACTTTTGCTTGGTTGTCAGGTAGTGGATGTTGTCAAGACCTGAACACACATCAACACACACTTTCATATCAGCCTGTAAAAAAGTCTCATGAAGTTAGTTTGACAGACGGATGTCTCACCGAGCCAGTACTCTCCAGCAGCGCTACCAAAGCCCAGCTTGTAGGCATCCCAGGATCTGTAGAAGTTCACGGAGCCGTCCATCCTCCTCTGGAACACCTGGAGGACAACACGGTTCATGTGTTAATTATTGAGAAACCGGAAGTGATGAAGTTGATTGTAGTTGAAGTACTCACCGTCCAGCGTCCTCCTTCTGAATCCATGTCACAGTACACCTACAAATACACATGGTAGTAAATGTGAACCTTCAGTCAGATCTACAACCAAATCAGTCAGGGTGAAACAAAGACAACTGGACTTGTTGGCTTTTTGAAGACGTCTCATCCAAGTTGCCTCTTCAGATGTTCCTGATAAAAAACTAAACTCTCCTCCATCATTTAGAGCTGAACACTTAGAGGAAACATCTTCTACAAACACAACAAGTCCACATGAGTTTGTCTCAGCTTTATTTATTTATTATGAACCTGGATGACTGAGAACCTGCGGAGCTCACCTGGACACCAGATCTTTCTCCAAGGGGATAGATGGTGTAGACTCCACTTTGTCTGTTGCCGTCTTGCTGGTGGATGTCGCTGCAGTCCAGTGGCTGGATGAGCTCAGTGCAGCTGGTCAACATTGGAGTCAGGAGGAGGACGAGTGATATCAGCTGGAACAGAAGAGAATCTTTTAGACCTCTTTCACACCTCACATTAATATCAGATCCAGGTTAATCAGGTCCAGGCGTGAACACTGATCTGGTTTCTAGTGTCCAGGTTAATCAGGTCCAGGTGTGAACACTGATCTGGTCTCTAGTGTCCAGGTCAAACAGGTCCAGGTGTGAACTCTGATCTGGTCTCTAGAGTCCAGGTTAAACAGTTCCAGGTGTGAACACTGATCTGGTGTCAGTCCACATGTGGAGGTGGTCTGGGACACATGTGACCTCCTTTCTTTGGTAGTGTGAACACACAATGAGTCCTGGGTCACATTAAAGACCACCTACTCAACAGGGCTGATCTGAGGAAGAGGAGTTTAACTCATTCATTCAACCACTAGTAGAAATGATCACATGAATCAGTGATGTTCTGGCCTTGGAGCTGAGAACCGAACAAAACCAGAAACTAATCTGAACTAGAATCGACTCAGGAAATGATTGAATATGAAGACACAACTTTCAATCTTGTTCTAAAATCTGGATCGTGTCTCCAAGTCAACAAGCAGCTGTTGATGGTTCTGATCCAGCGGTAGGTAGAGATCCATTAGAGACAGCAGCTGGTACAATATTCTACTGACCACATGATGGCGCTGAAGAGATCAGATCTCAAGTGCTGGCTGGGGACGCATGTGGAGATACATTTGAATTAACACCAGGTGGAGACACATTTTGTGTTCGCTGGTGTGAACCACGTCTCAACACTGTGGATTTGCTAAATGCCAGAAAAGGTTCCAGAGGTAATCTCAAGTTTAAATATTGATGACAGGACGTACACATCCATCAGTGTGGATGGACGTGTACGTCCTGTCATCAACCTGATGTAGATCCTGTTTGTATTCCTGTTCAAACAAAGTTGTTTAATTAGAGCAAACTAACTCGTTTCTCTACAAGAGAAAGATTTAGTAGTACTACTGCTATTAAACTACAAATAAAGGTATAAATTTAACTTATTATTAAACAAGCAAACGATTAGTGCACGATAGTTGAATTTGACCAATAAAATAAAGACAAGGAGAACCTTATTGAGACACATTAGTTTATTTACCTCCATCGTCTCGGCTGTAACAAGCTGAACAGACTCCTGATGAATATCCTGAAAAAAAAAGAATCCTTCAGTAAAACTACATGGAACAGATAATTATATAAATGGAAGTCAGGTCATGTTGATATTTGGGTTTCAGGCTCTGATCTCCTGAAAGAATATATTATTACCTGACATAGAAGTCACTGTTGAAGGTTACGTTTATGTCCTGATCCTCCTGCTGAATATTCTGTGATCATTACTGAACTAAATGCATTGATTTGCTTAGTTTTCTCTTTAAAGTACCGAACCAGAGACAAATATTATTCACACAGAACAGCTCCTCTAACTCTAGCTGTGGAAGAACTGTATCTCCAAAAAAACGATTAACAAACAAAAATAGAAGCAACATTTAGATTTGTCACAAATAAAACCTGTATAAAAGCGGCTGGATGTTATATTCTATAGCTCACCTGCAGAAGAGACGTCAGAGGACAAAGAGACAAACTGCTGCTTCTCCTTCGGTCTGTCCAACTTTACTGAACATCTACAGCGACTATCCCTGCACTACACAACATACATATATATATACATACATGGACTACAGGGGAGGAGTGTGAACAAACATGAAAAAACATCCAAAACATCATATATACATATATACGTCCTTTCATCTCAGCTGTTGACTCATGACGTGTCCACCTGTCCTTCATAAGCCCCCTGTAGATCCTGTTTCCAAACCTGTTCAAACAAAAGTTGTTTAATTAGAGCAAAATAAAGATCCATTACAATTTGTTGTTCTTCAGCTGAGGACTCAGGTGTCCAACTACACCTAAAAGACAAGAAGGACTCTTCTGAGGACATTTTATTCCAAAATATAGGAAGCTGCCTACAATGCAGAAACTGAAAATCTAAAATGTGGCTTTAAAATTAGGAATAAACTGCTGCTGCTACAGCGTCACCACTATGATATTTAGGGACGAGATTTTATCAGTGGTAGTTTGTAAAGGAGGAAACTTCTTACAGTTTCAACTTGAGGTTGAAATAGTGACGTTGTAAGTCAATGATGCATTGTGATTAGTTTGTTTTTAATCAAGTCAACTTAAGTTTTAAATGTGGAGTTCTATGCCTGAACATTATGGAGGAAACATCAATAGTTTTATGGATTCTATAATGTGCACAATGGTAGAATTGTCCTGTTGTGTTTGTTTCAATCTGTTTTTATATTTTATTTTTATTTTTAGTCCTTTTTATTTATTTATTTATTTATTTTTACTTTCTTATTCTTATTGTTGGACAAATGCAAAACAAAGTTTTCCATTTGACTCCATTTATGTCTTATAATATTAAAATCATGGTTTATCGAAAAAAAAAACTATCAAACTTGAATCAAACTAATGTGGACTTGTTGTGTTTGTAGAAGACGTTTCCTCCAAGTGTTCAGCTCTGAATGATGGAGGAGAGTTTAGGTTTTTATCACCTGAAGGTCACATGACTAGAGTCTGGTGATGACCTGATACTCACCTGTCCTTTGGGATCAAGTTAAACTATCCTCTTGTTTTCAGAATGAAGTAAAGTTCAGTTTTCAGCGAGGCTGGTTTGGACTGGTCCCAGTTTACAGACAGAGGTTTGATAATAGGTGTTTGATCAAGAGCAGGAACTACTTCAGGTGATGGACTAAAAGGTCCTGTTCCTATTTGTTGTGCTCAAACAGAGTTGTTTACTGTCACTCTGACTTCGTACTAAGATGACTTTTCTTCAATAAAAAATAAAAAATAAAAAGGTCAGTGGTGTATGATTCTATTCCAGCTGATGGCAGCAGATGTAGAGATGGGAGTCACGTTCATTTATTAATGTGTTGGAACAAAACAGAAGTTATTGGTTGATATATCAGTAACTGTAAGTTTAAATAATAGGGACAGTTTTAAACTGTAATTCAAAAGTATTATTTAAAATATCATGTGAAGAGTTGTCATCTGTGTGTGTTTGAAGCCATTATTTAACATAATAAATCTTTTAGCAAAATAGACATTTATTTATTAATACATTTCACTCCTTCTTCAGTATTCTTCCTACGTGATATTAATTAATAACTTCATCAAAATATAATTTAAAAAATATAAAAAATACTTAGGACAGCTAATAATTGAAAAATAAAAAATATATTCTTGTAAATATTTTTAAAATATTTTTTATGTTAACGTTGCATGTGAAAAATAATTAGGACTCGTAATTTTTACAACACTTATGTTAAAGTTCTCATTACTAATGTGCTGCTACAGATATTTTACCATAAATATTTATTTATTATTACATGTCACTCTTTCTGCAGTGTTGTTTTTTTAAATAACTTTGCTGTTTTATGTCTGTGAAGGTTCTCAGTCATCCAGGTCATGGTATATCCAACAAAGGTTAAAAAAGGCAACTGTTGCCTTTTTTAACCTTTGTTGGATATTTGCTGTTTTATCACAGAAGCTGTGAAAATGAGTTAGGACAATAATATTTTCTCCAGAGACTGATTTCATTGTGAGCTGATCCAGACTTTGATGAAATAAAGTTTGTGGAAATAAAAATGGAAAGCAGAAAGAAGCAGCTAGAGTGAGTTAACTTCCTGATCTAGAACAGTAAATACACTGGTCCCAGGGGCCACGTGTGAATGTCGGGGGCCACCAGGGGCCCATCACCAGAGACCGGTAGGAACAGCTTCAAACCGGTTTTCCTGAGCCTCTAAAAGCAGCAGCGGCTTCTTGCAGCGGCTCACTCGGCCCTTCGGCCGCAGGATGGAGACGGTTCTGCCGTGAACGCACCGACGCACGGCGGCTGGAGATGGAGGCGGTGTGAGGTCAGTCTGCGGCGGAGGGAGGGAGGGAGCGGCCCCGGTGGCAGCGAGCGGCCGGTAAAGTGGCCCGGGACTCAGCTGAGGGTTTCTATTGTTTATGTGGCAGCAGAGGGGACACATGTCAGAGTCTGTCAGTGATTCAACGGTTAGAAAACGAAAGATGGAAGAAAAAGCTGCAGAGATCTCCTCACACCAGACTCCATTCAACTTTTAAACGACGTTAAAAACGTGTTAAACCTGCAGCACGGTCCCAGAGACAAAGGACCTGTTCACACAATAGGTCCTCACAACAGCACAAACACCAGCAGGGTCCAGGAAATACACACGTCCATTCATTTCAGTTTCTGTTTGAAATTTATTTAACAAAAAAATCTGTTGTTTTGTTGTTTTTTTTCCACGCATTCATCACATTGGAATAAAGTCACACACACACTGGCCAGATCATTAGGAACAGTGAAGTTGTTTTAATCTAAGTAATGTTGAGCTGGTGTTGAAATGGTGGTGATTCATCTGGATGATCATTGTGGTGCAGTTAAACTGGATTGAATTAAACACTTAAGTGTCAAAATATTAGGAACACGTGTCCGTTCAATAGTTCTACAAAATAAAAACACAGTAGAATCAACATCTCTGTCAGTTATTAGAAACTAAAGCTGAACCTTCATGGAGACTTAGAGCAGGGCTGGGTTCACTAGTGTACCTAATGAAGCGGCCAGTGAGACTACTGTAGTTCTGATGCTCTTTTATCAACCTGCTGATTGGGTTCAGATAAAAATGTCATATTATGTTGTATTCAGTTCTTTAATTCATCTCTAGTTATTAATCTACTTCCTGACTCCTTCTCTGCAGCGTTTCCTTTCAAAGGTCACACCATGTCACCTCCGGCCCCCGGCCCTCGGCCTGAGCACCCCCCGGCACTGGACGGCGGTTGGGGCTGGGTGATCGTGGCAGCGAGCTTCCTGGCTCTGCTGCTGACGAACGGCTCCCCCCAGTCGGTGGGCGTCCTGTACCCAGAGTGGCTGCTCGCCTACGGGGAGGCGAAGGCCACGACAGCCTGGGTGGGCTCCGTGGTGTCCGGAGTGGGACTCACTGTGGGTGAGTGACTGACTCCTGATTGGTCGCTTTAAATGACTGCAGGGTTGGTAGTTCAATCCCTGGTTCCTTCAGGACAGGATAACACATCAAATAATCCAGATCCATGTTTGACTATAATCCCTCAGGTCCCATCTGCAGCGTCTGTGTGGTGAATTTTGGCTCTCGGCCCGTCACCATCTTCAGCGGTGTGATGGTCGCGGGGGGGTTGATGCTGAGCGCCTTCGCTCCCAGCGTCTCCTTCCTCATCTTCTCCTACGGCATCGTGGTCGGTAAGACTGAGGCTCAAACTGTCTTCCTCATAGACCTCGTTCACATTAACATCCACCCTGATCTGGTCTCTAGAGTCCAGGTTAAACAGGTCCAGGTGTGAACACTGATCTGGTCTCTAGAGTCCAGGTTAAACAGGTCCAGGTGTGTACACTGATCTGGTCTCTAGAGTCCAGGTTAAACAGGTCCAGGTGTGAACACTGATCTGGTCTCTAGAGTCCAGGTTAAACAGGTCCAGGTGTGAACACTGATCTGGTCTCTAGTGTCTAGGTTAAACAGGTCCAGGTGTGAACACTGATCTGGTCTCTAGTGTCCAGGTTAAACAGGTCCAGGTGTGAACACTGATCTGGTCTCTAGAGTCCAGGTTAAACAGGTCCAGGTGTGAACACTGATCTGGTCTCTAGAGTCCAGGTTAAACAGGTCCAGGTGTGAACACTGATCTGGTCTCTAGTGTCCAGGTTAAACAGGTCCAGGTGTGAACACTGATCTGGTCTCTAGAGTCCAGGTTAAACAGGTCCAGGTGCTGATCTGGTGTCAGTCCACATGTGGAGGTGGTCTGGGACACATGTGACCTCCTTCCTTTGGTAGTGTGAACACACAATGAGTCCTGGGTCACATTAAAGACCACCTACTCAACAGGGCTGATCTGAGGAAGAGGAGTTTAACTCATTCATTCAACAAGCAGCTGTTGATGGTTCTGATCCAGCGGTAGGTAGAGACCCATTAGAGACAGCAGCTGGTACAATATTCTACTGACCACATGATGGCGCTGCTTATTTACAGGCAGACAAACAGGGGACGCATGTGGAGACACATTTATATTAAGACCAGGTGTCAACACAAGGACTTAGAGATGGACAGACGAGACCAGATGTTGATGTGAGGTGTGAACGAGGTCTCAGTTGTTTGCTGCTGTCCACATACTTTTGGTGATTTGCTGTCACTGCTGTGAATGTTCAGTCCCTCAGTCTGTTGGTTCAGCTGTTCGTCATAAAGAAGCTGTTACAGCAGACAGAGGTCGACTCAGCTGATGCTGCTGTCAGTCTTTGTTTCTGAAACCATCTTTAACAGACCTCATGCGGGTTTTAAACCGAATACTGAACGTCTGATGATCAAAGCAGAATCTTTAAAGACGTCTTCTTTGATCAGCTCCTCAACTTGTCTTGTTTTGTTGGTCAAACCAGAAGTGAGGTTTTAATAATGGAGTTTAATCTGTGTGTTGATCAGGTGTTGGTGCTGGCCTCTTGTACTCTGCCACCATCACCATCACCTGCTCGTACTTTGACAAGAGGAGAGGCCTGGCGCTGGGGATAATAACCACAGGTAGGTCTGTCCATAGCTTCCTGTCTGCTGCCTTATTTCAGATTTTATTTGAAGATTTTAACTCATGTCAGAGTTAAGATTTATCCGTCAAGTCGAGACACTGTATGGATAAGACAATGATCGTGATTGAAGAGACACTAAACATGTTAAAGGCTTTGGGAACCCTGGTCTAGTGGTTAGAGAACTAGAGAACTGGTTCATATCCCCTCTATGACCCCTAATGTTGCTCCCTGGGCACCTTTTATGGCCCCAGTTTAACAAGTGATGAGTTTTACAAATTTCTTGTTTGCCTGAGAAGGTAGTTGGGAAGTTGTGGTTTAAATAAGAACATCTGTTGACGACAACAACCCCTCACTGGTCTTTTACAACTGAGGAAACCCAACAAGTCCAGTTTCAGCTTGTTTTTGGCACAAATTCCTCACATATTTGAGCAATGAAGTGGATTAATTATTATTTTACAAGTCTTAATTAGTTTACTGTCATGTTCTGCTCATATATTCCTAAATGTGTTAGAACATAAAGCTACATGAACTCAAGTTGGGTTTTATTTAAAGTGAGACTGAAGAAGTTCACCCAGCCGTCATCTACAATGTCTACAGTTTAAATTATTGTTAAATCACGTATACTGTGAACTGTATAATGCTTGATGTCCCCACCATCCCATGTAGAAACATGTAACTGCTACTGATTGGTTCGTTCGTGTCACCTGTGCGCCGTCCTCAGGTGGGAGCATGGGCGGCTTCCTGTACTCGTCCCTGCAGAGCGAGCTCATCGAGCGGTTGGGTCTGGACGGCTGCCTGCTCATCGTCGGCGCCCTGGCGCTCAACGTGGTGGCCTGCGCCGGCCCCATGCGACCTTTGACCCCGCCGAGGTACTACCTCCGACAGCGAGCCGCCTTCTTAGAGCGGCAGCTTCAGGACGAGGAGGAGGAGCCGTCCAATCAGAAGGCTTCAACCAAAGATCAGGTGATCACCATGGAAACGAAGGAGGCGCTGATGAGGAAGAGGAGCGTGTTCAACTGCCCGGCCTTCGTGGCGGTGATAAAGGTCAAGTTAAGACATCACACTCGGTGAGTTCAACACAAACGTTATCACTCTTGACAAAAACCGTAAACGTTAGTAAAATGAAGACGTTAAGAGTAAAAGCTAAAGAGATGTGTGGTTAAAAATCATTTTGCCTGTTTTAGAAAAAGCAGCCAAGCAACGCTGAGATCAGACTCGAGGTCGGGAAGGCAGCTGCTAGTGTTTGACACCAGTAGATTTTGACCATAAATGAATTGCAAGTTAAAAAAAAGGGTCTGAGTTAATGCAAAGCTCAGTCCAGAGGGAAGGTAAACAGTTTAACAAGCTAACATCAGGTTACAACAGTTTCTAAAGAGGCTGACAGATTTATTTAGAAAAAAATGCTCGTCATTCTTCTGCTGCTTCGGTCAAATAAACAACAACAACTGCTTTAAATGGAGAAGAGCTGATTATTTGAGATGTTTTGTCTGATGATTGGGTTCATTCTCTCTCTCCTCAGATGTTTGTCCTCCATGTTGTCTCTCCTTCAGGACAGAGTGCTCATGGCGTTGTGCATCTCCCTCTTCTTCTTCAGCTTCGGTCAGTTTGCTTTTCTAGTTTCAGAGAATTCAAGAGAGAACGTCTCAGTCTCAGTGGTTGACCTGGTCACCTGCATCTACTCATCCTCCCACAGGTAGCTATCCACCTATGCTCTTCCTGGAGGACCTGGCTCGGAGCTCCGGGCTAATGGAAGGTGTCGCCTCCACCTCCCTGGTCTCCCTGATTGCCATTGGTAGCGGTGTGGGAAAACTGAGTCTGGGCATCATGGCCGACATCCCCCGGGTGGACAGCGTCCTCCTGTACGCCCTGACGGTGGGAGTGGGCGGGCTTGGAGTCCTGATCATCCCCTACGTCAGGTTAGAGGAAGTGATACAGCCTTTTTGTTTTAGCTGTTGTAGGGGCCGGTATTGGAGGAGTAAGGTTAATACTGATACTTTGATAGCTTCATATACTTCATACTTTGCTAAACATAACACAGCAACAACATTTTTCTGTGTCATTAGCCTGTTAGCCTTTAGCCAGTTCTGGAGAGTGTGATATTCAGATAAAATAAAACATTGTCAAAAACAAGTCAACACAAACTGGTAGTCAGAGTTAGCTAACATATTCCTGTGGATCGTTTTGCCTCCAGCGATGCCAGACCCACTAAGAGGTCAATCACATCTGAATCTGTGTCTTCCTGCAGGTCGTATCTGGGCCTCCAGCTGCTGTCCCTGGTCCTGGGTTTCCTGAGCGGGAACTGGACTCTGACGCCGTACGTCACCAGTCAAGTGGTCGGTCCAGAGAAGCTCGCCGAGGCTCATGGGATGCTCCTGTTCTTCGGAGGCGTTGGCATCATGTTGGGTCCTCCTGTTGTAGGTAGGAAGGGCTGAACATCTCCTTCAGCTTGTGCTCCTTATGTGGTTCAGGTCTAAGCTGAGCTTTGTCTCTAAAATAAAGAAGAACTTAACGTGTGAGAGACTGTCCAGCTTGTTCCAAAATCTGGATCATGTCCACAAGTCATGATGCACACACAGCGTTTTGCCATTTTTATTATTATTGTCACTCAGCGCCTCTTTTCCTCTTCAGGTTGTTTCTACGACATCTGTGAGTCTTACAACGTTGCCTTCTTCATCACTGGAGGCTGCATGATGGCGGCCAGCATCATCCTCTTCCTCACTGCCGTCCTCCCGCGACCACATTCACCTCCTCCTTCTCCTCCTCCTCTTCCTCCTACAGTCCACGAAGCTGAACTAACCAGCTGCAATGTTACCATAGTGACAAGCTGACAGAACAATTCTGGATCTTGGATCTGAATTAAGTTTGAAATTTTGAGTCAATGTTTACATGAAGGTGTGATCTCGAAGCATTGGACACATTGTTCCTCGCCTTGAAGACAAAACTCAGGGTCGCCTGTATTTGAGTTTGAGTTCAGGTATTTTCTTGGTGCTAAACTGAAATAAAATCGTAGATGGAGAATGAGAAATTATTAGATGAACTTGAGATGGATTGTCTGAGGTTTTTAAGTTTTACACCTGTGAGACAATCAGGACTGAGATCAGAACAATATGAGACACCTCAGAGGAACCGTCCATCTTTTCTTTCCAGTCTCTTATTCACTGATTCATCAGTTGATAACATGACTTTTTGCTGTTTGCTGCCTGTCTGAACATTTCAACTAGAATTTATAACAATCTGATGTGACCTGAACACAGCTTTATGTCTGGAATTTGAAGCTTCCTGTTGTTTTGTATTTGTCATATTTAGGTTTGTGTATTTTTTTAATATGAATGTGTTTTTGTACCAAACTGTTCCAATGGTTGGAGAAAAAAAAATAATATTTTGGTTCTGAATTAAATTGTATGTTTTGTACAGAGAAGTGGGTGTTTCTGTAAGAACTGCAGACGCCAATGTAATATGCAAAAATGCATGTAATGCCTTGATGATTTATACTGATCAGCCCTATCATTATGATGATCAGTTGGTGGATGTGTCAGGCAGCAAGACGAACATTTTGTCCAGGAAAAATGTTGAACTGGAAGGATATGACTTTGACAAAGGCCAGACTGTGACATCTAGACGTCTGGGTCAGAACATCTCCAGACCTGCAGCTCTGGGGTGATCCTGGTCTGCAGTGGATAGTACCAATCAACAGTGGTCCAAGGTAGAAGACGAGCCAGAGACAGAGTCATGGACCAAGGCCAAGGATGGATGGACAGCATCAGAACTGGACCACGGAGCAAAGGGAGAAGGTGGCTCTGGTCTGATGGATCATGTTTTGCCTGGAGAACACACCAGGGTGCATTATGGGTAGAAGACAAGCTGGTGGCGACAGTGTGATGCTGGGAGACCTTGGGTCCTTCCATTCATGTGGATGTTCCTTTGACTCGTAGCTCCTCCCTCAGCATCGCTGCAGTCAGACCATGTCCACCCTGTCATGGAGACAGGATTCCCTGATGGCCTCTTCCAGCAGGATGATGCTCCCCGCCTCAGGAATGGTTGGAGTTCAAGGGGTTGACCTCCAAATTCAACCACATTTCAGTTCAATCCAGCATCTGTGGGACGTCCTGTACAAACAAGTGTGATCCATTGAGGCGCCACCTCTCAACTGCACGACTTGAAGGATCTGATGATGACGTCACAGCTCACCTTCAGAGCTCTAGTAGGTTTACACAATATAGGCAGGCAATATATGACAGGTGGTCATAATGTTATGGCTGTTCAGTGTACATACGTGCTGACTTCATTCTAAGCTCCTAATACTCAGTTCTAACTTTGCAGAAGTCACCTGAGACGTCAGATGATTTATTAATATGAAGCAAAACTGAGGGAAATGCGCAAATAATCAGAAACAAACATTATCACTTAAGAGAAAATTAGGTTTTAATCAAGTTGAAACAATCAGTTAAAACATGACAGGTTATACAGAACATTTCTGTCTTCCATGGAGGATGTTGTAGAAGTTGTAGGTAGTTGTAGAGGATGGATCAGGTTTGAAGAAGATGGATCAGAAGTACGGTGTGGGGTCTCTCTTGTTTCTCAACTGGACGTGGACGTGTGAAGTGATTCCTGGGTAAACGTTCTGCATGGGCAGCATGACGCCGATCTTGTCCCCCTTCCTCACCGTTCCAGATGTTCGGTCTGGCCTCACGTAGAACAACATGAAACGCAAACCTTCAAGACACGAGACACAATCAGTTAATCAATCAATTTATCAATCAATCAATGATCGATCAATGAATCAATGAATCAATGAATCAATAACATGTTCAGTGCTGGGAGTGTTGGACCGACCCCCTCCTTCCATTTCAAGGCCCTGGTCGATGTCTTCCTTGTTGGGGTCGTTGTAGACGATGATCTTTCGACGGATGGTCCCGTCAAATGGAGCGTAGACATCTGATCCGTCGTCACAAACGATGTCCACACCCTCATGGGTTCCGGTTGTCCTGGAAACCATCAGACATCCAGCTGTTAACCCTTTAAAGGGCACTCATTGAAAATACTTGGAAATTCTAAATGTCAACCCTACAGCGTTGTTGTAGGGCATGAGAAGACTTTTTTACTTTTGTGAAATTTTTCAGACTTTTTAATTTTCATGTAGAAAATCAAGATCAATGACTTTATCATATATGGTTCTTTGCCCTTAAGTGGTAAACAAATGTAAACATGTATTTACACCATTAGAACGTAAGTGCTGATTCAGACAACATTAGGACACACACTCTTCATGGTACCTAATAAAGCAGTTACACTGAGCGTGCAGGCAGAGGTGGACCTTGTAGACCACATTTGATCCTGATTAGACCTGAGAACGCCTTGAGAACCTTGATCTTCTCTGATTGGCTGAGTGAAAACCACATGCTTCTAAACCTCACTGACAGACACCGGGACGCAATTTAAAATGGGAGGAAGTTACCAAATATGGTTCCTCGTCCCATAAAGGGTTAACAGCTTCTTTACTCTTCTACAAAGACTCTGCAGTCACTCATTAGATAAACACTGATAACTTTATTAAGCTAAGCAAATATTTAGCTAATGATAATTGTGGAAAATACTCCCACCTGCCCAGGCCCAGGTGGGCGGGACTCGTCAACCAAACAGGCCTCACCTGAGTTGATAAGAAACCTCAGCCAGGTTCTGCTCGGCCTTTTCCTTTGTCTGCCAGAGCATGGTGTCTGACTGTGGAGCTGAAAACTGTCCAGCTGATTGTTAATCCTGGATGCATTATCTGAGTTAATGTTGATTCTTCATGTATTGAAGTGATGTGTGCTCTAATAGCAGATATATTCTTGTACCTTTGCTGACTTAGTATTGCTCTCATTTATTCTTGGCGATTAAATCATCTGTATACAATGATCAACTCTGAGCTGAGAATAAAATAAAGGGTTGAAAGGCTTTCTTCTGGTCTTCATATTTTGACTGATATACTAAAATAGAGGCTCTGTATGCAATCCAGCCACCAGCAAAGCAAGTTTCTACAATAATAATAATAATAATAATAATAATAATAATAATAATAAAGCTGCTGTCTCACCTTGGGGCTCCATAGTGTCCCTTTCCCCATCTGTCTGATGTCCTGATGCTGTTGCTTGGGTTTCCACTGCAGAGCTGGCCGAACTTAACGCCTTCACACACCCACAACACAGCTAGAGACACACAAACACATTAGGCACACTAATAAAAAACAGTCCTGACTGTCCTAAATCTAGTCTCCATGAAGGTTCTGGTGTTCAGATGCTTTTAATTGTGGAGATGGTAGTTGTACCAAAATATGAATCATCTCCTCTGTGACCAGTTCCAGTATTTTTCAAAAATTTGTAAATTAAACTCAAAACTATTCACAGCAGTCAGATAAAATATTATTGGACTTAAAGCTGGTGACCACTCTGCAGAAATCAGTGAATCAGTTTCTCACCCAGTAAAACGACAACACGTCTCATCTTCAGATCTTCTCGTTGGATCCAGACGAGAATGTTTTCTCCAGCTCTGTTCTCGCTCAGGTTTTATAGCTCAGCAGCTGGATACAAACTCACTCTTGAATTTTTATTATTTCACAAGGGGAAAGAAAATGAGGAGGTGAATAAACCCATGAAGTTGATTCTGTCTGTGTTGCTTGGCTGGTTGCTCGGTAAAGAGCCTTGACCAGATGTTTACCCGCAGATATAAATAAATCCAGGACAAAGGCTGACATCAAAATGTGATGTTGATGTGAACAAACATGGAGCTGGAGACAGCAGGTGTTTACTCACTTGGAATGACTGGCTCAACCTCTGAGTCAACAGGAGAAAGACCAGACAAAAGTAGGACACTGATGAGGACATTTTACAGGACAGAAGTCAAATCTCCAAAGAAATACGCTGGGACAAAGACATCTGGACTTGATGTATTTGTAGAAGACATTTCCTCCAAGTGTTCAGCTGTAAATGTCTGGAGGAGAGTTTGGGTTTTTTAACCACCTGAAGGTCACATGACTGGAGTCTGTTGATTAAATTTTCTAAAAGTGTTTTTGGAGTTTCTACTTTTTCAAGCTTTATTTCCCTTCTTTGTCCACCGTGTAGTTGAGGCAGATGTTCCTCCAGCTTAGTTTGTATTGTTTGTCCTTCCAGTAGAAACCTCTATAATGTGAGCTAGAACATGTATGTATGTTTGTGTTGAGTAATGTTGAATGAGGCAAAGAAGACTCTTAAATATAAAACACATTCTGTTTGATTTAACCTTTCTTACTTTATTACATGAATCCACATGTGTTCCTTTATAGTTCTGATGTCTGAAGGCAGGTGGTCATAATGTTATGTCTGATCAGTGTACGTACTGACTTTATTCTAAGATCCTTTACAGAAGTCAGCTGAGACATCAGCGCTATGGGATCCCACAAGATGTTTTATCATTGTGAAGTATAACTGAGGGAAATGTGCAAATAATCAGAAACAAACATTATCAATAAAGAGAAAATTGGGTTTTAATGAACTTTCTTTTAGTTGAAACAGTTTAAACGTGCCAGGTTATTATAGTTGAAGGTTGGATGGGTGAACTGGAAAAGTGTCGGTATATTTTTGTCTTCCATGGAGAACACTGTAGAAGTTGTAGGTGGTTGTCGGGTCTTAAGAAGATGGATCAGAAGTATGGCGTGGGGTCGCTCTTGTCATTCATCTGGACGTGGATGTGTGAAGTGATTCCTGGGTAAACGCTCTGCATGGGCAGCATGACGCCGATCCTCTCCCCCTTCCTCACCGTTCCAGATGTTCGGTCCGGCCTCACGTAGAACAACTTGAAACGCAAACCTTCAGGACACGAGACACAATCAGTTAATCAATCAATCAATCAATAACACAATCAGTGCTGAGAGTGTTGGACCGACCCCCTCCTTCCATTTCGATGCCCTGGTCGATGGCTGCCTTGGCAGGTTTGTTGTAGACAATGACTTTTCGACGGAGAGTCACGTCAAACGGAGCGTAGACGGTTGATCCGTCCCTGCAGACGATGTCCAGACCCTCATGGGTTCTGCCTTCCCTGGAAACCATCAGACATCCAGCTGTTAACAGCTGCTTTAATCTACAAACACTGATAACTTTATTAAGCTAAGCTAATGTTAAGCAAATATTAAGCTAATGGTAATAATAATAAAGCTGCTGTCTCACCGTCTGGCTCCATAGCGTCCCTCTCCATGAATGTCGGACGTCCTCCTGCTGTTGCTTGGGTTTCCACTGCACAGCTGACCGAACCTAACGCCTTCACACACCCAGAACACAGCTGGAGACACACAAACACATTAGGTCCACTAATAAAAACAGTCCTGATCTAAATCTAGTCTCCATGAAGGTTCTTGTGTTCAGCGTTAGTTTCTGATAACAGAGAGAGAGACTAACACTTAGCTCAACAAGTTAACCTCTGCCTTCAACTCAGAGGATCATGAGGCTGACAAAGCAGCCACATGTGACTGCTGCAAGTCTATCAGGGAGGCCAAGTGGAACTGCAGGGAAACATCCTCCTACCAGAACCCCAACCCGAGGCGCCTGTGGAAACAGGGATGCTGTGCAGCCCACTACATTGTTTCCGGACGTGCTCCATACCTTCTATACCTGGTTCGATGCCCACACCACAGTGAACACACTGACCCTAAAAAGAGTAAGTAACGAAGCACCTGATGGAGTCTTGGGTGTGTGCTCAGCCCCCTCCTGTTCTCTCTGTTCATCTAGAACAGTTCTAACACCATCTTCAAGTTTGCTGACAATGCAGCCATCTTGGGCCTCATCACCAGGATCAGAGAGGAAGTAAAGGACAACACCCTCTCCCTGAAAGTCAGCAGAACGAGAGAAGCTTGTGGACAATGAACCTCACCCTGATACGGTATTTAATGACAGAATCACACTCGTGTACTTGAAATACTTTCATTTGTAAATTCTTACTTAGGTTTCTTTCTTCTTTAGTGAGTTAACAGCTACAGGGACAGAATGTTTTAAAAGGCTCTCATTGCTAATGAACAGACATCACTTATGGTGCCTTTTCCTTTTCAGGCTATATTTATAACAGAGTGTGTTTTCTGAATGAATGAGGCAAAGCTCCGCTGACACAGGAGCACACCTGTAGGTGGTCTTTAATGTGACTCAGGTTGTACAGCCTTCACACCACCAACACACAACGATACATCCGGACACATGTGAGTCAGACTCTGACCAATGTGGTCAGAGATCAGATCTCTGAAATGCGATCTTAGTGAGACCTGGGGGTGTTACGTCATTGGATCGCCCAGATTGGACCTTGATAAGATCTTGATGCAAGGTCTGAACAGGCACTAAGAAGAAGGACACCTCACGGCTGGACAAGCTGATCCAGAAGGAGGACTCTGTGGTAGGGACAGAGCTGGAGTCCCTGGTGGTAGATGGAAGGACCTTGAACAAACTCTGGTCCATCATGAAAAATGTCCACCACCCTCTACAGGACACCATAGTCAGACAGAGAAGCTGGTTCAGTGACAGGCTGCTGTCTCTGTCCTGCTCCATGGACAAGTTGAGGAGGATGGTTTTCCCTGTGAGGAACCAACTGGACTGTGGTCATTGGTGATACTACTGTATATATTTTACACAGCATTAT
Source organism: Chelon labrosus (assembly GCF_963514085.1). Classification (NCBI taxonomy): domain Eukaryota; kingdom Metazoa; phylum Chordata; class Actinopteri; order Mugiliformes; family Mugilidae; genus Chelon; species Chelon labrosus. Next base: position 1,541,970 of record NC_140352.1, on the reverse strand, counting down.
ATATTTAATATTTTATATAGCTTACACCTTTTGGATCCTTTTTGCTGACTGCAATTCCTCCTGTCTCTGAGTAATGATGCCCACAGGATGACTAAAAGTATTTATTAATCTCCCTATCTAACTAAAAAATAAAAGTTAACCAGTAAATGGATGCATAAGAATTGTAGTTGTTAAATCCTGATTTAGACTGATGACATCAAGTACTTTACAAATGTTTAGTAGAGTTTCAATTCAGAAATTTTCAGCCATTACTTGTATTTTTACAGTTTTTAGGTGAAGGATAAACTTTAACTCCTGCTACAGTAAAAGTTATTAATGAATAACTTGAAGATTTACATTATCTTTATTTAATTTACATTCACACAATAGATTAGATTTCTATTTTTAATCAGGTTAAGAAGACGTTATAGTGACTTGTGTCCTCATATGGCAGGTGAGTCCCAGGGACCAGGTCCCCACAACGTCACAAACACAAGTTCCAGTGTTTTTCAAAAAATTTGTAAATTAAACTCAAAACTATTCACAGCAGTCAGATTAAATATTATTGGACATAAAACTGGTGACCACTCTGCAGAAATCAGTTAATCAGTTTCTCACCCAGTAAAACGATGACGCGTCTCATCTTCAGATCTTCTTGTTGGATCCAGTCGAGGACGTTTTCTCCAGCTCTGTTCTACCTCAGGTTTTATAGCTCAGCAGCTGGAAACAAACTCACTCTGGAGTTTTTATTATTTCACAAGTGCAGAGAAAACTTCTGCAACCGAACCAGGAGGTGATGAAACCCGTGAAGCTGATTCTGTTTGAGTTACTTGGTGGAGAACTTTGACCAGATGTTTACCAGGACAAAGGCTGAAATCACACGAACAAACACAAACCTCTGGAGCTGCAGACAACAGCTGTTTACTCACCTGGACCGACCGGTTCAACGGGACACAGAACAGACGAAAGTAGGACACTAAAAGACACATCTATAAATATCGTGATGAAATCCTGAAAACGTACGAAACAAAAAGACAATTCTGAACAAATTCTGTGTTTTATTTTTATTTCAATGAGACTAAATTTAAAAACATCTGTTGTCTCTGTACAAATAAAACCAAACGAAGCGCTAAATCTCTACAAACATTATCCAGCAGGACGTCTGTAAAACTCGACTACGAACCAACAAACCCTCCGTTCATTAAAGTCTCTGAGAGGAGTTAAAACATTCATGTCGACCTTTTTCACCTGAAACATCAGCAGCTTGTTTTATTTAATCAGAGAAAGGCCAAAAAAAATCAGAAGCAACTTAAGACTGGACTAAATTAATGAGTTTAAGTTTCTCTGGAAACTTAAATCTGATTTTGAATGACAGAAGCCACTCATTACAGTAAATGCTTGATGCTTTTATTTGTCATATGCAATCATAGATGGAGTCAAGACAAAATGAGAAAAAAAGGCCTAACGATAATTAGCTGCTGCTTCCATCTAAATTTATTATTTTAAAGTTTGGTACTAGAAGATTTTGTGAATGAAAAAAGAAAACGTTAAGCCTGAGAAGCTAAATTAATTAAATAAAATATTTATACTATGTTATTTTATGTCCACATTAATCACAAAGAAGAGAAAGTGTTTGTATTTATTTATATATTCACATATATTTGAACTAAAGCTGTTGTTCATGATCTTGATGGCCTTTCTCTGCTGCTGTACATCGATCCATTGATTTAAATATTCAGACTCTTAGTGATGAGTGTCGTCAGTTCAGAGTCAGGCCCTCGCTGACGGGCATGTTGATGTGGGCGGTGAGCAGCGGCGAGCTCTTCCCTTCGTGGAGGACGAACACCTTGATGATGTCTGAGATCCCTTTGTCGCTGGTGCATTCGACGAACGTCTCGACCGGGTAGATGAGTCCAGGCACCAGCAGCGGGATCCTCATGTACGGGTTCCTCATCCTGTACAGGCTCTCGTCGTACAGGAAGCTGATGGCCAGGTTCATGACGGGACGACACGCCGCCGTGTTCTGGACGTTCAGGGTCAGTTTGAAGGACGGACCCAGACCCTGGACCACGGCGTTCATCTTGAGCGGCTCGGTGAGGCTGGAGGACATCGGCGTCAGGCTGGACTCCAGCGCCTTGACGTAGGCTTTGGCGGCGGCGAGGCGCAGGCGGCTCAGGTCCATCTGGAAGGCGCGGTGCATGGCCAGGCCGTTCTCACGCTCCCTCAGCGTCTGGTCCACGTACAGCTTGGTCTTCTTGGGTACGTTGAGGCGGACGCTCTGGGCCAGAGGCGGGCCGGGGGCGCTGTCCTTGTCCTCGAACGCCGCCGTCCTCTTCAGGATCTTCACTATCAGACCGCCACCCTTTGTGGTCATGATGAGGGTACCGTCCTCGCGACCGTAGCGGCCGAAGCAAATGCTGGTGACCACGTCCGGCGTCTTGATGGTGCTCAGCAGGTTCTTGTCCCGGTACAGCTGCACCTCGCAGTTAGCCAGGCCCACCAGAACCGCCTGGAATCCCCTGGTGGGGAGGTCCATGGCAGCCATGGTGGTGATGGGAGCAGTGAGGACCGTCTTCCACAGCTTCTTCCCCTGAAGACACAACAAATACAGTTTTATTCCAGCGTTCTCTCCACTTCAGGGTTTCTGTTGCTCTGGAAACTGAAGAGTCGAAGTAAAAGTTGAAAAAGAGTCTAAAAGGATTTCCTGAGTTTGGTACAAACAGGATTTATGTGTCCTGAGCTCCTCTCAGCTTCAGATGACCTTTCGTCTTGGATGCGTTTACCTTCTGTGTGAAGCCCTGCAGACTCTCATTGGTGCAGCCGACCACCACGTTCTTCCCGACTCTGACCAGACCGACTGGGTGAGACGCCAGCTCGATGCAGTACTTTGGTTTGTCCGACTCCCTGAAGATCAAAAGCAAAAACATCTGTTAAGTTCTTTCTTTTTTGTTTTAGATTACTTTAAGAAGTTTTTGTTTCTGGTTTTAAAAGCAAACTTGAAATAGCAAAAAAAAATTCACAGCCTCAATAAACCAAGAAAGCGCTGATAATATTTTGAACGAGTCTTCGGCATCTCACCTGCGCAGGATGTAGATGTTGCCGTTGCGACACGCCACCGTGATACGAAACTCCACGTCAAACTGACCCGTCACGTCCATCATGGTGGGAGCAGCCGGCAGCGACATCTTCAACGGTCAGAGAGACATTTAGATATGTCACAGCGTTGTCTTAGCTTCTAGAATAGTTCACATACGTTTCTGTAAATGTTTCGTTTAAAGCGCCGTTCAGACCTTCCATTAACATCCGTCCTGGTTAAAAGAACATCTCATCATGTTGATTATTTCCTCAATAACTCCTGGTGTCTTTATTTCCTTTATCATCAGAGATGTTTGATTCCTCTGAGGATGAAGCTTCCAGGGTTCAGGTCTAATCTGAGTCTTTGTCTCTAGAATAAATCAGATCTTAACATGTGAGAGTCTTTCCATCTGGTTCCAACATCTGGATCATGTCTCCAAGTCAACCAGCAGCTGTTGATGGTTCTGATCCAGCGGTAGGTAGAGATCCATTAGAGACAGCAGCTGCTACAATATTCTACTGACCACATGATGGCGCTGCTGATTTACAGACACACACACTGAGATCAGATCTCAAGTGCTGGCTGGGGACGCATGTGGAGACACTGAACGGGGCTTTAGTCTCACAGTTTTTAAGGGATGTGAGTCATTTAATGAAAGACAAATAAAGAGTTAAGTATCATCAGCATATTGTGGTATCTAATCTAACAGGATGTTGAGGTAAACATCGATCCCTGCAGTGCTCCACAAGTCATAACATAAATAAACCAACAAGTTACTTCCTGTCCTACTCCTGGAACCGGTTCAGACCAGTCTGTCTTACGGCGGTGTGTGTGAGTTCACCTTGGAGAGGATGATGAAAGCTTCGGGGTCGAGGACGAAGACGTCGCTGCTCTCGGTCCCGATCACCAAACAGCTGACGCCGTCCTCGTCTGCCGTGCTCTTCTTCAGAGTCCCGATGCAGGTGATGACCGTCTGAAAGGACAAGAGGTTTCAACATCATCAGGTTTTAATCTTTACAAAAAGAAATACTGCTGCCGTTACAGTTTTTTATTTTGAATATCCAGCTTGTTGGAGATTCTCTTTTGAGCTACGTCTAACATTTAGACATTAACATTATTTTTAAAGTCTAGCGTACTTCCTGGCAGCCTTCAAGTTGAACCCAAATGATGAGTCCATCAGCTTTTATTTTGAAAGTCTAGATCTAATTCTAACAGCACCCGTCTCTTCCTATTAATGAAATGAAAAAATAAGCCCAAATTAGAACGCACTGTTTTCACTGGTGTACCTAATGAAGTGGCAGGTGAGTGCATAGTGTGATCCACCAACACTAAGCAGTGAGCTCTGACTCAGCGTTAAGACTTGTAACGTGAACGTAGCAGAGTCACTGTCAGCCATCTTGTTTTCTGGTCGTCATGGTGATCGTTACCTGTCGCCTGATAGGCTGCTGCTTGTGCAGCTGGACGAACTCGTCCATGTCGTCGGTCTCCAGAGACAAGAACCGGAGAGAGCGGACCGACAGCGGGACGTCGGCCTTCTTCCTGATGCTCTCCAACATCTCCTTCAGGGACAGAGGGTCGATCTGGCCCTCCCTCGCCTGCTGCCACACGTCCTGACCAATCAGAGCACAGCAGCACGTCACAGGTACAGCCAGGTGGATTTACAGGTGAGAACCTGGTTTCATTTGGGTATTTTTACTCTGCTTATCCACTTTAAGGGTCATCTAAAGCAATAAAACCAGACTGAAATCAGACCTGCTCCAGAGTGTTGACCTCCAGACCTGGCAGGGTGAACTTGAAGTACGGCCGCAGGTTTTTGTAGACGTAGATGCACGGTCCGGACGCCACGGCGACGGCAGGGATGCGGGGCTCGTGCAGGTCCATGAAGAAGGCCACGAGGCCGGCGGGCAAGTCCAGCAGGGTGCTCTCGCTCATCAGCGCCGTGCCCCGGTACACCTTCAGCTTCATGCCGGACGAGCCGGAGCCCAGGTCGCCCACCACCAGCCGGCTCTCCCCGTCCCCGCTCAGGTCCGCCAGGTCCACGCAGGACGAGAAGGTGTAGAGACCGGCCACCGGGTCGTAGTGGGCGTCCAGCCACTTGCCCCCGTCACCGCTGGACTCCAGGGAGGACATGATGGAAGGACGGGCTGGATGGAGAGTTTATTTACAGGGAGACGTCTGAAAGGAACAAAGTCAGGTCAGGTCTGTTCTTTTCTGTTACTGAAGTCACAAAAGCTATTTTACATTTTCTCTCAGATCAGGTCTAAATGATCGGTTTGTATTTTATATCTGATGTTTATCTAGAACACTAATTATTTTAAATATCATTACATACCTGTGGCCATGGAAGAGATTTGAACACCTTACTGTTTTATGTACTATTAATGTATTTATTTACAGGTTATTTCCTTCGTTATTTTAAATACTTTGACTTTGATAGTATTTTAAATGCAGAAATTACAGGTGACCAAGTTGTTTTTTTTTGTATATAATATTTTTTACTTAATTTAACTCATAGAAATAAACACTAGCCCAGCTAGCAGTAGCATCATGATCCGTTAGCTGTTAGCTCACCGTTGTCAAGGAAACCGGGTTGCTGCGTCTCCTCGCAGCTGACGTCTTCCGCCTTTAACGGCAGTTTATCAAACAGCTGCGACAGCTCCTCAATAAAAAAAAAAAAAACTGACACAAAGATGAAGACTGGTGCACAAAACGCATTTAAGAGAAAGCTAGCAGCTGTCTCTGAAACTCTAATCCATAAATCCGCTTCGAGTCGTCGAGTTCTCTCCGCTGCAACGGTCCCCTGCTGATGACGTCAATCCCACCCGCCAGTGTTTACATTTCTATTTTACGTTTACGGCAAATAAATGTATGAAATTAGTTAAATAAACGCTTACAAAAAAGTAATCTGAATTAATTTGATTCAATTCAATTTTTTATTATTTTATCTTTGGTTATTTAGTTTTTACAAAGGTTCTCGCGATAATGCAACCAAAGACGTGAATTTGATTTGTGACGTCTCCCATTTCTCGACATCCGATTGGTCCAGCCGTCCCAGTTTAAAAAGTAGACCGCGGACAGAAGAGAATCAACAACCGGAGCTAACGTTAGCGACAGCCTTTCGATGTTTTCTACTTTAAATACAGTGTGTGGGGAATAAAAGAAACACAGAGTGAGTTAACGTTTCCATTAAAAGCATTTAAAGTTGTATAGCTATGATTAAATCTGATGTTTTGTTTCTTAAGATATGTTCAAATAAAACACGCTTGTATGTAAATTGAGGTTACCTAGTTGTGGCTAATGCTAATAATAAAGCTAACGGTAGTTTAAATGCTCTCCAGATGGTGTTTTGTTGTTTTTATCATTAATTTCCTTTCATATCATGTCTTGACCTTTAGATTAATCCGTATTACATTTGTGTGACTATGTTGTACCGGTTCTTTAGAGCCCGTTCAAATGTTTACAGCTAACTAGCTCGTATTTTGTTCTCTTCTTGGTAAATCATTCAGAACTCCATTACGTTTCTTTACGTCTGATTTGTCTACTGACTTAAATACAAACGACATCGTGAGTGAATACATTTTTTTTTAAATCGTCAGGTTGACTTTTTAAAATCGGCTTTGATATAATTCATCAGACATTTTTTTTTTTTTTAAAGCTGTCAGCCCTGAGGATGTGTTGGTCTGTGGGCTTTAATCTTTAACAGGATGCTGGACAGGTTTTCAATATATAAACCGGATTAGATGATGTGACTGATGTTTACATGTGTGGGCAGAGATGATGGAGTCATGTTTTGCCGGGAAGCCGGAGAGAGTCGGCCCCGTGGAGGTGGATGATCTGAGGAGAGATCTGCTGGGGGAATTTGCTGCTCTGCCAGCACAGGTACGTCTACCTGTCAGAGCCGAGCTGAGCCGAGCTGATGGTGCTGGAGGCTGTGATGGTGACTGGTTCTGTTCTTCTCTCAGCAGGAAAGTGCCTCCTCACAGACGGAGAACCTGCAGGTCTACCTGAGGGTTCGACCGTTCACTGCAGCCGAGAGCGAGAACGGAGAGGCACAGGTAAGACACGGAGTCAGAGAAAGATGATTTGTTGCTGAGTTCGGTGACAGAAGAGCAGGTGTTTGATATATCTTCCCTTCGTAGGACTGCGTGACCATCGAGGGGCTGGACACTGTCATCCTCAAGGCTCCCAGGATCTGTCAATCAAACCGACAGAGCGACAAATCCCTCCCGCAAACAGCCCAGAGATTCACCTTCACACAGGTACAGCTGTTTACTCCTGTCCTTTACCTCTAATGTCCATCTGTCTCTTCTTGTCTCGTCTGACCCTATTCTAACGTTGTGTCCTGGTTCTTGTGTTGTTGAGGTGTTTGATCCGGAGTCCAGTCAGAGGAAGGTGTTTGAGGGTTCGGTTCGTGGTTTGGTCCGAGACGTTCTCCAGGGAGGAAACTGTCTGGTCTTCACCTACGGAGTCACCAACGCTGGAAAAACCTTCACGTTCCTTGGTAACAGACATTTCCTGTCTGTCTGTCTGCCTGTCTGCCCGTCCATCTAACCGTCTAACCATCTGCCTGTCTCTCAGGTCCGGACCACGACTCTGGTCTGCTGCCCAGGTCCCTGGCGGTCATCTTCAACAGCATCGAGGGACGTCTGTACAGTCGCAACGACCTGAAGCCCCAGCGCTGCAGAGACTTCAGCAGACTGACTCCAGACCAGCAGTCGGCAGAGAGCAACAGCAAGAAGAACCTGCTGAGGCTGCTCAAGGAGGTCGGACACTCGGACAGGAAGTATAACTCCACCACTCGGTGTGAACGTGTGCTGACGTCTGCTTTCTCTCTACAGAGCGACAGGAATCTGACGTCTGGAAGATCAGCTTTTCTTGAAGGTCAGTGATTTTATTACAACGAGACAGAAGATGAATGATGCTCTGCTACCAGCTCACCAAACATCCACATGCAACTATTTACTAATTTGCTATTTTTATATTTATTTAATGTTTACTTTTCCTCGTCTTGTTCACTGTCCTTAACTATATGCTGCTGTGACGCTGCAAATTTCCTCACTATTTATTGATCTGGTCTAAAAGATGAAAACATGTCTTTGAATCTGAAGGTTTTATTTCCACAGACGCTTCAACATCCCACTGTGGACAAATGAAAGGTTTATCTTATCTTATTTAATAAGCTGTTTACGTTTTTGTGCGTCCAGGCTCGTCTCTGAACTCCGACAGCAGCCTGAACAGCATCCCTGAGGCCGACAGTTTCTGTCTGGACGTCAACTCAAACGTCCGTTTCTCTGTCTGGGTTTCATTCTGTGAGATTTACAACGACAACATCCACGACCTGCTGGAACAGGTGAGACACTCGGCCGTTACTCTGTAGCTGTGAGGACCCTTGGTGGTGTAAGCCACCAATAAAACATTAGTTAGTTTAAGATGAATAAGACTGTCGACCTCGTTAGGTAGAAGTGTCTGAGTCTAGAAAAGTAGGTGTAAGATAGAGACGTGAACTGATTAGATTTGATTCCTTCATGATTTTTATTAACTTTTTCTGCCCCTGATCTGGTCCTAAACGTCCTAGAGTTGGTCTCCTGTGTCTTCCTGAAGTCTGTCCTTGTCTTCTCCTAGAGTTGGTCTCCTGTAGCTTCCTAAAGTCTGTCCTTGTCTTCCTTGTCTTCTCCTAGAGTTGGTCTCCTGCAGCGTCCTAAAGTCTGTCCTTGTCTTCCTTGTCTTCTCCTAGAGTTGGTCTCCTGTAGCTTCCTAAAGTCTGTCCTTGTCTTCCTTGTCTTCTCCTAGAGTTGGTCTCCTGTAGCTTCCTAAAGTCTGTCCTTGTCTTCCTTGTCTTCTCCTAGAGTTGGTCTCCTGTAGCTTCCTAAAGTCTGTCCTTGTCTTCCTTGTCTTCTCCTAGAGTTGGTCTCCTGTAGCTTCCTAAAGTCTGTCCTTGTCTTCCTTGTCTTCTCCTAGAGTTGGTCTCCTGTAGCTTCCTAAAGTCTGTCCTTGTCTTCCTTGTCTTCTCCTAGAGTTGGTCTCCTGTAGCTTCCTAAAGTCTGTCCTTGTCTTCCTTGTCTTCTCCTAGAGTTGGTCTCCTGTAGCTTCCTAAAGTCTGTCCTTGTCTTCCTTGTCTTCTCCTAGAGTTGGTCTCCTGTAGCTTCCTAAAGTCTGTCCTTGTCTTCCTTGTCTTCTCCTAGAGTTGGTCTCCTGTGTCTTCCTAAAGTCTGTCCTTGTCTTCCTTGTCTTCTCCTAGAGTTGGTCTCCTGTAGCTTCCTAAAGTCTGTCCTTGTCTTCCTTGTCTTCTCCTAGAGTTGGTCTCCTGTAGCTTCCTAAAGTCTGTCCTTGTCTTCCTTGTCTTCTCCTAGAGTTGGTCTCCTGTAGCTTCCTAAAGTCTGTCCTTGTCTTCCTTGTCTTCTCCTAGAGTTGGTCTCCTGTAGCTTCCTAAAGTCTGTCCTTGTCTTCCTTGTCTTCTCCTAGAGTCGATTGGATTCAGTCCAATAAATTTTCTGTCTGAGTTAATGTAGTGTGGAGAGGCTTCTTCTTCTGGGGTTTTCCTCTGATTCTTCTTTTTCTTCTTTTTCTTGCTTTAAGATTTGTCAGAGTCAAAATAAATAATCAGAAAAGATTGGTCTTGATCCGATAATTTTAAAAATACCTTGCCATACCTGTACCTGTTATATACATACACACATACAGTCGATGCTCGTTCCAAACTGATGGATGTTTGATGTTCAGGTTCCCAGTGGACACGTTAAGAGGACGGTGTTGCGTCTGTCTCAAGACATTAAAGGAAACTCCTTCATCAAAGGTAACAGGAGATGAAGCCGTACGTTGTGTTGGCTGTGGCGTGAGGATACTGATGTGTTTGTGTGCTTCGTGTCTCAGACCTGCGCTGGGTCCAGGTGAACAGCTCCGAGGAGGCCTACAAGGTGATGAAGATCGGGAAGAAGAACCAGAGTTTCTCCTGCACCAAACTCAACCAGCTGTCCAGCAGGAGGTCGGCCACGTCTCTTGTTTAGACATTCAGCGTTTGAGACTGAGAAGTGTTGACGTTCAGTATAAACTCAAATATAAATGTTGAAGCAGGCAGTTCCTGATTTAAACCAGTAGATGGTGCTGCTGGATCATGTTTTATAGCATCAGTTACGTTTAGTTTGATGAACTAAAGATGAGAGGACGCATGAAAGATAGAGGAAGATGAATAAAATGTAGACCAGACCAACTTATTAACACTGGAAAATGATAAATTACTGCTGTTTAACATCACCCTCGTCATCAGAAGTCACTGCTGTTGAATGTTCTAACTTCCTGGATGATGGAGCAGCGTTGGTGGAACTAAAGATGTCTCTGTTTGCGTCTGCAGCCACAGCATCTTCTCCATCAGGATCCTCCGAGTGGACGACGTCGGAGTTCCCAGAGTCCTCGGCATCAGCGAGTAAGACCGCCACACTCCAGTCAGGAGGAAGGGGAGGAGGAGTTTACCTGCATGTACCTGGATGTAAACGTTTACTGTGTGTTGTCGTGTGTTCAGGCTGGCTCTGTGCGACCTGGCCGGATCGGAGCGCTGTTCACGGACTCACAACACCGGGGAGAGGCTGAAGGAGGCGGGAAACATCAACAGCTCTCTGCTGACGCTCGGGAAGTGCATCAGCGCCATGAGGCTCAACCAGAACGCCAAGTAAGACCTCACTCCTGCTGGCGTCATGACGCACACACATCAGACAGCCGTGGATGGTTCTGATCCAGCGGTTCTATCGTCTCTCTGCAGGTTCCAGCACCACATTCCCTTCAGGGAGTCCAAGCTCACCCACTTCCTGCAGTTCTTCTTCAGTGGTGCCGGTCGGGTCTGCATGGTGGTCAACATCAACCAGAACTCGTCCTGCTTCGACGAGACGCTCAACGTCCTCAAGTTCTCCGCCCTCGCACAGAAGGTCAGAACCCCCCCACCCCCGTCCCAACCAGGACCTCAGCTGCACCCTTCCTGTCAGGTTTGTTTGAGACTAATAACGGGAGGTTTACCTGTCCAGGTGGTGTTGTTGAACTCGAGGCCGGCCGTCCTGGACGACGACGCCCCCCACAGGTCAGCCATGGAGCTGTCCATGATTATCGACGAGGCCGACCGGCGCCGTAACGGGTCGGGTCGGGGCAGGAAGAGCTCGATGGTTGCCTGGGAGACGAGCCTGGAGGATTTACTGGAGAATGATGACGACCGCGAAGAGTGGGACGACGAAGAAGAGGAGGAGGAGGAGGAGGAGAGTGTGATGGAGGGAACGGTGCTGGAGGCAGGAGGTGAAGAAGACGAGGGGGAGGAAGGGGATAGGACCATGGAGGAAGAGCAGAAGGTAAAACATACATTGGATCCTGCTCTTGATTAATCTGTTCCTGAGTCATAAATGTTGTTTTAGTGTTTACCACGTGTTTATTTTGCGTCAGCAGTCGGGCCGGGAGGCGGCGCTGCGTTTGGTTCTGGAGGCTCAGATCAGAGAAGAAGTCAGCGCTGAGTTCATGGAGCTCTTCAAGAAGATGGAGAAAGACTACAGGTGACCAGAGGAGAAGTAGCACCTGCTGATGTGATGTGGTTTACGTTTCTGAAGTGCGGTTGAGGACGAGGTGTTTTTCTTGGTTCCAGTGATCGTCTGGAGAAGGAGAGGGAGATCCTGGAGGAGCGAGCCGAGAAGAGAGTGGAGATCCTGAAGAACCTCGTCAACAAGACGGCCGACCTGTCTGCTGTCAGTGCTGTCAACACCGACGCCAGACAGGTGATTAAAACGCTACCGACGCGTCAGCTCTCCCTGTTTGTTGACGCCTCTATTGATCAGTGCCGGTGGTTTGTAGGAGGAACAGGCGGCTCTGCTGGAGGGACTCATCAGCTCAGTGACCGAAGACCTGGAGAAGATCAGACAGGACGCTCAGAGTGTCCACCACTGTCTGACCGAACAAACGCACACCGCAGGTATAAACGCATACACACATAGACCGATCAGCCATAACATTATGACCACCTTCCTACTATTGTGCAGGTGACTCATCAGAGGCGTAACATGTTCCTTCTGAGGGTGTCCTGTTGTTAGTGGGGGGGTCTTTGAGGGGAGGGGCCTCTGTGGATCATCCCACAGATACTTGATCAGTTTGGGATCTAGTGAATTTGGAGGCCAGGTCAACACCTTGTGCTGTTCTTCATGTTTTTCTGAGTTGTTCCTAAAGCGTCAGGCTGCTGCCATCAAGGAGTGTCATTGCTATGGGGTGGGGGGGCCTGGTCTGGTCTGGGTGGGGGGGCCTGGTGTGGTCTGGTCTAGGTGGGTGCTACATGTCTAAGTAACATCCACACCAATGAATGCCAGGTCCAGAAGTTTCCCAGCAGAACACTGAACTGTCACAAGATGGTTTAAATGTTATTCACTTCTCCTGTCAGTGGTCATAATGTTGTGGCTGATTGGTCTACATACACACACACACACACACAGCTCTGTGTTTTAGTCAGTGTGACCTCTGACCTTTGTTCCTACAGAGCTGGAGGCGCTGCGATTGGAGAATCAACAGTCACGTGACCAACTGCAGGAAACCAAAGAGGTGCTTTAAGATGCCTGTCTTCTTCTGTGGTGTCGTCTTCTGTGGTGTCGTCTTCTTCTGTGGAAAACGAATGACCGGTACCTGATTGTGTTTTGTTCTGCTTCTCCTCCCAGAGTCTGGAGCAGCAGCGTCAGAAGTTATCGGAGCTGATGGAGATCTGTCGACAGAAAGACGACGTCATCGTTAAACTGCAGTCGGCCGTGGAGGACGTCACCAGAGACGTAAACACACTCAGATTATTTCACACCTGTCCAGAGGTTTAATCAGCGGGAGGACACTGTGATAACTGAGGATGGTTTTTCAGAAAGAGCTGCTGGAGTCTCAGCAGAGGAAAGCAGGAGGTCAGGACAAGGAGGAGACCAGGAAACGACGGCATGGATCGATGGAGGAGGAGGAGGAGGAGAGAGGAGGACCCGCCAAGAGGAGAGGTTAGAGGAGGAAGGAGAGACGATGGATGGAAGGAGGTTTATTCTACAAAGTGTTCACTCTTTGAATTCTCCTCCTCCTCAGTGGTTCTAGAGGAGGAGATCTGGAGGCTGCAGGAGGAAAACGACAAGAAGGAGGAGACCATCGCTGAGCTGAGAGAGGAGGAGGAGAGGAGGAGGAGGAGCCTGGAGGAGGAGCTGAGGAGACGGGAGGAGGAGGTGGAGGAGCTGAAGAAGGAGCTGGTGTCTCTGGAGCAGAAGGTGAAGACGCTGACAGGTAAGAGCTGAACTTTCCTCCATGTTTTAGACGATAGAAGTTTGTGGACACATTGCAGTGAAATTACATTAAACATGTCCACATTCTTTTGTAGATCTGGACCAGTGTCCAAACTGTGACTCAGTGTTTTCGTCTCTGGAGCTCGAGCAGAGAGAAACGTCCAGACTCCAGAAGGAGAACAAAGCTCTGGTTAACGGCATCTTCCAGCTACAGACAGAGGTGCTGCTCTTCTCCTCCTTCTTGTTCTCCTCCTCCTTCTCCTCCTCCTCCTTCTTCTTCTGCTTGTTCTTCTTTTTCTTCTCCTCCCTCTCATCTCCTCATCTCCTCGTTCTCCTCCTCATCTCCTCCTTCTCCTCCTCATTCTCATCGTCCTCATCCTCATCCTCCTTCTCTTCCTCCTTCTTCTCCTCCTCCTCATCCTCCTCATCTCCTCGTCCTCATCCTCATCCTTCTCCTCAACCTCTTCTTCTCCTTCTCCTTCTCATCCTCATTCTCCTCCTCCTCCTCCTCCTTCTTCTTCTTCCTCTTCTTCTTCTTCTCCTCCCTCTCATCTCCTCATCTCCTCCTCCTCCTTCTTCTTCTCCTCCCTCTCATCTCCTCATCTCCTCCTCCTCCTTCTTCTTCTCCTCCCTCTCATCTCCTCATCTCCTCCTCCTCCTTCTTCTTCTCCTCCCTCTCATCTCCTCATCTCCTCCTCCTCCTTCTTCTTCTCCTCCCTCTCATCTCCTCATCTCCTCCTCCTCCTTCTTCTTCTCCTCCTCCTCATCCTCATCCTCCTTCTCATCCTCCTCTCCCCCCTCATTCTTCTTCTCCTCATTCTCCTTCTTCTCTTCCTCCTCCTTCGCCTTCTCCTCCTCCTCCTCCTCCTCCTCCTACAAACGTCTTGACCCCGTTCACCAGTCATTTATTTATCTGTCTCCAGGTGTCCAGTCTGCAGACGCAGCTCAAACAGCAGAGGAAGAGGTCCGACAGCCTATCAGAGCAGTTCAGCGTCACTACGACCCGCCTCCAGGACCTGGAGAGCCAATCAGAGGAGAAGACCAAGTCCATCGTCAGTCTGACACAGGAAGTGGAGCGACTGAGGCAGGAAGTCAAGGTCCTCCCTCTTGTTTGATCAATGAAATGAAGTCTTCTATTAGTTGGTTACAGATGTCTAATTAATTAATTAATTAATTAATTAATGAATGAATGAATGAATTAATGAATTGTCTCAGGAGGAGGAGGAGGGGCGGAGCAGCAGCAGCAGTGTGTTCCATGCAGCCATGGAGGAGCTGAAGAAGGAGAGCCATGCAGCGCTGGAGAGATCTGCTCAGAAATCCCAACAGATCCAAGAGCTGCAGAGAGAAAAGAGGCAGCTGGAGGAGACGCTGACGCTCAGGTGATACTAAACGATCAATGATTCATCCTTCAGTACTCAGAGAGGAGGTGATTAGTAGTGACTGCTAACCACCTCCTCTCCTCCTCTTAAACAGGTGTGTTGAGCTGAGGGAGCAGCTGGCCAATCAGAGAGCAGAGTTCACCCGCGAGCTGCAGAACCTGAAGGCGGAGCTTGAGTCTGAGGGCGGAGCTCTGCGAGGGAGACTGGAGGAGATGAAGAGATCAGAGGAGGAGCGGAGGAGGGAGCAGGAGAGAGAGACCACAGGTGAGGAGGAGGAGGAGGAGGAGGAGGAGGAGGAGGAGGAGGAGAGAGAGACCACAGGTGAGGAGGAGGAGGGAGCAGGAGAGGGAGACCACAGGTGAGGAGGAGGAGGAAGAGATAAAAGGAGAGAGAAAGATGACAGGTGAGGGGAAAGGAGAAGTCCTCCTCCTCCTCACCTGTCTCCTAGGAGACATGTGTCACCTGGGAGACGGGTGGGACATCCCAGGTGGGGACTCACTAGAAAGCTCCTGATTGGTTGATTGATGTTGTTTGTGTGTTTGTGCGTCAGAGCTGCAACGAGTCGTATCAGAGAAGGACAAACTCCTGAAGGAGACGGAGACTCTGAGACGAGGTAACGTGTCAAACAGACTCTGGTTGCCTAGGTAACCGATTGATTGTTTGCTTTAACTGACTGATCGTTGGCGTTTCCTGTCAGAGCTTCAGCGTCTGAAGGAGGTGCTGCAGAGGAGGCAGGAGGAGGAGGAGGAGGAAGAGGAGAAGGAGAACAGAGCGGTGGAGGAGAGGAAGGTGTCTGTGGTGGAGGAGCTGAAGGAGGAGATCCAGAAACTCCAGAAGAGGAAGGCAGCGGGGACGAGGAGTAAGGAGTTTGAGGCGGTGAAGAACGAGGTGGAGAAACTACAGAAACTGAAGGAGTCTCCGCTCAGATCCAAAATGGCCGACAGAAAGAAAACCCCCAAGACTACTGGGAAGAAGAGGAAGAGCTGCGAGGTGGAGGTGAGTTCAGGTCATGACGGTGTTTCAGTCTGGTCCCGGGTGAAGCTGACGGTGCTGACGGTGCTGGTGTCGTTACAGGACCTGGTCTACAGCGAGAACAAGAGGAACAGAGGGAGAGGAAACACTCGCAGCAACAAACGGGTGAGACAGCAGGGAGGACAGGGGAGGACAGGGAGTAGAACAGAGCACAAGGAGTAGGACAGACTTCCTGTCTGCTCTGAGATTAAAATGTGTCTCTTCTTCTTCTGAAGGACAAGAAAGACGGAGTTCTGCAGAAGACGAAGGAGCTGATCCACAGCTCTCCCTCCATCCTCAGCAGTAAAGGTCAGTCACTGTTTGTTCTGTGGCGGATTGAGTGGACAGCAGGGGGCGCTGCTGGGACAATAGGGACAACAGGGACAACAGGGACAAGGGGGACAATAAACAGATGTAGATCCATTCGTAAAGAACCAGAATAAAAACTGTGTGAGGTAAAGAGGAAGAGGAGGAAACAGCAGGTGAGGAAAAGACAGAGCGGGTGACTGGCGTCTCCACTGTTACCATGGTTACCATCCTCCTTTAAACCCCTCTGCAGCTAAAACCATCATGGGTCTCGTCAGTGGACACTCGGTGGAGAAGGAGACGGTAACCACGGCAATCCGGCGAGGACGCAGGAAGCTGTATAAGACGGACGCCTCGTCTCAGCTGCTGGACTCCCCCGTCACAGTGAGTGTCTCTCCGTCTCTGTGAGGACATGAGGACGTCCTCGTCTCTAAAGTGTCTCTGTGTCTTACCGTCAGACGTCGGGGGGAGACGAGGACAAGGAGAGCGACCACCTCATCATCAGGAGACAGCTACGCTCCAAGACCTGCAGGAAGTGACATCATCAGTGTGAGCCGAGAAGAGTTTTAAACCCGTGTACAGTTTCTCTCCGTTTTTATTTTAGTTTTTATTTTGTGGTTTCGGGGTCAATAAAAAACTGCGACGCAAACGGCCTTTTTCAATTTATGAAAAAAATAAAAAATGATTCCCCGACTCCTCTGCTTCAGTTTACTGCTGGAAAAAAGATAAAACTTCAAAATAAAAGCATCATTTACAAACAGCTGATCAGGAGGTTCAAATGAAACTGGCCATTTCATTAGGTACACTAGTCAATTTAATCTAAGCTAAAAGCTGTTTTAGTTTCAGACCAACAGGAAGGAGTTTAAGAATAAGAGCCTCAAACTACTCAGAGGAAGTAGCCACTTTCAAAATAAAAGGGTGATGGACTCATCATTTGGGTTCAGTGTGAAAATGGAAATGGACTTTTTACTTTTAGGTTTTATTTTGAAAGCAGCTTAAACTTTAAAGTGTTTCATTGTTTTTGCAAAATTATTTTATTATTAAATGTTTTAACTTTTAATGTTTTTCATACGAAATGATTTTTTATCAGATTTATTAGTTTTTTGTATTTATACATTTTAAATTCAAAAAATCTTATAAATTATTATTTGAAGTGATTTCAGTTTTAATTAATTATCTTTGGATTACTGAAGGACTTTTTTATTATTTCAAGAAATATTTTGAACTCAAGGGATTTTTTTGAATTATTTCTAGAAAAGAATTACCGTTATAATTATTTTTTTTAATCACATTTAAGTATTTAATTATTTCTAAAGAGAAATTCAAACTGAAGTGATTTAGATTTAGATGAATTCTAAAATATGCTGCATGTTTTAAATAAAGCTCTATTAGAGCAGCAGCTCTGGTTCACTCACAGCTTCCTTCTTGTCGTCTTTCTATTCGTCTGTAGAGTTTAAAAAAAAAATGAGGAACTTCTATTAAAATCTGAAAACTCTGGAGGAGCTGATGTAGACGCAGCGTCAGAAAGGTGTTGACTCTACACAATGAAAACCCAGTAGAATCAACATCTGAGTCATTAGAAACTAAACAGGCATGCAAACTCCTCACCTTTCGGCGAAATTCGCCGTTTTCAATCCAAATTGGGTGACTTATGTGATTCGTGCAAATCCGAGGAGAAAATATTTGGGGGGGGGGGGGGGGGGGGGTAGCCTACTCGTTGACTTTTATTTTAATATATTTTAATAATATAATAATATAATGTTCTATATACCGTAAATCCTCTAATATTGGGCCTGTATTCCATTAGCGGCCGGGTCTCCAACATTTGCCGGTCTCGCTGTCAGCGGAGGTAAATAAAGGCCGGTCATCTCGGCGGGTCAGGGTTTCGGCGGCACGGTGTGGGAGGATCCCCTCAGCGGGACCTCTCCCCGGCGTCGGCCGGCCCCCGCCGGGCGCATTTCCTCCGTGGCGGTGCGCCGCGACCGGCTCTGGGTCGACCTGGAAGTGCTCGGGGCGAAGGTGGCTCGTCGGCTCCGGCCGCGAGCTTTACAGCGACCCCCCGCATCTCACTTGGGGTCCCTGGGGTCGTGGAATCAGTGCTCACTGCGCCCTCTCTCCGTGCGGGGAGGGACGGGTCCCACTCGCTCCCGGCGCGACTGCCGACCGGCAGCGGACTCACTGTCCTCAGTGCGCTCCGACCGCGTCGCGCCGCTCATTTGTTGTTAATATTCTGTATGCATACCATGTTATGGTAACGGTACGTTTTCAATAAATGAACCTAGTATTTTATAGGTTCAAATAGACACAAAATCTTGTTTTTATTCATTCTACTCGTAGTTCGTTTTGCTCAAATAGAAATTAAGGCCTGCCTCTAATTCTGGCCTCCTTCCAATAAAGGCCTGGACCGCGATGTGCTTGAGTAAAATAAAGGCCCGGCAGTGAAATATGCCCTTCAGGCCCGAGGAAAAACAGCCATTGAGCTGTTCAGGCTCAATGGCTCAAAAGTTTTTTTTTTGGTAAAAATTAGTGAATTTGTAGTCTGTTGTCTTTGTAAATCTCTGTTTACCAAGGGGGGGGGGGGGGGGGGGGTGTTCGTGGCCATTTCCCTCTTCACACTCTTCTCACCTTTTTGACCCCTGACCAGTTTGCATGCCTGCTAAAGCTGAACACTAGAACCTTCATGGAGACCAGAGTTGGAGCAGGACAATAAAAATAAATCCACTAAGAGCAGAACTTTACTTTTAATCAGTCGATAACTTGAAAACCTTCAGGAAACAAACTGGAAAAATGTTTCATTTATTGATGAGAAATGTTTCAGACAGCACAGCGTTAGGTTGATTTATTTTCATCCCTGTAAATGTTCTAATGTAGAACCACTCTTCTCTCAAACGGCGTGGACTCTTCTTCTACCTGAGTTAAAAGCCTGAAAGTGTTCGTCTGAGTTTCACAGAAAAACTTAGAAATCATGATCAATGATCGACTCCGACCGTGATCAGCGTCTCTCCTTGGAGCCGAAGCAGCGACGTTAGCAGCGTGATGCGTTCAGGGTCGTGTCGTTAACCAGGAAACCTCCCAGACTGTGTCTTAAATCTGTGCGCTGGGGTTGATGCTGGGTCCATAAAACACTTAGTGCACCATAAACAAATAAAATCACCTTGTACAAATATAGATTATGATCATATTAAAACAAGTAGCAGCTATGTGGAGAGGTATCTCTCAGCTAGAAACAAACTGAAGTCGTTTTTATTGTGTGGTTGATGCTGGTGTCCAGTTTATTAGGTACAGGTTGCTCCTGCAGCAGCTTTAGTCCGCCCAGAGTTTAAAAGATAAAAACAATCGAGGCTCTTCATCGAGTTCAATCAAAGTCAAAGCGTTTGTCACGGTGTTGTTGATTCTTGACCTTCACCGGACTCTAAATAAAGTTTGATTGGCGCCCGTCTCAGCCAATCACATCTCTCCACTCGTCGATGGATCTGATTTCTTCCTCCGAGGCCACGAGGCGGCGCCCCGATCGGCCCTGATTGGTCAGACGGGCTTGTTGCCCCTGGCGACGGCGAGCCGGTGGTGCACGTGGCGAATCCCGGCGACGGTGGCGAGGACGAGGGCGCTGGCCAGCAGGGCGGCGCCGCTGAGGAAGAAGGTGGCGGTGTAGCTTCCTGTGACGTCGACCAACCAGCCTTTAGGAAGAGACGAAGAAGAGTTAGAGCTCACCATTTAAATATTTATTACATCTAAAAACTAATAATGTGTTTTATCTTTTGACCTGAAATGATTTTTGTTCCAAGTTAAATTGAAGATATTTTCATTTCAAGTAATTTTTTATTATTTAAAAAAAGATTAAAGTGATTTTTACATTTTGTGATTTCAATTTTTTTATTGTAGAAAACTAGAAAACCAATGTGCAATCAGATTGAAAAATACAATTACATAATTAATTTTACGTAATTTTTAAATTCAAATTAAAGTGATTTCTATTATTTAGAGTATTTTTTATAAATTGACTGCTCTAATGACAGTATTTCTTTTTTATTTTGAGTAATGTATTTTATTCAAGATTTTTTTTAATCTTTTTTTTTTTTTTAGATCAAGTTATTTTATTGGTTTAATTGTTTCATGGAAAAATATAATATAAAATAAAACAATTTAAAGTTACATGAAGCATTTCCAAGTTTTTAGGCAATTTTTGGTGTTTGGCAATTTAATTCATGCAATTTATAAAATAATTAAATACTGGATTTGCACTAAGTGGCACTTTTGGCACTAAGTGGCATATTTTTCGTGTGTTTTATTTAAATGTTGTGTTATTTATATGTGTGCCTCTAAAGCCTCTGCAAACATTTCATTCTGTTCTCATGACAATAAAGACTCTTGGTTCTTGATTCTTAAATATAATTAGTATTTGATTAATTGCACATATTGATTTTATCAGTGATTATGTTAGTAATTGTGTTGGTTATTGGTTGTAAATGAGGGAGGCCTCGGCTCACCTCCGATGGGGGGGCTGAGCAGGTAGGGGATCGCGTGCAGGAAGTAGACCACGCCCAGCGCAGACGACAGGTATGGCGCCCCCACCACGTCCGACGTCACCACCGGGATCAGAGCCACGTAGGCGCCGTCGAAGTAACCGTACAGGACGGCGAAGGGCACGAGCAGCGTGAAGGAGCGGAGCAGCGGCGTGAAGAGGCAGCAGAGTCCCTCCATCCCCACCGAGAAGACGTAGCAGGCCCGACGGTACGGCTTCAGACACCTGGACGCCCACATTTAAACATTAAGAGACACATCGATCAGTTCCCAACGGAGAGACTCCAGACCAACTACAATGACTTCCAGGCTGAACCGGTACAGTTCACTGATGAGACCATCGGTGCTTCCTGGTTTTTAAGCGTCAGTAAATACACGAATAAACAAAAAACCTTCTGATGTAAACTTTAATCCTACTTTGAACCCATTGACTTGTCGTTTATCTCTGACTTGTTGCTGCAGGTTTTATCTTCAGGTTGTTTCACTGATGGATTTTAACTGAGGTCAGATCAGAGTCACTGATTTATTTTGATTCTGTCGTTCAATAGTTCATAGATTCAGTCTCTGAGACTTATTATCACGAGCTGGTTCTACACTGTGCGCACAATTATTAGGCAAGTGAGTATTTTGACCGTATCGTCATTTTACGTATACGTTCCAACTCCAAGCTGAACAAACTTAAATGCCTGTTGGATTTAAACATACTGGGTGATGTGTGTCTGTGTAATGAGGGAGGTAATGAGGTGTAATGAGGCCTCAGGAGATCAACACCCTCTATCAGGTGTGAACAATTATTAGGCAACTTCTTTTCATCAGGCAAAATGGGCCGGAAAACAGATCTAACAGATTCTGACAAGTCAAAAACTACACTGCCTGGCCAAACAAAAAAAAAAAGTCTCCACCTGGATTTAACTAGTCAACCAGGTAGGAGCCTCCTATTGGATAATTACTGCATGGGTGATTATCTTTCAGCTGACAACAAGTTATTTAAGCCCAACTGATGCAATGAGTAGCTTCTCATTTCTTCAACAACCATGTCTAAAGACACATCCTGTGGTCGTCTGTTTGAGAAGGGTCAAATCATTGGCATGCATCAAGCAGAGAAAACATCTAAGGAGATTGTAGAAACTACTAAAACTGGGTTAAGAACTGTCCAAGGCATTATTAAAAACTGGAAGGATAGTGGAGAAGCATCAGGGTAAGAAGAGAGGCAGATGAAGTGATGCACCCATCATGCCTAGTGTCTACTGTACAAGCCTGTGGGGGCAGTGCTATGATCTGGGGTTGCTGCAGTTGCTCAGGTCTAGGTTCAGCAACATTATGAGGTCAGCTGACTACCTGAATATACTGAATGACCAGGTTATTCCATCAATGGATCATATTCCAAGATGACAATGCCAGGATTCATGGGGCTCAGATTGTGAAAGAGTGGTTCAGGGAGCATGAGACATCATGTCCACACATGGACTGGCCACCACAGAGTCCAGACCTGAACCCCACTGAGAATCTTTGGGATGTGCTGGAGAAGGCTTTGTGCAGTGGTCAGACTCTCCCATCATCAATACAAGATCTTGGTGGAAAAAAAAATGAAACACTAAATAAAGACGTGAGATGGGAATATTTTTGGTTTTCTTTGAGTTGCCTAATAATTGTGCACACACAAATATTCTCGTACAAAAGTCAAAACCTCACGTTCACTTCCTTAAATATTCAGGTTTATTAACATTTGTTTTGTTGTTAAATAATAAAACAAATCCTCAAAAGTGCCCAATAATTGTGCACGCAGTGTAAAAAAGTCAAAGTCTGAACGCGTATCCCTAGGACTCAGTTTTACGTCGCTGGAAAATTAATTCTGTCTTCATATTGGTTCCTTTTCAGATCTATAAGAAACGATGCTACCATAGCTACAAAGCTAACGTTGCTAGCAGTGGATCAGAGACCTCTGATCTGAAGTTGTTTTTCTTTCATCTTTCAGTTCAATCCACAGAGACGGTCCTACCTGGACTGAACCTACCTTCTGTCGGTCAGCCATCCGAAGGTGATGTTCCCCACGATGTCGATGACGCCCAGGATGGACATGAGGAAGGCGGCCTGCTGGTGACTGACGCCGGCACTCAGAGCGTACGGCACCAGGTAGACGAAGGGAAGGCTGCAGCCGCTGGCCAGGAACAGGAAGGACACGGCCAGACAGAGGAAGTCCGGCATCAGCAGGAAGCGGTACTCCTTACTGGACAGGAAGCAGGAGCTGAAGCGCCGCCTCAGGCCACTGTCGGCCTCTCCTGGAGCAGCCTGGGACCCCGGCGGTAAAGGCGACGACGGTGGCGGCGGCTTTCCAGATGACAAAAGGCTGTCTTTGGATTCTTTGGAGAGTTTTAAGGCGAGTTCTGCGTCCTGCGATGAGACGTCACCTGCAGCGGAACAGATGGTGGAAATTTAAGGTGTTGGGTGGTTCCTACAGCGTGGACTAGTGGATTTGTAGGTGTTAAGAGGATTCTATACAATAGAGGCCAACCAATCAGAGCCATTAGTTGGAAACAAAATAAACTCCATGTCTCTGAGATGACGTGTTTGACTACAGGGTACAAAGAAGAAGAAGAAGAAGAGAAAAGTTCAAGGAGAAACATCTTCCAGAGAGGGTTAGGGAGTTTATGGCAGCGTTGGATGACCAGAACATTTCTGGAGTAGAGAACACAAGGTACCAGCTACCCTCTCCACACTACATTAACTTTGACTGAAAGATTTATTGGACTGAATCCAGTCCACTCTAGGAGAAGACAAGGAAGACAAGGACAGACTTTAGGAAGCTACAGGAGACCAACTCTAGGAGAAGACAAGGAAGACAAGGACAGACTTTAGGACGCTACAGGACACCAACTCTAGGAGAAGACAAGGAAGACAAGGACAGACTTTAGGAAGACACAGGAGACCAACTCTAGGACATTTAGGATCAGAGAGGAACTGGGATCAGACAATACTGAAATATTGGTGTAATATCGGGTTTACCACGTACAGTGCTGCTTCTCCTCTTCGTCCTCCTCATCTTCTGCCTCCTCCTCCTGCGGCGTGATTGGTCGGAGCAGAGCACCGCAGACACAGAGGTTGGCGACAAAGGCGCTGAGGACCAGCAGCGCCCCCCTCCAGGAGTACAGCTCGATGAGCAGCTGCACGGCCGGAGCCAACACGAACGTCCCGATGCCGCTGCCCGACATGGCGATGCCGTACGCCAGCGCCTTCCTCCGCCGGAAGTAGCAGCCGACCAAAGCGATGGCGGGGGTGTAACAGAGGGCGAAGCCCAGACCTGCGAAGACCAGAGAGATTTAATCAGTCAGGACTAGGTCTAGTCTAGACATTTGGAGGATGCTTTAAAGTCGCCCAGCGTTATAACCTGTGAGACCGCCCATGCTGATGTAGAGCAGCTCCAGGCTGGTGGTTAAGGAGCTGATGAGGAGGCCGCATGAGGACAAGAGTCCACCCAGCATCACTGCCACCCTGCAGGACCAGCGGTTCCCCACCAGGCTGCCGACCGGAGCTGCACAAACACAAACACACATTCAGCTGGTTTCATTAGAACCGCTCTGTAACGACCGTGGATTTGGAGCGAGGGCACTGACCACAGAGCATGGTGGTGCAGTCCACCAGGCTGTGGATCCATGCCGTCGCTGCGTAGTCGGCCTCAAAGTGAGCCTGGAACTCCACGAAGAAGATGGAGATGCACCTGTGGACACAGGGGAGCGTCAACGTCCATGTTCCTCAAACATTTAACTTCTCAGACAAGACTTCATCCATCAGCTGCTAATTTAAACATTAAAGTTTTTATTAGACTATTTCAGTCTGAGGACTTTTTTCAATTTGACATAGATGACTTTGTTAAATCTCTAGTCAGCCTCCAAACATCATCTCCCTGCTACCTGACCAACACCCAGTAGGTTATAAAACAACGCCTGCTGCAGCCTCAAAGAACCTGTTCACTACATGTTTTAGTTGCTAGATGGTTGTTGGGTGGTTTCTACTGTGTTGGCACTGGACTAATATATTTCTAGGTGCTAAGAGGTTCCTCCTACCATTAGAGCCATTTAGCGGTAAACTAATTCAACTCCACAGCGCTCAGATGATGTGTATGATTATGATACACAAAGAAGAACAACCAGAAGACGAGCTGATCCTTCACAACAAAGGAGAACCAGCTTTTCATGTCAGAATTCAATTGTCCACCTGGACCTAAAGGACAAGGGACGGGTCCAAAGGTCTTTGGAGGACAACAACGTCCACATGTAGAGCGCATGTCAAACTGGAAAACCATTCTCTGAACAGAGGAGGTGGACTAAGATATAACCTGTCAGTCTGGACAACAACCAGTTAATGGTTTGTTAGAAAACAGGTTCAAAACAGATTCCTCCAATCACAGGTGAGTATCTGGTCATGTGACCTTCAGGTGGACTCCACCCACAGATGTGCCTGATAAAAACTTAGGGCGTATTCACACCAGGAAGGTCCGTTAGTTCACTTGCTTTGGTCCGGACCAATTTTTTTTTTCTTTTTTTTTTTTTAGTGCGGTTCGCTTTCACACTGTGATTAATTGCAACCGGACCAGAATTTATAAACAAAAACAGATGTGCTAAGGTCGTTCAGCCATTGGCTGGTAAACGTATAGGCGGGGTAAAGAAGGAAGCCAAATGTCCCACGTAAATAGGCTACAATGGAGACTTTGCGTACTGTAGGTCTACTTGTTATTATGCTAGCAATATGGTTTATAAACTGAGCGCTGGAATCCCCTCTCTCTCATTTGTTTACTAAAAATCTTATATACTTCTGCATTTTTATGTGTTTTCTCCAGCATTTGAGATATCTGGACATCTGCCCAGATATCTAGGAGGCAGCGTGTCTCCTCAGAGCTCGGTTAAGCCACGGCTCATCTCTACCTAACCTACCTGCGTTTGTTTGCTTCACGTGTCTCTCTCTGTTGTGTGTGTCACTGGGCTATCCTACATTTCCCATAACTAGTGCAGTGCCCGTCGGAAGTATTCCTATAGTGGGAGCTGAAGAAGATTTTTCAGTTGTGACCATTGTCGTGACCCATGTCTCCTCCCCACAAAGACACCTGCCCAGTTTCAAATCAGCGTGCCACAGACAGACAGACAGACAGACAGACAGACAGACACAAACTCACCAAATAAGTTAAAAGAAATTCTTGATTTATAGATAGATGATCAAATCACTCATGTTTTGTCTGTAAACTGTAAAATAACGTTGAGTCTCCGTTGCCATGGTTACCATCTAGCGTTTGAGCCAGCGCAATAATTTAACTGTCATCAGGAAACTGGAAATATTAGAGCGGAGAAAATCTATTTTACCGATATATTTTACATTTCTTATCCAAACTTCGTCAAACTTAGCAGTGCACATCTTCGTGCCCGTAGCGAGACACCTGTCCAGTTTCAAATCAATCGGGCCAACGGTTCGCGACATATGCGTGCCACAGACAGACAGACACACAGACGCTTCTTGATAGATGCGCGAAAACTACGGGAGCTCGTCAAATCCAAAAAGGTAGATTTTTGCAACTTGGGTCGGATCGAGGTCGGGCTGCTTTCACACCATAAAGGAACCGCACCAGGGTTCGGTAGGAACCGCTCCGAGACCACCTCCTCAGCTGGGTCTCGGTCCGCTTGCTTGGTCCGCACCAGAGTTCGAGTGATTGTATTCACACCAGTCAAAAAGGTCCGAACCAAGCAAGGAAACGAACTTGAGTTCGTTTTAATCGAACTAAACAAGGCAGGTGTGAATACGCCTTTAAACTCCCGTCTTCTAGAAACACAACGAGTCCAGATGTTGTTAACTGCGGTGGGGTCACATGACCTTCCAGTGAGTCTGTTGTAACCGTGGTAACTGTACGCCACAAAGATGCCCGCGGCTGTAACCACAGTAACGCAAATATGGCTTACGCTAAAGGCCCAGATATAAAAAGACAAAATGAAAATGAATGAGGCGTCAGAGTGAACTCCAGATTATTGGTCTCATATCTGCTGAGAGAGGAGAGACAGGTCAGCGGACGGTCAGGTAGACGTTGTGTAACCGTCACATGTGAAGAAAGAATGATTTGAGGTGGACTTCAAGCTTAAAAAACACAAACGTTATGTAACTGGTCTGACTGGGAGCATCAGCTCATCTGTTCACACCAACACCCACTCATCAACGAAGCCCAAACCTCCAACACATGTTTTCTGTTTCTGAACCGCTCTGGATCTGGTGTGAACAGGAAACGTGGGTCAAAGGTCAGAGAAGGAGCAGCCCAAGGTCAAAGGTCAAAGGAAAAAGGCAGTTTGTCTGTGTTTCTGCAGAAAAATTACAGCTGCAGAGACAAGACCTGATCCATGCAACTAACCAAATTCACCACATGATTAAAAACAGTGAAACACGTTATATGACGCTATATTCTTTGCACAAATAAATCTTCTTGTTGCATGAACCACTACCTTACCATCTTATAGTTTTATAGTTTTAGCAATTATTTATTTGTAAAGTTTCCACTAGGACACTGTACATAGAGAATGTCTGTTTCTATTTTTCAAATGTTTTTTTCCTGTCGAATTCGTTATTGTTTTCTGTATATATTTTTGTCAAATTCCTCGCTACTGTGACAAGGAGATTTCCCATACGTGGGATAAATAAACATGTCTTATGTCTTAAATGCTCTAGAGACAGTTTTAGTTCAAACTTTCTGTTCAAAGTCAAGAAACTGAGCTGTTACTGCAGGAATGTGACCAGACTTCATGTTCCATCAGCAGATGCTGGAGAAGTCACCGTTTATGACTTCGTTCAGACATCATTAACATCCGTCCTCTCTCGTGTCCCAGTTAGAGTCCAGGTGTGAACACTGATCTGGTGTCAGTCCACATGTGGAGGTGGTCTGGGACACATGTGACCTCATTCCTTTGGTAGTGTGTCCTGGGTCACATTAAAGACAAGGGTGAGCTAGCTCTTCTTTTATTTGACTCAACAGAAGTGAAGCTTAACGATGCTGCCTCCATTTTAATGCCAGGCCTCCAGGTTTCCTCTTTTGTTCCTTGACACCGCCTCAAAATGGCGGCGGGGTCGGGTTTCAAGCAGAAAACAGGACTGACGAGTGGAAATCAACTGAGGACAGAACACGAATCTGTACAAGACTGAACTATTCTTATGTTGGATTAATCTGTCAGTTGTTTTCAAGATTTAATTGAGAGCCAACGAAACCTGTTGGTTCTTATTGTCCTGAAACGTTTGCCAGATGGAAGCGGTTCAAACAGGGACTGTCCAGACAGGGTGTTGTACCTGACTGTGCTGTTTGGTCTCTAGATTAGGAGGCTACACCCCAACAACGCCCTGGGCCACTTTCTCTAGCCAGTCCAGGTCTGTCTGCTAGCCACCAAAGAAACAATTCATTGTAATCAGTTAATTATCAAAAGAGTTTGTCTGTGAAGGTTCTCAGTCATCCAGGTCATGGTATATCCAAAAAAGGTTAAAAAAGCCAACTGGACTTGTAGAGTTTGTTCAGAAGACGTTTCACCACTCATCCGAGTAGCTTCTTCATTTCTGGTGGACTGGTGGGAAATCTGAGGTTTAAATAGGAACTCCTCCTGAAAAAACTTAACGACTGGGTACTTACCTGTAGTGGAGGGGGGGACTGTGTTGTCCCTGTCCTCTTTCCTATGAATGGTTCTCTAACGACTCTTGTCCGTCAGAGGCTCCAGTGTCAAGGTGTGAATGAGACTGAAACTTCTTGGGGACAGAAGTTAAAACTGTATTGTAAATAGATGGCAAATTAAATCTCAGTCCACCTCCTCTGTTTAGTGAAAGTTTTTCCAGTTTGACATAGATGGCTTCCTTTACTCCTCTTTCAAACCATCGGTCTTCTCTGGCTAAGATTTGGACGTTGTTATCTTCAACTATGTTAGTCTAAACCAGCTAACAGAAAAAAAACTCAGGAGAATTTTCAGAAATCACCGTATTCCAGTTTATTTCAAACCAGGAAACACACTTAGGCAAAGACTGGTCCACCCAAAAGACAAAACACCCAGGCAAAAACAGAGTAATGTGGTGTACGCTGTTCAGTGCAGTGAGGAGTGTACAGATTTATACATTGGGGAAACCAAACAACCCATCCATAAACGCATGTACCAGCACAGGAGAGCCAGCTCATCAGGAAACGATTCAGCGGTCCACCTACACCTGAAGGACAAAGGACACTCCTTTGAAGATAACAGCGTCCAAATCTTAGCCAGAGAAGGTCAATGGTTTGAAAGAGGAGTAAAGGAAGCCATCTATGTCAAACTGGAAAAACCTTCACTAAACAGAGGAGGTGGACTGAGATTTAATTTGCCATCTATTTACAATACAGTTTTAACTTCTGTCCCCAAGAAGTTTCAGTCTCATTCACACCTTGACACTGGAGCCTCTGACGGACAACAGTCGTTAGAGAACCATTCATAGGGAAGAGGAGGGGGACAAAACAGTCCCCCCCTCCACTACAGGTAAGTACCCAGTCGTTAAGGGAAATTAGCTGCACCAGTTTCTGGTTATTAGCATAACAAGCAAGTTTTTTCAGGAGGAGTTCCTATTTAAACCTCAGATTTCCCACCAGTCCACCAGAACTGATGAAGCTACTCGGATGAGTGGTGAAACGTCTTCTGAACAAACTCTACAAGTCCAGTTGGCTTTTTTAACCTTTTTTGGATATCAAAAGAGTTGTTTCATTTTCTGCCAACGGAGAAATGGATCAATCAATATTAGTCCGATTTCCATAAAGACCTTTGAATGCATTCATGTCTGGAATTGTGACGTCAAACAGTGACGTCAGAAAATCCGTCCAATCAGAGCAGTAGGTGGGACTAAAGCCCGCTATCAGCATGGTGTATTCGGTATTAGGATTAGCCTAAACTATGTTAGTCTAAACCAGCTAACATGAACATAAAATTAGTCTAAATAATGTTTCCCAAAACCAGCTAACTTAAACATAAACCAGCAAACGTTAGCCTAAACTAGCTAACATAAGCCTGTTAGATAAAGTTGCATAAAGCTCCATCCAGATCTAAAGTGATTCTCTGATTGTTCATCTCCATGTATCTGACAGTTGGTCTCTCGTGGACATCCCAGGCTCTGGTTGCCTTGGTAACCCTCATAAAAATACAGCTACAGACCAACTCACAAATAAAATGGACGACTAGACTTTAGAGGTGGACGGTGGTTAACTTCATTCCCGTTTCTACATTTAACGTTCTCTCTCTCAGTTTGTGACGTTATCAATTAATGAACTAACGGTTTGTGAGAACGCCTGAGGAGACGAACCTGTAAATGTGTCTGACAAAAAAACGTGTTGCATGAGGACACAGTGACCTAGCGGGGACCCTGAACGCACCGTGTGGCCTTCGCAGACCCTGACGTGGAGTCAGAGACGGGACCTGGTGTTTGTTCAGGTGTCAGAGTCTCAGCGAGGCCTTCGGAGCGTCTCTTAATGTTTCAGCTGGAACACAGTGGAGGTCAACGGGTTTACAGTTTGAACGAACTGTCCCTTTACTGCAGACTGGACAAATGTCCTAAAGAGGCCACCGTACAGAGAGATCATCAGTCCATAAGACAACATGTATGTTCTGTTTGATGTTTTATCTGTAAATCTGCCCAACATTTATTCTTACTCTTGTCTTGTGGTCAGAAGACCTGGAGGTTAGCTTAGCTTAGCATACGAAAAAAAGGAGAGAGGTGGAAAGAAACTAGTTTGTTGAAAAGTAACAAAACCAACCGGCCATCATTGATTAACACAAATCAACCACAGAGACACAAATGAGTCCTCGTCTTATGGGCTGTTAAAGTTTGGACGAATAATAGTTTCCCGTATTTATGCTAAGCTAATTAGCCACAGGTTTATGTTTATCAACGACAACGGGACACCAAGTCCTCTGCACTGATGACACACATCTGAGTTTGTGTCTTTGTGAGGACATTCCTCTGACATGGATGCATTGCCTGAGCGTAACCTTTCCCCTAAAACCAGGTGTGAACACATTTAACTCAGATCACACACGGAATACCTGCAGAGGCTGAAATCAGAAGTCAGAAGATGAGCAAGTAAAGAATCTGTAAACAAGTTGTTTACAGTCAGCTGT
This sequence comes from Chelon labrosus, assembly GCF_963514085.1. Taxonomy (NCBI): domain Eukaryota; kingdom Metazoa; phylum Chordata; class Actinopteri; order Mugiliformes; family Mugilidae; genus Chelon; species Chelon labrosus. Next base: position 1,511,306 of record NC_140352.1, on the reverse strand, counting down.
AAGACAACCTGTGTGTGTGTGTGTGTGTGTGTGTGTGTGTGTGTGTGAGGACCAGATTGAGCATTAATTTAGCTTGTGAGGACATTTCTGGTACGTGCGGGAAGATGCCGCTCTGATGCCAATCATTAAATGTTGGCTTATGTTAGTGAGTGTGTGTTACAGTGTGTGTTAATGTGTGTGTCAATGTGTGTGTGTTAAAGTGTGTGTTACGGTGTATACTTGAGAGGCGTTGACAGGAACAGACGGTCGTCTTGTCTTCACGTCAGTAAAACAAGCTGCTTCATGGAAAAAAAAACAACTTTAACTATTCATAGACTGAGCTGCAGCTGCTGGTTGCTGCTCCGGTTGCTCTAGTTGCTCTAGTTCAGGGGTTGGCCACACTGGGTTTTTACAGACCAAAGCAGTAGCAGAGGACACTGTTAGGACAACTTTATAAATGCTTGACGGGTTCCCACTGCTCTAGTTATTTTAGTTGATTTAGTGCCTGTAGTTGCTCTAGTTGCTCAAGATGTTTTAGTTTATGTGGTTGATCTAGTTGTTTTAGTTGATTTAGTTGATTTAGTTGATTTAGTTCCTGTGTTTGCTCTTCTTTTTTTAGTACATGTAGTTGCTCTAGTTTTATTTTCTTTGGTTGCTCTAGTTGTTTTAGTTGTTTCAGTTTCCGTGGTTGCTCTAGTTTCTGTGGTTACTCCAGTTGTTTTAGTTTCTGCAGTTGCTCTGGGTTCTGTGGTTACTCTAGCTGTTGTGGTTTCCTTGTAGTTGCTCTAGTCGCTTTAGTTTCTGTGGTTGCTCTAGCTGTTTTAGTTTCTGTGATTGATCTAGTTGTTTTAGTTTCTGTAGTTTCTAGTTGCTCTAGTTGTGTTAGTTTCTGTGATTGCTCTAGTCGCTTTAGTTGCTGTGGTTGCTCCAGTTGTGTTAGTTTCTGTAGTTTCTAGTTGCTCTATTAGTTTCTGTGGTTGCTCTAGTTGTTTTAGTTTCTGTGATTGCTCTAGTTGTTTTAGTTTCTGTGGTTGCTCTATTAGTTTCTGTGATTGGTCTAGTTGTTTTAGTTGTTTTAGTTTCTGTAGTTGCTCTAGTCGCTTTAGTTGCTGTGGTTGCTCTAGTTGTGTTAGTTTCTGTAGTTTCTAGTTGCTCTATTAGTTTCTGTGTTTGCTCTAGTTGTTTTAGTTTCTGTGGTTGCTCTAGTTGTATTAGTTGTTTTAGTTTCTGTGGTTGCTCTAGTTGTTTTAGTTTCTGTGGTTGCTCTATTAGTTTCTGTGATTGCTCTAGTTGTTTTAGTTTCTGTGGTTGCTCTAGTTATTTTAGTTTCTTTCGTTGCTCTAGTTGTTTTAGTTTCATTGCTCTAGTTGTTTTAGTTTCTGTGGTTGCTCTAGTTGTTTTAGTTTCTTTCGTTGCTCTAGTTGTTTTAGTTTCATTGCTCTAGTTGCTTTAGTTTCTGTGATTGCTCTAGTTGTTTTAGTTTCGTTGCTCTAGTTGTTTTAGTTGTTTTAGTTTCGTTGCTCTAGTTGTTTTAGTTTCTGTAATTGCTCTAGTTGTTTTACTTTCTGTGGTTGCTCCAGTTGTGTTAGTTTCTGTAGTTTCTAGTTGCTCTATTAGTTTCTGTGGTTGCTCTAGTTGTTTTAGTTTCTGTGATTGCTCTAGTTGTTTTAGTTTCTGTGGTTGCTCTATTAGTTTCTGTGATTGGTCTAGTTGTTTTAGTTGTTTTAGTTTCTGTAGTTGCTCTAGTCGCTTTAGTTGCTGTGGTTGCTCTAGTTGTGTTAGTTTCTGTAGTTTCTAGTTGCTCTATTAGTTTCTGTGTTTGCTCTAGTTGTTTTAGTTTCTGTGGTTGCTCTAGTTGTATTAGTTGTTTTAGTTTCTGTGGTTGCTCTAGTTGTTTTAGTTTCTGTGGTTGCTCTATTAGTTTCTGTGATTGCTCTAGTTGTTTTAGTTGTTTTAGTTTCTGTGGTTGCTCTAGTTATTTTAGTTTCTTTCGTTGCTCTAGTTGTTTTAGTTTCATTGCTCTAGTTGCTTTAGTTTCTGTGATTGCTCTAGTTGTTTTAGTTTCGTTGCTCTAGTTGTTTTAGTTGTTTTAGTTTCGTTGCTCTAGTTGTTTTAGTTTCTGTAATTGCTCTAGTTGTTTTAGTTGTTTTAGTTTCGTTGCTCTAGTTGTTTTAGTTTCTGTAATTGCTCTATTAGTTTCTGTGATTGCTCTAGTTGTTTTAGTTTCTGTGGTTGCTCTAGTTGTTTTAGTTTCATTGCTCTAGTTGCTGTCCTGGTTGTCGGGCCGCCTCAGATCAATCAGACAGTTTGATCCTTTCACTTTATAACAAGTCGTTTCTGTGACTGTGGATCAGTTCAGATCTGTCTGACCTGTTCAGGACCTTCCACTGACATAAAACATCCCATATCTGGAGCCTGATCACAACCATAACCTCTGGGAGACCTTTAAAACACACACTGGACACGCTCTAACCCTCAGAGAACACAAACACACACACACACACACACACACACACACACACACTCACCTGTGTGTTGTAACTGAGCTGACGCTGCTGTTTCTATTATTTTGGCCTCATGATGCAACAACACATCTGAACACGTGTTTATCAACAGGTGTGTGTGTGTGTTATTTTAGTTTATATCTATAATGATATGTGTGTGTGCATATGAAAAAGTGCGCGTGTTACCTGGTCACTGCTCGCGTGCACACCGTCACCATGAAGCAGCAGCCCACGATCACCCAGCCCCACCCGCCGTCCGGAGGACACGGACCCGCGCTCTGCCGCTTCCCCGCAGCCATCACTGCAGCCGCAGACCGACCCGAGCCGGTCTCTGGTCCTGGTCCAGGTCCTACTCCTGGTCCTGCTCCCGGTCCTTGTCCTGAGGAAGTCTGGTTTCAGGTAATGAGTTTCTTCTGCTGAAGTTGTTGCAGCAGAGATCCAGGTCCTTTGCTTTAGAACTGAGTCCAGCAGAGACAAGAAGAAGAAGTACTAGTAGTGGTAGTAGTAGAAGAAGAAGAAGAAGAGGTCCTCCGGTCAGTAAGTGACCAGCTGACCCTCAATCATTAACCACGTCCTCTGCGCCCCCCAGACCCTCTCTGGTCCGCGGAGCCTCTGGCAACAACAACATGTGCAGACGGGACACGGGACGCTCCATTCACTACACCCGCACCTCCCCCCACCCAGGGCGAGGGGGCGGGGCTGTGACTGGTGTCAAAAAGAAGCGCACCTAGTTAAACTGGTCTGGCTGGGACAGAGTGTTTATGGGTGTTTACGTCCTGAGGGGTGTTTACTCTCGGGGGGCACAGGGTCAGGTCACCACTACACCAGGACCAGGACGAAGATTAGAGCCAGAGCCAGGACTAGAACCAGGACTAGAACCAGGACTAGAACCAGACTAGTCCTATATATTAATCTAATTTTGCCCCAGATTTTTGATTTGATTTGATTTATTGTATTTTTTGCTTCTGTGAAGTCGAGTGGGCTCCACGCCCCAAGAATGTCACTACTGGTAATAACGCTGCATTGTTACTATGTGACAATAAAGAACCTTGAATCTTGGCTAGAACCAGGATCAGGATCAGGACCAGGACCAGGACCAGGACTGGAGCCAGAACCAGGACCAGGAACAAGTACCAGGACTTGGACCAGCACCGTTTTTAGTTTATTTTCAGTTGTTTTGAGCAAAGATGTCAAACCCTGTCCTGTCATTGAGGACCAGGTCTTGACAGAAAACCAGAACCAGAACTAGACTTGGGTTAGACTTTGAATGTATATACAGAATGTCTTTATATTTCTAGTTCTTTCTCTCTATATTTTTTCAGAGTATTGTTATTTTTTTTGTATATTTTTTGTATATATTTTTCAAAATTTTGTATTTGTGTTTTTTTGGTAACTTTTTCCCTGTCGAAGTTGTCATTGTTTTCTGTATATATTTTTTTTTTTTTGCCAAATTCCATGCTACTGTGACAAGGAAATTTCCCATACGTGGGACTAATAAACATGTCTTATTTTATCTTAAACAATAATCCAACTAGAAACGTTTATAATATATTGTATATTGTGGAGATGTGGCGCCCCCTGCTGGCCTAGACCCTCACTGTCTGTCTGTTTAACTCATTACATTTGAATCTTGTTTTGTTTCGTTTAAATAATTAAAATAAATAATAATAATAAATGTTTCAGTTTAATCGTATTTATATTTAATCGTATTTCATTTATATTAGTGGATTTATAATGTGACTTTTCATTTGTTTAAGTTTTCTCAGCATTAAATTTGTTTCTTATAAGTTCATCTCAGTTTATTTTATCTCGTCAGTATCAGCACATTACACACATTTAAAAAATAAGATTATGTTAAAAAATACATAATTAAAACGAACTTTAAATCTCAAATGTCCCCTGAATACAACCGGGGCTTTATTTTAAAATCTAGATTAATATATTAATTTATATAACATGAATTCGATTTTTTTATTGTTAATACACCGTAGCCGGTTATATTTTAGTTTGGTATAAATCCATCCCGCTGTGTTTCCAGACCAAGATATAGGGGGAGCTGTGGAGTAGTGGCTAGCTAGCTAGCTAGATAGATAGATAGATAGATAGATAGATAAACAACTTTATTGATCCCTTTGGGAGGTCGCATACAACCCTTGTCAGACATACATGTACACGAATTATAGACCCAAATACCAAACACCCAGAAAAGAATAATAATAATAATAATGAATATTGTGACTGTACTGTACATACATGGTTGTTGCATAAATAGAAAAAATACTAGATGCATATTGTTATTGCACTTTGCTATTTCACTCATGTTGTTGCAGGTTAATTAAAAATGTCATTCAGACCCTTTCCTTATTGTCCTCCTCCCCCCAAGTGAGTGGTGGTTAAACAGTTTGATGGCACGGGGGACAAAGGAGTTCCTCAGCCTATTTGTCCTGCACCTTGGGAGGAGCAGCCTCTCGCTGAAGGTGCTTCTCTGGCTACTAATGATCGTGTGCAGAGGGTGACTGGCATTGTCCAGGATACACATTAGTTTTTTAAGTGTCCTGCTCTCTGCTACAGTAGCCAGAGGGTCCAGCCTCGTGCCAACCACAGAGCCAGCCCGCCTGATCAGCTTCTCCAACCTGGAGAGGTCTGTCTTTGAGGTGCTCCCAGCCCAGCACACCACAGCGTAGGTCAGGACGCTGGCGACCACAGACTGATAGAAGATCCCCAGGAGCTTCCTACAGATGTTAAAGGATCTTAACCTCCTGAGGAAGTACATCCTGCTCTGGGCCTTCTTGTACAGCTGCCCCGTGTTGCTCGTCCAGTCCAGCTTGTTGTCCAGCCACAGCCCAAGATATTTATAGTTCTGCACGACCTCCACCTCCTCCGCTCCTGTCAGAACTGGTCTGGGGTTGGGTCTGTCCCTCCCAAAGTCAATGACCAGTTCCTTAGTCTTTGAGGTGTTGAGCTGTAGGTTGTTTGTGTGGCTCCAGACAACAAAATCCCTCACCAGGCTCCTGTACACCTCCTCTTCATCGTTGCTGATGCACCCCATGATGGCCGTGTCATCTGCGAACTTCTGAATGTCCGAGTTGTAGCTAGAGATGCGACTTGGGTCCCAGGTTCACCTTCCTCTGTGTCGATGGCTGCGGTGCATTGAGCAAGCATCTAACCCCCAACTTCCTGCAAGAAGAAAATTATCTTAGTATTAACCCTTGTGTACAGTTCAAAAACACTACCCTTTCATACATACATACTAGGGGTGTAACGTACCTAGGTGTCGGGGTCACGGTTCGGTACAACGGAGAAAAAAACTCATAAGACTAGCTTTTTTCATATATTTTGAACAGAGCAATTGACTGAAAAACCACCTCCTGTTATAAAAGTGAAAACTAGAATGCATTAGGAGGGTTCTCATACCATTCATTCATTTTGTTCATACAGAGGAAAAGAAAAAGCACAATTTCTTGTAGGGATAAACTGAGGTAGTCAGGTAGCAACTGGCAACTTTGGTAACTTCATTAGAAGAAACTAACATTTTCAATGTTGTATTACACAGTAAACTGTAAACAGTGATTCACTGTTTATTACACATTACTAATGTGAGAGTATGTTCACTGAACATACTCTCACATTAGTAATATTGTCAAACAAGTCAAACAAATATTTCAAATAGAACCAAAACTGAAAAGCTCTTTAAAATATTACAAAATAAATGATGAGTGTGTCTTATGTGGGTTAGCATGTTTGATGTGTTTCCAGCGACGTACTCCACCTCCACCAAACATCGTCGGCAGACAGTCTTTGTCTGGTCCACCACTCTGTGCCATCACCGTTATGTTGCACCGGGAAACCAAAGTGTTCCCACACTGGTGATTTAAATGAAGCCAGCGGCTCTTCCAACTCCACTGCTGCATTACTTTTCTTCTTCGTGTGTTTTTCCATCCCTTAGTTATGCTGCTATAGGCCTAGGCTGCTGGGGGACGATGCACCAAACACATGTCCTCCTTCTTTCTTCTCTCTCCTCTCTCTCATCCTCCACTTTCTTTTCTCTGGCACAGAGCTCTTGCCCTCTAATTTCCTATCTACTACTAGTCATACAATTCTGTGCTATTACTATGTAGAATGTTTACTGCTGTGTGTCCCTCCCCCCCTCCCCTCCCCTCCTCCCCTCCCCTCCTCCCTCTTCCCCCCTCTTCTTGTGAGTATCTCTGGCCTGGAGTTGTGCGTTTCCTGTGGAGCTCTATACTACATCTGTTGTCGTGGTCTCATCAGCCTGCCCAGTCTTCATGGAATCCTGCAGTTATCCACTCCTACCTGAATGAACAATTCTCCAACCTGCCTATGATTCCTCTTACATTTTCAAACTGTCATGTAACATCATCAGTTTGTATCATCAGATTCCACATGTACACTTTAGTCAGATATGTGTATCCATGACAGATGTATGTTTATCTTGCTGTTCTCTTCTCTTCTCTCTTTGCTGTTCTCTTCTCTCTTTCTTCTGTCTGTACCCAGCTGGCCTTAGGCAGATGGGTCCCTCCATATGAGCTGGGTTCTGCTCGAGGTTTCTTCCTGTTAAAAGGGAGTTTTTCCTGCCACAGTTGCCTTCAGGCTGCTCTGGGGGTTTCAGGCCGGGTTTTTGTAAAGCGTCTTGAGACGATTTGTATTGTTATTGACGCTATATAAATAAAATTGAATTGAATTGAATTGAATTGAATTTTTCCTCTTCTATAGGCTTATGATCGCAGCTTTGGTAATGAGCTCATTACCAAAAATTTTAGGCTCATTTGTTAGATATAAAAGAGTTATGGGAAGAAACAGAACAGGACAGAAATTAGTGTTCTTCTTCTTGTCCTGTTCAGATACGGGATTATTTACTGCTTTGCTGCAGCTTGCTCACTAGATAAGATGCACCACACTCATATTTCACCTTGAAGATACCAGTTAGGGCCGGCCTCGGCCACACATAGAAGACCACTGATACACGAAAGGCCGGACTCCTCCTATTGTCCTCGGGTGGAGCCCAGATAGAATAAAACCTGTGTGTACACTTAGTGAGGGGCTTCTCTTCTCCTACCCTTAAGGTGGTTAAGTTGAAGTCTCAGCGCTGACTCTGTACCTATTCTCGTTGATTCTATTCTTGTTGATTGGAGAGAAGTTGTCGGGTGATCTATTCATAGTCGAACTAACCTTTCCAATAGGTATAAAGAACTTGGGCTGAAGGAGAGGAAAATATTCCTCCTTCGACACATTAAAAAAAGAAAAAGTCGAGTCCTCACTTCAGTCCAGGTGGCGGTAGGCTCATTAGCGCCACCTGGATTGAAGTGAGGACTCGACTTTTTCTTTTATTTAATAAACTACTCACTCAGACGTATTCTCCATATGACTGCGTGCACCGAACCGTGACGCCGTATCGTGACACCGCAGGACGAATGCAAATACCGTTACACCCCTACCTGAAGTAGTTCCTCCTCTTGATCAAATATATCAGTTTCTCATGTAACATTAAACCAGGATCAGTTTATGTTTAATAGACACACCTCTACCTACAAACTTTGAAAACCACTTCAAACTTTAGGCCCAGTGAAAACCAGCCCTGTTGAAAACATACCTCAACATTAACTCATTCTGAAAAAAGAAGGGCTGAAACGACTTGATGATTATGTAATTATTGTTCAGTCTCTTCTTGTCCCTCTCTGAGCTCCCACTGCTCCAGCAGACCACTACATACAGGATGGTAGAAACCACCACAGTACCCTGCAGCGCCCCCGTGCTGCAGACTACCACATCAGACACACAGTCGCGAAGCCTCACATATTGCGGCCTGTTGGAGAGGTAGTCGGTGGTCCATGCAGCCAGGCTAATGTCAACTCCAGCTCCTTCCAGCTTCCCACTGAGCAGTGATGGTTGGATGGTGTTGAAAGCACTGGAGAAGTCAAAGAACATGACTCTCACAGTGCTACCGGTGTTCTCTAGGTGAGAGACACATCTGTACAGCAGGTAGATGACAGCATCTTCCACACCTATGCCTGGACGATAGGCGAACTGCAGCGGGTCCATTTTGTTGTTCACCAGATGACGGAGGTGGCCCAGGATGATCCTCTCCATGGTCTTCATCAGGTGAGATGTTAAGACTACTGGCCTGAAGTGGTTCAGCTCACTGGGATGCGCGTAAAAAGCGTGGATTTGCACAGAATATGTTGACAAGTTGCAGCGTTTACTAAAACAGCCAAACGTCAAAACTGAGGAATTCCTTAAACAGACGCCCGACAAATCTTGAAGAAGGCAGTAATGTGACCAGTAAAATCAAAACTGATAAAACCCCAAAAGATGACGAAGTAGCTGAACCTCTGAATATTTGGACTATTACTGTGAATTACGATCGTTTTTAATTTAGATTGTTGTTTGGTGGAGTTGTTGTTGTGTCCTTAAAAATAGTTTTTGAGAAGACAGTCAGTGCAGATGCTAATCGCTAGCATACAAACAGTACTTTCCAGTGCATTCACAGGTTGTACAGCCACAACATTATGACCACTGACAGGAGAAGTGAAAAACATTGACCACCTTGTGACAATTCAACGTTCTGCTGGGAAACTATTGGACCTGGCATTCAGGCATCCTGGCTGGAGGCCATCCCAGCTGTCATTGGTCTAGAGGGGGGGGTCCACCCTGGACATGTCTCCAGTCTATCCCAGCTGTCATTGGTCTAGAGGGGGGGTCCACCCTGGACAGGTCTCCAGTCTATCCCAGCTGTCATTGGTCTAGAGGTGGGGTCCACCCTGGACATGTCTCCAGTCTATCCCAGCTGTCATTGGTCTAGAGGGGGGGTCCACCCTGGACAGGTCTCCAGTCTATCCCAGCTGTCATTGGTCTAGAGGTGGGGTCCACCCTGGACAGGTCTCCAGCCTATCACAGGGCTAACACAGAGAGACACTCACACCTACGGCCAATTTAGAATCACCAATGAACCTAACCAGCATGTCTTTGGACGGTGGGAGGAAACTGGAGAACCTGGAGAGAACCCACGCAGACACAGGGAGAACATGCAAACTACACAAACAGCAGATTGACACATTAATGAACTGAAAGAATAATCATTTGTTGCAGCCCTAGTCCCACGACTCTTCAGATTGTTGATTGTTCACATCAAACAAGATATAGTGTAATGTTGAGAAATGTAGGGGATGCTGAATAAAAGAGAAGAAACTTTTTTGTTACAAATTCCAGAGGCCTTGAAAGATGAGATGTCTTTTGCACATTCATAAACCCATCCATCCATACATCCATCCAGGATGTTTGAACAGAAATACAAATAGGATCTACATCATGTTTTGAAGGGAAAGGTGGACACATTGCGTGTATCAGTCAACAGCTGTGATGACAGGTGGATAATATTTGTTCATATGAAATACTTCCAGGAAGAACTAGTGTGTTCAGTATATATAATGGACATTTCTCTCAGTGAAGTTGTCAGAGTTTCACAGATTGAAGGAGAAGCAGCAGTTTGTCTCTTTGTCCTCTGACGTCTCTTCAGTTTGACCTGCAGGTGAGAGTCTAACCAGAAACCAATGTATGCGTATAGTATACCGTAGGACATAGCAGTGCAGTTTAAAGTGCTATTATCAACTCCTCATACATTTTTGTGACCAAGCTAAAGTTAAGAGCTATTTCTGTTTGATGTGTCCTGAGTTGATTGTAGAAGATGCAGTGCTTTCACTACTACAAGAGTTAGAGATGCTGTGGTAATGTCTGCTGATAGATATCTTTTTCACTGGCTTTAATTTCAAATCCAAATCAAAAATGCATTTTGTTTAAGAGTTGTAATGATTGCATTCAGCAGGAGGATCAGCGCACAAACGTAACACTGCACAGTGACTTCTACGTTTTCTATAATGTCTCTCTCAAGCCTTACACCTATATATGTATATTTAAATGTTTGTTTGATTCATATAACTTTACTGATACTTTTAATTTGTTTTTTCAAGGTGCTCAGACAAACCAACATCAACAGTTTGATTACTTCATTCAGACAATGGAGGTAAATGTGACTTCAATGTAATCTGCTCTATTCATGAAATCCAGAGCAGTCATCAGCTTGGCTACAAGAACTTAAGGAAAACCATGCCAAGAATTTCTACTAAACAGAGCAGCCATAGGACTAAACCGTCTCCCTATATACAGTAGTTTGTGTTTCACTGAATGGACTTCATGTGGCGTCTCAAATCACTCTCTGTTTACTACAAACTCCACAACATTTATTGCCTAATCATTTTATTTGAGTCTCAAAACTGTAAAGAACGTATCTCCCTTATAGTTTCCTTCTGATCCAGATTCAAACACAACTCCTGGCTGCAGTTAGTAAGGATTCAAACCTTACTCCATGTTAATTAAAGGGAGTCTCCATTCTCCCTTCCTCTTGGGGATCAGTAAAGTCTCATCTTATATTTTATCTCTGTTCCAGCTGATATCACTCGTCCTCCTCCTGACTCCAATGTTGACCAGCTGCACTGAGCTCATCAAGCCGCTGGACTGCAGCGACATCCACCACCAAGACAGCAACAGACACAGTGGAGTCTACACCATCTATCCCCTTGGAGAAAGATCTGGTGTAGAGGTGAGCTCCTCCATCTCTGGGACCCAGGTTTAAATGTAGTTAGTCACCATGTGAAGACAGCAAGATCATCTGATACAACAAATACAAACTGATATCAACAGCATTAACCATAACAGCGTTAGCGTTGGAATATATTAGGTTGTAGTTCTGACTGAAGGATCACATTTACTACCATGTGTATTTGTAGGTGTACTGTGACATGGATTCAGAAGGAGGACGCTGGACGGTGAGTATTTCAACTACAATCAACTTCATCATTTCTGGTTTCTCAATAATTAACACATATGAATCGTGTTGTCCTCCAGGTGTTCCAGAGGAGGATGGACGGCTCCGTGAACTTCTACAGACCCTGGGATCCCTACAAGCTGGGCTTTGGTAGCGCTGCTGGAGAGTACTGGCTCGGTGAGACATCCGTCTGTCAAACTAACTTCATGAGACTTTTTTACAGGCTGATATGAAAGTGTGTGTTGATGTGTGTTCAGGTCTTGACAACATCCACTACCTGACAACCAAGCAAAAGTACGAGCTGCTGGTCACCATGGAGGACTTTGATGGAAAGAAAGTGTTTGCTCGGTACACTTCATTCAAGGTTGATGCTGAATGTGACGGATACAAAATTCATGTGTCTGGATTCATCAATGGAGGAGCAGGTGAGTTAAGACAGACTGTAGAGAAAGACTCTGTCACCATTTGTAGTAATAGTCTGATTATACTTGTTTCTGCAGGAGACGCACTGACACATCACAACGGGCAGAAGTTCACCACTTTTGACAAAGACCAGGACTCCTGGTCTGGAAACTGTGCCAGAACATATCTGGGGGCGTTCTGGTACGGCAGCTGTCACAATACAAACCCCAACGGAGTTTATCGCTGGGGGGCTGACAAAACTCTCTTTGCTGTTGGAGTGGAGTGGTATCAATGGAGGGGCTTTGACTACTCCGTGAAGTCCATCAGCATGATGATCCGTCCTGTGAAGTAAATCTCCAGGACAAACATACAGCAGAATATTTCTCTTTAATGATTTATTTCTTTCCTCTGTCTCATTAATTAATCATATCATCTCATGTATAGTAGGTCTAATACAGGTGGATTTTAAAAGCAATTCACTTGTGTTAGAGCCAACAACTAGCCTAGAATCTAGACTGCCCCTAGCGGCAGCAAATTACATTTGCTTCCGGGGTCAGTCTAGTTACTCTCCGTTGACTTGAGATTTCGAAAAATCCAAGATGTACCGGGCCAATCACGAGTCGGTGGGCGGGCTTAACATGATGATGACTGACCTGCGAGAGAACTATGGCTGTCTCCTTGTTGAGCTTTACCGTCTTCTTCCAGGACGAAGGCAGAAGCATCAAACGAGGTGAAAATCATTATAAATCGGGTCATGTTGAGAGCTGTAGTTACACGAAGGGAGTTTTGGTCGGTTCTGTACGCGCCAGCATGGGGGTAAGCGGTAAGCGACTTGGACTTGTAGTTCGTTTAATTACGTATTTTCCATAGCGTTTTACTGAACTATCTTGCGACAAACTGTGACATTCTTGACATGTAAAATCATTTTTTATTCTGAAAAACAATATATGTATAATCCAAGGCACAAGTCGATCGGGACCAGAAAATAATTTATCTTTCGCCATAGACTGCCGTTCATATTTTTTCGAAAGATAGGTCCCATGGAGGCAATCGGAAGGGGCGGGACTTCGGCTCTCTATAAGTTCCGTGAATTACGCGTGAATTCCCCATCCTGCTAGAACTACCAGAGCGATGGCTGCTGCTAGCGAACAACTTTCTTTCGAATCGGCTTTGGCCGCCACTCTGAAAGACTTGAAGTTAAGCTTTTCTCTGAGAAAGGAACTCTCTTTTCCGTCGCTCTGACTACGTCACCTTCTTCGTTGCTCTGATTGGTTGTAGCGCTATCCTATTGCGTGGAGAGGGAGTTTGAAAGACAACCGTTTATCCCACCCCTCCGGTTGAGCCCTGGCTATGGAGAGTGTCCAGACCCTACATTTAATGTGGGTCTGGCTCGTCAGGCTAGCCAACAGCATCTCTATCTGAAATGAACATGTTCCTCCACTAGATGTCTCTGCCGTCTGGATCCATCTGAATCATTATCTGCTGCAATAAATGAGAAGCAAAGCAAAACCCTGGTGTGATCTGATGTTATCACTTTATCTGCTGTCTCTCTCTGACTGTGAATCCAGTGTTTTATACACATTTTAGTTTTTAGAGGAGCCTGTTTGACGTCACTGTTAGAGACTAAAAATAAAGTTGTGTGATTGTGTGGATGAAGGTATATAGATAATAGTCAAATAAGATCACCATAAGATGACCACAGTACTCACTGCCTTTAGTTGATGGATACTATGGTAAAAAAGATCTTTACAAGACTGTTCTGCCCTGTTAGTGACTTCTAACTGAACTTAAGAAAACAACCTATTCCATATGAATTTGCATATTTTTAAAAAAATAGTCTTGATGAGTTTTCAGTGTATCTCTGAAACTGTGAAACTATTATTGACATTTGTTTTAGTAATTTTATACTCCTGACTAGGGGTGTAACGGTACACACAAGTCACGGTTTGGTACGGGTTCAGTACAACGGGAAAACATTTTCAGTGTTGTATTACACAGTAAAATGTAAACAGTGAACAAACTCTCACATTAGTAATATTGTCAAACAAATATTTCAAATAGTACCAAAACTGAAAATCTCTTGAAAATATTACAAAATAAATAATGAGTGTTTCAATTACTCCAGCCTAGGGCTAATACAAAATAAAAGGCAATACAGAATTGAACAGCATCTCCTGGTGAAACATCGTGGGCAGACAGTCTTTGTCCGGTCCACCACTCGCGTCCCATCACCGTTATGTTGCACCGGGAAACCAAAGTGTTCCCACACTGGTGATTTAAATGAAGCTCCACACTTCTCTTAGTACATCTGTGCTCCACACTCTGTCTTTTCTTCTTCGTCTGTTTTTCTTCTTCTGTAGGCTAATGACGTTAGCTGGCAGCTTTTAGCCTCATTACCGCCACCTGGATTGAAGTGAGTACTCGACTTTTTCTTTTATTTACAGTTTTTCTCCATTGGTTTGGCTCATTTCTTGAAACCGAAATTACATTCTCAAAACTCTAAGATCATTTGGCAGAACAGTCTTACAGTTCAGCACAACTCACTTACTCACTTGCAAAAGCTAGTTTCTCTCCCAAAACTGTTCACTCATGCTTGAAACTAAATTCCTTTCTCAGATAAAGAGTCAAGTGCCACAAAATTGCAAAGATCCTTCTCAATTGCTTTGGCTCATTTCTCGAATTAGACCGGACGTTCTCCACACTCTTGGTGCTTTTGACAAAATAACCTGGATGGTTCAGCACAACACCATGGTTCACCTGCAAAAGCTCATATCTCTCCCAAAACAGTTCACTCATGTGTCAAAACTAAATTTCTTGCTCATATAAATAGTCAGTGCCCCCAAAATGCATTGTCCCTTTGGCATTGTGTAAGCACTGCAAGTCAAAATGTTTAAATATTTTGTCACTATGGCAGAAGGCCATTGAAATATTCTTTATGTCCACCTCTCAGTCTTAGCCCAGTCCAGTGGTTACTGTACTAGTTTTTTTGTGTAGCTAACAGAATATAATTGTGTGTAAAACTGAAAAATAGGCTTTTACGCCAAGAGTAGCCTCAGGTTTGACATCACACATTGCACTCAGACTGCCAAGGACATTGCAACCATTTTTATTCACAAACTGAAAGTAGCTTCCATACATCAGAGTGAAAGAAAAGGTATACAGCATAATATTCTGTAATATAAACAACACATAAACAAAAAACAAGGGAAATTACAGGCAAATGAGCACATTATTAGGCTACAGTGCTGTAAATAAAGCTGTAAATAAAAACTTCATTGGTCGCTGTCCTCATCCTCCCTCTCCTGGCCACCGTCCTCATCCTCCTGGCCATCTACACGCTGCTGTCTGTCTGGCCACAGATTCTCATCCACATCGCAACGGATATTCTCCCTTGCGATGCATCGAGGAAAGAAACGGCGTGCGTGTCTCAACCATCCCCTACACTGATCCCCTGTGATGTCTTCACACGCAGCATCCATTGCCTGGAGCAGGGATCTTTGGTTTTGTGCGTGATGCTCATATACTCTCCACCTCCAAGCAGAGAAAAACTCTTCGATTGGATTTAGAAAAGGAGAATACGGTGGCAGGAAGACCATGAGCATCCTTGGATGGCCAGCGAACCAGGCCCTGATGAGCGGGCCACGGTGGAAGTTGACGTTGTCCCACACAATTACATAAACTTGTAGGTGAGGTCCTACGAGACCTCTCTCATTTTCAGGAACCAAATCTAAATAAAGGTGGTCCAAGAAGACAAGGAGCTTCTGTGTGTTGTATGGGCCAAGACTGGGGATGTGTGTGGCCACACCATTCTCAGAAATGGCAGCACACATAGTTATATTGCCCCCTCGCTGGCCTGGGACATCCACCGTGGCTCGGTGACCAATGATATTGCGGCCACGTCTTTGGCCCTTGGCCAAGTTGAAACCAGCCTCATCTACGAAAACAAGGATGTGAGGGGTCTCATTTCCTTCCAATGCCATTATTGTCTGCAAAAAGAAAACATCAAATTACTCATGCAGAACACTCTTACACTACGGTTATATTCTTCAAATGATGATTGTATCATACACAAGACAAGATAACTGACTTACATGTACATACTGGTACCGCAGCTCTTTCACTCTATCAGAGTTCCTCTCAAATGGTACCCTGTAAAGTTGTTTCATGGTCATGTGATGCTTCTTCAATACCCGGTCTATTGTGGAGATGCTTATGGAGTTGATATTATGGAATATGGCATCGTCTTGTAGAATTGCATCACGGATCTCACGCAATGTGATGGCATTATTTGCTATCACAATGTTACAGATCCCTTGTTCTTGTCGCTGACTGAGAAGTTTTCTTCTGCCACCCGTGCCAGGTTGTTGTTCAATCCTAGACATAGAATTCAAAGGACAACACTCCATTCATTATGTATGCCTCATGTATTTCTTACAGAATGAGTTACCAATGAAATTGTATTGTTGCTTTACTTACAGTAACTTTACCACTATTCTAATGCATCACTGAACAGTGACTGGAATACTACTGTATTCCAGTCCATAGTTTATTTTTTCCAATATTTTTCTTGCCATTATTAGTATCATAACATCCCATTGAGGTACATTACTGCAGGCCTATAACACACACACACACACACACCCCCACACACACACACACACTCTAAATGAATAGGTAAATGAGTAAATTAACACATTTCTTGCTTTATGCACAGTGTCCTGTCCTACAGTATACAACATATACTGTAATTCAATTATTGACTGTTATGAGTACATACCTGTTTTCCCTGCGAAAGGTTTGGATGATGGAGGAGACTGTAGAGCGAGGCACATTAGGCTGCACTCTGCGACCTGCCTCCGCCATTGTGAGGCGGTGGTTGACAACATGGTCTATAAGTGTGGCCCTAATTTCATCCGGGACAACATGGTGTCTTCGTGCTCCTCGGCCTCTTCCCCCTATTCTATCACCACGCATCCTTACTCCTCTTCCTCTTCTTCTTCCTCGAGCAGGCAGTTGCCCTTGTTCATTTGCTTGGCCAGGTACCTCCATGTTCAGAAATGGTAATGGTCCTGGTCAACCTTTATATATATATATATATGTTTGGCAGCATTCACAATCATAGACAGCACCTGTCAGGTAACTAAACATACTAGTTGATTGGTCATCTGAGATGAGTGAAACACCTCCTTCGTTAGTCAAGTTCTAGTTTCACCTGACTCAATTACTGTACTCAATGTATCAAATGTTCCAAGAGATTCATATGGTATTCATGGTATTATGTTCTTGACTAATTTTGACAATTGAACAGACTATTGTGCAAGTGATGACTTACACAATGAAATGATGCTGACATGTTTTGCAGAGAACAACCATTACACTGAGAATCGACAATCAGTTTTGATGAAAAAGATCTATTCATTTGGAAATTGTGCTAAATGAAGGCTACCTGTACTTAATCATTTGAATAGATGTAATGACATATTGAGACATGTACTAAGACAATTGCAACTTGATGAAATGAATGAGAAATGCAATTCTGTTGTGGACAATTGCCAAGTGGTTTGGAGATTTGTCCATGTTGTTTTGAGAATGTAATTTCGGTTTCAAGAAATGAGCCAAACCAATGGAGAAAAACTGTAATAAACGACTCACTCAGACGTATTCGCCATATAACTGCGTGCACCAGAGGTTTGCGATACCGCCATATTTGGTATCGATCCGATACCAAGTAAATACAGGGCCAGTATCACCGATACCGATATTGAAATATTTTAATAATTACAGTGAATTTTCATGGCATTTAAGTGTTTTTGTGATTTTATGTTTTTTATTTATTTTTTTATTTTTTTTTTTTATTTTTTTTTTTTGTGAGTTAAAATCCAGTACAGTATTTGGGCAAAATTTATAAGTAAATAGAAAATACTTTATTATCACAATAAAAGTTTTTTTTTTTTTTTTCAAGAAGCAACACGAAATGATCAGTTGAGAACAAATAAAAAGAAATTTTTTTCAGGCAGAGTGTTCAGAAACTAAAACACAATTATAAAATAAATATTTTCCTTCATTGAACTACTTTCTTGATTTTTTTTCTTAAATAAACAAAGTGTACAAATGATCACTCCACAACAAATATTATAAATAATGTAAGGAAGTGTTTAGGAAGTACAATACAATACAAAAATAAGACAACATTTCTTTAGTGCTCTTTTTTTTTCTTCTTTTCAGGGGTCTGTCTGGGCCAGGTCGCGGGGGATTTTAAAATTTTCCATCTACTTTTACAAGTGTGTTGTGTTACCACTGTATCTTACAGACTTTTTACAAATAGTACAACTTGCTATCGTTTCATTTTCAGCCTGAACATATAACCAAACAGCCCTACTCTTTGTCTCCCGCTCCGTCTCTGTCTCTGTGTGTAATGCTCTGCTGCTGCTGGCCGGACCTGGCTGGTAGCGGTGGGCGGAGCTTGGTTACCTGGCGCCGCTGAGTCACGTGACGGTACAACTAACACACGAGAGGGGAGGAGGAGCAAAATGAGCCTGCTCTGCTCTGGGACAGCAGCGTTTAGAAGAACACAGTCAGGTCGCCGCTTTAATGAAACGAGAGAAACTGAAACTTAAGTATCGATCTCATTACATTGGTATCGATATTATCGATATTTGGATAGATCCGCCCACCACTAGCCTACACCGAACCGGACGAATAGAAATACCGTTACACCCCTACTCCTGACAGGACTTTACAATAAACAGGAAACAGTACACAATGTTCAACTCAGGATTCATCTTTATTGATTTTATGAAAATAACCTGTAGATTCAAACCTTTACATTTCCAAAAGAACAAAGTAATAACACTTATTATTTTACCTCATCAACTAGTTAGTTTGGTTAATATTTAAGGTTTGTCACTTTAATAGCTGTCATTGTGAATCCCAAATAAAAACAACTACATTTACTTAAGTAAAGAAGAGATACTTGAGTTACTTGTGTTCTTAAACAATAACAAGAACATTCAAAACCGGGCGGAGAGGTGGTTAGCACTGATGCCTCACAGCAAGAAGGTCACCGGTTCAGATTCTGTGTGGAGTTTGCATGTTCTCCCTGTGTCTGCGTGGGTTCTCTCCGGGTACTCCGGCTTCCTCCCACCTTCCAAAGACATGCTCATTAGGTTAATTGTGATTCTAAATTGCCCGTAGGTGTGAATGTGAGTGTGAATTTGTGAGGTTTGTGTGAGGTTGTCTGTCTCTGTGTTAGCCCTGCGATGGACTGGCGACCTGTCCAGGGTGTACCCCTGCCTCTCGCCCAACGACAGCTGGGATAGGCTCCAGCAGACCCCCGCGACCCTTAACAGGAATAACCGGGTATAGAAGATGAATGAATGAATGAACATTCAAAACCTTCACCACATTTCTCACACCTCATTTAAAAACATAACTGATTACATGTTACCTAACTACCTTTTTAGTTACCTAATATTCACCTCAACTAATAGTAATGTTGACTGAGGATTAGTGATTATATATGAAGCATTAGAGTCATTTTGGGAATCCCCTTTAGAGTCCTTAACAACTAAACTATGTAAAATACAACAACATGCTCTGAAACATAATGTGATTATATGGTATATTCTCTCAAAGTCTGTTATAGTGACATAATGTTCTGTTGCTTTGAAAAAGACAAACAAAAACCACAATCAAAAAACAATGAATATTTACACCAGTGAGTCTAAACTAGATGACCATTCACTGATGGAGCAAACTGATATTCTGTCAGGGTCTGGATGTATCAGACAGCAAGTCAACAGATGGTTGGTGCAGTCACTGTGGTGGATGTGGGATCAATGTTCAGGTATGAAGAACTGAACCATGGACCAGGACCAGATGGTTCTGTCTGGATGACTTGATTGGAACCTCTTGAGACTTGAGGGATGGTCCCAGTCAGCAGTGGTGCGTGACGACTGATAGTACTGATCAGGAACCAGACACAAGGTGTTCGGACCCAAAGCTCATCGAGGGTAACAAAGGCTACGACGTGAGATCTAGACCAACTGAGAATCTACTGCACCACAGGTCAGAAGATTGTTTTGGAAACATGAGTGTCTAAACTAGACCCTGGAGTCAAGAAAAGATGTCACCTGGTCCAAAGAGTCATGTGGACAGCAGGATAAGCCATGACACCTAGATGCAGTTTGGGAAGAAGGTGGTGGCTTAAAGGATCTGCTGCTGAAGTATTTCTTCCAGATACGACACCTTTGGTGGTCTGGTAGAGTCCAGGTCCAGTATCAGTAGAGACATGAGGCATAAAGTTTAGACTCACTGGTATTAATAGTTAAGGTTAGGGTTAGCACCACAAAACCTTTAAACATAGATTAGGCGGATATGCAAATATAAACTTAGAGTGAAATAATGAATTTGTATTTAGTTAACATTGTGGTTGCAGGTGTTTTCTACTGTTCTTACTCAGCTAGACACAGGGCAGCATAGTTGTGAATGTTGTAAATGTAGAACCCTGGGTAAAGAGGCTCAGTGAATGTGGTCTCGAAGTAGTACTTGGCACTCAGTGTGTTAGAGGTGACTTTGTAAAAGCACAAACGACCAGCAGGCCAGTCTAGAAACACTCCAATCCGTTTGATTCCAGGAGATGGCTTATCATCGTACCACTCTTTACCATTATGCCATGCACTGTACCCTACATCTTTATTTGCATCAACATACCATGATAGGGTATTGTCTCCAAACTTATTTTCTGAACCTTTTCCTTTCCTTCTGATTCCTTTGTATGTGACAGCTACACCAACATAAGTACCCTCACTCAACTCTACCTCCCAGTAATGGCGATCACTGAGCCCTTCTCTACACAAAACCTGAGGCTCCCCATCAAACCTTTCTGGGTGATCGAGATATGACTGCCAGTCTCCACATGTCGCCTTCTTGTTGTTCTCAGACAAAGTGAGGTAAGTGTTTGCTGTGTTTGTGTCGAGGGTGAGATCACAGTAGTCTGATGGAGAGAACAAGACAACAATCTGTGACCAGTTATCACCATTCACTCTGATTGACAGTCTCATTAAGTCATTTTAATTCTTTAAATAAGTTCCTCAATGTGCTGATGAGTACAAAATAAAAAATATAAATGTAAAGAAATTGGCAAAAAGATACTTACACCACATTAGATCCCGTCTGTCTGTTACAGCTGTGGGATCGGGAATATCTGGCTTTGAAAAATCCTCCGTGATCAGGATGCCATCCTTGTAATGGTACATGGTCGCTCCTTGGAACTTCTCATTGGGTTCAGCTGCAACTAGGAAACGAAATCTGCTGCTGCTACTCAGGTCTTTGACAATTTTAGAGAATTCTGTGGCTTTCTGTCTCATCTTGGTGAACACTTCATCTGAGAAGAACCACTTGTTTCGTGTAGGTGGAGTGACTTTTTTCTCACTTTGTGTTTCATGCCAATGCAGACAGTCGGCCATCTGGTCCATGAAGGGGTCGTCAGTTTCCAGAGAGGTGAAAACAAAGCAGAGAGCATGCTCTACACCTGGGACCAGAATCTCTCGGTAAAGATCAGACTCGTTTGGGGCGATCTTTGTTCCCTTCATAATTTCTACACAGAAATTGACAACATTGATTTCTTTCTCTGCATTGTCCAGCCACTTGTCCAGGTTCTCCTGGCTGAACGGTGACTTCTCCTGGTTGTCAAAGAGTTCTTCCAGAGAGCTACCATCTTCGGTACCTGCACGGATGGAAGGAAACTTCTTCTCCATGGCCTGTTTGAGTGTTTTTGTATAATCTTCACAGAGATCTTTAAATTTGCTCAATTTTTTGTGGATGGGTGGAAAATGCTTGACCACTTCCTCATCCAGAGCATCATTGCATCTCATTTCTATTTCCCTGATGCTTTCTAGAGCATTCTCAGCTTTCCTCAGTAAAGCAACACAAATCTCTCCTTCACACTCAGGAGCTTCTGGATCCAGACTCTTCAACGGCGTTAGCCAGACTTTGACAGGAACCGTTTTTTCTTCCTTTTGGACAAGTAGCTGTGGAAGTTGCTTGTAGGTTTTCACTGCCTCTTCAAATGTTGCAGGGTTGCTTTCTAGAATAAAGTCACCGTAGAATTTGCAGGAGAATTTCTCTGTCAATTCTTTTTCTTCATCAGTCAGCTGGACTTTAGCTTTTGCCTCAAAATCAAACAATGGGATCTTCTTTATCACAACTTCCATACTGCCCTGGATGTCCTGAACACTGCTGTTGTCCACCTTCTTGCTATCGAACACAAAGAAAGCATTTGCCCCATAAAGGATGCCGGTGACAACATGAGTTGCAGAGCACTTCTTGGTCACATCTTTTATTTGCATGTTTTTGGCTTCAAGATGAGATATCGTCAGTCGTTCAAATGAAGTTGTAGCCTTGTACTGAAGTGTCACTCTGCTCTGTTTCTTGAATTTCTTCTTGTCATTCAGATAACGGGCAGATCCTCCAACTTCAATCTGGCCAGACAGGAAACTGGCCTTCAGAGAGGCTTGAACATCCAGCAGAGTCGACTTGGAGTCAATGGTGTCTGATGTCGTAACTTCATATGTACTGCTGTTCTGAATCTGCCTACTTCTGTTCTTCTCAATAGTTACTTTATCCCACAGTGTGAAATCTGTAGAAAATAAAAAATACCTATCTGTAAATTAAATCTTTCATTTGATTAACAGTAACATTTCATATTTGTGTGTTCAGGTGTTACAGCACAGACAAACCATAGCTATTTAGCGTGTTCTTTGCATATGTATAGTAAGTAAAACAAAGTGTTGGAGGTCCTGTACCGATACTTTTCATATTTGACCTGCTTCCCATATGAAATATTGTTTGGAAACACTGCAAATATTTTCACTAGTGTGCAGTATATTTATCTATGAAGCCAGGTGAAATAAATGAGTTCGTCATATTGGAAGAATGCCTTAAACCCTTATGGTTCCTCCTAGCCCGTTCATCCAATTCTCACCAAACTTGGCATGTATCATTTATGGACAAAGATAATGAAAAGTTCTCTAAAGAACTTCAGCAGGTTATTGATTACAAAGCTAATGGCTAATTCATTTTATGGTGTGGCACACTTTAACTCCAAAGCTAATATTTTGTGAAGTATGTACCCAAACTTAATCAAACTTCATGTCATTGATAATAATATGATTCTATACAAGCACCCCAACTTTTGTGACCCTTGGTCTCTAGGGGGCGCTACAAAAGCAACATTTCAATATCTCAAAAACTGCAATAGCTAACTTCATGTAGTCCATCAAGTTGCGTGACATTACGTCAACAAGGAGCGCTACAGGTGACACAGACACATTTCATATCACTTCAAGGCCTATAACTTTTGAAGTATTCACCCAATCCTTATGAAACTTAACAACCTTCATTATAATATGTTTGCGTACAATCATGCCAAGTTTTGTGAAATTCGGGCTGTAGGGGGCGCTACAACGACTACATGTTTATATCTCACAAACCACCACAGTAAACTGCTTGAAATTTGGCAATAATAATCTGTGGATGACTCCTTACAAGCCCACCAAGTTTGGTGCAATACGGTCTATAGGGGGCGCTACTGGTGACTCATGCCTCTGTGTCCAGCTCAGGGGCGATTTCGGCACAGCATGGACCCCTTTATGATCGCTTGGGATCATCTAGTTGATCTTGATTTTCTACATGAAAATGAAAAATGTTAAAAATTTTCACAGAAGTAAAAAAGTCTTCTACTGTAATTCATTACTGTCTGGCTCCAAATAGCTCTTTAAAAAGCCTCCAATTGATTCAAAATGCCGCAGCAAGAGCATTGACAGGAATTAGCAAGAGAGATCATATAACTCCAGTTTTAGCTTCTCCTCATTGGCTCCCTTTAAAGTCTAGAATAGAATTTAAAATCCTCCTCCTTACATACAAGACCCTCAAAGGCCTAGCTCCATCATATCTGAAGTTCAGCTGTTTCTTCTCCATGTTTCTACAGGAGACTCCCTGACATATCACAATGGACAGAAGTTCTCCACTTTTGACAAAGATCAGGACTCCTCACCTTCAAACTGTTCCAGACTATATGTGGGGGTGTTCTGGTACAACACCTGTCACACCACAAACCCCAGCGGAGTTTATCGCTGGGAAGGTGATGGTTCTACCTATGCTGCTGGAGTGGTGTGGAGGGGCTATGGCTACTCCCTGAAGTCCATCAGCATGAAGATCCGTCCTGTGCAGTAAATCTCCGGGACAAACTTTATTTCTTTTCTCTCATTAATTATGTTGTTTCATATGTGTGATTAGTATGAGATCAACAACAAACCTGAAACAATTGAAACTGGACCTGTAGGGTTTCTGGAAGACGGGATCAGGATCAAAACAGATTCCTCCAGTTCCTTAAGGACTGAGAACCTTCACAGAAAACTACAGGCCGATTATAAAAGTGTTAATAAAATCTGTAGCTTGAGTGTGAGAGAAGGTTGTGGTTGGTTTTCTCTTTACACTCAGTCTGCTGCTGTAACCAGACCCTTTAATTTCTGCTTAAAATCATTATCTGCTGCAATAAATGAGGAGCTGTTGTGATCTGATGGTGTGGTCAGTTTTTACACTAATACTCTCAAAGGTACAGTAGCTACTGGTTTTAATAGTCGTGTTAATATCAGTCATCTCTGAATAACAACTGAACAACAACAAAGCAAACAAAGGCGGCGGGTGTGAACATAGACAAAGATATATAGACGCCTCATTGAGCGGGTTGGCCCGTACTCTGCATTATTGTATATAGTCACTGTACAAAACCCTGTTTTTTGGTGTATATATCTGCTCATATCCTATTTTTTATGTGTACAAATTGAGATTTGTTATTATTATTAACAGCCCTACAGTAAATCCTCCTTCACAAAGGCTGTAATTTTCAGTTTGTTTTAAAACTGTTGAGATAAGCTAATTCACTTGTACAAACATTTTAGAAACTGTGCTGCAGCTTGTGCTGCTTTAGACCTACATCATGTTATACTGAAGACACTATACTATACTATATCAGTTATATTAAGTTCAACGTCTAAACTTAAGCACATGGTTATACGTGGCTTTCATTATAGGAGTGAGTAGATCTTCTATCTCCTTGTACGACTCTGCTGGAAAACCATCATGTCCTGGTGCTTTCTTGACTCTTGAATGTGCTATTGCCTTATTTATTTCTTCATCTGTAATTTCACTAATTAGAAACTTATTTTGTTCCTCACTCACTTTGGGAAATTTTATGTGGTCTAAAACATTTTTTGGGTTGGCTATATAGATTCTCTTAAAACTTTTCAAAAATTTGTTGGATATCTTTTACATTGTAATGTACAGAATTTGTTATAGGATCCCTAATTTCATAAATTGCCACAATAAGTCACATCTTACCTGTGAACAGTTTATCATGCCGGGCATCGTACAGCATCCCTAGTGAGAAAGGTCGACCCAGAGCTGCCACATTCTCATTTGAATCCATGTCTCCAACCTGAGTTAAGTAGAAAGCATCATGTATAAAACCAAACACTTTCTAAATCAAAGTCATACTCTCAGAGGTAAAGCAGGTGTTTTTAACACATTCATCCTTTTAAACAAAGACAAGACATAAACTCAACTCAACTCAACTCAACTCAACTTTATTTATAAAGCACTTTAAAAACAACCACAGCTGAAACAAAGTGCTGTACATTGGTGAGGCAAACTATTAAAAAACAATAAAATAGTAAAAACACTAAGAGACTAAAAACAATAAAACACTAAAAACACTAAAAACAATAAAACAATAAAACAATAAAAGCACTAAACAAAAGCAGAAAAAGCAGGGTCTTATGCTGGGTCAAAGGCCAAGGAATAAAAATGGGTTTTAAGACAAGTTTTAAAAACTGACTGAAATGTTTACAGTTTCAATATTTAAGAAACTAAAATACTAAAAACTAAATGAAAAGATTAACAGGTTTAAATGAGATCCAAACTCTCCTTTAGGTTTTTCATTACCTGCTGAAGGTTTGTAGTTCAGCTGAGTTGAATGAAAGTCTTGAATCGTAAGTGAAGCTTCCAGCCTACAGCTTTACTTATATCCTGTTAAAAAGCTCCTCCCCCGCAAACTTGGAAAACCTTCAGCTGTTTTCATACTCTCAGTGGTGACGTCATCAGGTCCAAATAACTAAAACCCACAGGCCTTTATTTAAACTGATTGTGTTCTAGTGTTTTATTTAGTCTACCCTTGATGACTTAGTTTGAGCTTCACTGTAGCTGCAATGCCCATTAAGTTACTAAATGAACTGATTAGTTGAACTGTTCAATGTACATCATAATGCAATGGTTTTGTTGTTTCTGCGACAACTATGAACTAAACAATAATGTGAAAAGTCAGATAAAAGGATAGATGAATTAATGTTTTAATAGAAAGCCTAGCCGATTGAAGGTACAGCCGAACAACTCACAGTACTAAAGTGTGTCATCATGTCAAGAGCTGAAGAACTTTCTAGGGCCCCATTCTGACCTTTCATTAACATCCAACTTGGTAAATCTGATCTCACCTGTCCACCTCTCAGTCCCTGTGTCTCCACCTGGTCTTAATATAAATGTGTCTCCACATGCATCAGATTTGTTTTAGAGACAAAGACTCAGAGTAGACCTGAACCCTGGAAGCTTCATCTTCAGAGGAACCAGGTCACTGGTGATCTGTTGATGTCTGAGATCAGATCACTGTGATGCAACTGCAGACATTTTGATCGGTTTGCCCAGGACGAATGTTAATGTCAGAGTCTGCACCTCCATCTTATTTCAATAATTAACTCCACTGAAGAAAAAGAAAACTATCAATAGATTTCATCTGTAGAAGAACAGAGTGAAACCCCAAAACAGAGTCAAACCCCAAACATCTTGTAATTAAAAAGATTAAAAAATTTCCATGGGCCACAAGCTGCTTATTTTTTTTCATGAATGTTAATCTTATTCAAATCATTGAAGTGAAATCTAATGCCAAGTGAGAAGAGCATCAGTGAGAGCAGGTTAATTAGAAGAATCTGCCATTGTTATGTAGAGTATACTGTAGCCACAAGGACAAACAATCACTCAGAACATGTGGATATCCCAGGTGGGATTTTGTCTAAAGCACAATAATATATCTCTTATGCTGAACGACTATCTGAGATACTCAGGAGGACTACAAGTCCAGGTGAGTATTAGGTGATTACCAGACTCTAGTCATGTGACCTTCAGGTGATAAAAACCTAAACTCTCCTCCATCATTTAGAGCTGAACACTTGGAGGAGACGTCTTCTACAAACACAAAAAGTCCGGATGAGTTTGTCTCATCTTTGTTTTTTTTTGTTTTTTTTTTGTTTGTTTTTTTTTTTGTTTTCCATAGGCTCTATGTATATAATGTTTTCAAAATGTCAATACTGCAGATACGTACTCTGTATATTACATATAATCCTTTTAGACACTAGGTCATAGTTACTTCTACCACTTCTATACTTGTACTAACTGTCTTTGTATGCCTGGTTTGATTCTAACTGTATTTTATTGAAGTTTTAGATGAATAATACAGCTTCAAAGGTACCACGTGTCTGTTTAACATCAAAATACAAGCTTTAAAAAAAAAAAAAAATTCTCAGAGAAATTAGAGCCTGGAGATTTAGGACAAAACTAAAATATCAGCCATCTAACAAAGAAGAAATAACTGTTTTTGAGATGGTGAAGTGCAGATTCATTTTCATGTTGAATGTTATCTCGTGGTCCACGCTGATATGGAAATCTCTGATACAGAGTTTGGTGTATCTCAGAGAGGAAGTCTCTTATTTTGGTCTTCAGTCACTGTTACCTCTGACCATGTTCAGCTACATACTTGTTGTTTACATGGTCAAACCTGCAAATGAGATTAGATTTCATATCAAAATTCACAGGAAATATTTTGCTTTCAAATACTAAGTTTCTCAGTAAACTAATCTAGCCAAGACAATGTGAGGTGTGGGCGGTTGGTAATTTGCTGCTTTCTTAAGAATTGACCTGATCCCTGATGCCTTCTTCTGTTTATTTGAAACTCATATGTTTTTCTTCCTCATGAAGGTAAAGATTAGAATGATCACATGAAGTCAAGGTTTTATCAAGACCTCTGATATTTAGATGAAAAAACACCTTCAACTCCCATCCATATGATATTAATGTACAACGACTCCAATAAAACAGATGATTTGTTTCTCTTAGAGACTGAGCTGAACCGCTGACCAAACCCTGTCTCATGTCATAAAATAAATGTGATGTTTGTGCCGTAATATTTCTGTTTTATTTGTTTTCTTTGTCTACTTCCAGAACTTGAGTCAAAATCTGATATTTTGTCATTTTGATGCACAAATGTAAAACATCTCCGAGTGCCTCTAAAGCGTTCATGTATGTGTCATTCACAGTACTGGTCCTAATGTTCTGGCTCAGTAACCTCAGTCAGGATCTCAGAGTGCTGTAGCTGACATCGTTATGATCGTTTGCTGTTGTTGGTCTTGTTTCTAAATCTGTTTCTGTTTCCTCTCCATGAGTCCATGAAGCCGACGAGGTCTGGATCAGCTCGGGTCTGTCTTTCTTTGAGACTAGTCTGCATCACTTTTGGAGTCGTTGTCTTCATCGTTTCTTCAAGCAGCTCTCTTCAATGTTAGCTGTCTGACAGGTGGCAGGCTACATACCACAAGGTTTCTGGGTGAAATCCCCAGACACATTCCTCTGAATAAATCATAATCATTTTATTAGAAGAGGTAAAACATATTTTATTACAGCTTTATGGGCGACAGTGTGTCTTCATGTCACTGTGTGTTTTATTTTGCAGCTAAAGTCTCCTCTTCCTCTCATTGGTCAAACTGACTGTATGTTCCCGGGGATACGGGCGGCGCCATCTTGTGAGTTTGGATCCAGAGTCTGATCAGTACGGTCTGAGGGCGGAGCCACGTGGAGCCGTGATATTGATGCCCCGCCCACACTTCCTCCAGACTCACTCATGTTTTAGTTTAATTAATACTACGCTCTGCTCTACCTCCACCTGTTACAAGGAGATGATGGATTATACACTGGACTTATTTTCCCACGGGACTGCTTCACAGAGCGGTTGGCATGGCAACTGGTAGTCGGCATTATGTCACATCCTGTTTCTATAGTGTCAACTAATTAACTAAAACTAAACTTATCCAAAAAACTGACACTTGAACATTCATCAACATTATAACCATCACTGAAAATAAATGATTTGACGGGTCCCGCCCACTAACATGGAGGAGGTGGAGCTTATGACCTGTACTGCAGCCAGCCAGATTCACTCCTACCTGGACTACAAGCAGGAAACAGGTCAAGAAATCACCTGCATGGTGGAGCACATGGGACTACAAGAGCCTCAGCTGCTGAGACTGGGTAAGACGACGAGATGATTAGAGGAGGACGACTGTTCCCGGCAGGAAATGAGAAACATCCTGTGGGATGAATCACATCTTATCTTATTATAGTTTCTCGATGCTTTGATTTAGTTTTCTAGTTTTTATGTGAACATGACACAGTTGAGGTCTAAGACTTACCCAGTATTTATTCCCTTAATGTCAAATGGTAAAAGTATTTTCTTCCTTTGAGCAACACAGTGGAGGTGGATACGGAGGGCAAGGGTAGGGTTTCTCTGGTTTCTCCAACTCAAAGATGTAGTAGAAGTAGTTTCCTCTGATATTATTGTGTTTACTGTTATTGTGCAGTTGTCTGTTCCTCTTCTCACTGAGTTGAAGCCTTTTTATAGCTTAACTATCAGGTGTTGAGAATCTGTTTGTGTCTGAGAGCGTTAAGACTTTACTCAGCTGTAGTTCTGTATCTGGCAGCACGGTGGCGCTGTCGTGACAGTGTTTTATCACTCACTGCCTCCTGTGGACTTTAGTTTCAGG
Source organism: Chelon labrosus (assembly GCF_963514085.1). Taxonomy (NCBI): domain Eukaryota; kingdom Metazoa; phylum Chordata; class Actinopteri; order Mugiliformes; family Mugilidae; genus Chelon; species Chelon labrosus. The sequence goes on along the minus strand of NC_140352.1, from coordinate 1,481,667 downwards.
AATATTCTCCCTCTACACGGACCCGTCCTAGATGTTTGTCTCCGTCTCATAGCAGAGATGATGTCCCACTGTGGTCCTGTGTGACGGGGACACTTTATTAAAATCAGATGAGACTTTATTCTGCATGTGTGACCTTCATATAACTGATATGTGTGCGTCTACAGAACAGTCTGAGCTACAGTCTGACATGAGCCTGGCAGTGGGAGCGTCCGTCCTCTCCGTGGGGGTCATTGTCCTGCTCGTCTCCATCGGGTTTTACTGCACAAAGACTCAGTGAGAAGGAAACTGGAGGTGGGATCTGGAAACACACAAAAGCATAAACAGAACGTTTAAACAGTACGGATGTAAAATGACTGTAAAGTAATCGGTTTTATTTTTTAGATTCATCATCATTCTCAGACCTGCTTCACTGTGATGTTGACGTCAAACACTTCATCTCAAACCCTCTGAGTTTTGGTTGTGGAAGCAGCTCTGGACGTCCTGCTGAAGAAGGTCCCACTGAGCTCAGACCAGATGCTGTGTCTCTGCAGATTAAACTTTATTCTTCTACAGACACGTTTTAGGGTTGATTCATCTTTCAGGACCAGTGTTCTTAATTAATTCAGATTCTCTCTTTGAATGAACCTTAGTTAATTCAGCAGTAAATGATTATTATGTTATCCTGATCATTCACAGATTATGTCGTGTTCTTTTAAACCTTGTGTAGTTTTCTCACAACTTTATCATTTGATTGTGATTTTATGATGCTGATGATATCCACACAAATCCTCCCTGTTTCTTTTCTTCTTCATTTAGATTAGCGGTGTCCAAACTACGGCCCGCGGGCCAGCTGTGACCCGCCATCCAATTTACATTGGCCCGTATCAAAATCTAAAAATATAATGGAGTATGGCCCACACATGATATTTGTACTTACAGTTTTTCTCAATTGCTAAGACACAATTTCTGAAACCTTGCTCCATTTTCTCAAAACCTTAAACACAAAACCTCAGCTTCAAGCACGATTTACAAAACCTCTGACTCCTCTTGCAAAATCAAACTTTGGCCTCAAAACAGTTTTACGTGTGCCCAAAATTAAACTTTCGCCTCAAAACAGTTTTACGTGTGCCCAAAATGAAACTTTGGCCTCAAAACAGTTTTACGTGTGCCCAAAATGAAACTTTGGCCTCAAAACAGTTTTACCTGTGCCCAAAATCAAACACTGCTCTCAAATAATAATCAAATTGCTCAAAATTACATACACTATCAAGCAGTCAGTAAACAATACACCAAAAAATAGAAAACACATTGTTCAAAACATATAGTTCTCAGGAAGAAGTACATTTTTAATCTCAAAACAAATTTCATATGTTTCTGTCATTATACAAAAAGCTCAAAATTGATCAGAAATTACTGTTTTGCTCTTTGCATTTTTTTTGTTCTTCCTCCTTCTTGTACCCTTATTTTTACAGTGCTGTACCCTGCATCTCAAAAACTTTATCTCTGTGATACTGTAATTCTTGTTCTTTGATGATATGAACCTGTAACCAGTCGAAATCTATTGAGCAGTCAGTACTGAAAACAAATGGAAAGCACAATGTTCAGGGCCATACAATTTGTTTATTGTACCATATACAGCCAACAACATGGTCTATGATTGTTGCTCGAATTTCATCGGATATTTCCACTCTTTGTCTTCCTCTTCCTCTTCCTCTTCGTCCTCCTCTTTCTCTTTCTTGCCCTCCTCCTCTTTCTCCTCGTCCTCCACCTCGCATACGCACTCGTCCTCGTCCTCTCACATAAATTCTTCTGTCCATTCTCACACTTTCTCATTCCCACCTTCAACAACCTGTTTGCTCTCTGAACTGGCTTATATTGGTTGTCACATCATTTGAAAGAAGTGAAATCAATTTTGACTGATTGTGTTCAATCAATGACATTTCTGCTCTCTTTATATGTAATTGTTGCCACTTGTGTTTACCAGTATGGATGACATGTGCATTAGAGTGCAGAATGTGTTTTAAGAATGAGAATGTGTTTAGAGTTTTGCTAAACCATGTGAAATGGTTTAAGGTATTGACAACAGACTGAACAGTTAGCTTAATGAGTTCAAGCAACTGAGAACTTTCTTCAGCCAATGGATTTTAGTGTTTTAGCAACTGAGAAAAACTGTAAGTGTATTGCACGTCTTAGTCTTAACACTAGGTGGAGCTACTGTCTTGAACAAGGCAGTATGTCTACAAAGCAAGCAATCAGCAAAAAGGTTTTGAAGCTGTGTTGAATTACAGCGGACGGGGCTCCAGGTGCGAGAGAGCAGAGGCGAGGCTATAAAATGCACTGTATCATCCACCAAGAAGCCCTCTGTGCCAAGACAGTCCTGCTTGGTGATGTGATCAAAACAGTTGTGAAAACTGTCAACGTAATTCGGGCACGAGGGCTCTACCACGGGGAATTTCAAGCTTTCCTCTCTGATGTCGATGCTGAATATGGGGACCTTCTCTACCATTCTGGTTTTATTCCCAGATCAAACATCGACAAGTTTTTGAAGGAGAAGAGCAGACCTCTTCATGAGCTCAGTGACCCTCTATGGTTGGCAGACCTGGGCCCGTATTCCTAAAGATTCTTAGCGCTAAGAGTTGCTCCTCGTGGCCAAATTCTAAGAAAATTCTTAGAATCATGACGTTTCCCTCTCAAAGTTAGGAGTAGCTCCTAGTAAAGATAAAAGCTATTCCTAAAGAATCTTAGCTCTTAAGAGTGCTCCTAAGGTGAGATCTGCTAAGAGCAGGGAGGAGGACTTTTAGGAGGCTTAGGAATTTCTTAAGCAGAGGAGAAAATGGCTGAAAGAAGAGACAGGAGAGATATTCTCCAAACACTGAATGACAATCAAGCTTGTTACAATCGCAATACAGTGGTCCCTCGTTTATCGCGGGAGTTACGTTCTAAAAATAACCCGCAATAGGCGAAATCCGCGAAGTAGTCAGCTTTATTTTTTACAATGATTATAAATGTTTTAAGGTTGCAAAACCCCTCACTACACACTTTATACACTTTTCTCAATAACTTGCAAACATACCGCACTTCAGTCACACTGCCAGCGATCAAAGATACTGTATGTAAATTTGCAACAATTCTGTAGACACCGTATGGAGGAGATTGATTGACAATGGTCTACAGTCCCTTAGCCAATCAGGACGCAGAAGACGACAAGCAGCCTCTCCCTTAGCCAATCAGGACGCAGAAAACAATGCGCTGTAAAAAAAAAAAAAAAAAAAAAGCATGCAAAATTGCACAAAAAAAATCCGCGAGGCCGCGAAAGGTGAACCGCGTTATAGGGACTACTGTATCACCGGAAATGAAAGTCATCACAACACTGAGGTATTTAGCAACAGGAAAAATGCAAAAATGCAACAATGCAGCAGTGACTTGGAGCCAAATCTACGTCTCTAAACACTTTTATTCTCATTGACCAGTTGATCCAGAAGCAAACACTGTTCCTTTGTCCAGTTGGGTTTCCTACTTCATTTCTTCTCCACTGCTGTTTGGTTTGTGGAAGATTTGAACACCAACCAACACTGCTTCTTCTAGGCCGGTTAGCAATCACAGAAATTGATGAAAGCTGAGCCATTTTACTCTTGTTAATACCAAATAGGTGAAGAGTTTAGATAAGAGTTTCTGTCCATTCCTTGCTAAGAGTTCTCTAAGAATTTTCTGGAATCACTCCTAAGCTAAGACTCCTAGCTAGGAATTTTTAGGCTTAGATAGGAGTTCTCTTAGAGGATTCTTAGAATCTTTAGGAATACGGGCCCTGGCTTTTAGCTGATCTCACCGATCATCTCAACACCCTGAACAAGACACTTCAAGGCAAAGACCAGCTCGTACTACAACTGTGTGTGCACATGAACGCGCTCTGTGCTGAGCTCCGCCTCTTTGAGTCACAACTGCGCAACTTCAATGTAGCACACTTCCCCATGCTGTCCGAAACAGTGATGTTCGATACCACCGATTTCCTTTCCAATCTGAATAAAAGTCAGGTTGGTATCGGCGATACCGAGCCGATACTTTGTGTAAATACACCTAATGTGTCTGGTAAATCTACAAAAAGTAGTGTATTTCAAATCATAGCTTCATAAAGAATACAAGAGCTGAAATAGCTCCACACATGACTCCGTTTACACTCTGCCATTGTGTCTGCAGACTGAGTGATTGACTGAGTGATGCATTACGCACTTACACAGCAAAAAGTAGACCCCACCAACCGCAAGATCTCAATAGTTTAGTTACTTTCCACTGTGTTCCTGTTAATGATATAGATTACTTCAAATGACTGAAGTATCAAAAGTGTCGATATTTTGATTTGAGACTCGATTTTTGAGCATAAGGATCTGGTATCGGAGGTATCGATATTTCAGTATCGATCTGCACATCACTAGTCCAAAATCAAATGCACATTTCCAAATGCCAAGCGCTCTGCTAAAATGGAAGAACACGTGTCTGTGATCAAATCTCTCATTGAAGAATTTAGTTGCCATAATGTTTTGCCATTGAGAAGGAAATCACACTGTTTGCAGCTCCGTTTTTGATGAATGTAGAAGAAGTGGAAGAGAGTCTGCAATTAGAACTGATCTCAACCTCTCATTTAAACATATCAGTACTTGTTTATAACATTTACACACAAATGATATATGCATACAAAATATATAACTTTTAGAACCTTGCTGTCTTGCGTCAAAATGAATAAAAGGACAAAAACATTTAAATACATGATTTCTATATCATTTAATTATTTTTTACTTTATTATTAGCACTAGGAATAATAAAGGGCAGATTATGAATGGATTTGATTCATGGATATGCAGTACAATTCTTGAAAAGGTATGAAATGTCACTATGTGTCTGTGTGTGTTTTATGTGCATCAGATTGTAGTTTATCGATCATATTTCATTCTGCAGAGATGCCTCGTAAGGAGAGGAGGTTAAAGCAAAAACAAAAGGAGCTGCATTAGGCTGTGAAAGGCAGTGGATCACTCACCAACTACAGGTCCAGCAACTTAAGTGCAGCTGAAGGTGACGCCTCACTGGCCGAGGAGCTACATCACTTCTTCGCCCGCTTTGAGGCTGGGTCACCAGAGACAGAAAGACCACATTCACCATTTCCTAGCAGCCACATCCTCACAGTGCAGCCACAGAAGGTACGACACACTCTGCAGGCAGTGAATCCCAGAAAAGCTGCTGGACCAGACGGTGTCACTGGGAGGGTGCTGAGAGACTGTGCTGACCAGCTGGCTGGTGTATTCACCAGCATTCAACCAGTCCCTGTCCCAGTGCTTGATTCCCCACCACACTCACCCATGTGGAACAGAGAGGGAGCTATGCCAGGCTACTCTTCATAGACTTTAGCTCCACCTTCAGCACCACCATACCCAACAGACTGGTCACTAAACTACTGGACTTGGGCTTTACACAATCCATTTGCACCTGGATTCACAGCTTCCTGACAGACCTCTCCCAGAGGGTGAGAGTAGGACCACATCTCTCTTCAGCTCTCAGTATCAGCTGAGCCCCCTCCTCTATACCCTGTATACATATGACTGAGTGAACTCTGAGTAGTCACAGAGTGTGAGTCCATTTATATGAACAATAAACAATACTCTGCATTATTGTATATAGTCACTGTACAAAACCCTGGTTTTTGGTGTATATATCTGCTCATATCCTATTTTTTATGTGTACAAATTGAGATTTATTTTATTTTATTTTATTTATTTTTCTTTCACTTATTTAAGTTGTTTCTGTGCTCGAGAGCAAAGTTGCCAGAGTCAAATTCCTTGTATGTGTACATACTTGGCCATTAAAGCTGATTCTGATTCTGATTGTGACTACACCCCCACCCACCCTGGCAACGTCAACATGAAGTTCACGGACGATACCACCATAGCAGGACTCATCTCAGGAGGTGTTGAGACTGCATACAGGGAAGAGAGTGGAGAGACTGTCAGAATGGGGCTCCCTAACAATCTCATCCTCAACACTACCAAGACAAAGGAGCTGGTAGTGGACTTCAGGAGGAGGAAAGCAGACATTCAGCCCATTTTCATTAATGGGGACAGAGTGGAGAGGGTCTTAGACTTCAGGTTCCTGGGCACTCACATTGAGGAGGACCTGTCCTGGACAACAAACACCACAGCACTGCTGAAAAAAGCACAACAGAGACTCTACTTCCTGAGAACGCTCAGGAAGAATCGTCTACCTGAGAAACTGTTTGTGTGTTTTTGCCGCTGCACCGTGGAGACAGTGCAGTGCTACGGCATCTCGCAGAAAGGAAGGCATTGCAGAGAGTCATTAACATCGCCCAAAAAGTCATTGGTTGCCCGCTTCCATCTCTTGAGGATATGTACAATACACACTGCCTCAGGACAGCCCACAGCATCCTCAAAGGCCCATCCCACCCTGGTCACCACCTATTTGAACTGTTGCCCTCGGGCAGGTGCTCCAGGGCGATCAAAGCCAAAACAAACAGACTGAAAAACAGCTTCTATCCCAGAGTTGTCATTGCACTAAACTCTGAACAATCCTCAAAACTCTTGAACATTCAAAGACACTAATGTGTGCAATACTTTCAACTCTTATTATTGTTTTCATTTAATTTTAATTTATTTTTAACTTATAGCTACGGCACTTTTAAATCGTACTGAATGTGGAGAACTGCTACCTCAGTTTCGTTGTATTCTGTACAATGACAATAAAGTGATTCTGATTCTAAACTCATTCTGAAAAAAGAAGTTCCTGAAACGACTTGATGATTATGTAAAAAGCGTCAATTAGCACAGAATATGTTGACGCGTTGCAGTGTTTACTAAAACAGCCCTTACCCAAACATCAGAACTGAGGAATTCTTTAAACAGACGCCTGACAAATGTTTTTACCTTGAAGAAGGCAGTAATATGACCAGTAAAATCAAAACTGATAAATCCCCCAAAGATGACGAAGTAGCTGAGCCTCAATATTTGGACTATTACTGTGAATTATGACCTTTTTTAATTTAGATTGTTGGTTGGTGGAGTTGTTGTTGTGTCCTTAAAAATTGTTTTTGAGAGCACAGTCAGTGCAGATGCTAATCGCTAGCATACAAGCAGCTGTGAGTCCAGTGCATTCACAGGTTGTACAGCCACAACATAATGACCACTGACAGGAGAAGTGAATAACATTTAAACCATCTTGTGGCAGTTCAATGTTCTGCTGGGGAACTTCTGGACCTGGCATTCATTGGTGTGGATGTTACTTAGACATGTAGCACCCACCTAGACCAGACCAGACACCCCCACCCCATAGCAATGACATTCCTTGATGGCAGCAGCCATCCCCAGCAGGATGCAGCCTGACACAGACACACACACAAAAAGACTTTAGGAACAACTAAAAAAAAAAACATGAAGAACAGCACAAGGTGTTGACCTGGCCTCCAAATTCACTAGATCCCAAACTGATCAAGTATCTGTGGGATGATCCAGAGGCCCCACCCCTCAAAGGTCCCCCCACTAACAACATTCTGTTGATCAGACACCACAGATATCAAACATCCTGCAGCGTTTAATTAATGTGGCACAAAAACCTCCACTTCCTAGAAGTCTGAAGAAGAAAAAAAGTGTTTTTTTTAATTAAATAAACCCTTATTTTTAGTGATTTTACGAGACGTGTCGAGGCTTTGAATTCAGAGCTTGGATAGAGTTTATATAGTTTGGAGATAGTTTGGAGAGTTTAGAGTGACAGATACTGTATGGTTTGAAGATTTAGGAGAGAAGGATAGGTAAGAGGATGGAGCCAGCTAGGAAGAGACTTATTCAGTGCCCTCATTCTAGTTCCACAAGCACTTTCACTTTCCTCTGCCTGCTTAAGCCCATGCCATTTGCCTAAGGTGACAGAAAAACTTTACACAACCTGCCATATCATATGATACTACCATTTTGGGAAAAGTTAAATATATTCAAAAAAACATTTTATCATACACATGTGATAATTTAAGTAGAGAAGTTATTTGGTATTTTATTTTTTTTTGTAATCCATAGTCATTCCCAAGAGCCATTACAGACACAACAATTCAATGCATCACACATTATGTGGTTAAGAGCAACAGCTGCCTGTGATTATACACCTGGCCAGTAAGTGGTGTTGTGTGCACATGAAGCTTCAAGAGATGAACCCTTTCTCGAACCAATTGGCTCAAGTGGTTCGATGCCTCATGAGGCTTCATCTCACCATCACTACTTATTTTTCTAACTCCGTCATTTGTCTCCACTTTATGTTGCGCCTCTCGAGCCGGGTCATAACAGGGTTGTGTAGTGTTTTAGCGGAACAATTGTCTGTATATTTGGAAATCTGGTGTTGAATAATGTTTCTTACCTTTGCTGTCTCCTTAGGGGTTCAGCCTAAAAGAGGCACAGAGGTCTGAACACCTTCTTAAAGGTCCTGGGAGAGACCATTGGGATAACTGGAAAAGGGGGATAGCAAATGTTTGAGATTGTAAAGGATTGAATGTTGGCTAGGTAAGGGTTTTATGAGGTTGATAAGAGTAGAGGGATTTAGAGTATATGTATTTGTTTATTTATATTATTTAACCGAATATTGTATGGTGGCTCTGGGGAGGGAGCTCACCTTTTCAGTGGTAGGGCTCCAGGGGTAATTGATAGCAGCCTATAAAAGGGAGCCCGTGCACACAGACAGGGTGTGTGATTGGCAGGGCTGTGACCCAGACCTCAGGCCACAAAAGGGCATGATTTTCTTTAAGTTACGTCTTGTAAGTTTTTCTGTCATGAATTATCAGGGTGAAATAAACACTAGTCTATTGTTGAGAAATGTAGGGAATGCTGAATAAAAGAGAAGAAACGTTTTTGTGTGAGTGAGCTACAAATTCCAGAGGCCTTGAAAGATGAGATGTCTTTTGCACATTCATAAACCCATCCATCCATCCATCCATCCATCCATCCATCCATCCATCAATCCAGGATGTTTGAACAGAAATACAAATAGGATCTACATCATGTTTTGGAGGGAAAGGTTAACACATTGGGTGTATCAGTCAACAGATGTGATGACAGGTGGATAATAATATTTGTTCATATGAAATACATCCAGGAAGAACTAGTGTGTTCAGTATATATAATGGACTTTTCTCTCAGTGAAGTTGTCAGAGTTTCACAGATTGAAGGAGAAGCAGCAGTTTGTCTCTTTGTCCTCTGACGTCTCTTCAGTTTGACCTGCAGGTGAGAGTCCAACCAGAAACCAATGTATGCGTATAGTATACCGTAGGACATAGCAGTGCAGTTTGAAGTGCTATTATCAACTCCTCTCACATTTTTGTGACCAAGCTAAAGTAAAGAGCTATTTCTGTTTGATGTGTCCTGAGTTGATTGTAGAAGATGCAGTGCTTTCACTACGACAAGATTTAGAGATGCTGTGGTAATGTCTGCTGATAGATATCTTTTTCACTCGCTTTAATTTCAAATCCAAATCAAAAATGCATTTTGATCAATACTTGTAATGATTGCATTCAGCAGGAGGATCGGCTCACAAACGTAACATTTAACAATAACTTCTACGTTTTCTATAATGTCTCTCTCAAGCCTTACACCTCAGTATATTTAAATGTTTATTTGTTTCATATAACTTTACTGATACTTTTAATTTGTTTTTTCAAGGTGCTCAGACAAACCAACATCAACAGTTTGATTACTTCATTCAGACAATGGAGGTAAATGTGACTTCAATGTAATCTGCTCTATTCATGAAATCCAGAGCAGTCATCAGCTTGGCTACAAGAACTTAAAGAAAACCATGCCAAGAATTTCTACTAAACAGAGCAGCCATAGGACTAAACCGTCTCCCTATATACAGTAGTTTGTGTTTCATTGAATGGACTTCATGTGGCGTCTCAAATTACTCTCTGTTTACTACAAAGTGCAAAACATTTATTGCCTAATCATTTTATTTGAGTCTCAAAACTGTAAAGAACGTATCTCCCTTATAGTTTCCTTCTGATCCAGATTCAAACATAACTCCTGGCTGCAGTTAGTAAGGATTCAAACCTTACTCCATGTTAATTAAAGGGAGTCTCCATTCTCCCTTCCTCTTGGGGATCAGTAAAGTCTCATCTTATATTTTATCTCTGTTCCAGCTGATATCACTCGTCCTCCTCCTGACTCCAATGTTGACCAGCTGCACTGAACTCATCCAGCCTCTGGACTGCAGCGACATCCACCACCAAGACAGCAACAGCTACAGTGGAGTCTACACCATCTACCCCCTTGGAGAAAGATCTGGTGTAGAGGTGAGCTCCTCCATCTCTGGGACCCAGGTTTAAATGTAGTTAGTCACCATGTGAAGACAGCAAGATCATCTGATACAACAAATACAAACTGATATCAACAGCATTAACCATAACAGCGTTAGCGTTGGAATATATTAGGTTGTAGTTCTGACTGAAGGTTCACATTTACTACCATGTGTATTTGTAGGTGTACTGTGACATGGATTCAGAAGGAGGACGCTGGACGGTGAGTATTTCAGCTACAATCAACTTCATCATTTCTGGTTTCTCAGTAATTAACACGTATGAACCGTGTTGTCCTCCAGGTGTTCCAGAGGAGGATGGACGGCTCTGTGAACTTCTACAGACCCTGGAATCACTACAAGCTGGGCTTTGGTAGCGCTGCTGGAGAGTACTGGCTCGGTGAGACATCCGTCTGTCAAACTAACTTCATGAGACTTTTTTACAGGCTGATACGAAAGTGTGTGTTGATGTGTGTTCAGGTCTTGACAACATCCACTACCTGACAACCAAGCAAAAGTACGAGCTGCTGGTCACCATGGAGGACTTTGATGGAAAGAAAGTGTTTGCTCGGTACACTTCATTCAAGGTTGATGCTGAATGTGACGGATACAGAATTCATGTGTCTAGATTCATCAGTGGAGGAGCAGGTGAGTTAAGACAGACTGTAGAGAAAGACTCTGTCAACATTTGTAGTAATAGTCTGATTATACTTGTTTCTGCAGGAGACGCACTGACACTTCACAACGGGCACAAGTTCTCCACTTTTGACAAAGACCAGGACCCCTTATCTGCAAACTGTGCCAGACATCATCTGGGGGCGTTCTGGTACAACGGCTGTTACAACACAAACCCTAACGGAGTTTATCGCTGGGGGGCTGACAAAACTATCTATGCTGTTGGAGTGATGTGGAATCAATGGAGGGGTCATGACTACTCCCTGAAGTCCATCAGCATGATGATCCGTCCTGTGAAGTAAATCTCCAGGACAAACATACAGCAGAATATTTCTCTTTTATGATCTATTTCTTTTCTCATTCTCATTAATTAATCATATCATCTGATGTATAGTAGGTCTAATACAGGTGGATTTCAAAAGCAATTCATTTGTATTAGACCCAACAACATCTCTATCTGAAATGAACATGTTCCTCCACTAGATGTCTCTGCCGTCTGGATCCATCTGAATCATTATCTGCTGCAATAAATGAGAAGCAAAGCAAAACCCTGGTGTGATCTGATGTTATCACTTTATCTGCTGTCTCTGTCTGACTGTGAATCCAGTGTTTTATACACATTTTAGTTTTTAGAGGAGCCTGTTTGACGTCACTGTCAGAGACTAAAAATAAAGTTGTGTGATTGTGTGGATGAAGGTATATAGATAATAGTCAAATAAGATCACCATAATATGACCACAGTACTCACTGCCTTTAGTTGATGGATACTATGGTAAAAAAAAAAAAGATCTTTATAAGACTGTTCTGCCCAGTTAGTGAGTTCTAACTGAACTTAAGAAAACAACCTATTCCACATGAATTTGCATATTTTTTAAAAAAAAATAGTCTTGATGACTTTTCAGTGTATCTCTGAAACTGTGAAACTATTATTGACATTTTTTTTTAGTAATTTTATACTCTGACAAGGGGTGTAACGGTACACACAAGTCACGGTTCGGTACAGGTTCGGTACAACGGGGGAAAATATTCAATGTTGTATTACACAGTAAAATGTAAACAGTGAACATACTTTCACACATTAGCAATATTGTCAAACAAATATTTCAAATAGTACCAAAACTGAAAATGTCTTGAAAATATTACAGAATAAATAATGAGTGTTTCAATTACTCCAGCCTAGGGCTAATACAAAATAAAAGACAATACAGAATTGAACAGCATCTCCTGGTGAAACACCGTTGGAAGACAGTCTTTGTCCGGTCATAAATAAATAAATAAATAAACTACTCACTCAGACGTATTCGCCGTATGACTGCGTGTACTAGAGGTGTGCGATACCGCTAGATTTGGTATCGATCCGATACCAAGTTAATACAGGGCCAGTATTGCTGATACCAATATTGATACTTTTTAATAATTACGGTGGATGCATCATCAATCTGAATCTGAATCTGAATCTGAATGAATTTTAATGGCATTTAAGTGTTTTTGTGATTTTATTTGGGCAAAAAATTTATAAGTAAATAGAAAATACTTTGTTATCACAATAAAAGTTTTTTTTTTGCAGAAACAACACGAAGAACAAATAAAAACATGTACTTTTTCAGGCAGAGTGTTCAGAAACTACAATACAATTATAAACTAAATCTCTCCCTTCATTGAAGTTCTTTCAGGATTTGTTTTCTTAAATAAACAAAGTGTACAAAATGATCACTCCACAACAAATACTATAAATAATGTAAGGAAGTGTTTAGGAAGTACAATACAATAAAAAAATAAGACAACATTTCTTTAGTGCTCTTTTTTTCTTCTTTTCAGGGGTCTGTCGGGGTCAGGTGGGCGGGGGATTTTAAAAATTTCCGTATGGTTATACAAGTGTGTTGTGTTACCACTGTATCTTACAGCCTTTTTACAAATAGTACAACTTGCTATCGTTTCATTTTCGGCCTGAAACTATAACCAAACAGCCCTACTCTTTGTCTCTGTCTTTCTCCTGCTCTGTCTTAACTATCGATCTCATTACATTGGTATCGATATTATCAATATTTGGATCGATTCGCCCACCACTAGCTACTCCAAACCGGACGAAAACAAATACCGTTACACCCCTACTCCTGACAGAACTTTATAATAAACAGGAAACAGTACACAATGTTCAACTCAGGATTCATCTTTATTGATTTTTGTCCAACAGTGTTACAGAAGTTTTTCAGCTTTACAGACATCAGCAATATTCTGAACTGGTTAACGTCCATGTGTTGAAACCCAGACTAATGCACTGGATTCTGGGTCAGTGTAGGATATTCAGTTGTTGACTCAAAATGTCCTAAGACGTTACCTGGAGAGCTTTCCTGAGTGGCACATTTATTTATTTAAATGAAGAATAATTATTGTCCCAATGAATTATCACAATGAGTACAATTAGATAGAATCAGGCTTCAACCCTTCTACATGACCGCTCTAACTTATTTCAGCTATAGACAGCATCAATGCCCCAAACTGTCCAAAAATACTAAATGAAAATAACCTGTAGATTCAAACCTTTACATTTCTAAAAGAACAAAGTAATAACACTTATTATTTTACCTCATCAACTAGTTAGTTTGTTTAATGTTTAAGGTTTGTCACCTTAACAGCTGTCATTGTGAATCCCAAATAAAAACAACTACATTTACTTTATTAAAGAAGAGATACTTGAGTTACTTGTGTTCCAAAATAATAACAAGAACATTCAAAACCATCACCACATATCCCACACCTCATTAAAAAAAAATAACTGATACATGTTATCTAACTACCTTTTAGTTCCCTAATATTCACCTCAACTGATAGTAATGTTGACTGAGGATTAGTGATTATATATGAAGCATTAGAGTCATTCTGGGAATCCCCTTTAGACTCCTTAACAGCTAAACTATGTAAAATACAACAAGATGCTCTGGAACATAATGTGATTATACGGTATATTCTCTCAAAGTCTGTTATAGTGACATAATGTTCTGTTGCTTTGAAAAAAGACAAACAAAAACCACAATCAAAAAAACAATGAATATTTACACCAGTGAGTCTAAACTTCATGACCATTCACTGATGGAGCAAACTGATATTCTGTCAGGGTCTGGATGTATCAGACAACAAGTCAACAGATGGTTGGTGCAGTCACTGTGGTGGATGTGGAATCAATGTTCAGGTATGAAGAACTGAACCATGGACAAGGACCAGATGGTTCTGTCTGGATGACTTGATTGGAACCTCTTGAGACTTGAGGGATGGTCCCAGTCAGCAGTGGTGCGTGACGACTGATAGTACTGATCAGAAACCAGACACAAGGTGCTGAGACCCAAAGCTCATCGAGGGTAACAAAGGCTACGACGTGAGATCTAGACCAACTGAGACTCTACTGCACCACAGGTCAGAAGATTTTTTTGGAAACATGAGTGTCTAAACTAGACCCTGGAGTCAAGAAAGGATGTCACCTGGTCCAAAGAGTCATGTGGACAGCAGGATAAGCCATGACACCTAGATGCAGTTTGGGAAGGAGGCGGTGGCTTAAAGGGTCTGCTGCTGAAGTATTTCTTCCAGATACAAGACCTTTGGTGGTCTGGTAGAGTCCAGGTCCAGTATCAGTAGAGACATGAGGCATAAAGTTTAGACTCACTGTTATTAATAGTTAGGGTTAGGGTTAGCACCACAAAACCTTTAAACATGGATTAGGTCGATATGCAAATATAAACTTAGAGTGAAATAATGAATTTGTTTTTAGTTAACTTTGTTTGTGGTTACAGGTGTTTTCTACTGTTCTTACTCATCTGGACACAGGACAGCATAGTTGGGAATGCAGTTAGCGTAGAACCCTGGGTAAAGAGGATCAGTGAATGTGGCCTCGAAGGAGTAGATGACACTCAGTGTGTTAGAGGTGACTTTGTAAAAGCACAAACGACCAGCAGGCCTGTCTAGAAACACCCCAATCCTTTTGCTTGTAGGAGATGGCTTGTCGTCTTTCCACACTTCACCATTATGCCATGCACTGTACCCTTCATGTTTATTCCCATCAACATACCAAGATAGGGTATTGGCTCCAAACTTATTTTCGGAACTATTTCCTTTCTTACTGATTTCTTTGTATGTGACAGCTACACCAACATAAGTACCCTCACTCAACTCTACCTCCCAGTAATGGCGATCATTGAGCCCTTCTCTACACAAAACCTGAGGCACCGTATCAAACCTTTCTGGGTGATCAAGATATGACTGCCAGTCTCCATATGTCGCCTTCTTTTTGTTCTCAGACAAAGTGAGGTAGTTGTTTGCTGTGTTTGGGTCGAGGGTGAGATCACAGTAGTCTGATGGAGAGAACAAGACAACAATCTGTTACCAGTTATCACCATTCACTCTGGTTGACCACAACAGTCTCATGAAATCATTTTAATTCTTAAAATAAGTTCCTCAATATGTTGATGAGAACAAAATAAAAAATATAAAGAAATTGACAAAAAGATACTTACACCACATTAGATCCCGTCTGTCTGTTACAGCTGTGGGATCAGGAATATCTGGCTTTGAAAAATCGTCCGTGATCAGGATGCCATCCTTGTAATGGTACATGGTCGCTCCTTGAAACTTCTCATTGGGTTCAGCTGCAACTAGGAAACGAAATCTGCTGCTGCTACTCAGGACTTTGACAATTTTAGAGAATTCTGTGGCTTTCTGTCTCATCTTGGTGAACACTTCATCCGAGAAGAACCACTTGTGACTACACACATAGTCGGCCACCTGGTCCATGAAGGGGTCATCAGTTTCCAGAGAGGTGAAAACAAAGCAGAGAGCATGCTCTACACCTGCAGCCAGAATCTCTCGGTCAACATCAGACTTGTTCAGGACGATCTTTGTTCCCTTCATAATTTCTACACAGGAATTGACAACATTGATTTCTCTCTCTGCATTGTCCAGCCACTTGTCCAGGTTCTCCTGGCTGAACTGTGACTTCTCCTGGTTGTCAAAGAGTTCTTCCAGAGAGCTACCATCTTCGGTACCTGCACGGATGGAAGGAAACTTCTTCTTCATGGCCTGTTTGAGTGTTTTTGTATAATCTTCACAGAGATCTTTGAATTTGCTCAGTTTTTTGTGGATGGGTGGAAACTGCTTGACCACTTCCTCATCCAGAGCATCATTGCATCTCATTTCTATTTCCCTGATGCTTTCTAGAGCATTCTCAGCTTTCCTCAGTAATGCAATGCAAATCTCTCCTTTACACTCAGGAGCTTCTGGCTCCAGACTCTTCAGTGGCGTCAGCCAGACTTTGACAGGAACCGTTTTTTCTTCCTTACTTTGTAAAAGTAGCTGTGGAAGTTGCTTGTAGGTTTTCACTGCCTCTTCAAATGTCGCAGGGTCACTTTCTAGAATAAAGTCACCGTAGAATTTGCAGGAGAATTTCTCAGTCAGTTTCTTTTCTTCATCAGTCAGCTGGACTTTAGCTTTTGCCTCAAAATCAAATGATGGGATCTTCTTTATGACAACTTCCATGGTGCCCTGGATGTCCTGAACGCTGCTGTTGTCCAACTTCTCGCTGTCAAACACAAAGAAAGCATTTGCCCCATAAAGGATGCCAGTGACAACGTGAGTTGCAGAGCAATTCTTGATCACATCTTTTATTTGGATGTTCTTTGCTTCAAGATGAGACATCGCCAGTCGTTCAAATGAAGTTGTAGCCTTATACTGAAGTGTCACTCTGCTCTGTTTCTTGAATTTCTTCTTGTCATTCAGATAACTGGCAGATCCTCCCACTTCAATCTGGCCAGACAGGAAACTGGCCTTCAGAGAGGCTTGAACATCCAGCAGAGTCGACTTGGAGTCAATGGAGTGTGATGTTGTAACATCATGTTTACTGCTGTTCTGAATCTGCCTAGTTCTTTTCTTCTCAATAGTTTCTTTATCCCACAGTGTGAAATCTGTAGAAGGAGATTAAAGTGTATATGAAATCATTTGATTTACAATAACATTTCATATTTGTGACCTCTGGGTGAAGAGGAAGTCAACAGAAAGCTGGAAACAGAACACTTTACATGACATATTATGCAGTGGACCTTATTGTTAGAGAATAATTTCACTTTCCTGTAGATAGTTTGTGTAGTTAATGTTAGATTACTGCTGGGGTCAGTTATCTGCCCTATTTTCTCTCTGAGGAACATGCCAAGGCCATGGTCCCTCTTTGGCGTCTTAAATCTCACTCTCTGGCTGTCTACAGACACTGCTGTAGAGTTAGATGATAACGCCCTCCGTCACTGGATGACACTTTGTATTTCCTAGCTGGTGTGAATCCTTATCTTCATGTTTATGTACTATAGCCAATTGGATGTTAACACATCTCCCCTTTGCTGCCTCGACCACCTTTCTAGTATAAGAATCTAAGCTTTACTGTTTGACCCTTAGAATTGAGGTGGACTCATGCACTTATGTTGTGATGACGAATCTTCTATTCTCCTCGATCGAACCTAAATAAACTCCTGCAGCATAAAACATACAGGACTTTGGTATTTCTTCTTCTTCATCGGCATCACCACAAATTCCTCCCTAACACTTATAGTTAGGGTTGGATCAAGAGACCCTGTGGATGGGATATGGGGCTGAGAACTTAAAAAATATTAAAGAAAAATGGGAACAAGAACTGAAAACAATTATATGTGATAAGGAATGGAAACAGAGTCTTAAAGACATCAACATCCATACAAAATCCCCTTACTGGCAGGAATATGCCTGGAAGGTAAATCTTAGATACTTCATGACACCATCAACAATATTCAAGTACACAGGAACGAGTACTAGTTGCTGGAGGGAATGTGGGTCAAACAGTGCTGATCCTACACATATTTTCTATACATGTAATAAACTGAAAAAATATTGGATTGAGGTTCAACATCTGATGAAACTAAAACTGAGGAAAGATGTGGTTTTAGAACAACATAATTTGATCTTGGGTACAAGACCCAAAGAATTTGAAAAGGAACATTTATATCTATTTTGGGCCATGAGAATAACAGCACTTAAACAAATAACAAAAAACTGGAAAAAAATAGAACCACCTAGTATAGATAAATGGTTAGAAAGCATAGAGGAAATGCGTAACATGGAAAAGGTAAATTATAAGATTGCCAACAAGGAACATTTACATGCAAGAAAATGGGCCCTTTACTAAGAAGCTAAGCATGCGGAGTGGTGAAGAAGAGGCAGTTGGTAATTAAATGAGAGGTCCTGTTAAAAACTCTCCCATGAGAAGTAGAAGTCAAGGCCATGTTTTTTTCTTTTTTTTTTTTTTGTTCTGATCTGTCATGTTTTGGATATATGTGTGCATGTGGGAGTGCGAGTGTGTGTGTGTGTGAGTGGGGGGGGGGGGGGTTGAATGCGGAAGTACTGTATGTATATTTGTATGTAGGTATGTATGTGTGTGAATGTGTGTGTGCATGTATTGTGTTTGTGTATGTGTAACATTTATATTTTGGAGTTTTGGCATTGTCCTGAAACAAATATCAAGCGAATAAGACCAATGGATAGATAAGGAAATTGAAGGGGAAAAAGTGGGACATATTATGATTGAACTTAAACATTGTTTAAGAAGGACTGTGCAAATTGAGTTATTTATTTATTTCTTTATTTACTTATTTATTCTATTTATTTATTTATTATGTTTTTCTTCACGGGTGGAAATAATGAATGTACATTAGAAAAAGAAAATGTGTTCCTCAGAAATGGAAATAACAAATTATGAATGTCATAATTTGAATTTTGAAAATTGAATGAATGAACACAATAAAGTATTAAAAAAAAAAAAGAGAGACCCTGTAGGGGGTTGACAAGGGTCACAGGAATGGGGGTCTTTTATTAATAATAATATTATTAGTGTTGTTGTTGTTATTAATAACTGCTCAGACTTGCAGAAGAAAGGATGACATGGTCACTGACAATTCAACCAAATACAAAGTCTTTATTTAATTACCTTGTATTGAATAGGTATATGTGGGAGCTATGAGAGCATCTTTAAAAAATTCCCTGTACAAGGGGCTGAAATGGTCAGCCACAGCAAACAGTACATTGTGTTGAACCATTGCTACGGCAACTTTCACCTCGGCTCTCCTTGTCTGCAACAGAAAGAAATTAAACTAGATGATCACAAGCGATCATAAGGGGTCCATGAGGCATAAGTCACCAGTAGCGCCCCCTATAGACTGTATTTGACGAAACTTGGTGGGCTTGTAAAGAGTCATCCACAGATTATTATTGTCAAATTTCAAGCAGTTTACTGTGGTGGTTTGTGAGATATAAACATGTAGTCGTTGTAGCGTCCCCTACAGGCCGAATTTCACGAAACTAGGCATGATTGTATGCAAGCGTATTATAATGATGGTTGCTAAGTTTCATAAGGATTGGGTGAATACTTCAAAAGTTATAGGCCTTAAAGTCATATGAAATGTTTCCATGTCACCTGTAGCGCCCCCTGTTGACGTAATGTCACGCAACTTGATGGGTGTCTACACAATATGCTTGTACAGAATCATATTATTATCAATGATATGAAGTTTGATCAAGTTTGGGTATATACTTCACAAAATATTAGTTTTGGAGTTAAACTGTGCCACGCCGTAAAATTAATTAGCCATTAACTTTGTAATCAATAACCTGCTAAAGTTCTGTAGAGAACTTTTCATTATCTTTGTCCATAAATGATACATGCCAAGTTTGCTGAGAATTGGATGAACGGGCTAGGTGGAGCTGATTTTGCTTTGAGGTGGAATTCTTTCAAAATGGCGGAAAAATGGCCATTAGAACCAGGGCTATATAAGGAATCAGAGGGAGAAATAATTTTGTTTCTAGGGCACACGGTTCTCGAGATATGAGCCAAAAGATGAATGAATGAATAATAATAATAACAGCAATAATAATTTGGAGGAAAAAAAATAGATAAATAAATAAAAGAAAAGAAAGAGAGAGAGATCCACTCTAGATATCAAATGACATGGTGTGATGGTGTGAATGTGTCTACTACCTGACCAGGAGTCTTATGCTACAAATTTATTGTATTAGCAGAGCTATGACAGGCTTCCATCATCCCTTCCTTCTATACCCTCAGGAATTGCTCCTAATTGTGGGGTTTGTGGAATTTCCCGTTTGAAAACTTCTCTGAGAGCATCAAAAACATCCTTCCAGAATAGGCTAACTGGTATTTTCAGTACCACAATTCCTCCAACATGAGTTACCATGTGCTGATACCATCTTAGTTCTTATTGCTGGTGTTCTGAAGAACCTGGGGCCTCATGCATGAAGGCTGCGTGCGTACAAAAATGTTCCGTATGTACTCGCTCATGGTAAAGTTCAGATGTATCAAGAGTGAAATGTCCGTGAACTTGTCCGTTCCTCCACCAACGTCATGTCTGGCGTACGCTGGCTTCTACAGCTGTTGATCCTTTGGAGACACTTAGAGGTGATGCTGGGAAACTGTCATCAATGTGAAAACTATTAGTCCGACCGGTCGACCCTGAGCAGAGCCATGCCAGCTGTGTGGGACGGAGTTATCCTCATGTCAGCCAGGTATATCAAATACCCACAATGCATCTGAACAGGTCAACATTAAAGAGCCGGTTTTCTGAATGTAATCAGAGCTATGGACTGGACACACATTGATATAAAAGAACCATCACATGATGAAACATGTTCATTCATCAATGTACAGATCATATGTGATATTAACCAACATTGTGGCGCGTGGAGGACAGCTGTCAAAGAGGACATGTTTGTCTCCACTCCAGTGGGTAGCGTCTCCAGTTCTCTTTCTCTGAAGTTCTTCTTCTTTCCCGTCTTACTCATTCTTATGTTTTCATTTTCTGATCGTGCAGAGAGGGAAATCTCAGGTGCAGGGTCAATTTAAATATAATTTGCATTTTCAAAAGGGGCGTGGACAGAGAGGGGTCAGGACAACATGTGCGCTGGATTGGAATGTACAAAGGAAATGTGTTTCTAGATCTGAGCGTGTGCCACGCTTTAATAAGAAATCCACCTAAGTCTTTGTACATGAGGCCCCTGGTAACTACTTTCCACTTAAATTCCTTCCATGTGTTAGAGTTTGTGGCAAGGTGCGCTTCGGTACATATCTCCCTCCAAGTGTCCAATGATATGTTTTTGTTCGTCTCTGCCTCTGTCTTATATGTTCAGAGTTATGTACATTCCTTTCCTTTATTTTGATTGACAGATAAATAGCAGGCTTGATTCCTGCCGGTTCCAAAGTGATAGTGGCACGCTAGGGACATTTAAGTTATATTTTTTTTTCAGCGTGAGAAATATAATGTGTGGTGGGGGTTCGTGACAAAGGACCGAAAAGCGTGACCGTCACACTCAATGCGTGAGACTTGAGAGCCTTACATAGTCAAAACAAATGTACAGGGGTTTTTTTGTAAACTACTACTACTATGAAAGGTTTGCTGTCTGTCTGTAACATGAACTAAATGTGTTCATGTGTCTAACTGTATAAGACACAAAAAACTAAGTTGGAATCTCGATCAGAAGCATTATATATACCACAATAATAATATTTTATGTGTACAGATTAAGATTCGTTTAATTTTGTCAAATAGGGGGTTGCAGGGAATGGAGTGTGGACCCAGATGCAGGACTCAAAGGAGGCAGGAGTAGGCAAAAAGGGATTTAATTAAAGAAGAAACAAACTTACAAAAAACCAAAGGCGCTGCTGACAGGGCAGGAATTCCAAAAGCAAAACTCAAAAACACGAACAAAACTATGACTTGGCATGGAACACTTGACATGGAACATGAACAAACTTTGACATGAAACATGGCTAACAAGTAGTAACAAACAGTAACAAGTAGTATGACGCGACAGGGACGAAGGGGAAGGCAGGGCTATATATATACACACGAGGAGCAGGGGTGACAAGACACAGGTGAAGCAAATCAAGAATTAATGCAAGCTGAAACCAATGATCTAATCAAATGAAAACATGGAGACATGGATTAACAAAAACAGGAAGTCCAGAATTTAACAAAATAAAACAGAAAACTTAAACACTATGACTAAAAAAAAAAGCAGAAAACCTAAACACTAAACATGACTATGAAAAGGCAAAATACAATAAACAGAAACCCAACTTAAACCGTGACTATGAAAAGACATGACTGAAAACTGGACAACATGACGGACAACAAGAACTTAACAAAATAAAGCAGGAAACAGAAAACCTAAACCCTAAACCATGACTATGAAAAAATACCAAGACTTAACAAAATACAATAAACAGAAAACCCAAGAAATTAAACCCGTGACTGAGAAGAGACATGACAGACAACCAAGAACAGAGGACATGACAGAAAATGACAAAACCATGACAGAACGAAAGACATGACGGACAACCAGGAAAACCAGAACTCAACAAAATAAAAGAGGAAATCGAACAGAAAACATGACAAATTTTTCTTTCACTTATTTAAGTTGTTTCTGTACTAGAGAGCAAAGTTGCTGGAGTCAAATTCCTTGTATGTGTACATACTTGGCCATTAAAGCTGATTCTGATTCTGATTCTGATAAGTCACATCTTACCTGTGAACAGTTCATCATTTCGGGCGTCGTACAGCATCCCTAGTGCGAAAGGTCGACCCAGAGCTGCCACATTCTTATTTGAATCCATGTCTCCAACCTGAGTTAAATAGAAAGCATCATGTATATCACGTAAAGCTGTTAGAGGTAGAGCAGGTGTTTTTAACACATTCAGCCTCTTGAACAAAGACAAGACACAAACTGACTGGATTTTACTGTAAGAAATATATTACAGTTTAATATGTAAGGAAACTAAAGAGCTAAAAACTAAATTAAATCAAGTATGTGTTTGTCCAGTTTTTCATTACCTGGTGAAGGTTTGTAGTTCAGTTGAGTTGTCTGAAAGTCTTCTTGACTCGTAGTGAAGCTTCCAGTCTACAGCTTTACTTATATTTAACGGGATTGTTTCACCTAGTCCTAAAAACAGAACTATATCCTGTCAAAAACTCCTCCCCCCGTCTGAAGGAACACCTTTAGTTGTTTCCAACCTTTAGATCCAGTTTATAGAGCACTCCTTCAACTGTGCTGACACAGACAAACAGAATAATTAATACATGTTAGCACACGAACATTCTTGGCAGTCAGCTAGAAGCTGATTGATCAGTGACTTGTGACCTGCACTACTACACAGTATGACCATTATCATTGTGTTCCAGTAAAAGTGCAGCTGAATGAAAGAGGGGCTCAGTTGTTGTACATCAGGTTTTCTGTTATGATCTACAACAACTGTTTTGCCTGGAGTTGTTGTTTCAACATTTATTATTTTAACAATCTTATTCCCAGTTAGCCTCACCCCATGTCATCTACAGCTTTGCCATCTGAGGCTTGAACGTATCGTTGACACTTTGTTCTGTAATTTAGAGACTCATACATCTTTTACATTCATGTTTCTTTTCTCTGTAATTATCAGACCCAGAGAAGTGCCTGAGGCAGAGCAGCCTCATATAGAGTGGCAGTTTTATCAATCCATGTTCAGATGCAGAAACAAGGTTAATCCCAATAAATGTGACATTAACGTGAAACAACTCTCTAGTCAAACTGGTGTTTTATCTGTTCCCGGGGCCAAGGGTTGACAGTGGGGCCCAGAGGCCCTGGAACAATCTGCCTCAGAAAATCATTTCATTTCAATGTATGGTTATCTAAACACTAATAGAAGGTATTCTGGCTGCTATTCACATTTAAACAGTGACAACATTTTCCATGTAACCATGGTAGCTGTAAAGCATGAAGGCAGTAAATATGTCACAAAATGCATAAACAATGTAAATGTAATAAACAGGCATCAATACATGACTAAATGGGATCAAAACTAAGTCCCACTGGTCAAATGACTAAACCTAAACTGGCACTGGTCAACAGATCAAACTTTAACAACTGAGACCAATCTTTCTTTCAGATTCACTCTAATTCAATCACAACCTTAACTACTTGTAGAGCCCCTGTGGATCGATCAGACTAGTTTGTCCAGAACGTCCCACAGATGATGGACTGGACTGATCCACTGAGTGTTTTGACTCCTTTCTATCAGAACCAGAACCACACAGGTCAGAGCTAATGATTCTTGGTCCAGGACCCTGTCTCTGGTTCTCCTCCTTCTCTTGGACCAGTCTTGATCGGTTCTGATCCACTACACACCAGGGGCCTCATGTACAAAGACTTAGGTTTCAGAATTTCGACGAAACTCTGAAGTTAGAATGCGAGTTTGAGTGCGGCCATAGGGATCCATTATAAACGTTAATTTTTTTCAGATTTTTCCAAAATTTCACATTACTCAACTCAACTCCACTCCACTTTGTCTTACCTGTGTACAGCAATTTCTTTCAGCTGTGGTTGTTTTAAAGTGCTTTATAAATAAACTATTAAAAACAGCAAAAATAATAAAAACAATAAAAGCACTAAACAAAAGCACAAAAACAGAGTATCATGCTGGGTCGAAAGCCAAGGAATAAAAATGGGTGTTACGGCCAGCACGGCTCAACAGACACATAACATATTAAGGGACGCCAGACAACAATCGGAGGGGGTACAAAAAATGTGTGTTTTATTTAAATCCAAAACCAAGAGCAGGGGATAAACAAACTCAAAGAACCAAAAAGGACTGTAGGTGCCGGCCAAAAGGAACAAAAGAGAGATTTGGACCCGAGGCCAGCCCACATAGGGCTGTAGGACCCTGACCTCATCCCAACTAACTTAAAATGCTTAAAGTAAACCTAACAACGTGAACAAAAACCGAAAACAGGACTACCGGTCACCTACAATCCAAACTAAAATAAGAAAGAAATAAACCCCCTGCTAAAGGGACAAAGAAACATGAATACTACCAGCACCCGGCGCTGTCGCGACGTGCGCTAGCGATGGTGAGTGGTGCCAGAATGAGTGAGTGTGAGCGAGCGCAGAAAGACCCAGAGCCACCTCCCTCGCCTCCTTATATAGTCTCCTCCCCTACCTGGGCACAAATTATATTCAAGTGCTCAACAGGCCAGGGGAGGAGTCACCAGGAGGAGACGGGAGAGCAGCCGCACGTAACAATGGGTTTTAAGACCAGTTTTAAAAATGGACAGTGACGGCGCTTGTCTGGTGTGCAGTGGTAGATGTTTCCACAATTTGGAAGCAGCAACAGAGAAAGCTCTGTCCCCTCTGAGCTTCAGTTTAGACTTCTAGACCTCTAGGAGCAGCTGATCAGCTGACCTAAGACATCGAGCAGAAGTGAAAGGATGGAGAAGTCAGAGAGGTCAGGAGGGAGACCATTTAAAGATTAATCTTCATATATATATATATGAAGATTAATCTCAGTGTGTATATATATATATATATATATATATATACACACACACACACACACACACACACATATATACTGCCATTAACGCCGTTACAAGATAAACGTTTCCTACTTTATGTGGTGGAATAATATTTTGCAACTTCACACAGATGCACTTTATTTAAAAATATCATCCCTTTAAATTGTAAAACTTCAATATTACGTTTTAACTTCTGGACCGCTTTGATAACTGTGACAACCTCCCCCTAACCTCCATGTTAGTCTGCCGCAGCTTGCCCCGCGGGTTAGCTCGCGGCTAGCTCCGTGGTTGAGTTCGCCGTGGGTAGCGCTGCAGGTTAACTCGCGGTTAGCCGCCGTGGCTAGTCCCGCGAGTTAGCTCACTAACATACCGGAGCTATGCTGGAAGGCTAGCCTAAGGCTAATTAATTGGTCGGCTAATAGTTAACTTATGCTACCAGTTCATCTATGTTGGGCACAAACACTTAAATAATTCTAGAAATTGACTTACCTAATAAAGTGAAGGAAACATGTCAGGGATGTCCGGTCAGGAGTTGCAGCAAAGCAGCCAGATATAATTTGTATTTAAAATGGAGGAAAATCTCAAATATGGCTGACAAGTTGTCATTCACTCAATGAGAGGAGCTATGGCTAGCAGGCCTAGCAGCTGTGTGAAAGCACCAACTGAGGAGAGAGGGGGTTCATGGGGTGTTCTGCCTCCCTACTGTAGTGATTGTAATAGACTGAGAGTCCCTAATGTTTTGTCAGTCTGTGTCTGTAATGCTATAGTGGGAGGGGAGGTGGGGGGTTGGAGTGGGGGGGTCATAGTGTCACGTTCTGCCTCCCTACAGTACTGCTGTATTGGTTTGAGGGGGTCATAATGTATTGGCAGATCCTGTATCCACTGAGAACCCTTTTCCCTCCACTTTCTGTGTGCACCTGTGCTGAGTCTGCTCGTCAGGGGCCGTTGCCACGACTACACGCCGCACATGATATTCTATATGTTATACTCCCTTCTCTCCTGTACCCTAGGATTTGCCCTCCGAACTAATGCTTATTTCTCAAAAACTACAAGTCCTATCGAGAAAACGAACACATTGGGAGCGTCAGCGGTCTTTCCCCTACAACTGAGTGCTGTTCCCACGCGCGTACTGCGAAAATTGTGGCCCCTGTCGATTTAGAAAGAAGGGCATGCGAAACAGATTCTCAACTAAAAATCGCTCTCGCTTTTCACATACACACACAGAGAAAAATTCGAAAAGCTGTCGGCACACTCCTCGCTCGGAGGAGCCTACAGTCCAAACCGTATGTCCCACACAAATAAAACACACACCATCTGAAAGCCAACAAAAATCCCTACGTTTTTATGTATTTTTTATCTCTGTTCCTCAAAAACTGTGGCCCCCTGGTGAGTTTGAACCTTTTTTTTCAGAATTCTGAAAAAACTCTGAAGTTAGAGTGAGAGCTAGAGTGTGGCCATAGGGATCCATTATAAACGAGAATTTCTTATTTTTTTTTCCAAAATTTCATCAAAACATAAACTGCGACCCTGACCAAACCAAAAGAAAGCTACACTTCCCGTGCCTCGTACAAACTTCCAAGCATTTTTCTGCTCCGAAGCACAGCTGAGTTATCAACAAAGCGAAGGTGGTCATTTTGGAATGTTGGCGATTTTTTTCAGGCTTCTCCATGCATTTCAATGGGAGCCAGTGCATCGGCACAGATAACTAGAAAATTCCTGCGGAAATTTTGACTGTGCCGATGATGCTGCCGTCCAGTTTAAAGAGTGCGTGGTAAATCATTTTTTTAAGGAAAAACATCATATTATATCACATTACTCAACTCAACTCCATTCAACTTTGTCTTACCTGTGTACAGATATTTCTTTCAGCTGTGGTTGTTTTAAAGTGCTTTATAAATAAACGATGTGACGGCCACCTGCCACTAGGGCCTGTTTTGTGTTTTTCCCCCTTGTCTTGTCTTGTATGTTTCTGCAGGTACCTCAGTGGGCGGGTCTAATTTGGAGCAATTGGGAGCACCTGGCCAGTCTCCCTGAGCTAATAAAACCTGGCAGTCACAATCCTCATTCTCTCTCTCTCATTTTCCACCTGGACTCCAATATGGGTTTTGGTTGTGTTGGCCTGTTTGTTTTGTTTTAACACCTTCCAACACTTAGTGATGGGCAATCGAGGCTTTGTTGAAGCCTCAACTAGTGATGGGCAATCGAGGCTTTGTTGAAGCCTCGACACGTGATTCAAAAAAAGGTTCATTACTCGAAGCTTCAATGACACAGTGCTCTATTAGGACATCTAGTGGACAATAAAATGTAGTGCAATGGAGACGTGTCATACTGGTTCATGCTTGTATGGGACTTGATTTGCCATGCACATTCCTATTCGACTACATTACATGGACATGTGGTTTAAAGTGTATTATAAGAAAATTATATACATATAACAATAAAATAAATAATAAAGAACAAATGGGAATCAAACCCTTGTTTCGCTAACGAAAGACCGTTGATTTCACAGTGTACCACGAACCTCATCGATGCGCCGTTGTCGGTGGACCATTTTGATTACGTCACTGCTACACTCTATGAACCTTTGCTAACTTACACTAATGATTATGTTTCAGCGCTTACATCAGCTATTTTCATTTGCTCTTGGTATCATGGTTTAGTAGTGTTAGAGAATATTTGTACTGAATGCAACAGTGTCAAACCAAATCTCTCTTGACTCAGTCATTATTTGCTTCGAAGACTCATCTCATCTCTCCCGAAGAGCCGATACAACCAAACCAGTGACAGGGTTTCTGAATGAAGCAGTGAAATGGTTCATACGTCACAAAACACGTGATTTGTCCTAACCAAAACTATACACGCACTTCTGACTATATGTCTATATCTTATCTGTATCTTTCTCTTTCTATCTTATCTATATATAAAGCAATCTATCAATCAAGTGTTGTCTAACTGTGTAACTATTTTATCTATTTCAATCTGAATCTTACGATCTATCTCCCCAAAATACGCAACTAACTCCAACTACAGCAACAAACCAACCTACTATGCAAAGAATCATTCAAATGAGCACCACTAAATAGGGATAGGATATCCGAGATATCCCTGTACACGCTCGATCCCACCAAGTGATTCACATGACAAACCGAACCCCTGGGGTGATTCGTTTGTCGCTGAAGCATTCGAAGCACTTGAACTGCTTCGAACATCACTCAAGTGCTTCAAACGTCACTAGTCACGTGACCGAACCACGCCTCGGCACAGTGGTTCGATGCAATTGCTTCATGAGCTACGGCGCATGTGTCCGAGCCTCGGGTGTCAGAGGGTCATCACTACCCGTGGGAAGATAGAGTTGAGACTAACGAGCGTAAGAGAGCTAAGTATGCAGATTTAGCAGCAGATGCAGAGCAGAATGGATGGAAGGTTTATCTCCGCCCGGTAGAAGTGGGCTGCCGTGGATTTGTGGCAAAGTCGGGGATTGCGCTTCTGAGCGAGCTGGGCATACATGGAAAAAGCCAGAGGCCTGCGGTATGTAACATGTCCCGGGCAGCAGAGAGAGCGAGCGAGTGGATATGGGTTCGTAAGAAGCATGCCAGCTGGGGAGCAAATTGGGAGAAAATTGTGGCCCCTGTCGATTTAGAAAGAAGAGCATGCGAAACAGATTCTCAACTAAAAATCGCTCTCGCTTTTCACATACACACACAGAGAAAAATTTGAAAAGCTGTCGGCACACTCCTCGCTCGGAGGAGCCTACAGTCCAAACCGTATGTCCCACACAAATAAAACACACACCATCTGAAAGCCAACAAAATTCCCTACGTTTTTATGTATTTTTTATCTCTGTTCCTCAAAAACTGTGGCCCCCTGGTGAGTTTGAACCTTTTTTTCAGAATTCTGAAAAAACTCTGAAGTAAGGATGGCTGCGTGACTTTAGTGTGTTTACAAATCATTATAGATGTGGTCGGTTTGGTTTGTGGTTCAGTCAACGGGGCGAATCACGGTAGATTTGTTTGTTTGGCTTGTGGTTCATAAAAGGACTAGGCTAATGATTGAAATAGTAGTTGTTGATAGACATTGAATGGTGAGGAAAACGGGGTTGTGAAGTGGCAGCGTGGAGGGGGGTGACTACAGGATGTCACTGTTAAGCCTTCTCGAGGTGTCGTGGGCCTAACTTAACGAAACATCGGTGAAGGGAGGTGCCCACTTGAAAACCCCAATGACATGCTGCATACTGCTGTTGTTTAGGCCAGGTTCCTGATGTCTTCATGTTGCTTGGTATCTATGGTTAGCTGCTTAACGGGCCACACAAGCCAGCAGCGTTAGGTTAGCTTATATTTCACAATGTTTGAATTATCATCTGCTGCTCTGTGGGCCTATAAGCCAGCAGCATTTACTTAGATCATTTAGATTGTAGGTTAATCGTCAAACCGTAGATTTGGTAGGGTTTCTTAGTTGAACAGGGCCTCTAAATGTGTTTTGCCTGGGATCTTGGCACAAGGGATTGTAACATCTTATCCTGTGTATTACTGAATTTAGATGCAAAAACACCCTCAACTCCCATCTATATGATATTAATGTACAACGACTCCAATAAAACAGATGATTTGTTTCTCTTAGAGACTGAGCTGAACCGCTGACCAAACTCTGTCTCATATCATAAAATAAATGTGATGTTTGTGCCGTAATATTTCTGTTTTATTTGTTTTCTTTGTCTACTTCCAGAACTTGAGTCAAAATCTGATATTTTGTCATTTTGTCATTCACAGTACTGGTCCTAATGTTCTGGCTCAGTAACCTCAGTCAGGATCTCAGAGTGCTGTAGCTGACATCGTTATGATCGT
This sequence comes from Chelon labrosus, assembly GCF_963514085.1. Classification (NCBI taxonomy): domain Eukaryota; kingdom Metazoa; phylum Chordata; class Actinopteri; order Mugiliformes; family Mugilidae; genus Chelon; species Chelon labrosus. Next base: position 1,451,453 of record NC_140352.1, on the reverse strand, counting down.
TTGCTGTTGTTGGTCTTGTTTCTGAACCCGTTTCTGTTTCCTCTCCATGAGCCCATGAAGCCGACGAGGTCTGGATCAGCTCGGGTCTGTCTTTCTTTGAGACTAGTCTGCATCACTTTTGGAGTCGTTGTCTTCATCGTTTCTTCAAGCAGCTCTCTTCAATGTTAGCTGTCTGACAGGTTGCAGGCTACATACCACAAGGTTTCTGGGTGAAATCCCCAGACACATTCCTCTGAATAAATCATAAACATTTCATGAGAAGAGATAAAACGTATTTTATTGCAGCTTTATGGGCGACAGTGTGTCTTCATGTCACTGTGTGTTTTATTTTGCAGCTAAAGTCTCCTCTTCCTCTCATTGGTCAAACTGACTCTATGTTCCCGGGGATACGGGTGGCGCCATCTTGTGAATTTGGATCCAGAGTCTGATCAGTACGGTCTGAGGGTGGAGCCATGATATTGATGCCCCGCCCACACTTCCTCCAGACTCACTCATGTTTTAGTTTCATTAATACTACGCTCTGCTCTAACTCCACCTGTTACAAGGAGATGATGGAATATGCACTGGACTTATTTTCCCACGGGACTGCTTCACAGAGCGGTTGGCATGGCAACTGGTAGTCGGCATTATGTCACATCAAGATCACTCCTACCTGGACTACAAGCAGGAAACAGGACAAGACCTGCATGGTAGAGCACATGGGACTACAAGAGCCTCAGCTGCTGAAACTGGGTAAGACGACGAGATGATTAGAGGAGGACGACTGTTCCAGGCAGGAAATGAGAAACATCCTGTGGGATGAATCATATCTTATCTTATTACAGTTTGACTGTAGTATTCTTGATGCTTTGAGTTAGTTTTCTAGTTTTTATGTGAACATGACACAGTTGAGGTCTAAGACTTACCCAGTATTTATTCCCTTAATGTCAAATGGTGAAAGTATTTTCTTCCTTTGAGCAACACAGTGGAGGTGGATAAGGAGGGCAAGGGTAGGGTTTCTCTGGTTTCTCCAACTCAAAGATGTAGTAGAAGTAGTTTCCTCTGATATTATTGTGTTTACTGTTATTGTGCAGTTGTCTGTTCCTCTTCTCACTGAGATGAAGCCTTTTATAGCTCAACTATCAGGTGCTGAGAATCTGTTTGTGTCCGAGAGCGTGAAGACTTTACTCAGCTGTAGTTCTGTATCTGGCAGCACGGTGGCGCTGTCGTGACAGTGTTTTATCACTCATTGTCTCATGTGGACTTTAGTTTCAGGAATATTCTCCCTCTACACGGACCCGTCCTAGATGTTTGTCTCTGTCTCGTAGCAGAGATGATGTCCCACTGTGGTCCTGTGTGACGGGGACACTTTATTAAAATCAGATGAGACTTTATTCTGCATGTGTGACCTTCATATAACTGATATGTGTGCGTCTACAGAACAGTCTGAGCTACAGTCTGACATGAGCCTGGCAGTGGGAGCGTCCGTCCTCTCCGTGGGGGTCATTGTCCTGCTCGTCTCCATCGGATTTTACTGCACAAAGACTCAGTGAGAAGAAAACTGGAGGTGGGATCTGGAAACACACAAAAGCATAAACAGAACGTTTAAACAGTACGGATGTAAAATGACTGTAAAGTAATGGGTTTTATTTTTTAGATTCATCATCATTCTCAGACCTGCTTCACCGTGATGTTGACGTCAAACACTTCATCTCAAACCCTCTGAGTTTTGGTTGTGGAAGCAGCTCTGGACGTCCTGCTGAAGAAGGTCCCACTGAGCTCAGACCAGATGCTGTGTCTCTGCAGATTAAACTTTATTCTTCTACAGACATGTTTTAGGGTTGATTCATGTTTCAGGACTAGTGTTCTTCATTAATTCAGATTCTCTCTTTGAATGAACTTTAGTTCATTCAGCAGTAAATGATTATTATGTTGTCCTGATCATTCACTGATTTCGTGTTCTTTTAAACCTTGTGTAGTTTTCTCACAACTTTATCATTTGATTGTGATTTTATGATGCTGATGATATCCACACAAGTCCTCCCTGTTTCTTTTCTTCTTCCTTTAGATGTAATCGCTGTTTCTTTTTGTATTAAACTACAAACCTGTGATCAAAACATTAAACTTGTTTGTGAATTGCGAATAGAAATGTGTTGATGAAGGTCTGAACGGGGCCTGAGGTACTGAACCTGGAGCTTCCATCTTCCTTCCTGGTCTGGGTTCAGTCTCACAGAGAAACGTCCTTTAGAAACACAACCAGTCCAGATGTTTTCGTTGTTGTTTTTTTGGATATTAAATCTTGACCTAAATGACCGAGAACCTTCACAGACAAACAAATGCTGGATAGCACCAAAAACCAGAAGTCCAGAGAAACGTTGCACTCCTGATATTTTATTTTATTTTATTTTATTTTATTTTATTTTATTTTATATGCCATGGTTTAATGGAGGAGGAGACGTCTTCTACAGACACAACAAGTCCACGTGAGTTTGTCTCATCTTTGTTTTTGTTTGTTTGTTTCCCATAGGCTCTACTTATACATTTAATGTTTTCAAAATGTCAATACTGCACATACGTACTCTGTATATTACATATAATCCTTTTAGACACTAGGTCATTGTTACTTCTGACACTTCTATACTTGTACTAACTGTCTTTGCATGTCTGGTTTAAATCTAACTGTATGACAGTAGAGTCAAATCTCAGCTTATATTGTCTTATCTTGACGTCACAATTTGGTCCACGTCAGAGTCGCTCCAATCCTTCCACTTGACCAACTTTCCCGATCTTTATTGTAAAAGTAATGGAATCCTGCTGCTGTTTTTTTTTTTTTTTTCAGTCACAACATAAAGCTGTTATTTTCCACCTTTACAGTAATATACAGGCAAGGGATCAGCAGTTAATTAAAGTGACTCATCTGTGGTATATTTGTAAGGTTTTACTGTACACTGCTACATGTAGTTCATATTTTTAGATGTGGACAATTATTTTTACTCTTTTTAAACATGTGCCTTGATAAATTATTCCTTCCCAGTCTTGCTATAAAGATACCACATTTTAGTGCAGTGTATAAATGTAGCATGAACTGAAGTTTTAGATGAATAATACAGCTTCAAAGGGACCACGTGTCTGTTTAATATCAAAATACAAGCTTTTAAAAATATTTTTTTTCAGAGAAATTAGAGCCTGGAGATTTAGGACAAAAACTAAAATATCAGCCATTTAACAAAGAAGAAATAACTGTTTTTGAGATGGTGAAGTGCAGATTCATTGTATCTCAGACAGGAAATCTCTTATTTTGGTCTTCAGTCACTGTTACCTCTGATCAGGTTCAGCTGCATACTTGTGGTTTGCATGCTCGAACCTGCACATGGGATTAGATTTCATATCAAAATTCACAGGAAATGTTTTGTTTTCAAATACCGTGGAAGTTTCTCAGTAAACTAATCTAGCCAAGACAATGTGAAGTGTGGGTGGTTAATAATTTGCTGCTTTCTTAAGAATTGACCTTATCCCTGATGCCTTCTTCTGTTTATTTGAAACTCATATGTTTTTCTTCCTCATGAAGGTAAAGATTAGAATGATCACATAAAGTCAAGGTTTTATCAAGACCTCTGATATTTAGATGAAAAAACACCCTCAACTCCCATCCATATGATATTAATGTACAACGACTCCAATAAAACAGATGATTTGTTTCTGTCAGAGACTGAGCTGAACCGCTGACCAAACTCTGTCTCATATCACAAATGTAAGAAATCTCTGAGTGGCTCTAAAGCGTTCATGTATGTGTCATTCACATAACTGGTCCTAATGTTCTGGCTCAGTAACCTTTTTAAAAAAAGTTTTCTAGTTTTTATGTGAACATGACACAGTTGAGGTCTGAGACTTACCCAGTATTTATTCCCTTAATGTCAAATGGTGAAAGTATTTTCTTCCTTTGAGCAACACAGTGGAGGAGGATAAGGAGGGCAAGGGTAGGGTTTCTCTGGTTTCTCCAAATCAAAGATGTAGTAGAAGTAGTTTCCTCTGATATTATTGTGTTTACTGTTATTGTGCAGTTGTCTGTTCCTCTTCTCACTGAGATGAAGCCTTTTATAGCTCAACTATCAGGTGCTGAGAATCTGTTTGTGTCTGAGAGCGTGAAGACTTTACTCAGCTGTAGTTCTGTATCTGGCAGCACGGTGGCGCTGTCGTGACAGTGTTTTATCACTCATTGTCTCATGTGGACTTTAGTTTCAGGAATATTCTCCCTCTACACGGACCCGTCCTAGATGTTTGTCTCCGTCTCGTAGCAGAGATGATGTCCCACTGTGGTCCTGTGTGACGAGGACACTTTATTAAAATCAGATGAGACCTTATTCTGCATGTGTGACCTTCATATAACTGATATGTGTGCGTCTACAGAACAGTCTGAGCTACAGTCTGACATGAGCCTGGCAGTGGGAGCGTCCGTCCTCTCCGTGGGGGTCATTGTCCTGCTCGTCTCCATCGGGTTTTACTGCACAAAGACTCGGTGAGAAGAAAACTGGAGGTGGGATCTGGAAACACACAAAAGCATAAACAGAACGTTTAAACAGTACGGATGTAAAATGACTGTAAAGTAATGGGTTTTATTTTTTAGATTCATCATCATTCTCAGACCTGCTTCACCGTGATGTTGACGTCAAACACTTCATCTCAAACCCTCTGAGTTTTGGTTGTGGAAGCAGCTCTGGACGTCCTGCTGAAGAAGGTCCCACTGAGCTCAGACCAGATGCTGTGTCTCTGCAGATTAAACTTTATTCTTCTACAGACACGTTTTAGGGTTGATTCATGTTTCAGGAGCAGTGTTCTTAATTAATTCAGATTCTCTCTTTGAATGAACTTTAGTTCATTCAGCAGTAAATGATTATTATGTTGTCCTGATCATTCACAGATTTCGTGTTCTTTTAAACCTTGTGTAGTTTTCTCACAACTTTGTCATTTGATTGTGATTTTATGATGCTGATGATATCCACACAAGTCCTCCCTGTTTCTTTTCTTCTTCCTTTAGATGTAATCTCTGTTTCTTTTTGTATTAAACTACAAACCTGTGATCAAAACATTAAACTTGTTTGTGAATTGCGAATAGAAATGTGTTGATGAAGGTCTGAACGGGGCCTGAGGTACTGAACCTGGAGCTTCCATCTTCCTTCCTGGTCTGGGTTCAGTCTCACAGAGAAACGTCCTTTAGAAACACAACCAGTCCAGATGTTTTCGTTGTTGTTTTTTTGGATATTAAATCTTGACCTAAATGACCGAGAACCTTCACAGACAAACAAATGCTGGATAGCACCAAAAACCAGAAGTCCAGAGAAACGTTGCACTCCTGATATTTTATTTTATTTTATTTTATTTTATTTTATTTTATTTTATTTTATTATGTATGCCATGGTTTAATGGAGGAGGAGACGTCTTCTACAGACACAAGTCCACGTGAGTTTGTCTCATCTTTGTTTTTGATTGTTTGTTTCCCATAGGCTCTACTTATACATATAATGTTTTCAAAATGTCAATACTGCACATACGTACTCTGTATATTACATATAATCCTTTTAGACACTAGGTCATTGTTACTTCTGACACTTCTATACTTGTACTAACTGTCTTTGCATGTCTGGTTTAAATCTAACTGTATGACAGTAGAGTCAAATCTCAGCTTATATTGTCTTATCTTGACGTCACAATTTGGTCCACGTCAGAGTCGCTCCAATCCTTCCACTTGACCAACTTTCCCGATCTTTATTGTAAAAGTAATGGAATCCTGCTGCTGTTTTTTTTTTTTTTTCAGTCACAACATAAAGCTGTTATTTTCCACCATTACAGTAATATACAGGCAAGGGATCAGCAGTTAATTAAAGTGACTCATCTTTGGTATATTTGTAAGGTTTTACTGTACACTGCTACATGTAGTTCATATTTTTAGATGTGGACAATTATTTTTACTCTTTTTAAACATGTGCCTTGATAAATTATTCCTTCCCAGTCTTGCTATAAAGATACCACATTTTAGTGCAGTGTATAAATGTAGCATGAACTGAAGTTTTAGATGAATAATACAGCTTCAAAGGGACCACGTGTCTGTTTAATATCAAAATACAAGCTTTTAAAAATATTTTTTTTCAGAGAAATTAGAGCCTGGAGATTTAGGACAAAACTAAAATATCAGCCATTTAACAAAGAAGAAATAACTGTTTTTGAGATGGTGAAGTGCAGATTCATTGTATCTCAGACAGGAAATCTCTTATTTTGGTCTTCAGTCACTGTTACCTCTGATCAGGTTCAGCTGCATACTTGTGGTTTGCATGCTCGAACCTGCACATGGGATTAGATTTCATATCAAAATTCACAGGAAATGTTTTGTTTTCAAATACCGTGGAAGTTTCTCAGTAAATTAATCTAGCCAAGACAATGTGAGGTGTGGGCGGTTAATAATTTGCTGCTTTCTTAAGAATTGACCTTATCCCTGATGCCTTCTTCTGTTTATTTGAAACTCATATGTTTTTCTTCCTCATGAAGGTAAAGATTAGAATGATCATAAAGTCAAGGTTTTATCAAGACCTCTGATATTTAGATGAAAAAACACCCTCAACTCCCATCTATATGATATTAATGTACGACGACTCCAATAAAACAGATTATTTGTTTCTCTCAGAGACTGAGCTGAACCACTGACCAAATTCTGTCTCATATCATAAAATAAATGTGATGTTTGTGCCGTATTATTTCTGTTTTATTTGTTTTCTTTGTCTACTTCCAGAACTTGAGTCAAAATCTGATATTTTGTCATTTTGATGCACAAATGTAAAACATCTCCGAGTGCCTCTAAAGCGTTCATGTATGTGTCATTCACAGTACTGGTCCTAATGTTCTGGCTCAGTAACCTCAGTCAGGATCTCAGAGTGCTGTAGCTGATATCGTTATGATCGTTTGCTGTTGTTGGTCTTGTTTCTGAACCCGTTTCTGTTTCCTCTCCATGAGCCCATGAAGCCGACGAGGTCTGGATCAGCTCGGGTCTGTCTTTCTTTGAGACTAGTCTGCATCACTTTTGGAGTCGTTGTCTTCATCGTTTCTTCAAGCAGGTCTCTTCAATGTTAGCTGTCTGACAGGTTGCAGGCTACATACCACAAGGTTTCTGGGTGAAATCCCCAGACACATTCCTCTGAATAAATCATAAACATTTCATGAGAAGAGGTAAAACGTATTTTATTACAGCTTTATGGGCGACAGTGTGTCTTCATGTCACTGTGTGTTTTATTTTGCAGCTAAAGTCTCCTCTTCCTCTCGTTGGTCAAACTGACTCTATGTTCCCGGGGATACGGGCGGCGCCATCTTGTGAGTTTGGATCCAGAGTCTGATCAGTACGGTCTGAGGGCGGAGCCACGTGGAGCCGTGATATTGATGCCCCGCCCACACTTCCTCCAGACTCACTCATGTTTTAGTTTCATTAATACTACGCTTTGCTCTACCTCCACCTGTTACAAGGACATGATGGATTATGCACTGGACTTATTTTCCCACGGGACTGCTTCACGGAGCGGTTGGCATGGCAACTGGTAGTCGGCATTATGTCACATCAAGATCACTCCTATCTGGACTACAAGCAGGAGACATCACCTGCATGGTAGAGCACATGGGACTACAAGAGCCTCAGCTGCTGAGACTGGGTAAGACGACGAGATGATTAGAGGAGGACGACTGTTCCAGGCAGGAAATGAGAAACATCCTGTGGGATGAATCATATCTTATCTTATTATAGTTTGACTGTAGTATTCTTGATAGTTTGATTTAGTTTTCTAGTTTTTATGTGAACATGACACAGTTGAGGTCTGAGACTTACCCAGTATTTATTCCCTTAATGTCAAATGGTGAAAGTATTTTCTTCCTTTGAGCAACACAGTGGAGGTGGATACGGAGGGCAAGGGTAGGGTTTCTCTGGTTCTTCCAAATCAAAGATGTAGTAGAAGTAGTTTCCTCTGATATTATTGTGTTTACTGTTATTGTGCAGTTGTCTGTTCCTCTTCTCACTGAGATGAAGCCTTTTATAGCTCAACTATCAGGTGTTGAGAATCTGTGTCTGAGAGTGTGAAGACTTTACTCAGCTGTAGTTCTGTATCTGGATGTGTGACCTTCATATAACTGATATGTGTGCGTCTACAGAACAGTCTGAGCTACAGTCTGACTTGAGCCTGGCAGTGGGAGCGTCCGTCCTCTCCGTGGGGGTCATTGTCCTGCTCGTCTCCATTGGGTTTTACTGCACAAAGACTCGGTGAGAAGAAAACTGGAGGTGGGATCTGGAAACACACAAAAGCATAAACAGAACGTTTAAACAGTACGGATGTAAAATAACTGTAAAGTAATGGGTTTTATTTTTTAGATTCATCATCATTCTCAGACCTGCTTCACCGTGATGTTGACGTCAAACACTTCATCTCAAACCCTCTGAGTTTTGGTTGTGGAAGCAGCTCTGGACGTCCTGCTGAAGAAGGTCCCACTGAGCTCAGACCAGATGCTGTGTCTCTGCAGATTAAACTTTATTCTTCTACAGACACGTTTTAGGGTTGATTCATGTTTCAGGACCAGTGTTGTTAATTAATTCAGATTCTCTCTTTGAATGAACTTTAGTTAATTCAGCAGTAAATGATTATTATGTTGTCCTGATCATTCACTGATTATGTCGTGTTCTTTTAAACCTTGTGTAGTTTTCTCACAACTTTATCATTTGATTGTGATTTTATGATGCTGATGATATCCACACAAGTCCTCCCTGTTTCTTTTCTTCTTCATTTAGATTAGCGGTGTCCAAACTACGGCCCGCGGGCCAGCTGCGACCCGCCATCCAATTTACATTGGCCCGTATCAGTCTAAAAATATAATGGAGTATGGCCCACACATGATATTTGTACTTAAGTGTATTGCACGTCTTAGTCTTAACACTAGGTGGAGCTACTGTCTTGAACAAGGCAGTATGTCTACAAAGCAAGCAATCAGCAAAAAGGTTTTGAAGCTGTGTTGAATTACAGCGGACGGGGCTCCAGGTGCGAGAGAGCAGAGGCGAGGCTGTAAAATGCACTGTATCATCCACCAAGAAGCTCTGTGCCAAGACAGTCCTGCTTGGTGATGTGATGAACACAGTTGTGAAAACTGTCAACGTAATTCGGGCACGAGGGCTCTACCACGGGGAATTTCAAGCTTTCCTCTCTGATGTCGATGCTGAATATGGGGACCTCCTTAACCATTCTGGTTTTATTCCCTGGCATCAAACATGGACAAGTTTTTGAAAGAGACGGGCAGACCTCTTCATGAGCTCAGTGACCCTTTATGGTTGGCAGACCTGGCTTTTAGCTGATCTCAACGATCATCTCAACACCCTGAACAAGACACTTCAAGGCAAAGACCAGCTCGTACTACAACTGTGTGTGCACATGAACGCGCTCTGTGCTGAGCTCCGCCTCTTTGAGTCACAACTGCTCAACTTCAATGTAGCGCACTTCCCCATGCTGTCCGAAATAGTGATGTTCGATACCACCGATTTCCTTTCCAATCTGAATAAAAGTCAGGTTGGTATCGGCGATACCGAGCCGATACTTTGTGTAAATACACCTAATGTGTCTGGTAAATCTACAAAAAGTAGTGTATTTCAAATCATAGCTTCATAAAGAATACAAGAGCTGAAATAGCTCCACACATGACTCCGTTTACACTCTGCCATTGTGTCTGCAGACTGAGTGATTGACTGAGTGATGCATTACGCACTTACACAGCAAAAAGTAGACCCCACCAACTGCAAGATCTCAATAGTTTATCTACTTTCCACTGTGTTCCTGTTAATGATATCGATTACTTCAAATGACTGAAGTATCAAAAGTGTCGATATTTTGATTTGAGACTCGATTTTTCAGCATAAGGATCTGGTATCGGAGGTATCGATATTTCAGTATCGATCTGCACATCACTAGTCCGAAATCAAATGCACATTTCCAAATGCCAAGCGCTCTGCTAAAATGGAAGAACACGTGTCTGTGATCAAATCTCTCATTGAAGAATTTAGTTGCCATAATGTTTTGCCATTGAGAAGGAAATCACACTGTTTGCAGCTCCGTTTTTGATCAACACAGTCTCACACCTTGTCGTCACATGCTGCCGTTTGGTCTTTTAGCCCTGACGTCCTAAGCCGACGTGTAGGGGGCCCCCTCTTCGTCGCTTGACGCCGTAGAGGGTCATCCGATAGATTTGAATGCAAATCCCTCATCTTTATATTTTGACGGAAAGGGGGTTAGCTGTCCAGCGGTTTGCCTGCGCTAGAAATATGTTTTTTGGCGATTGATTTTGTGTTACAAATGTGTATTTTGCAGTACCGTGCGGCGCATATGCTGAACAATCATTGGTGCGGTGAACATTTTCGTGGGGCATAAACCCTTGTCTTCGCTACCACGACTTTTTTTTTTTTTTTTTTTTAAAGTATACATTAAAATGACATAATTACTGGAGTTACAGGACTGCATATTTGCTGTAGGCTTAAAACTACTTTTTCTGTAGCCTACCTTTTTTTTTTTTTTTTTTACTTGTCTCTACGATCTCATTTTCAACCTGCGACGCATAGCAACCGTTGCTATGGGTAAACAAAACCAGCAGACTCTGCCCTAGAAGTCTGTATTCTGTCTGGTCCAGTTTGATCACTTATCTAATATTTTGTTGTGTAGTTGGGTTTTGTAACAGCAACTCAAAACACAGACTGTCCTCCTCTACAGAACGACCACAGTTGTCGTTTTTCCTGCACCCAAATTACGACCCAGTGTTACGTTTGGGGGTGACTAGCCGCGCTGGTGCCCTCTAGCGGCATCGTAATAAGCAGGCTAAATGCTGTTTTAATTCCCGCTCTATAGCTGTTAATACGTCACTTTATTAAGTTTTAATATTTTTTCATGCTAGAAAGTAACGGTGCAGATCCCCAATATGTGATCAGTTTATCCAAATAACCCCTGGTTGGAAGTTTGCGCCCATGTTTTCGGAGAAGTGAAGCGCCACCTGTGGCACCAGGAGCAGCGAGTCATCTCAGAGATGAACGGCCGGCCTCCTGAGGTGATCCGCCGGTCAACCTCCGTCGTCATCCCGGGGTAGAAAACGAACCGATTAGTGTAAAAATACTACCCACACCCTCAAAGTGAATGCTAGTAATGCCGTATTACTCAATGCATTCGTTAAACCTGGTACATGTTGAACTGTATTATTAAAAGAAGGCTTATGAGATCGGCACAAAGCCTAGTGACGTAGATGGACTCATTCCATTCCTGTCGTCTGCCGTGGATTGGCTGCGTTCGGTTTCTGCCGCTCAACCAAGCTACAGCAAAGCTTCATAATATTTTCAAATAGACGACTCAAATGCAGTGTTGTGTGTCATTTCTTAACTTAAAGCAACTATAATCTCTGCCGTTACAAGTTCGGCTGTAGTAAATATTTCATGTGTTCAGCAGATAAACCAATCCTAACCCTGCCTACTGTAAGCCTACTGAAGCGGGAGAACCAAACTGCATTGCTGTTTGGCGTAAATCTATATTGCGCGGTTCTAAACACATCCTAAATAAACTCTCTTTACTTTTTCTTAACATAAATCGACTTAAAGCAATGTCATCGCTAGTTCGGCAATACTAGATATTCGATGTAATCAGTATATATATCTTTTTACAACCCTATTTTAACATATGTTTGAAAACTGAAAAAACTACAAATATCACGTGACTTGGTATCAAGCTACATGTCGCAGCTCAAGGGATTTGTAGTTTCTACCACGATTAGTGATTTCCTTGAATAGGAGGTTATAAATAATAAAATGAATACATAGCCGGGGTTTAAGGGTGTGGGAAACACATTTCTTACCAGAATTTAAGCATATAATTGTCAAGTGGGTGAAAAGATACCATTTTGGACAGCACTCCCACTTTCTGTCTATATCCACTAGGTATAGTCACACAGGCACAAAAGGCAGAGTTCATAAGCTTTCTACAGCACTTTGTCCCATGTCTATAGACCCTTTTGATGCAGAATTACTTTAGCCTTAAGCCTTCAAAAATTCTCAGAAGTCAGGGTTCAAAGGTCAATAGTTCAAAGAAGGAGTCAGTTACAACCCCTAAACTAACATATGTTATTCCCCACGTTGAGACCTTTCCAACAATATCTTTATTATAGTCCTACAACAAAGTATGGATTTTCACATTTCATGAACACAGCTGTGCCCAGGCTTAGATTCAGAGAGCCTTTTGAGGGCTCAGCCCATGAAATAAGTATTTTTTTTAAACAATGAGAAAAATTCATGTAAGGTAATCATATCTGACAGATTTACAACTGAATTAGTAGTTTATATTGTATCTGCTCATTTGTTTTTGCCAATTAATTCCACCAGACATTTTGAACCTGTGTGTAAACTAACATCACAACAGTTATTAAGGGACTTTGAGTAAATCAGTTACACATACCGTTGTTATGATGTCCAATAGGTCATTTCTGACATCTGTGTGTTTCAATGAAAAAACAGCATCTCAATAAAACACTAATGAGGATATGCGACATGGGGCATTCCTTGATTTCAGAATATTGTAACTTCTATCCTCACCTATAGTGGAACTACTGGTTCACAGCTTACGCCTTTAACAATAAATGTTAATCAAAACTAAATCAATTCTGAGTAATTAACAAGCAATATAAGCACAAGAATTCAGCCATGGGTAAGAATGTACTTCTCGATGACATGGGCTTGTCTTTTATGCTGGCTAAGCTACTGTAATGGGTGTGATTGGATGAAGTTGTCTGTTAACCCCTCACCCTTTTTTAGTGAAAACAAACCTATTCAGGCTGCTAATTTATAAACTGTAAACAATAGTGAAACTGAACTGAATGGAAATGAACAGAGACAGAGACAGGTGGCAGGTATTTTATTTTAAAACATTACCAGACATTAACATTTATCATTCACGTAGCCAGGGTGGTTAGCACTGATGCCTCACAGCGAGAAGGTCACAGGTTCGAATCCATGGGCTGACTGGTTCCTTTCTGTGTGGAGTTTGAATGTTCTCCCTGTGTCTGCGTGGGTTCTCTCCGGGTTCTCCCGCTTCTTCCCGCCGTCCAGAGACATGCTGGTTAGGTTCATTGGTGATTGTAAATGGTCATAGGTGTGCACATGAGTGTGAATGGTTGTCTGTCTCTCTATGTTAGCCCTGAGATAGACTGGTGACCTGTCCAGGGTGTACCCCGCCTCTCACGCGATGACAGCTGGGATAGGCTCCAGCAGACCCCGCGATCCTTAACAGGAATAAGCGGTTACAGAAGATGAATGAATGAATGAATTCATGTAGCCTGTCTCCTCAAAGATCAAGCAAAACAGATCATAAAGCAAATATATCAAAGAATATATAATAACTGTCAGTCTCCATAACTGGCATACAACACAGCAACAATAACAAAATCACTATGACACAGTAACAGTCTATTTCAGGATGTTACCTTTGAATGTTGTCTTTTGGCTCCCAGGAGTTTTTCCACTTTGTCCCACTGCAAGACAGACAGATAGACAGCATTAAGTATTACTGTTAAATTGCTTTAAGATTATTTGAAAATGTACAACGACACATTCCTCAGGTATGCAGATATTTTGTAATCATAATACCTGGCTATGTATGCAATAGCCTGTATTTGAAGATGACGCAATAAATTAGTGTAGCCAAGTTAGATAAAAAGGTGCATTATGTAACACAGTACATGTAGTACACAATCTAGTATGTACATTGTGTACTACTTCACACTTTTAAATGATCCAATGATCACTCTGACCTGTCATGAGGGCCTCAGGTTCTCAGGGACCATGCCTGATTTCAGACATAGGGCAGTTATATATTAATATATTACTTAACTACTTCAACACACGCTTTGTCTTCAGAACAATAGATACTGTGATTGGTAAATTAAGTATGTAAAGTATGATAATAGCATTTGAAAAGCGGCTTACAGGCACCAGTGGACACCTGTCTTATCTGTCTGTCCTTTTCCATTCCAGGTTTTCACTTTTTAAACAACTTTATTTAGCTTTAGCAACATGGTTACAAACATGATATTCACCTGTGCATGTCCTGACGTCTTCTAAAAGTCATATTTACATAACTGTTATCATGATAGCTAGCTAGCTAGCTACCTTTAAAAAAATAACTTTTGGCTAGTTGTTTTAATTCAACGTTAGCTCTTATAACGTTAATTATCCCCCGTAGTAATTCTAGATAGTATACTAGAAGGTGAATCAACATTAAAACGAGCTGACAACATGTTATATTGTTCTCAAATGTTAATTAAACACATTTACTGTACTTACCTTAATTCGTCCAACTATGACACCGATGTAGTGGATTAATCCCGCAATCCTCAATACTCTCCTGTTGGTGTTTTGAGTTGCAGTTACAAAACCCAACTACACAACAACATATTAGATAAGTGATCAAACTGGACCAGACAGAAAACAGACTTCTAGGACAGAGTCTGCTGGGTTTGGTTACCCATAGCAACGGTTGCTATGCGTCGCAGGTTGAAAAGTAAAAAAAAAAAAAAGGTAAAGAAAAAGTAGTTTTAAGCCTACAGCAAACATGCAGTCCTGTAACTCCAGTAATTATGTCATTTTAATGTAGACTTAAAAAAAAAAAAAAAAAGAAAGTCGTGGTAGAAGACAAGGGTTTCTGCTCCACGAACATGTTCACCGCACCAATGATTGTTCAGCATATGCGCCGCACGGTGCTGCAAAATACACATTTGTAACACAAAATCAATCGCCAAAAAACATATTTCCAGCGCAGGCAAACCGCTGGACGGCTAACCCCCTTTCCGTCAAAATACAAAGATGAGGGATTTGCATTCAAATCTATCGGATGACCCTCTACGGCGTCAAGCGATGAAGAGGGGGCCCCCTACACGTCGGCTTAGGACGTCAGGGCTAAAAGACCAAACGGCAGCATGTGACGACAAGGTGTGAGACTGTGTTGATCAAAAACAGAGCTGCAAACAGTGTGATTTCCTTCTCAGTGGCAAAACATTATGGCAACTAAATTCTTCAATGAGAGATTTGATCACAGACACGTGTTCTTCCATTTTAGCAGAGCGCTTGGCATTTGGAAATGTGCATTTGATTTCGGACTAGTGATGTGCAGATCGATACTGAAATATCGATACCTCCGATACCAGATCCTTATGCTCAAAAATCGAGTCTCAAATCAAAATATCAACACTTTTGATACTTCAGTCATTTGAAGTAATCGATATCATTAACAGGAACACAGTGGAAAGTAGATAAACTATTGAGATCTTGCAGTTGGTGGGGTCTACTTTTTGCTGTGTAAGTGCGTAATGCATCACTCAGTCAATCACTCAGTCTGCAGACACAATGGCAGAGTGTAAACGGAGTCATGTGTGGAGCTATTTCAGCTCTTGTATTCTTTATGAAGCTATGATTTGAAATACACTACTTTTTGTAGATTTACCAGACACATTAGGTGTATTTACACAAAGTATCGGCTCGGTATCGCCGATACCAACCTGACTTTTATTCAGATTGGAAAGGAAATCGGTGGTATCGAACATCACTATTTCGGACAGCATGGGGAAGTGCGCTACATTGAAGTTGAGCAGTTGTGACTCAAAGAGGCGGAGCTCAGCACAGAGCGCGTTCATGTGCACACACAGTTGTAGTACGAGCTGGTCTTTGCCTTGAAGTGTCTTGTTCAGGGTGTTGAGATGATCGGTGAGATCAGCTAAAAGCCAGGTCTGCCAACCATAAAGGGTCACTGAGCTCATGAAGAGGTCTGCCCGTCTCTTTCAAAAACTTGTCCATGTTTGATGCCAGGGAATAAAACCAGAATGGTTAAGGAGGTCCCCATATTCAGCATCGACATCAGAGAGGAAAGCTTGAAATTCCCCGTGGTAGAGCCCTCGTGCCCGAATTACGTTGACAGTTTTCACAACTGTGTTCATCACATCACCAAGCAGGACTGTCTTGGCACAGAGCTTCTTGGTGGATGAATGTAGAAGAAGTGGAAGAGAGTCTGCAATTAGAACTGATCTCAACCTCTCATTTAAACATATCAGTACTTGTTTATAACATTTACACACAAATAATATATGCATACAAAATATATAAATTTTAGAACCTTGCTGTCTTGCGCCAAGCGGATTGTCAAACTGAATAAAAGGACAAAAACATTTAAATACATGATTTCTATATCATTTAATTATTTTTTACTTTATTATTAGCACTAGGAATAATAAAGGGCAGATTATGAATGGATTCAATTCATGGATATACAGTACAATTCTTGAAAAGGTATGAAATGTCACTATGTGTCTGTGTGTGTTTTATGTGCATCAGATTGTAGTTTATCGATCATATTTCATTCTGCAGAGATGCCTCGTAAGGAGAGGAGGTTAAAGCAAAAACAAAAGGAGCTGCATGAGGCTGTGAAAGGCAGTGGATCACTCACCAGCTGGATGACAAAGAGCTCAAAGGTAAGAATAACATGGTATGGTGGGTTAATTATTGATGGTGACTGGATTAAACCAAGAGCAAATTGTGCCTTGTTTCCAGATGGACAGGGAGTGAGTGATGATAGGTCAGATGAGGAGATGGAAGGAGAGAAAGAGGAGGAGATGGAAGGAGAGAAAGAGGAGATGGAAGGAGAGAAAGAGGAAGACATTGTGCCTCAGAGAAATGAGAGTTTTCTGGGAACAGAAAGCAAGGAGGAGACAGAGGCTGGAGGAAAGATGTCAGAGGTTATTGAGGAGCCCACACAGGATGTTGAGGTAGAGGGAGCATCAAGCCAGGAGGAGACTGAAACCAGAGGGAGGCAAACATTCTCACACCAGCTTGGACTTACCCACTCAAATGATCCTGCCCATGCCCTGCAATTACATATCAAATATGATGAAGCCTTCATTCAGTTGAGCAACAGTATTGGACCCTGTCAACCAGCGCTCTCATCATTTCCAAAGAATGAAGAGGGCTGTCATTTCAAAAGAAATGGTATGAGAACAACCCATGGCTAGAATACTCCCCAAGTCTTTTTTGAATGAGGAAAAATACAAGAGCCACAAAATCTGGAAAACAGAAGGAGAAAGGCTCTGGAGAGAATTAAAGAGCACAGTGCTTCAGTGTGTGTGGTATGGTGAGATAGAACAACTTTAAACAGAAATCACTGGAGGCAGCTTTCTAAATGGGTGACTGTGCATCACAAGCTGCTAAAGACAGAGAAAGAGAAAAAAACTGAGAAATCTCTTACAAGCCATATGTCTTCACCTGATAAGACAGGACATGCCTTATAGAGGAGATGATGAGACCCTGTCAAGCCAAACTCCAGGTACTTTCCTAGAGTTGTTGAAGCTGTTTAGCAAATATGACTGTAATTAAATTACACCTGGAAGCCATAAAAGAGAAGCAGGGACCTGGTAAAAGACCTCTTGTCTCACTCCTCTCCAACAGAAGTCAGAATGATATGATCAAAGCTTTGGACATATCAGTCAAACGAGTAATCCAAAAAGAAATCCAAGAGAGCGAAACCTTTTCAATTCTCATGGATGAAACCACAGATGCTGCACACACTGAACAGGTTTCTTTTGTTATCAGGTACGTACATAACATGCAAATCAAGGAGCGCTTTCTTCAGGTGTGTAATGTTCAAGGTAGTGATAGGTCTACTGGAAGAAAATGATCTGAAGCTGGAAAACATCCGTTGTCAAGGGTATGATGGTGTTGCAAACATGAGTGGACGCTTTAAGGGTCTTCAGTCAAGAATCCTAAAAAGAAATCCAAAGGCCTTGTACGTACACTGATGATGTTGTTAGTAGTGTCGATCGGTCTGCTGCTTTATCTTGCCCGTTAGACAGCCGTTGTTTTACTGTGCTGCCCTCGGTATGTTACTCTGATACCACTTGGCAGTTAGATAAACTCCTTCCAGACATCACGACTCTGAAGAATCAGTATATTTACATTTGTGTTTGTGCTGCCCTCGGTATGTTACTCTGATACCACTTGGCAGTTAGATAAACTCCTTCCAGACATCACGACTCTGAAGACAGTTGACCATTGTCCACAGGTTTATTGACATCATCGAAAAGAGTAAAACTGAAACATACAAACAGCGTAATGAACAAAAGATAATAAAATGTCCTTTTTTTACACAAACACAATGTAAATATACTGATTCTTCAGAGTCGTGATGTCTGGAAGGAGTTTATCTAACTGCCAAGTGGTATCAGAGTAACATACCGAGGGCAGCACAGTAAAACAACGGCTGTCTAACGGGCAAGATAAAGCAGCAGACCGATCGACACTACTAACAACATCATCACACGCAGCTAGTGGATGATCCACATAACAGTGTCAAACAAAGGTAAAGCACAAGACTACACCATGTCAGAGAGAAAAACTTCATTAAAAACACGCTCCTATGTTTCCCGTACCTCGAGTTCATCATCAACTGGGTCTGCGGCAGCCAAAGCAAGAGCCAGAGCAGAAGCAGCAAAAGCTCGTCTTTCATACGCCGAAGAGGAAATGAACTTAAAGCTAGAAAAGGCTAAGTTGGAAGCATCCATGGACATGCTTAATGTTAAGAAAGAAACGGCCGCAGCCATCGCTGAAGCAGAAGCGCTTGAAGCTGCTGTTGAAGAGAGTGAGAAACATAGTTGCAATTTAAACTTGGATTCCACTCCCTTGGATGTTGCACAACGCACTGAACAATATGTTACAGAACAAGCCAAGGTGCAAGAGGCAGGACTTCAGCAACGTGAGGATGGTGTCCTACCAAAATCAGAGCCAGATCCTGGCTGCAGCTTTTCACCTTCACATTTCAATCCTGAAGCCAAACCCTTCTCGCCAGACCAATTCAGTACTGCATCCCAAGCACCATATCTTACTGCACGGCAGCCACGCATCCATGAATATGAATGTGTTCCTGAGGCACGCGAAGTTAGGTTCAAGAACTACCATACTAATCCTGTGCAACATTTCAGACGTCAAAATGACAATGGTCGTCCTACTTCCCACCCCTCCGATAACAACAACTCTAACATAAGTGACTTTGTAAGATACTTCGCTCGTCGTGAACTTGTGGCTACAGGCTTGCTTCAGTTTGATGACAGACCTCAGAACTATAGAGCATGGAAACGTTCCTTTCAAAATGCAACCAAAGATTTAGATCTCACACCAAGCGAAGAGATGGATCTTCTGTTAAAGTGGCTCGGCAAAGAGTCGGCAGATCATGTTGAGCATATAAGAGTAATACACATCAACCAACCAGAAGTGGGATTGCATATGCTATGGGACAGACTTGAACGCACTTACGGCTCAGCGGAAGTAATAGAAGATGCTCTGTTCAAACGCATTGACGCCTTTCCAAAAATGACAAATCGAGATCATTCCAAACTAATAAAGCTGAGCGATCTTCTGATGGAACTTGAGTCAGCCAAAGCTGAAGGAGACCTACCTGGCCTTTCCTTCCTTGACACAGCGAGAGGCATCAACCCAATTGTACAAAAACTCCCGTTTAATCTCCAGGAGAAGTGGGCGTCAGCTGGGGCATCATACAAGCAGGAATACCGGGTTTCGTTTCCTCCCTTTGCCTACTTTGTTCAATTTGTCAGTCACCAAGCTCGTGTTAAAAATGATCCAAGCTTCAACTTCGCCTCTCACTCAGACAACACTCCCAGGAATGAAAGAATATCTTGGAAGCCAAACAAACAACGAGAAGTCTGTGTTCATAAAACAGAGATACTTCCCAAGCACATCTCTGATCCTGATGGGCCCTCAAAGCAATCTGATGACTGTGACAAACTGTGTCTGATCCATAAAAAACCACACCCTTTACGTAAATGTCGTGTGTTCAGAGAAAAGCCCGTTGAAGATCGTAAGGCATTCTTAAAAGAGCATAATGTCTGCTTCAAATGCTGTGCTTCGTCATCACACATAGCAAAGAACTGTACATTCAATGTAAGGTGTTACGAATGTAAAAGTGAAAAACATCACACAGCGCTGCATCCTGGACCTGCACCCTGGATTGAAGGCAGACACCCTGCTCCAGAGTATGGCGGGGAGCAGGCTATCTCACCACAACCCCAAGTTGACAACACATGCACGGACGTCTGTGGTAGGGATGTGATGGACCGATCCTGCTCTAAGATATCTCTTGCAAAAGTGTATCCAGCTGGTCATAGAGACAAAGCCGTGAAGATGTATGTGATTTTGGATGAACAGAGCAACAGATCATTAGTTCGCTCGCAGTTCTTCAAGATTTTTAATGATCAAAGTTCAAGTGCTCCTTACTCATTGAAAACGTGTGCTGGAGTAAAGACGGCAGTGGGGAGAAGAGCCAGTGGCTACATCATTGAATCTCTGGATGGGACTGTCAGCATCCCACTGCCCAGTCTCATAGAATGTGATGACGTTCCAGATAACAGAGATGAAATTCCAACCTCCACTGCGGCACTTCATCATCCACACCTGAAATCAATTGCACATCTCATCCCAGACATTGACCCACAAGCTTCTATTATGCTCCTCCTAGGCCGAGACATCATCAGAGTCCATAAGGTTCGTAAACAAGTGAATGGTCCACACAACCTACCTTATGCTCAGAAATTGGACCTAGGATGGGTCATCGTGGGCAATGTGTGCCTGGGCCGAGTTCACAAACCGGTGACAGTCAACGCTTTCTACACGAACATCACGGAACGAGAACGCCCTACGCTCTTTGAGCCATGCCCTAATGTCTTTCATGTAAAAGAAAAATACAGTGACACTCAGATCACAAACCTCCAAACACATTCTGAGGAGACATCAACCTGTGATGTTGATCAGCTGGGATGTAATGTGTTTAAACAGACTAAAGACGACAACAAAGTGGCTCCGTCTATCCAAGATGCTTCTTTCATGAAAATAATGGAGGAAGGACTAAAGAAAGATTCAAACAACTCTTGGGTTGCTCCATTACCCTTCAAGTGCCCACGCCAACAGCTTCCTAATAACAGGTTCCAAGCACTGAATCGTCTCACGTCTCTCAGGCGCAATTTTGAGAGGAAACCTGAAATGAAGGATCACTTTGTCAAATTCATGGACATGATGTTTAAGAATGGTCACGCTGAGCTAGCCCCTCCTCTGAAGGCAAATGAAGAACGGTGGTACTTGCCGATATTTGGCGTGTACCACCCAAGAAAACCAAAACAAATTAGAGTGGTTTTCGACTCGAGTGCCCAGTTCAACGGTGTGTCACTCAACGACGTGTTGTTAACTGGACCTGATCTGAACAATACACTGCTCGGTGTACTAATGCGTTTCAGAAAGGAAGCTATCGCCTTTACGGCAGACATAGAACAGATGTTCTATTGTTTTTCGGTGAGAGAAGATGATAGGAACTTCTTGCGTTTTTTGTGGTTCCAGGATAGTGATCCCGCAAAAGACATCGTGGAGTATCGGATGACGGTCCATGTCTTTGGGAATAGTCCGTCGCCCGCAGTGGCTATTCATGGACTGCACCAGTCTGTTCAAGGCAGCGAGCTTGACGTCGATCCTGATGTTAGGAGTTTTGTTATGCGTGACTTCTATGTGGATGATGGTTTAAAGTCCTTGCCTACAGTCGAAGCTGCCATCAGCCTACTAAAGAAAACACAGGATGTGCTTTCCAAGTCAAACATAAGACTGCACAAAATAGCAGCAAATAACAAGGAGGTCATGGAGGCATTTCCAGCAGAAGATCATTCAAAAGACCTTAAAGACCTGGACCTCAATGCAGACATGCTGCCAACGCAAAGAAGTCTTGGACTCAATTGGAATCTCCAGGTCGACTGTTTCCATTTCAGCGTCGGCAATGAGATCAAACCCTACACTCGACGAGGTGTTTTATCCACAATCAACAGCCTCTATGATCCTCTGGGGTTTGTAGCGCCAGTAATCATTCAAGGCAAGGCCATTCTGAGAGAACTTACTACTGAGAACAGCGACTGGGACTCGCCACTGGCCCAAGAAATGGAGGAAACGTGGACTTCTTGGAGAATGTCATTGAAAGAATTGTCTCAACTTTCTATCCCTAGAGCCTACACCACTACGTCACCCTCAGCTGCTGTCAGAAGGGAATTGTGTGTCTTTTCCGATGCATCAACAAAAGCTATATCTGCTGTGGCATATCTGAAAGTCACTGACACTGCAGGAACCAACCATGTTGGATTTGTAATGGGCAAAGCCAAGCTGACCCCCCTTCCAGAGCAAACAATTCCAAGACTGGAGCTTTGCGCTGCAGTGCTTTCGGTGGAGTTAGCCGACCTAATCTCAGCAGAATTAGACCTTCAGCTTGATGCTACTACCTTCCACACAGACAGCAAGGTAGTTCTGGGTTACATTTCTAATGAAACCAGACGCTTCTATGTGTATGTTAGCAACCGAGTGCTACGTATCCGAAGGTCCTCTCATCCAGACCAATGGCGCTACGTGTCAACAGAACAAAACCCTGCAGATCTTGGTACACGTTCTGTTGCTGCAGGTCATTTGAGCAACACCAACTGGCTGAGTGGACCCAAATCTCTGTACATATCAAAGACAGGTGTCTCTGAGAGCCTTTATGATCTTGTGGAGCCAAGTTCAGACCCGGACATTCGTCCTCTAGTATCCACTTTGAGTACCGCAACAATGTCCAAGCAGCTTGGTTCCCAACGATTCTTAAGATTCTCATCCTGGAAGTCACTAACTCGGGCCATTACTCGCCTCATTCACATAAGCCGTCTTTTCGACACAACCTTGAAGAAGAACAGTTCATGTAAAGGCTGGCATTACTGTGAAACAAAGTGCACTGTTGAGGAGTCTGACCAAGCATCACGCATAATCATTCGAACAGTACAAGAAGAAACCTACAGTCAAGAGATCAAATGCATCCAAAAGCGTGAGCAGATACCTAAAGGTAGTGTTCTCAAAAGTCTGGATCCTTTCATTGATGCACACGGCCTTCTGAGAGTCGGAGGCCGCCTCCACAATGCAAATCTTGATCAGGATGAAAAGACTCCATTGATTGTACCTGGCAAGCATCACATTGCAGCCTTACTTGTGAAGCATCACCACGAACAAATCCAACATCAAGGTCGTCTGTTTACAGAAGGGGCTATCCGTACGGCGGGCCTTTGGGTAGTTGGTGGTAAAAGAAAGGTGAGCAGTATCATCCACCATTGCGTAATCTGCAAAAGGCTTAGAGCTCCACTCGTTGTTCAAAAGATGGCCAGTCTTCCTGCAGATCGTCTCTCGACAGACCCTCCCTTTACCAATGTTGGGCTAGATGTTTTTGGCCCTTGGAGCATCTGTTCTCGTCGCACAAGAGGAGGTCTCTCACACAGCAAACGGTGGGCCGTAATCTTCACGTGTATGAGCGTGAGGGCGGTTCATATCGAGGTCATAGAATCTCTCGATACGTCCAGCTTCGTCAACGCATTAAGGCGCTTTCTTGCAGTGCGTGGTCCCGTCAAACACCTCCGCTCAGACCGTGGCACCAACTTTGTTGGTGCCTGCAAGGACTTGAAGATACCCTCGAACATTAAAGAAGCAACAGTGAAGACTTACCTGTCAGGTCAAGGTTGCTCTTGGACTTTTAATCCTCCACACGCGTCCCATTTTGGTGGAACATGGGAAAGGATGATTGGACTTGCAAGGAGAATCCTTGACTCCATGTTCCTCCAGCTGAAAGACAAACTTACCCATGAGGTGTTGGTGACTTTTATGGCAGAAGTGGCAGCAATTATCAATAGCAGGCCTCTCGTTCCTGTGTCAACTGATACTGACGATTCGTTCATACTGACTCCGGCTGCTCTTCTCACACAAAAGGTGAACATCCTTTCGGCTCCTAACGGCGAGTTTGGACCTTCAGACCTTTACAAGTGCCAATGGCGACAGGTTCAGCACCTGTCCAACACGTTCTGGGATAGGTGGCGAAAACAATTCCTCCCAATGCTGCAGACACGCCGGAAATGGCAGTCTATCCATCCAGACATTAAGCCAGGAAGTGTTGTTCTCCTCAAGGACAGCCAAGTACCAAGAAATGAATGGCCTCTTGGACTGGTAACAAAGACCTTCCCTAGCGAAGACGGGAAGGTGCGCAAGGTCGAGGTGAAGGTCATTAAACCAGGAGGGTCTACATTTTTTCTCAGGTCTGTGACCGAGATAGTACTTCTCCTCCTCCCAGACGTCTAGGTATATGGGGTGCCATGGACTGTGGCGTGTAATCGCGCCAGACGGGGAGTGTTTTGTTACAAATGTTAATTTGGCATGTTAAGAATTTGCTTGCATTTTTTCAAGTCATTTCTCATGTTTCTGAATTGTGTTACTGTCACTTTGAGAGTCAAGGAGTAGGAGTAGGAGTGACTTATGAGACATGTGATCACAGAATCAGGAAGTAGAAAGACACAACCAAGCATTGTCTGGGAGCTGTGAATTGTTTCCTCTCTCAATCCGGTTCAATCTGCAAACATCTTACGCCATTGATAGCATCGTTGGTATGTATTATTTGTTTGGATGTTGTTTGCCATCCCAGATCATTATTTTTGAGTTTATGTTTAGTTTCGTGAAGTTTGATGCAAGAATTCATCGAGTCACCACAATTTACAATCAAAGCTGTCGTGACTGCTATTTAAGTTCATAGGGATAATAAATACAAATAAATATGAATAAATAGTTGATGGTACGTTAAAAATGTGTTAAAATATAATAACTTGTAGGCACATATGTTGCTAAAAGTACAATAAATACATGAAAGCAGTAGTTAAAAAACAGGTCAATTTAGTTCATTGAAGAATCAGTATATTTACATTGTGTTTGTGTAAAAAAAGGACATTTTATTATCTTTTGTTCATTACGCTGTTTGTATGTTTCAGTTTTACTCTTTTCGATGATGTCAATAAACCTGTGGACAATGGTCAACTGTCTTCAGAGTCGTGATGTCTGGAAGGAGTTTATCTAACTGCCAAGTGGTATCAGAGTAACATACCGAGGGCAGCACAGGCACATTGCCTTAATCTGGTGTTAGTTGAAAGTGCAAAGTCGAACATCTGTTTTGTCAGCTTTTTCAACTTAGTTGAAAAACCTTATACTCCACTGGAGCTGCAGAAGCTGTCAGACACGGGCTGGGCCTGCAGAGAAACTGCCCTTCACACTCTGAGGAAGGTCCTCCCAGCTGTCATGCAGTTTTTTGCAGAAATGACACAAGACGGACCAGACTTTTCAGCAGGTGATGCAATGATTCTTCTCAAGAGCATCAACTCTGAATTCTTCCTGTGTCTGGAGATCACCTGTCCAATCTTCCAGGTGACTGCAATGGTCTCTGATGCTTTGCAGCAGAAAGACATATGTCACAGGGCAGAGAAGTATTTTAGCATGACTGTATTTTTTTACTTGGTTTTATATTTTACTGAGTTTTTACTATTGCATGCTTTTACTTGTGTTTTTAATTGTTTTATTTATTATGTTTTTAATGCATGCGTGTGGTTTTAATTAACGACTGCCTGTGAACGCACCACGTGGTTGAGCAGCTACACCTGGGAGGTTCCGCCCTTTCCCCGAACCGCTGAACCAATCGGCAGCGGCGGAGAGTCTCGGAGGGATATATGAAGAGAGGCACAAACCGGAAAAGAGAGACAGCCAAGATGGGAAGAGGACGCTAGACAGAGGACGGGCTCGGCACCGGAAATAACATGTAGGAAAAGGAGAATCAAGATGAACGGACGGACGGACAAGGCACAAAGTCATCATGTGAGAGGGACGTCGGGCGGCACGAGGGGACGAGAACGAGGAGGAGGCCGAGAACGAGCCAAGGTGGCGGGTGTCCCAGGGTAGCGGCACAGTAGCTCGTGCGTTTTGTGGACATCCGTACTGGCCTTGCGTTTTTTATTTTGCAGGTTACTTCAAGCAAGCCCACTGCAAGGGGCAGAAGAGGCGCCTGCGGCACCTGGAGCGGTGGCAGGCCTCCGTCACCTCCCCTCTGAGCCGCCTCGTACCCGGTCTGTCGACCATGACAGACTCTTTTATTTTGTGTTAGTAATGGACTGTTTTTTACGTTTATTTGCAACGTTTGGTTTTAAAACCTTGTAAGGTTTTAATTCTCTTGTTTTTTTTTGTTTTTTTTAAGTCCGTGCAATAAAGCATTGTTTTAGTACACCGGCATAGATTGGTTTTCTGCCAGTTTCCTCCTCTTTCCTCCCTACCTGTGCCCCCCCCCCTAATCTTTTCTACTCATTCATATCCTCCACTTCTCATCTCCCCCTCCTTACACACAGACCTGGCTGCAGCATACACAATCTTGAATGCCCTCCACTGCCTGACAGCCACAGAGAACTGGAAAACGGCAAAATTTCCAACAGAGGCACAGCAAGCTGTGAAGAAACTCTGCCAGATACAACATTGAAGACAAATTGCAGACAGAACTTAAGGTCTTCCATACTAATAATCATGCACCACACCAATCAGTGTGGCATCTATTCTTTCAGTGGTCAAAGGAAAAAAAAAAATGCACATCTGGTTTTCCCTAACTTGACTGAGCTGCAGAAGACATACGGTACCCTTCAGGTGTCTACAGCAACTGTGGAATGTTCTTTCTCAAAACTGAAGCTGGTGAAAACAAAACTTTGTGCCCTCTGCACAGAGGAGAAGGATATTCAAATCAACCTTAGTGAAGTTGTTGGAATAAACGTATATAAGTTATCCCATATTCACTCTATTACTTAAATACTATCACTGACCTATTTTAGTATGTGTGTGTGAGCAGCTTGTTTGTGTAAGAGTTGTTTCCTCAGGAAAGCAAAAGTAAGACGGTGCAACGGCTGAGGAATCATCAAGGAGTCAGATGTGCGGGAGAGGAGCTGAGCCCTGACCACAGAGCTGATGGAGACGGAACGAGCCGTTCCGAGGTCAAGGATAGAGCAACGTGTGCAGACAAAGATACTAGACATATAGACTGAGAAGTTGCAGCTGTGTGTCCCCCCTTTCCTGTAGTGCTGCAACTCTTCTTCTGTAACTAGGGACCACCCTAAGGAAATAAAAAGAGAGGAGACGGCTGAACACGCTTCAGAGCGGGCATGAGATTGTAACAGCGTGTCTCTGTCCGTTCTCCTCGCGAGTAAGAAATCTAACCCTCTTGTCTTTCTCTTCTTCTTTGTGGTGTTCTGAATGTTCCAGGTTAATTGAACCAGGCATTAACTTTGTGTATAAGATTTTGTATGTCTTAGGCTGGTTGAACCTGACAGAAGTCATTAACATTTTTCAGAGCATGGGCAAAAGGAGGTTGCTGTTACAACTGCAACAAAGAAAAATGTCACTGTGATGTGTAAAAAAAAAACAGAGAGACACAAACAGACACACACCTCCTCCTGTCACGTTTGCCGATTTAATTTGGACACAAATCTCAAACACAAACCCGAAGCAGGTAGTTGTGGTTATAAAACTGGTTTATTGTAGAAAACAAGACACTGGTAGGTCTGAAGCAGGTTGTGAGGTATCCAGGGAGAACAGGGGAAGAGGTGCAGGGAAGATGGCAGGCGAACTGGTGGAGCTGGTGAGGATCTCAAGGAGAAGGCGAAAAAACAGGTGAGTGGGTCGATCCGGGAGCACTGAGGTAAGCAGACGAGCTGGCGACGAGTGGAGGACTGAACCAGGATTTTATTGGCAAGGTGAGTAGGTGGCTGATGAGGCTCCATTGCTTGCAGGTGTGTTCACAGGTGGCTCCAGCTCCGCCCAGCTCCAGAGAGAGACAGACAGAAGCAATCTAAAAAGAAACATAGATCCTGACACCTCCATTCTCTTTCTCCCATTATTAATGTTCTCCTTTCAGTTCATGTAATATACATGCACTGATGCACAGTTTGGTTGATGGCTTTGAGGATATAGGCTGCGTCTCCTTTATTCTCTTCCTCCCATTAATGTTCCCCGTTCAGTTACGAATGATCAACTTGTTCTGTTTAGTTGAAGCAGTCATCCTTGGCTGCAGCCTTTCTCAGCAGTATGTCACAGTAACAGTCAGCTGTCACACTGAGCCATTTTCAGTGTTAGATATCTTTGCGTCTTGTCATGATCACATAACACTTGTTTAATCAGCTACTATCTCTCCCATGCTCTTTTTAGTGTCTACACTCTCGGATCAGTACAGCCCACCTCCAGCCTCCTCACCAACCCCCTCACCAGAAGCTGTTCAGTGTACCCACTTTTAACTTTGAGCACCTGACCCTCCAAAGGTCTCTGCACTGCCCTGGTGAGCAGACTTTCTCTCTGTTGACTCTGAACAAAAGCAGATTGAGAACCAGAATGACCGACAGCCATCTCTGTGATGTCCTTCGCATCGCAACCACCAAACTTACTCCTGACCTGCCAGTCATTCTTCAGAACAAAGCACAGCATCACTGCTCCCACTGAGCACAATGTCCATTAGTGTTAATTAGCCCAATTACTTGATAAATTCAGTAAATTAAAGCTGATGACAACTTTAAACAAACCTTAGTTCATGTGTTATCAAACCCAATAATTTAACTGCTTAACATCCACATCCCCTATTTCTCTTCTTGTCTCTTCTTTCATACAGGACTATGAAGGGGAAACACCATCTGAAGAAGCAATCTGACACTGTCACTGAGAGAATGACCTGCCAATGTTTTTGTCAAAAATAAAATTAAAATCCATTAATGTAGAGCTATGATGGTGTTTTTCTTCAAACATGTTCAATTATCAAATGTAGTTTACCTGCATTTGATTTTTAATAACATTTTTGCATTAGAAGTGAGGCAGTATAAGTCACCTAGTGTGGCCTTCAGGAAAAAAAGTTTGGATGCTCCTGTCCTATAGCAAGGAACGGCTCTGACACACACTAATATGCTCATAAACTCCATATATCAAATACAGAAACTAAACTTTTTTTAAAATAAAAGAACCATCACATGATGAAACATTTTCATTCATCAATGTACAGATCATATGTGATATTAACCAACATTGTGGAGCATGGAGGACAGCTGTCAAAGAGGACATTTTTGAGCGCCTCCACTCCAGGGTCAATTTAAATATAATTTGCATATTCAACAGAGATCATTTTTTATATTGAAAATAGGTAATTTTGTGTGTATTTTTCCCATATCAGTGACTTTATTTTTTAAATTGGCATTTAAAGGATTCAAATTTTGAATCTTTTTTTAATATTTAGTAATTTTGATCAGGACTAAGGTTGATTAAAAGATTTAAGCAAAAAAAGTGAATAAAGTGAAAGTTATGGTCAAATTCTGAGCAAAATGTGACTCCAAGTGGCTGTTTTCATCCTGAACATCCAAGGGTTAAGTTAAAGTGAAATTAACAGGAACAGGATCTTTTAATCCATCAACAAACAGATATCAATTCACCCATGTAACATTAAGCCAGGATCAGTTAACATTTAATAGACACACCTCTAGCTACAAACTTTGAGAACCACTTCAAACTTTAGGCCCAGTCAAAACCAGCCCTGTTGAAAACGTACCTCAACATTAACTCATTCTGATGATTATGTAAAAAGCGTTGATTTGCACAGAATATGTTGACGCGTTGCAGTGTTTACTAAAACAGCCCTTACCCAAACGTCACAACTGAGGAATTCTTTAAACAGAGACCCAGACGCCTGAGAGATGTTGTAAATGTTTTTATCTTCTATCTAAGAAGGCAGTAATATGACCAGTAAATCAAAACTGATAAAACCCTAAAAGATGACAAAGTAGCTGAGCCTATTTGGACTATTACTGTGAATTTAGTTCATTTTTAATTTAGATTGTTGGTTGGTGGAGTTGTTGTTGTGTCCTTAAAAGTTGTTTTTGAGAAGACAGTAAGTGCAGATGCTCATTGCTAGCATACAAGCAACATTCGCAAGTTGTACAGCCACAATATTAAAACCACTGACAGGAGAAGTGAATAACATTTAAACCATCTTGTGACAGTTCAATGTTCTGCTGGGAAACTTCTGGACCTGGTATTCATTGGTGTGGATGTTACTTAGACATGTAGCACCCACCTAGACCAGACCAGGCACCCCCACCCCATAGCAATGACACTCCTTGATGGCAGCAGCCATCCCCAGCAGGATGCAGCCTGACACAGACACACACACAAAAACACTTTAGGAACAACTAAAAAAAAAAAAAAACATAAAGAACAGCACAAGGTGTTGACCCGGCCTCCAAATTCACTAGATCCCAAACTGATCGAGTATCTGTGGTATGATCCACAGAGGCCCCTCCCCTCAAAGGCCCCCCACTAACAACATTTAAGCCTCTCCTCAGCCACTTCCACCAGCTCCTCCAGAGGAACCCCCAGGCGTTCCCAGGCCAGACGAGCGATATAATCCCTCCATCGTGTCCTTGGTCGGCCCTGAGGTCTCCTTACCCTGGGACATGCCCGAAACACCTCTCCCGGGAAGCGTCCGGGAGGCATCCTTACCAGATGCCCTAGCCACCTCAGCTGACTCCTCTCGATGTGGAGGAGCAGCGGTTCTATTCTGAGCTCCTCCCGTATGTCTGAGCTCCTTACACTATCCCTAAGGCTGAGCCCTGAGAAGGAAACTCATTTCGACCGCTTGTATCATGATCTTGTTCTTTTGGTCATTACCCAAAGTTCATGATCATAGGAGAGGGTTGGAACGTAGATTGACCGGTAAATTGAGAGCTTTGCCTTTCGGCTTAGCTCTCTCCTTACCACGACAAACCAGTTAAGCATCCATATCATCATAACAGGTCCAACTTACTACCAGCTACACGGACCAAACTAGCACTCCTTTGGTACAGGGACTGAATGGCCCTTAGCAAGGGGCCATCCACCCCGTACTCCTGGAGCACCTCCCACAGGATGCCTCTGGGGACATGATCATAAGCCTTCTATAAATCCACAAAGCACATGAAAAACAAAAGGAAACACCTTAAGTCACTCTGGATGATTGATGACCTTAAACTAATGAACCCGGTCAAGGGATGTGTGGTGGGGGCGGGGGATAGGAAGGGGCGTGGAAATGGAGTGTGGAAGTAGGCGAAAGAGGCAGGGAGATAGGAGGATACCAGAAATGTGTGTAGTGTAAAAGGATAAGTCGATGGAGGTCAAAGGTGAGCATAAGGGAATACTTAGAGCCTTTTTTTTTTAAATTTTAATGAAGTTGTAAGTGGCTCGATCCACTCTGGGCCTCTGCCACACAGGCAAACACACACACAGACACAAAGGCACAAGGGCAGAAGAGGCGCCTGCGGCACCTGGAGCGGTAGCAGGCCCCCGTCACCTCCCCTCTGAGCCGCCTCGTACCCGGTCTGTTGACCATGATAGACTCTTTTATTTTATTTTAGTAATGGACTGTTTTTAACATTTGTCTGAATTTTTTACTTTTGGTTTTAAAACCTTTTAAGGTTTTAACGCTCTTGGTTTTAAGACCGTTCAATAAAACCCATTGTTTTAGCACACCGACATCGATTGGTTTTCCGCCTCCCTTTCCTCTGGTCGCTGTCAGCGTGCTCTCCCCCGATAATTCACCAGTACCTGCGTTTATCTTATCCTACTTTAGAAATAGTTATAGTTACTTTATTTATAAACACTTTATTTTGTTTTTGTTTGTAGCATTTCCTGCTCAGACTGTAGCCTGGTCAGTGCCTCGGACTGCTGAAGGTAGCTGACTCTTTGTCACACACACACACACTCGCACACAGAATTTATATGGGTTTTGTATTTTATTGGTATTATACTTTTATTTGAATTATACTTTAACAGAGGTTGAACCGACATTAGAAGGTGAGTAGGGACTTGATGAGCAGGACCCATCTTACGCCATAATCGTCATACCGGACACTCCAGAGAAGAGTGAGGTGACTGCCGGTAAGAACATTTGATCAATGATGCAATGATAAAATGTTAAAGTAAGTGATGTTACTCATCATGGTAGTTTAACATGTTTTTTGACTGTCTAATTTTAAAAGACGAAGAAGGCCATAAATCCTCCAGCGTCAAAGATCTGGCTCAGGCCTTAATCATCATACCGGACACTCCGGAGAAACAACCGAGTGAGGTGACTGCCGGTAAGAATATTTTATCAATGATGCACATAAAATGTTAAAGTAAGTGATGTTACTCATCATGATATTTTCTAATATTGGATTTGGAAAGGTGAAGAAGGGAATGACTCCAGCACTGAAGATTTGCCTTACCCCATAAACCCCAGACCGTCAGAGAAACAAGAGTGCGATCCGGCTGTCGGTAAGAACATTTTATCTGAAAATTTAATTTTAAATGACGTCCGGTTATGTTTAAAATCCGTCTCTCACCATTCAGAAGGCTCCAGGCCCCAGTCACTCCGAATGGTGATACGTTCAATTAGAAGGACGAGAAGGAGAGGACATCTGCGCCGAGCAAGAAGAAGGGCCCTCAGAGAATTCTGGAACATAGTTTCTTCGGCTTGGAATCTGGTCTCAGCATCGCTCTGGTAGAGTTGTATGTTTTAATGATGAATGACAATAACCAAGGGGAAAATTTGGTTCCGCTGTCAGTTCTTCAGTTATTTCATGCAGAAATTGAATCTTTAAGAGAAATCCCTCAACAACGTCTTGATCAGCTGCACTCACAAACTTTACCTCCATTAAACGATTTACAGCATTTAGAGAATTTAAACGAGGCCCTTGCTCGCCTCGAACCTTCTGATTCACAGCGTCTTGAGAATGTGAACGGAGCCCTTGAGAGTTTAAGAGAACCTCCTACCAGTCAGCCGTCCCCCGAGCATGTATCTCCCCCCTCTGAAGCACGTGCCGATCGTCCGTCTGATGAGTCATTACCTGGACCATCTACTAGCCGCATACCTGCAACACCTGCCGCCCAGAGGGGTGCGGGACAAAATCCTGAACCCCCCAGGGTGATTTCCAGAGACAAATTTAACAATGTTGAAATACGACAATTTCTAAATTTTCCCTCTCCCAGTCCTGTGCCTGATTATGCAGAGTTTTACTGTAATGTGATGGATTCTGTCCAGGAATCGGTAGAAAGAGCTCTATCATATGCCAGACAGGGGGATGTGGTGCAGTTAGAATTAAGGGGGGAAAGACTTTTAAACGACGCCTCTGTCATTGCCGCTCACGACGGCGATATAGATCTAAATGAATTTCAGCATCTTCTTGACAGATTAGTGCAATCAAACATGGCCATTATGACAGATGAGACACTGGAATAAGTCGTGCAGGTGGTACGTAGTCCTCGAGGGCGTGTTAAAAGAAAGATACAAACCATTCTCAACGATGAAATCTGCAGGAAAAAAGCACATTGCTTACATATAGTCGTTAAACCTACCGATCAATTATGCTTCGCCATTAACCTCGCACTCCTGTTAAATCAGGAATTATCCACCGTACAAGCTAGAGTGTTACAGAATCAGGTGGGGTTATCACACGACACTCCTGTGACGTTTAATGACATTATTAAATTTGAACAGGCTTTAGACTGTAAAATCGTCATCTTCAGAGTGGAAGGTGAGCGAGCCCTCTCTAAGTTTCAAAGGTGTGAAGGAATACACCCCAAAACCCTCTATCTCTTCCTCCATCAAAATCACTACTTCGGTATTACCAGCCTGAAAACATTTCTGAGTACGCCTCACATTTGCAATTACTGTCACACAGGTTATGCTCAGTTATGGAAGCACCACTGCTCGGGCCACTGTTCTGTATGCTTTACATCAGACTGTACAAAAAACAAGGTAAAACGGATCAAATGTTCTGATTGTAATATGACGTGCCGATCCAACGCCTGTTATGTAAAACATAAAGTGCCTTACCACCGCCCTATGGCGGATAAAGCTGCCAGCAATTGTCAGATGATTAAAAAGTGTGACACTTGCAAAGCGGTGTATTACAACGCGATCAATGGCACCATCCAGCACAGATGCAGAGTTAAAACATGCCCCGCGTGATCTGTAAAGGAACCGGCCGAAGACCATCTGTGTTACATGACTCCTTTGAGAGTTGAGACTGACCATTCAAAACAGGTAGTGTTTTATGACTTTGAAACACTCGTAGACGCATCAGGCGAACACAAACCCTTCTACATCAGTACACAAACGCTACTAGGTGAGAAATGGGGCTCCTGGGGCTTAACATGCACAGGAACCTTCTTCAAGCGTTTCAGAAAACGGGAATACAAAGATTACATCTTCATCGCTCACAATGCTAAGGGTTTTTTTTTCTCAACAATTTAATTCGTCAAGGTATGACACCCCGCATAATTATGCAAGGCAGTAAGGTGTTGCAGATGGTGGATGAGGCATTCCATCAAACATACATCGACTCACTCTCATTCTTAACCATGCGCTTAGCAGACATGCCTGCAGCCATGGGTCTGAATGCTGAGATCGGTCTGCGCGACGACGATGAATTAAGCAAAGGTTTCTTCCCGCACCTTTTAAGTTCAGAGGCCCACTCACATTATGTAGGGTCTTACCCACCTCCAGACGCTTACGGCGTAGACAGAATGTTGACGATGAAAAAATTCATAGCCTGGTACGCCACCAAGGATGGTTGTACATTTGATTTCAAAAAAGAGGCCGTGCTGTATTGCGACAAAGACACTGAAATCCTAGCAGCGTCTTGCTTAAAGTTTCGTGAAGAATTCATCAAAATGTTTCTGACATTTTGACACAGAAAATGTTTCTGGTGTCGCTGCATCAGTTAAACCGGCTGAGTCAGTCGACAGCGGCTACAGGCAGCACCATCAGACAAATGGCCCAGCAAGATCTGGATGAAAAGATGAGAGAGATATTAGAGGATAGAGGATTGAATCCTTGTGAAAAAATGAAGAAGTACAATGCGCTGCTCCAACGCTACCTCAGGCTCGCCAGACAAGGGGAGAAAGAAGTTCAACCGATAACTCAGTGTCTGCCGCGAGAGGAGCTGCATCAGGGGGAGAATGTGGAGCTGCAAGGAGGGAGGGGGGAGGAGGAGGAAGATGTTTTAAAGAGTCTGCCGACTCGCAGTCGTAAAAATGCCGAGTATGTGATGAAAAAACTATCCAAGAGCGACAGTGGCTGGACGCCGAAAGATGAATTTATCTACAGAGGTAAAACTGAGAGGATCTCATATGCTCGATCTGGTCAAACATCTGACCAGCTCCTATAAGAAAGTGAATTTTTGACATTTTTTAACAAATTCAGATACCATGACATGGTTTCTGACGACATCGTCGGTGTAGTGAGATAGCACACTGGCATAAGACAGGCCGCTTCCTCTCTGGCACAATTAGTACGCGCAGTGTTGACCGCAAACGTCCGATAATTCATGCTGGAGCTGACGACCGTGGTATAGGATCTTTTTTATTCCGCGTTGACGTTCCAGGAAATGCATGATGCTCTTAGGGTAATATTCAAAATTCGGGCTGAACCCGTAAGAGTCAAAGAACGTGGCCTTTCCATCTTTTTCCAGAGTGAGGGCCAGCCAGTGCTCGCCTGGCAGATGACGGGGGTGGGTGTTCACGATATAGTAGACAGGTAGCGAGGGTTGTAGGGAAGGTAATTCGTCCGAAGCCCAGATACCGCGGAACACACCGCCCAGTAACCCGCTCAAGAGTGTTTCCGCTGGATACAGGGGAGAGAGCTCCGACGTCCTCGTCGGCGCTCAGATTGAAAACAAATAAAGTATAACCTCTTTCAAAATCTTCGCGGTTGATAGACAGAGGTAAATCCTTCAGATGTCTCCCGGTGGTAGTGAACAGATTATAAAATTCTCTCACAGAAATGCCGCTGTTAAATCAGGGTTGGAAAGCTTTGGATGGGATCTGCCTGCCGTTATGACACAGAGCCAGATACTCCACGTCGTGGTGGGCAAAATTGAAGGGCAAGAGGTCTTTTCTTCCGGTGAAGGTGTTGTGGTTCACCATGCCTAAAACGACGTGTTTAGGCATGACGCCCAGAAACAGGTTCTCCTGATTGCATAGTCTGGAGTTTTGAGGAATAGAGTAGGTTTTCACATTGATTCTTGACAAGGGGTAGAGGGCGTTGCCTTTCATCAGAGCCGCTGAATGACCTAAACGTACTGCGGGGGAAACGGTCACTTTTTTCACAAACTGAGAGAAAATGGTATTGAGGGGATAGTTGATCACGGCCACACGAGCATCCTGCGCCAAGTTTGTTCCGTCTCCGTTAATAATTTGTAGACGCAGGAGAAGCAGAGTGTTGGTGAGATCCAGGTATTTCTCTCCATCACCGGGGATGAAAAATTCAATGGGGCCGGCGTCTGTGAGCCGATAGAGGGGAAATCTCTGTATACTGGCTCTGCTCAATCGACATCTGCGTGGCCGGAGCCGCGAATAAGTCCAGCTCCGTCATGCTGCATTCCGGCGATTTGTGATGTAAAAGAGCCATGATCTTCAGGAGAATATATCTTCGGACTTCCTTCTGTTAGCCCTTCGTCTCCGCACTGATTTAGTACGAGCGGGTGGCTCATGCTTTTTATGAGCTGCTACGCGACGTCCGGGGGGTCTCTTTCCGGCTCGTCGAGCGAGAAGCATAATTCCCCATCCTTCTTGATTTTCCCCTCTGGACCTCTCACACGCTGCACTGCCCTGCTGACTACGTCCGACGCGATGTTTTTGGCAGCGTTTTTAAGATGAGGCTTGGCGATGGTAAAACCTTTTTTGACCCGCGGAGTCACAAACCTAAATAGTTTGGAAAATATGGATCCCAGCCCCTTACCGTACATCACGGGGGCCCCATGGAACCCAGGCAGCCCGCTTCCCACTTGATCTTCATAATAACTTACGAATCGATAAAGGTCAGGATGAGCTTCCGCCACCACCATTTTCAGGGCTGTGTTTTAATCGGTTTAAAATGTAAAGTCACAATCACTTTGCCGAACTTGAAATTTATCGGTTGGTTCTGATCGTTCTTGAGTTCGACGCTGATGTTTTCAACGTGTCTTTTCGCTACCGGTACGTAGTAGGCGGGGCTGAAGGACTGTGTCACGACGTCTCCAAATTTCCCGTCAATTCGAATCGTTGGTAAGAGCGGAGCGTAAGCGTCACCCACCACCTGATGCTGCACCACGTCGCTATACCAGAACATACGATAAAAACCCGCTTTTATATCAGTGAGGTGAGGAGACTTTTTTAGTAGGCCGCTCGTAAACCACTCGCCGGGTTTTAATCCTAGCATGTAGGCCATCGGCGGGAAAAAACGCAATCTATAGTGGCCGCTGCCTAACCACTGAAACCTCTGTCTACAATCATTATGTTGTAGAGTAATGTCGCTTTGCATTTCCCTCATACACGCGTATCTGTTTCATGACATGCTCTTTGTCACCGTAATATCCGCATTCAAAACGCCTGGTGTGCAGGCTAAATTTTTTTTGGGTTAAATGGTTCACAGGCACATTCATCTCCAGGGCTCCATGCTGCCACGTGTCGATCCAGTGAAAAACACACTGGTCCTCGGGAATATTATACCACGTGTGCGGGTAGGAAATCTCCGTCAGCGCCACTTGCCAAGGACCCTCCAAGTGGAGATGCTGCGCTAAATCCACTCGGTAGCTGGCGATAGTGTTTTCAGGAAACACATTGAGACTGGCGTTAGAGGGCAAAGTCACGTAAAAACCCTCTTCTGTTCTGGCTTCCATGACTCTTTGTTAAGATTAAGATTAAGTGTCTGTCGGCCAAGTATACTTGTGTATGCAACCGTGAATTAGTGAATTAGTGAACACACACAAAGCACACAGTGAGGTGAAGCACACACTAACCCGGAGCAGTGAGCTACCATGCTACAGCGGCGCTCGGGGAGCAGTGAGGGGTTAGGTGCCTTGCTCAAGGGCACTTCAGCCGCTTTTCTACCGGTCGGGGGTTCGAACCGGCAACCCTCCGGTCACAAGCCCAAAGCGCTAACCAGTAGGCCACGGCTGTGATATGAAAACTGATATGAAAACTGAGGTGTGCATCAATACATCGATCAGCTGACTGGCAGGTGCCCAGCTATTCAATTTTTCAGGCCAGTTTTTCCAACGCACCAAGACGTATTTTTTACCGCGGCTAAAACGCTCATCCAGAATCTCCTCCACCTGATATGGCTTATCCTCAGTCACGGTCACTTTTTGTAGTTCGGTCTCGTAAAAGGTTCCGTCGCTAATCTCACCGTCATATTCTTTTACTTTGTACACCGCTTCACAGGCGTCTCACTAATGATCGTGGACGTGTACGCTGTCGTGCTCATTTTTATTTTTTAAATCTGGCTCGGGCTGAAGCATGAAGCACTGAAACGATCTCATCGACTGAAATAATCGTTAGCTAACGTTAGCTTTTCATCGTGCTCAGATCATGGGCAGGCTCGGCATCACATGATTGTATAACATGACTGTGTACTGTTAAACATGTCTGGACTCATCCCGGCCGGGGCAAAACTGCATAGAAATCCTTCTGCGCATGCTCATCATCTCCCGCTTAAACATGTCTGGACCTCTCCCGGGGAGTATGGGGGGTGTGCGCGCATGTGTGTGTGTCGGTTTCTCAGAAGAGAGTATGTGTGTCTGCCTGTGTGTGTGTGTGTGTGTGTGTGTGTGTGTGTGTATGTGCGTGCGAATTTGCCTGTGTGGCAGAGGGCCAGCGTGGATCGAGCCACTTACAACTTCATCAGAATTTCAAAAAAGAAAGGCTCTAAGTATTCCCATATGCTCACCTTTGACCTCCATCGACTTATCCTTTTACACTACACACATTTCTAGTATCCTCCTATCTCCCCGCCCCTTTTGCCTACTTCCACACCCCATTCCCCCCCCCCCCCCCCCCCCCCCCCCCCCCCCCCCCCACCACACATCCCTTCACCGGGTTCATTAGTTCACGGTCATCAATCATCCAGAGTGACTTAAGGTGTTTCCTTTTGTTTTTTCACATGTGGGGAAATTCCCATCTCTCCTCTAGCACCCTATTTGTTTCAGCTGTGTCTTGTCACCCCTCTGTCCCCATGTGTATATATAGCCCTGCCTTCCCCTTTGTTCTCTGTCTGGTCATACTTGTCAGTTATCTTGATACTTGTTTCATGATTCTTGTTACTTGTCTGGTTACTCGTCCCATGGTTTTGTCTAGTTCTTGTATTCATGACATGTAGTAGTTTTGTCTCGTTAAGTTTAGAATACCTGCCGTCTCTGCAGCGCTTTCGGTTTTGTCTTTTTTTATTAAATACCTTTTTTGTCTCCTACTCCTGCCTCAGCCCTCTCTATCCTGCGTTTGGGTCCAACCCCAATTATCCCGCAACCTTCTTGATACCATCCATCCAGGATGTTTGAACAGAAATACAAATAGGATCTACATCATGTTTAAAAGGGAAAGGTGGACACATTGGGTGTATCAGTCAACAGATGTCATGACAGGTAGGTAATATTTGTTCATATGAAATTCTTCCAGGAAGAACTAGTGTGTTCAGTATATATAATGGACATTTCTCTCAGTGAAGTTGTCAGAGTTTCACAG
This sequence comes from Chelon labrosus, assembly GCF_963514085.1. Taxonomy (NCBI): domain Eukaryota; kingdom Metazoa; phylum Chordata; class Actinopteri; order Mugiliformes; family Mugilidae; genus Chelon; species Chelon labrosus. The sequence goes on along the minus strand of NC_140352.1, from coordinate 1,411,948 downwards.
ATTGAAGGAGAAGCAGCAGTTTGTCTCTTTGTCCTCTGACGTCTCTTCAGTTTGACCTGCAGGTGAGAGTCCAACCAGAAACCAATGTATGCGTATAGTATACCGTAGGACATAGCAGTGCAGTTTGAAGTGCTATTATCAACTACTCTCACATTTTTGTGACCAAGCTAAAGTTAAGAGCTATTTCTGTTTGATGTGTCCTGAGTTGATTGTAGAAGATGCAGTGCTTTCACTACTACAAGAGTTAGAGATGCTGTGGTAATGTCTGCAGATAGATATCTTTTTCACTGGCTTTAATTTCAAATCCAAATCAAAAATGCATTTTGTTTAAGAGTTGTAATGATTGTATTCAGCAGGAGGATCAGCACACAAACGTCTCTCTCAAGCCTTACACCTATATATGTATATTTAAATGTTTGTTTGTTTCATATAACTTTACTGATACTTTTAATTTGTTTTTCAAGGTGCTCAGACAAACCAACATCAACAGTTTGATTACTTCATTCAGACAATGGAGGTAAATGTTCAAAATGAAATGTGACTTCAGTGTAATCTGCTCTATTCATAAAATCCAGAGCAGTCATCAGCTTGGCTACAAGAACTTAAAGAAAACCATGCCAAGAGTTTCTACTCAACAGAGCAGCCATAGGACTAAACCGTCTTCCTATATACAGTAGTTTGTGTTTCATTGAATGGACTTCATGTGGCGTCTCAAATCACTCTCTGTTTACTACAAAGTGCAAAACATTTATTGCCTAATCATTTTATTTGAGTCTCAAAACTGTAAAGAACGTATCTCCCTTATAGTTTCCTTCTGATCCAGATTCAAACACAACTCCTGGCTGCAGTTAGTAAGGATTCAAACCTTACTCCATGTTAATTAAAGAGAGTCTCCATTCTCCCTTCCTCTTGGGGATCAGTAAAGTCTCATCTTATATTTTATCTCTGTTCCAGCTGATATCACTCGTCCTCCTCCTGACTCCAATGTTGACCAGCTGCACTGAACTCATCCAGCCTCTGGACTGCAGCGACATCCACCACCAAGACAGCAACAGCTACAGTGGAGTCTACACCATCTACCCCCTTGGAGAAAGATCTGGTGTAGAGGTGAGCTCCTCCATCTCTGGGACCCAGATTTAAATGTAGTTAGTCACCATGTGAAGACAGCAAGATCATCTGATACAACAAATACAAACTGATATCAACAGCATTAACCATAACAGCGTTAGCGTTGGAATATATTAGGTTGTAGTTCTGACTGAAGGTTCACATTTACTACCATGTGTATTTGTAGGTGTACTGTGACATGGATTCAGAAGGAGGACGCTGGACGGTGAGTATTTCAACTACAATCAACTTCATCATTTCTGGTTTCTCACTAATTAACACGTATGAACCGTGTTGTCCTCCAGGTGTTCCAGAGGAGGATGGACGGCTCCCTGAACTTCTACAGACCCTGGGATCCCTACAAGCTGGGCTTTGGTAGCGCTGCTGGAGAGTACTGGCTCGGTGAGACATCCGTCTGTCAAACTAACTTCATGAGACTTTTTTACAGGCTGGTATGAAAGTGTGTGTTGATGTGTGTTCAGGTCTTGACAACATCCACTACCTGACAACCAAGCAAAAGTACGAGCTGCTGGTCACCATGGAGGACTTTGATGGAAAGAAAGTGTTTGCTCGGTACACTTCATTCAAGGTTGATGCTGAATGTGACGGATACAAAATTCATGTGTCTGGATTCATCAATGGAGGAGCAGGTGAGTTAAGACAGACTGTAGAGAAAGACTCTGTCATCATTTGTAGTAATAGTCTGATTATACTTGTTTCTGCAGGAGACGCACTGGCACTTCACAACGGGCAGAAGTTCACCACTTTGGACAAAGACCAGGACTCCTGGTCTGGAAACTGTGCCAGGAAATATCTGGGGGCGTTCTGGTACAACGCCTGTCACACTATTCAATTCAATTCAATTCAATTTTATTTATATAGCGTCAATAACAATACAAATCGTCTCAAGACGCTTTACAAAAACCCGGCCTGAAACCCCCAGAGCAAGCCTGAAGGCAACGGTGGCAAGGAAAAACTCCCTTTTAACAGGAAGAAACCTCGAGCAGAACCCAGCTCATATGGAGGGACCCATCTGCCTAAGGCCAGCCGGGTACAGACAGAGTACACTACAAACCCCAATGGAGTTTATCGCTGGGTGGCTGACAAAACTCTCTTTGGTGTTGGAGTGGAGTGGTATCAATGGAGGGGCTTTGACTACCCCCTGAAGTCCATCAGCATGATGATCCGTCCTGTGAAGTAAATCTCCAGGACAAACATACAGCAGAATATTTCTCTTTTATGATTTATTTCTTTTCTCTGTCTCATTAATTAATCATATCATCTCATGTATAGTAGGTCTAATACAGGTGGATTTTAAAAGCAATTCACTTGTGTTAGAGCCAACAACTAGCCTAGAATCTAGACTGCCCCTAGCGGCAGCAAATTACATTTGCTTCCAGGGTCAGTCTAGTTACTCTCCGTTGACTTGAGATTTCGAAAAATCCAAGATGTACCGGGCCAATCACGAGTCGGTGGGCGGGCTTAACATGATGATGACTGACCTGCGAGAGAACTATGGCTGTCTCCTTGTTGAGCTTTACCGTCTTCTTCCAGGACGAAGGCAGAAGCATCAAACGAGGTGAAAATCATTATAAATCGGGTCATGTTGAGAGCTGTAGTTACACGAAGGGAGTTTTGGTCGGTTCTGTTCGCGCCAGCATGGGGGTAAGCGGTAAGCGACTTGGACTTGTAGTTCGTTTAATTACGTATTTTCCATAGCGTTTTACTGAACTATCTTGCGACAAACTGTGACATTCTTGACATGTAAAATCATTTTTTATTCTGAAAAACAATATATGTATAATCCAAGGCACAAGTCGATCGGGACCAGAAAATAATTTATCTTTCGCCATAGACTGCCGTTCATATTTTTTCGAAAGATAGGTCCCATGGAGGCAATCGGAAGGGGCGGGACTTCGGCTCTCTATAAGTTCCGTGAATTACGCGTGAATTCCCCATCCTGCTAGAACTACCAGAGCGATGGCTGCTGCTAGCGAACAACTTTCTTTCGAATCGGCTTTGGCCGCCACTCTGAAAGACTTGAAGTTAAGCTTTTCTCTGAGAAAGGAACTCTCTTTTCCGTCGCTCTGACTACGTCACCTTCTTCGTTGCTCTGATTGGTTGTAGCGCTATCCTATTGCGTGGAGAGGGAGTTTGAAAGACAACCGTTTATCCCACCCCTCCGGTTGAGCCCTGGCTATGGAGAGTGTCCAGACCCTACATTTAATGTGGGTCTGGCTCGTCAGGCTAGCCAACAGCATCTCTATCTGAAATGAACATGTTCCTCCACTAGATGTCTCTGCCGTCTGGATCCATCTGAATCATTATCTGCTGCAATAAATGAGAAGCAAAGCAAAACCCTGGTGTGATCTGATGTTATCACTTTATCTGCTGTCTCTTTCTTACTGTGAATCCAGTGTTTTATACACATTTTAGTTTTTAGAGGAGCCTGTTTGACGTCACTGTCAGAGACTAAAAATAAAGTTGTGTGATTGTGTGGATGAAGGTATATAGATAATAGTCAAATAAGATCACCATAAGATGACCACAGTACTCACTGCCTTTAGTTGATGGATACTATGGTAAAAAAAAAGATCTTTATAAGACTGCTCTGCCCAGTTAGTGACTTCTAACTGAACTTAAGAAAACAACCTATTCCACCTGAATTTATTGTTTGAAAATAGTCTTGATGAGTTTTCAGTGTATCTCTGAAACTGTGAAACTATTATTGACATTTGTTTTAGTAATTTTATACTCTGACACGGGGTGTAACGGTACACACAAGTCATGGTTCGGTACAGGTTTGGTACAACAGGAAAACATTTTCAGTGTTGTATTAAATGTAAACAGTGAACAAACTCTCACATTAGCAATATTGTCAAACAAATATTTCAAATAGTATCAAAACTGAAAATGTCTTGAAAATATTACAAAACAAATAATGAGTGTTTCAATTACTCCAGCCTAGGGCTAATACAAAATAAAAGGCAATACAGAATTGAACAGCATCTCCTGGTGAAACACCGTCAGCAGACAGTCTTTGTCCGGTCATAATTAAATAAATAAACTACTCACTCAGACGTATTCACCGTATGACTTCGTGTACTAGAGGTGTGCGATACCGCTAGATTTGGTATCGATCCATACCAAGTAAATACAGGGCCAGTATCGCTGATACCAATATTGATACTTTTTAATAATTATGGTGGATGCATCATCAATCTGAATCTGAATCTGAATGAATTTTAATGGCATTTAAGTGTTTTTGTGATTTTTTTTTTGTGAGTTCAAATCCAGTATACAGTATTTGGGCAAAATTTATAAGTAAATACAAAATAGTTTATTATCACAGTAAAAGTTTTTTTCAGAAACATCATGAAATGATCAGTTGAGAACAAATAAAAACATATACTTTCAGGCAGAGTGTTCAGAAACTGCAATATAATTATAAAACTAAATCTCTCCCTTCATTTAACCTTTTTTTCTGGATTTTTTTTTTCTTAAATAAACAAAGTGTGCAAAATGATCACTCCACAATAAATATTATAAATAATGTAAGGAAGTGTTTAGGAAGTACAATACAATACAAAAATAAGACAACATTTCTTTAGTGCTCTTCTTTTCTTCTTTTCAGGGGTCTGTCTGGGCCAGGTGGGCGGGGGATTTCTACTTTTACAAGTTTGTTGTGTTACCACTGTAACTTACAGCGTTTTTACAAATAGTACAACTTGCTATCGTTTCATTTTGGGCCTGAAAATATAATCAAACAGCCCTACTCTTTGTCTCTGTCATTCTCCCGCTCCCTCTCTGTCTCTGTGTGTAACGCTCTGCTGCTGGCCGGACCTGGCTGGTAGCGGTGGGCGGAGCTTGGTTACCTGGCGCCGCGGAGTCACGTGACGGTACAACTAACACACGAGAGGGGAGGAGGAGCAAAATGAGCCTGATCTGCTCTGGGACAGCAGCGTTTAGACGAACACAGTCAGGTCTCCTCTTCAAAACAGCTTTATTATTTGTCATTATATTATACAAGTATCATATAACGAAATTACGTGGTCAGAAACTTAAGTATCGATCTCATTACATTGGTATCGATATCATCGAAATTTGGATCGATCCGCCCACCACTAGCTACTCCGAACCGGACGAATACAAATACCGTTACACCCCTACTCCTGACAGGACTTTACAATAAACAGGAAACAGTACACAATGTTCAACTCAGGATTCATCTTTATTGATTTTATCCAACAGTGTTACAGAAGTTTTTCAGCTTTACAGACATCAGCAATATTCTGAACTGGTTAACGTCCATGTGTTGAAACCCAGACTAATGCACTGGATACTGGGTCAGTGAAGTATATTCAGTTGTTGACTCAAAATGTCCTAGGATGTTACCTGGAGAGCTTTCCTGAGTGGCACATTTATTTATTAAAATGAAGAATAATTATTGTCCCAATTAATTATCACAATGAGTACAATTAGATAGAATCAGGCTTCAACCCTTCCACATGACCGCTCTAACTTATTTCAGCTATAGACAGCATCAATGCCCCAAACTGTCCAAAAATACTAAATGAAAATAACCTGTAGATTCAAACCTTTACATTTCTAAAAGAACAAAATCACAACACTTATTATTTTACCTCATCAACTAGTTAGTTTGGTTAATATTTAAGGTTTGTCACCTTAATAGCTGTCATTGTGAATCCCAAATAAAAACAACCACATTTACTTAATTAAACAAGAGATACTTGAGTTATTTGTGTTCTAAAATAATAACAAGAACATTCAAAACCATCACATTTCTCACACCTCATTTTAAAAAATTAACTGATTACATGTTACCTAACTACCTTTTAGTTACCTAATATTCACCTCAACTGATAGTAATGTTGACTGAGGATTAGTGATTATATATGAAGCATTAGAGTCATTTTGGGAATCCCCTTTAGAGTCCTTAACAACTAAACTATGTAAAATACAACAACATGCTCTGAAACATAATGTGATTATACGGTATATTCTCTCAAAGTCTGTTATAGTGACATAATGTTCTGTTGCTTTGAAAAAGACAAACAAAAACCACAATCAAAAAACAATGAATATTTACACCAGTGAGTCTAAACTTCATGAACATTCACTGATGGAGCAAACTAATATTCTGTCAGGGTCTGGATGTATCAGACAACAAGTCAACAGATGGTTGGTGCAGTCACCGTGGTGGATGTGGGATCAATGTTCAGGTATGAAGAACTGAACCATGGACCAGGACCAGATGGTTCTGTCAGGATGACTTGATTGGAACCTCTTGAGACTTGAGGGATGGTCCCATTCAGCAGTGGTGCGTGACGACTGATAGTACTGATCATAAGGTTTAGACTCACTGTTATTAGTAGTTAGGGTTAGGGTTAGCACCACAAAACCTTTAAACATGGATTAGGTCGATATGCAAATATAAACTTAGAGTGAAATAATGAGTTTGTTTTTAGTTAACTTTGTTTGTGGTTACAGGTGTTTTCTACTGTTTGTCCTCAGCTGGACACAGGACAGCATAGTTGGGACTGTAGTGAATGTAGAACCCTGGGTAAAGAGGCCCAGTGAATGTGGCCCTGAAGTAGTAGATGATACTCAGTGTGTTAGAGATGACTTTGTAAAAGCACAAACGACCAGCAGGCCTGTCTAGAAACACTCCAATCCGTTTGCTTCCAGGAGATGGCTTATTGTCTTTCCACACTTCACCATAATGCCATGCACAGTAATTATGATCTGGATTAACACCAACATACCAAGATAGGGTATTGTATCCAAGCTCATTTCTTTTATCACTTCCTTTCCTTCCGATTCCTTTGTATGCGACAGCTACACCAATAGAAGTACCCTCATTCAAATCTACCTCCCAGTAATGGCGATCACTGAGCCCTTCTCTACACAAAACCTGAGGCACCTCATCAAACCTTTCTGGGTGATTAGGATATGCCCGCCAGTCTCCACATGTCGCTTTCTTTTTGTTCTCAGACAAAGTGAGGTAGTTGTTTGCTGTGTTTGGGTTGAGGGTGAGATCACAGTAGTCTGATGGAGAGAACAAGACAACAATCTGTTACCAGTTATCACCATTCACTCTGATTGACCACAACAGTCTCATGAAATCATTTTAATTCTTAAAATAAGTTCCTCAATATGTTGATGAGAACAAATAAAAAATATAAATATAAAGAAACTGACAAAAAGATACTTACACCACATTAGATCCCGTCTGTCTGTTACAGCTGTGGGATCAGGAATATCTGGCTTTGAAAAATCGTCCGTGATCAGGTTGCCATCCTTGTAATGGTACATGGTCGCTCCTTGGAACTTCTCATTGGGTTCAGCTGCAACTAGGAAACGAAATCTGCTGCTGCTACTCAGGACTTTGACAATTTTAGAGAATTCTGTAGCTTTCTGTCTCATCTTGGTGAACACTTCATGTGAGAAGAACCACTTGTCTCGTGTAGGCGAAGTCACCGTTTGGGATTTGTGACTACGCACATAGTCGGCCATCTGGTCCATGAAGGGGTCATCAGTTTCCAGAGAGGTGAAAACAAAGCAGAGAGCATGCTCTCCTGGAGCCAGAATCTCTCGGTCAAAATCTGACTCGTTTGAGGTGATCTTTGTTCCCTTCATAATTTCTACACAGGAATTGACAACATTGATTTCTTTCTCTGCATTGTCCAGCCACTTGTCCAGGTTCTCCTGGCTGAACGGTGACTTCTCCTGGTTGTCAAAGAGTTCTTCCAGAGAGCTATCATCTTCTGTACCTGCACGGATGGAAGGAAACTTCTTCTCCATGGCCTGTTTGAGTGTTTTTGTATAATCTTCACAGAGATCTTTGAATTTGCTCAGTTTTTTGTGGATGGGTGGAAAATGCTTGAGCACTTCCTCATCCAGAGCATCATTGCATCTCATTTCTATTTCCCTGATGCTTTCTAGAGCATTCTCAGCTTTCCTCAGTAATGCAACGCTAATCTCTCCTTTACACTCAGGAGCTTCTGGATCCAGACTCTTCAGCGGCGTCAGCCAGACTTTGACAGGAACCGTGTTTTCTCCCTTTTGGCCAAGTAGCTGTGGAAGTTGCTTGTAGGTTTCCACTGCCTCTTCAAATGTCGCAGGGTTGCTTTCTAGAATAAAGTCGCCGTAGAATTTGCAGGAGAATTTCTCTGTCAGTTTCTTTTTCTTCATCAGTCAGCTGGACTTTAGCTTTTGCCTCAAAATCAAACAATGGGATCTTCTTTATGACAACTTCCATGCTAGCCTGGATGTCCTGAACGCTGCTGTTGTCCAACTTCTCGCTGTCAAACACAAAGAAAGCATTTGCCCCATAAAGGATGCCGGTGACAACGTGAGTTGCAGAGCACTTCTTGGTCACATCTTTTATTTGCATGTTTTTGGCTTCAAGATGGGACATCGCCAGTCGTTCAAATGAAGTTGTAGCCTTGTACTGAAGTGTCACTCTGCTCTGTTTCTTGAATTTCTTCTTGTCATTCAGATAACTGGCAGATCCTCCAACTTCAATCAGCCCACACAGGAAACTGGCCTTCAGAGAGGCTTGAACATCCAGCAGAGACGACTTGGAGTCAATGGAGTCTGATGTCGTAACTTCATATGTACTGCTGTTGTGAGGCTGTCTAGTTCTGTTCTTCTCAATAGTTACTTTATCCCACAGTGTGAAATCTGTAGAAAATAAAAAATACCTATCGGTAAATCAAAATCTGTCATTTGATTAACAGTAACATTTCATATTTGTGTGTTCAGGTGTTACAGTACAGACAAGCTATAGCTATTTCGCATGTTCATTGCATATGTACAGTAAGTAAAAGGAAGTGTTGGAGGACTGTCATTTTCTGTAGTGTCTGTATATTTTGATGAACTTTGAAAAGCTCCATTTGCTCATTTCACTCACACTGTTTAATGATGCCCTCCTGCTAATGTCTTGTCGCAGGTGCATATCTAGCGATTCTTGTAGCTCTCAAGTTCTGTACTTGGACTGATACTTTACATATCTGACCTGCTTCCCGTATGAAATATTATTTGGTAACTGCAAATATTTTCACTAGTGTGCAGTATAGTTATCTATGAAGCCAGGTGAAATAAATGAGTTAGTCATTTTCCAAGAATGCTTTAACCCTTCATGGGGCAAGGAAGAAGAAGAAATGAAGAAGTGTCCTAATGTTGTCTAATGTGATAATGCGTATGTTGACAAGTGCCTGAATCTTATGTTCTAATGGTCTAAATACATGTTTACATTTGTTTATCACTTAAAGGGCAAATAACCATACGTATATGGTAACTTCATTGATCTTGAGTTTCTACATGAAAATTAAAAATGTTGACATTTTTCACTGAAGTAAAAAAAAGTCTTCTTATGTTCTACAAGAACACTATGCAGTTGAAATTTAGAATTTCCAAATATTTCAATGAGTTAACAGCTGGATGTCTGATGGTGTTACGTGACAGGCAGGGTCAGGGGGCAGAAATCTGTATATGTGTGTTTTCCCCTCCTGTTCTCCTCTTCCCCTCCTCCTTCTCACTCCTCAGGTTAACTCAACTCAATTAGGATACACCTGTGGACCACACCTGGCCAATCATCACATTGTGCCTGCAGTGACGAGGACTGCTATTCTCTGCCTGCCTGCATTGTTGGTTTTCTATGCAATACATTGTGTCATAAACTTTGTAGTTAAACAATAGGTTTGTGGAGTAAGTGGGATTAGGTAAGTTTGGAGTACTCCGTACATTTTTCTCATTCACGTAGTAATTCATTGTATATACATATTAGGTTTTAGGGTTGGTGCCACTTTTGTATTTATTTTTTGTTAAGCTCCATTTTTTTAGATAAGAGAGACAGGTTTTTGTTTGTATTTTGTTTCAGTTGTAGCCTCAGTATAAGCCTAGTTTTGTTTTATGATTCTTTGGCACAACCGCACCGTCTCACTCTCAGTTGTGTTTTTGTATTAGTGTTGCTTGATTAATAAAGTATTTTTCTTTTCTTCACCACACAAACTCTGTCATCATTTATTTTGATTGTTGTGTTTATGTCTCCTTGCCTGTAAAACATCTAAGGAGTTGTAACGGATGGTTTCAGAATCAGAATTCCCATAAAGGGTTAAAGACATAAAGGTTTAGACCAGCTGGTCTAAAGCAGATGGGTCCCTCCATATGAGCTTACGGTTCTGCTCAAGGTTTCTTTCTGTTAAGAGGGAGTTTTTTCTGCCACTGTTGCCTTAGTGGTGCTCTGTTGGTTTCAGGTTCTGTAAAGTGTCCTGAGACTGAAGTTGTTGTTTTATGCTTGAAAAGTTCTGACTAATTATGTCTTTGAATGTACACTATATTACCAAAAGTATTCGCTCACCTGCCTTTACTCATTCTATGAACTGAAGTGCCATCCCATTCCTAACTCATAGAATTCAATATGATGTCGGTCCACCTTTTGCAGCTATTACAGCTTCAACTCTTCTGGGAAGACTGTCCACAAGGTTGAGGAGAGTGTTTATAGGAATTTTTGACCATTCTTCCAAAAGCGCATTGGTGAGGTCACACACTGATGTTGGTCGAGAAGGCCTGGCTCTCAGTCTCCGCTCTAATTCATCCCAAAGGTGTTCTATCGGGTTCAGGTCAGGACTCTGTGCAGGCCAGTCAAGTTCATCCACACCAGACTCTGTCATCCACGTCTTTATGGACCTTGCTTTGTGCACTGGTGCACAGTCATGTTGGAAGAGGAAGGGGCCCGCTCCAAACTGTTCCCACAAGGTTGGGAGCATGGAATTGTCCAAAATGTTTTGGTATCCTGAAGCATTCAATGTTCCTTTCACTGGAACTAAGGGGCCAAGCCCAGCTCCTGAAAAACAACCCCATACCATAATTCCTCCTCCACCAAATTTCACAGTTGGCACAATGCAATCTGAAATGTACCGTTCTCCTGGCAACCTCCAAACCCAGACTCGTCCATCAGATTGCCAGATGGAAAAGCGTGATTCATCACTCCAGAGAACGCGTCTCCACTGCTCTAGAGGCCAGTGGCGGCGTGCTTTACACCATTGCATCCGACGCCTTGCATTGCACTTGGTGATGTGTGGCTTGGCTGCAGCTGCTCGGCCATGGAAACCCATTCCATGAAGCTCTCTGCGTACTGTACTTGGGCTAATCTGAAGGTCACATGAAGTTTGTAGCTCTGTAGCAATTGACTGTGCAGAAAGTCGGCGACCTCTTTGCACTATGCGCTTCAGCATCCGCTGACCCCTCTCCGTCACTTTACGTGGCCTACCACTTCGTGGCTGAGTTGCTGTTTTTCCCAAACGCTTCCATTTTGTTATAATAGAGCTGACAGTTGACTGTGGAATATTTAGGAGCGAGGAAATTTCACGACTGGATTTGTTGCACAAGTGGCATCCTATGACAGTTCCACGCTGGAATTCACTGAGCTCCTGAGAGCGGCCCATTCTTTCACAAATGTCTTGTTTCACAGTCTGCATGCCTGAGTGCTTGAATTTATACACCTGGGGCCAGGCCAAGTGATTAGAACACCTGATTCTGATCATTTGAATGGGTGAGCGAATACTTTTGGTAATATAGTGTATTGTAGACCTTTAAACTGAAGTGTGTTTGTTTATCCTTGGTTTCTAGTTCATTTTTTACACTTCTGAAGTCTATTAACAGCCCTTCAGTAAATCCTCCTTCACAATGGCTGTAATTTTCAGTTTGTTTTAAAACTGTTGAGATAAGCTAATTCACATGTACAAACATTTTGGAGACTGTGACCTACATCATGTTACACTGGTGACACCATACACTATCAATTATATTAAGTTCAACATCTAAACTTCCACATAGTATTACAGTACGCCCTTTAACAAATGTCTTTGTAGTACGTAACGTAGCACATAACGAAAATAGAAGTGTTACGTGCGGCTGCTCTCCCGTCTCCTCCTGGTGACTCCTCCCCTGGCCTGTTGAGCACTTGAATATAATTTGTGCCCAGGTAGGGGAGGAGACTATATAAGGAGGCGAGGGAGGTGGCTCTCTCTCTCTCTGCGCTCGCTCGCACCTACTCATTCTGGCACTACTCACCATCGCTATCGCACGTCGCGACAGCGCCGGGTGGTGGTAGTATTCATGTTTCTTTGTCCCTTTAGCAGGGGGTTTATTTCTTCATTATTTTAGTTTGGATTGTAGGTGACCGGTAGTCCTGTTTTCGGTTTTTGTTCACGTTGTAAGGTTTACTTTAAAAGCACTTTAAGTTAGTTGGGATGAGGTCGGGGTCCTACGGCCCTATGTGGGCTGGCCTCGGGTCCGAATCTCTCTTTTGTTCCTTTTGGCCGGCACCTACAGTCCTTTTTGGTTCTTTGAGTTTGTTTATCCCCTGCTTTTGGTTGTGAATTTAATAAAACACACATTTTTTGGTACTCCGATTGTTGCTTGGCGTCCCTTAATGTGTTATGTGTATGTTGAGCCGTGCTGACCGTAACAAGAAGTATAATAATAATTTAATGACAATTTAAAATGCTAGATTTAATATTCTCTATTCTGTTCTGATGTTCTATTGAGGACTAGTTGTGATGTTATACCGTACTCATTGAACAAAATAAGATAGCAAAACAAAATGGCAAGAAGTGACCCAATAAGACATCAGTGTCATGATTTATACACTCAGAATTGAAGATGCACTCATAAAGTGTTGACGGCGTTGCATGACAACAGGATTTCTAGAAAGGTGCAAGTTCTTAAAAAGGGATGAATCTCATACCAATAAACTTGGAAACCAAGAACATTTACAATTGCAATTATATGGAAGAAAACTAAAGTTGTGACAGTTTACATTTTGAAATTAGGTCAAATTGACACGAGGACAACAGGAGGGTTAAGAATCTTCATCCCACTCAACAAGGTTTTGGTCTTGATTAATACTGTTAATCAGTACCTATTTGTGCAAATGTGGATCTGCCACAATAAGTCACATCTCACCTGTGAACAGTTTATCACTCTGGGCATCGTACAGCATCCCTAGTGAGAAAGGTCGACCCAGAGCTGCCACATTCTCATTTGAATCCATGTCTCCAACCTGAGTTAAGTAGAAAGCATCATGTATAAAACCAAACACTTTCTAAATCAAAGTCATACTCTCAGAGGTAAAGCAGGTGTTTTTAACACATTCATCCTCTTAAACAGAGACAAGACACAAACTGACTGAAATGTTTACACTTTGAATATTTAAGAAACTAAAATACTAAAAACAAAACGAAAAGACTGACAGATTTAAATGAAATCCAAACTCTCCTTTAGGTTTTTCATTACCTGCTGAAGGTTTGTAGTTCAGCTGAGTTGACTGGAAGTCTGCTTGACCCGTAAGTGAAGCTTCCAGCCTACAGCTTTACTTATATCCTGTTAAAAAGCTCCTCCCTCTGTCACACCTGGAAAACCTTCAGTTGTTTTCATACTTCCAGTAGTGACATCATCAGGTCCAAATAAGGCCTTTATTTAAACTGATTGTGTTCTAGTGTTTTATTTAGTCTACCCTTGATGACTTAGTTTGAGCTTCACTGTAGCTGCAATGCCAGTTCAAGTACTAAATGATCTGTTCAATGTACACCTGTAAGACAATGCAATGGCTTTGTTGTTTCTTTGGCAACTAAACAATAATGTGAAAAGTCAGATAAAAGGATAGATGAATTAATGTTTTAATAGAAAGCCTAGCCGATTGAAGGTACAGCCGAAAAACTCACAGTACTAAAGTGTGTCATCATGTCAAGAGCTGAAGGGCCCCCTTTCAGACATTTCATTAACATCCAACTTGGTAAATCTGTTAAGATCTACTTTATTTTAGAGGCAAAGACTCAGATTAGAACTGAACCCTGGACGCTTCATCCTCAGAGGAACCAGGTCTCTGCTGAGCTGTTGATGTCTGAGATCAGATCACTCAGATTCATCTGTAGACAGACAATAATTTTGATCGGATTGCCCAGGACGGATGTTAATGTCAGAGTCTGCACCTCCATCTTATTTAAATAATTAACTCCACTGAAGAAAAAGAAAACTATCAATAGATTTCAAACAACAGTCACTTTCCCTGGAGAAAGGGTTAGGGTTAGGGTTGTATAAGAACAGAGTGTTAGGTGCAAAGAGAAGGCCCAAAACTAAAATGAGCAGTCAAACCCCAAACATCTTGTAACTGAAGTCATTTTGATGCAGGAGAAATCACCTTTCTGTTGATGAGTGATTTCAGAGACTAGTGAACCAGAAGAAGTTATTTATTGTAAAGGGGACATTACTGTCCACTCTTCAAATATATTAAAAAGATCAAACAGCCACAGGCTGCTTGTTGTTTCTCATGAATGTTAATCTTATTCAAATCATTGAAGTGATATCTAATGCCAGGTGAGCAGAGCGTCAGTGAGAGCAGGTTAATTAGAAGAATCTGCAATTGTTATGTAGAACACAAACTGTAGCCACAAGGACAGAAGGTAAGGAGAAGGAACAGAAACTCTTCAAACAATCACTCAGAACATGTGGATATCACAACTGGGATTTTGTCTAAAGCACAATAATATATATCTTATGCTGAACAAGTATCTGAGATACTCAGGAGGACTACAGGTCCAAGTGAGTGTCAGGTCATTATCAGACTTTAGTCATGTGACCTTCAGGTGATAAAAACCTAAACTCCTCCACCAGACATTTAGATCTGAACACTTGGAGGAGACGTCTTCTACAAACACAACAAGTCCACATTTTTTTGTTTTCCATAGGCTCTACGTATACATATAATGTTTTCAAAATGTCAATACTGCACATATGTACTCTGTATATTACATATAATCCTTTTAGACTCTAGGTCATAGTTACTTCTGACACTTCTATGCTTGTACTAACTGTCTTTGCATGTCTGGTTTGATTCTAACTATATTTTATTGCCTCTTTACCTGTTCCTAGCATAATGACAGTAGAGTCAAATCTCAGCTTATACTACTTTATCTTGACATCACAATTGGGTCCATGTCAAAGTCACTCCAATCCTTCCACTTGACCAACTTTCCCGATCTTTATTGTAAAAGTAATGGAATCCTGCTGCTGTTTTTTTTTTTTTTTTCAGTCACAACATAAAGCTGTTATTTTCCACCTTTACAGTAATATACAGGCAAGGGATCAGCAGTTAATTAAAGTGACTCATCTGTGGTATATTTGTAAGGTTTTACTGTACACTGCTACATGTAGTTCATATGTGGACAATTATTTTTACTCTTTTCTAAACATGTGCCTTGATAAATTATTCCTTCCCAGTCTTGCTATAAAGATACCACATTTTAGTGCAGTGTATAAATGTAGCATGAACTGAAGTTTTAAATGAATAATACAGCTTCAAAGGGACCACGTGTTTTTTCAGAGAAATTAGAGCCTGAAGATTTAGGACAAAACTAAAATATCAGTCATTTAACAAAGAAGAAATAACTGTAGATTCATTTTCATGTTGAATGTTATCTCGTGGTCCACGTTGATATGGAAATCTCTGATACAGAGTTTGGTGTATCTCAGACAGGAAGTCTCTTATTTTGGCCTTCGGTCACTGTTTACATGGACACACCTGCAATTGAGATTAGATTTCATATCAAAGTTCACAGGAAATGTTTTGTTTTCAAATATCATGGAAGTTTCTCAGTAAGTTAATCTTGCCAAGACAATGTGAGGTGTGGACGGTTGGTAATTTGCTGCTTTCTTGAGAACTGACCTTATCACTGATGCCTTCTGTAAATTATCCTGATCATTCACAGATTATGTCGTGTTCTTTTAAACCTTGTGTAGTTTTCTCACAACTTTATCATTTGATTGTGATTCTATGATGCTGATGATATCCACACAAGTCCTTCCTGTTTGTTTTCTTCTTCCTTTAGATAGTGTCCAAACTACGGCCCGTGGGCCAGCTGCAACCCGCCATCCAATTTACATTGGCCCTTATCAAAGTCTAAAAATATAATGGAGTATGGCCCACACATGATATGCACGTCTTAGTCTTAACACTAGGTGGAGCTACTGTCTTGAACAAGGCAGTATATCTACAAAGCAAGCAATCAGCAAAAAGGTTTTGAAGCTGTGTGGAGTTACAGCGGACGGGGCTCCAGCAATGACAGGCGAGCACAAAGGAATGGCCTCTATGGTATACGCCAAGGTGCGAGACAAGGCTATAAAATGCACTGTATTATCCACCAAGAATCCATCCTCCTCTGTGCCAAGACAGTCCTGCTTGGTGATGTGATCAACACAGTTGTGAAAACTGTCAATGTAATTCGGGCACGAGGGCTCTACCACGGGGAATTTCAAGCTTTCCTCTCTGATGTCGATGCTGAATACGGGGACCTCCTCTACCATTCTGGTTTTATTCCCTGAGATCAAACATCGACAAGTTTTTGAAGGAGAAGGGCAGACCTCTTCATGAGCTCAGTGACCCTCTATGGTTGGCAGACCTGGCTTTTAGCTGATCTCACCGATCATCTCAACACCCTGAACAAGACACTTCAAGGCAAAGACCAGCTCGTACTACAACTGTGTGCGCACATGAACGCACTCTGTGCTAAGCTCCGCCTCTTTCTGCGCAACTTCAGTGTAGCGATACTTTGTGTAAATACACCTAATGTGTCTGGTAAATCTAAAAAAAAAGTAGTGTATTTCAAATCATAGCTACATAAAGAATACAAGAGCTGAAATAGCTCCACACATGACTCCGTTTACACTCTGTCGTGTCTGCAGACTGAGTGATTGACTGAGTGATGCATTACGTACTTACACAGGAAAAAGTAGACGCCGCCAACCGCAAGATCTCAATAGTTTAGTTACTTTCCACTGTGTTCCTGTTAATGATATAAATTACTTCAAATGACTGAAGTATCAAAAGTGTCGATATTTTGATTTGAGAATCGATTTTTCAGCATAAGGATCTGGTATCGGAGGTATCGATATTTCAGTATCGATCAGCACATCACTAGTCCAAAATCAAATGCACATTTCCAAATGCCAAGCGCTCTGCTAAAATGGAAGAACACGTGTCTGTGATCAAATCTCTCATTGAAGAATTTAGTTGCCATAATGTTTTGCCATTGAGAAGGAAATCACACTGTTTGCAGCTCCGTTTTTGATGAATGTAGAAGAAGTGGAAGAGAGTCTGCAATTAGAACTGATCTCAACCTCTCATTTAAACATATCAGTACTTGTTTATAACATTTACACACAAATAATATATGCATACAAAATATATAACTTTTACAACCTTGCTGTCTTGCGCCAAGTGGATTGTCAAACTGAATAAAAGGACAAAAACATTTAAATACATGATTTCTATATCATTTAATTATTTTTTACTTTATTATTAGCACTAGGAATAATAAAGGGCAGATTATGAATGGATTCAATTCATGGATATGCAGTACAATTCTTGAAAAGGTATGAATGTCACTATGTGTCTGTGTGTGTTTTATGTGCATCAGATTGTAGTTTATCGATCATATTTCATTCTGCAGAGATGCCTCGTAAGGAGAGGAGGTTAAAGCAAAAACAAAAGGAGCTGCATGAGGCTGTGAAAGGCAGTGGATCACTCACCAGCTGGATGACAAAGAGCACAAAAGGTAAGAATAACATGGTATGGTGGGTTAATTATTGATGGTGTAAGAGATGTTAATTGGATTAAACTAAGAGCAAATTGTGCCTTGTTTCCAGATGGACAGGGAGTGAGTGATGATAGGTCAGAGGAGGAGATGGAAGGAGAGAAAGAGGAAGAGATTGTGCCTCAGAGAAATGAGAGTTTTCTGGGAACAGAAAGCAAGGAGGAGACAGAGGCTGGAGGAAAGATGTCAGAGGTTATTGAGGAGCCCACACAGGATGTTGAGGTAGAGGGAGCATCAAGCCAGGAGGAGACTGAAACCAGAGGGAGGCAAACATTCTCACACCAGCTTGGACTTACCCACTCAAATGATCCTGCCCATGCCCTGCAATTACATATCAAATATGATGAAGCCTTCATTCAGTTGAGCAACAGTATTGGACCCTGTCAACCAGCGCTCTCATCATTTCCAAAGAATGAAGAGGGGTGTCATGTCAAAAGAAATGGTATGAGAACAACCCATGGCTAGAATACTCCCCAAGTCTTTTTTGAATGAGGAAAAATACACGAGCTGCAAAACCTGGAAAACAGAAGGAGAAAGGCTCTGGAGAGAATTAAAGAGCACAGTGCTTCAGTGTGTGTGGTATGGTGAGATAGAACAACTTTAAACAGAAATCACTGGAGGCAGCTTTCTAAATGGGTGACTGTGCATCACAAGCTGCTAAAGACAGAGAAAGAGAAAAAAACTGAGAAATCTTGTCCCGATTACAAGCCAAATGTCTTCACCTGACAACACAGGGCATGCCTTACAGAGGAGATGATGAGACCCTGTCAAGCCAAACTCCAGGTACTTTCCTAGAGTTGTTGAAGCTGTTTAGCTAATATGACTGTAATTAAATTACACCTGGAAGCCATAAAAGAGAAGCAGGGACCTGGTAAAAGACCTCTTGTCTCACTCCTCTCCAACAGAAGTCAGAATGATATGATCAAAGCTTTGGACATATCAGTCAAACGAGTAATCCAAAAAGAAATCCAAGAGACTGAAACCTTTTCAATTCTCATGGATGAAACCACAGGTGCTGCACACACTGAACAGGTTTCTTTTGTTATCAGGTACGTACATAACATGCAAATCAAGGAGTGCTTTCTTCAGGTGTGTAATGTTCAAGGTAGTGATAGGTCTACTGGAAGAAAATGATCTGAAGCTGGAAAACATCCGTTGTCAAGGGTATGATGGTGTTGCAAACATGAGTGGACGCTTTAAGGGTCTTCAGTCAAGAATCCTAAAAAGAAATCCAAAGGCCTTGTACGTACACTGTCAGGCACATTGCCTTAATCTGGTGTTAGTTGAAAGTGCAATGTCGAACATCTGTTTTGTCAGCTTTTTCAACTTAGTTGAAAAACCTTATACTCCACTGGAGCTGCAGAAGCTGTCAGACACGGGCTGGGCCTGCAGAGAAACTGCCCTTCGCACTCTGAGGAAGGTCCTCCCAGCTGTCATGCAGTTTTTTGCAGAAATGACACAAGACGGACCAGACTTTTCAGCAGGTGATGCAATGATTCTTCTCAAGAGCATCAACTCTGAATTCTTCCTGTGTCTGGAGATCACCTGTCCAATCTTCCAGGTGACTGCAATGGTCTCTGATGCTTTGCAGCAGAAAGACATATGTCACAGGGCAGAAAAGTATTTTAGCATGACTGTAGTTTTTTACTTGGTTTTATATTTTATTGAGTTTTTACTATTGCATGCTTTTGCTTGTGTTGTGTTTTTAATTGTTTTATTTATTATGTTTTTAATGCATGCGTGTGGATTTAATTAACGACTGCCTGTGAACGCACCACTTGATTGAGCAGCTACACCTGGGAGGTTCCGCCCTTTCCCCGAACCGCTGAACCAAACGGCAGCGGCGGAGAGTGGCGGAGGGATATATAATAGGCGCGTTCGACTTCATGCAGATCTGTGCAGATCTGACTTGACGTGATGCATGCTGGGTTGTTATGCTCATAGATCTCGAATATGATTGGTTAAAATGAACTTGTTCTACCCAGCATGCATCACGTCAAGTCAGATCTGCCAGCTGTGTTCCGAAATCACTCACTCATTCCCTACTCCCTACTCCCTAAATAGGGAAATAAATGTAGTGGACTATATAGTGAGCTCAACAGAAAAAAATTTCGGACACTTTCGGACACTTCTCTTGGCGCCGGTAATTACGTCATCGCTGTCGCACAATTAAAACGTACCACATGAATGTCTTCTCACATAATACTTGTCCATTTACTACTGCATTTTTATTAAATTAGAGTCTTTTGATTACTGTCCTGTACTTTTTATTTATTTTCTGCCATATTTAATTTACTTTCCGCGCCAAGAGAACTTCTGGCAATGCATGATGGGACATCTTGCTCCGGTTAGTGACCATCGGATGTTCACTACATTTCGCGGTGAATTGTGGGATACATGCAGTGCACTATATAGTGGACACTAAACATTCGGACACCACTACAAAATGGCGTGGTCACTATATAGTCGTTAGGGAGTGATTTCGGACACAGAGCAGCCATACGACTAAAACGTCTCCCTATATACAGTAGTTTGTGTTTCATTGAATGGACTTCATGTGGCATCTCAAATCACTCTCTGTTTACTACAAAGAGCACAACATTTATTACCTAATCATTTTATTTGAGTCTCAAAACTGTAAAGAACGTATCTCCCTTATAGTTTCCTTCTGATCCAGATTCAAACACTTCTGAACTGGTTGCAGTTCCACTCTGGTTCCATATGAGGGCGCTCTCAGGACGAGTGCAGAATGAATGGCGGTCTATGGAGCAGTACCCCTCAAAATCCACTTTTCTCAGGATATAATTTTTTGTGCAGTAATTTGGAGGAGATGCAAAGAAATGACACATTGCTGGGTGTTAGATTTTTTAGAGTCACTTATTTGCTTTAAAAAGTATTTTAAAATGTCAATGACGTCATACACATCGTACGACCAGATACTGCTTTACGGCAATCCTTCAGTCACTGCTTTGGTGCTTTCGCGCTCTGCACTTTCTTTTCTCTCGAGGCATGGACAACACAGCTGACACGGGTAAATAATCGTGCTAGAAGAGTTTCTGTTTTGTTGTTTTAAAAGACCGGGCCGAAAAAAAAACTTGGGCGAAAAAGTCCGCCTTAACATTCTGGTCCCGCTTCGGATGCCACGATGCCGTCAAGCGGGATCTGGTCGTAATCAGTCCTTCACTGACCAATCAGCGTTCATTAGCACAATGCTAGCGTGTTATGGGCAACAACAACTCAACCTGTAAGAAAACGAAAGGACATAAGTTCTCGTTCATTCAACTTTTGACCTATAACCCATGTTGAACTTGCAAAACCTACAATCAAATCTGAGACTTCTCAACGACAATCGGGTGAAAGAGACACATTTAGCCGTTTAGCTCCATAGAGTCCCATTCATGTTGCACTCATGGCGATCGCCCCCAGTGGAAATCTGGTGGAACTGCAACCAAAATTCGTTACAATGGGACTTAATAGAGAGTGGGAAGGCTCTCCGTAGACGGGCTCTGGATCTGCACAGATCTGCATGAAGTCGAACGCGCCTATTGAGAGGCACGAACCGGAAAAGAGACACAGCCAAGATGGGAGAAGGTTGCAAGAGATAGGACAGACTTGGCACCGGAAATAATATGTAGGTAGCAGTAACGTGCAGTGAGGTCCATGGCTGGGTAGGCAGGATCAGTCAGAGCTTAAATCGCATACAAAAATATATATTATGTAGAACTCAATATTAAAACCACTGCAAAGTCAGTCAAATGCCGCTGTCAGAAATGTAGCTAATTACTGACATCAGCGGATTATATCGCGCACACAATTTATATCAGTCTGTTTGGAAAGTCCTCAAAATGTTTTGTCCCTTCTTTTGGATTAAATCCTTTAGTTCAGGGGTTGGTTTCTCAGTTAAAATAAAAAAATTTTCCCCCTCAAAAGTCAAGGTTGGAAGTTTTCTCAGCTCAGAAATCTCCGTCTTCGCCGAAAACACTGCACAGCGGTGACAACAGCATCACGAGACCTTGGGGGGTTCGGGACATGTCGGGATTCCCGCCGAGATTCCCGAAATATCCCGACTCGGACTGTGGAGGCAGAGAAGCGTTGTGCCTCAATGAAGCCCATTGAAGACAGCGTGAGAACAGACTACGCATGCGCGAACCTCGTAAACTGTTTGCGTTCATTTCACACAGGGCAGAGAGGCAGAGGTTGAGTCTGCCTCAGCCTCCTGTATTCACATACGCCAGCTTTGAATACAAGCTCTCCTGAGTAGTGGCATTCCTTATACCGTTAAAACAACACATTTCACGTTTTCATTTTTTAATTTTAAAACAATAAATCAACAATGAAAACAAAATTATAAAAATATATTTTTTTAAAAATATTATTTTTATTTCTTTTTTCTCATTAGCCTAGGTGAGGCACTGCCTACCCTGCCTCACCTGACTGCACACCACTGGTAGGCTAGGGATGGGCAGAATGAGGCTTTGTGAAACAACGAAACGTTCGAAGCAATTGCGCCGGAATTGTGTCGAGGCTTCGAAACAATCCGACACACGTAACTCCATGGTGACATCTAGTGGCCTGTTTTGCTAACATCACATTTTGACCATGGAGCACAACTGCTTCAGACAAAGAATATAAATAGCCAACATGGAAAGCGATGTTTCGTCAACGGCTACGTGGGTCAGTGGTTAACTCACATGCACTCGGCCTAAACGGCCGAGGTTCGATTCCCTGCTGATGCTTAAAATGTCTGAACTAGTTCATCCCTAGAGTAAATTGAGCATTTTATACATATCTGCCAGTTACAGATGTTTTGTTATTTCAGTTTCATAGTATATTATCCTTTGGGATATACTCAAGAAAAATGTTACAATGGTTTTAAAATGTATGCTTATGGCCCAGGCTTTTTTGGGGGGGGACATGTTGTAGGGAAATAAAGGATAAATGAATGAAGCAGGTTAGACTAATCAGGTTCAACATGGGAAAAATAAACAACAACACATTTGTATGTCAACATCAATTTTTATTTAAGAATAACAGTTGTTCTGCCGTCTTGGCATTTAATCTGTTTCTTGTTTTGGAGTAAATCTCCCCAGCCTTGGAAAAAATTCTTTCACAAGGCACGCTTGTTGCTGGCATGCACAAATATTTTTTTGCCATTACACTCAGGTTTGGATAAACCACTCTCCTCTCTTGCCAGTACTTTAAAGGGTCAGCTGCTCTTGGAATAAAGGTATCAGTCATGTATTTTTTAACTTCCACTGTGGCATCTGCAGTGGCGCTATGAATATATTATGTATGTATTATATATTATGTTATGTTAGGCTACATCACCCAATACACTGAAATGAAAACTGACACTGCTCACCACCAGGTGAAACCAGTTTGAAACACCACGAAGCCTCACTTAGCCATGGTCACGTGACATGGGCGTTTTGAACCACGCTTCGAAACACTTTTCGAAACACTTGCGTTTCGGAAGCTCGACCCTGTTTCGAAACGTCAGCTTCGAGCGTCACACCCCTATATGTAGGAAAAGGAGAACCAAGATGGACGGACGGACTAGGCACAGAGTCATCATGTTGGAGGGACGCCAGAAGGACGTCGGGCTAAATATGCATAAAAGCCAATGATGTTACTAATCCTTGACATATCCAAGACTGTGATAACAGGTAAAAAAAACCTGTCTCCGATCATTTTTTATATTGAAAATAGGTCATTTTGTGTGTATTTTTCCCCATATCAGTGACTTTATTTTTTCAATTGGCATTTAAAGGATTAAAATTTTGAATCTTTTTTTAATATTTAGTAGTTTTGATCAGGACTAAAGTTGATTAACAGATTTAAGCAAAAAAGTAAAAAATAAATAAATAATCATTCCATTTGCTGCAATAAAGTGAAAGTTATGGTCAAATTCAGAGCAAAATGTGACTTCAAGTGGCTGTTTTCTTCCTGAACGGTACACAAGGGTTAATTTAAAGTGAAATCAACAGGAACAGGATCTTTTAATCCATCAACAAACAGATATCATTTTCCCATGGGTCATTAAACCAGGATCAGTTTATGTTTAATAGACACACCTCTACCTACAAACTTTGAGAACCACTTCAAACTTTAGGCCCAGTCAAAACCAGCCCTGTTGAAAACATACCATCCATCCATCCATTTTCTATACCCGGTTATTCCTGTTAAGGGTCGCGGGGGTCTGCTGGAGCCTATCCCAGCTGTCATCGGGCGAGAGGCAGGGGTACACCCTGGACAGGTTGCCAGTCCATCGCAGGGCTGTTGAAAACATACCTCAACGTTAACTCATTCTGAAAAAAGAAGGTTCTGAAAGACATGATGACTATGTTAAAAGCGTTGATTCGCACAGAATATGTTGACGCGTTGCAGTGTTTACTAAAACAGCCCTTACCCAAACGTCACAACTGTAGAATTCTTTAAACAGAGACCCAGATGCCTGAGAGATGTTGTAAATGTTTTTATCTTCTATCTAAGAAGGCAGTAATATGACCAGTAAATCAAAACTGATAAAACCCTAAAAGATGACAAAGTAGCTGAGCCTCTGAATATTTGGACTATTACTGTGAATTTAGTTCATTTTTAATTTAGATTGTTGGTTGGTGGAGTTGTTGTTGTGTCCTTAAAAGTTGTCAGTGCAGATGCTCATCGCTAGCATACAAGCAACTAAAAAAAAACATGAAGAACAGCACAAGGTGTTGACCTGGCCTCCAAATTCACTAGATCCCAAACTGATCAAGTATCTGTGGGATGATCCACAGAGGCCCCTCCCCTCAAAGGCCCCCCACTAACAACATTCAAGCCCAGACAGCCCTCTCCCCAGCCACTTCCACCAGCTCCTCCAGAGGAACCCCCAGGCGTTCCCAGGCCAGACGAGAGATATAATCCCTCCATCGTGTCCTTGGTCGGCCCTGAGGTCTCCTTCCGGTGGGACATGCCCGAAACACCTTTCCCGGGAGGCGTCCGGGAGGCTTCCTTACCAGATGCCCTAGCCACCTCAACTGACTCCTCTCGATGTGGAGGAGCAGCGGTTCTACTCTGAGCTCCTCCTGTATGTCTGAGCTCCTAACCCTATCTCTAAGGCTGAGCCCTGAGAAGGAAACTCATTTCGACTGCTTGTATCACGATCTTGTTCTTTTGGTTGTTACCCAAAGTTCATGACCATGGGACAGGGTTGGAACGTAGGATCGACCGGTAAATTGAGAGCTTCGCCTTTCGGCTTAGCTCTCTCCTTACCACGACAAACCAGTTAAGCATCCATGTCATCATAACAGGTCCGACTTACTACCAGCTACACGGACCAAACTAGCACTCCTTTGGTACAGGGACTGAATGGCCCTTAGCAAGGGGCCATCCACCCCGTACTCCTGGAGCACCTCCCACAGGATGCCTCTGGGGACACAGTCTTAAGCCTCCCATCTCTAGCACCCTATTTGTTTCACCTGTGTCTTGTCACCCCTCTATCCCCATGTGTATATATAGCCCTGCCTTCCCCTTTGTTCTCTGTTTGGTTATACTTGTCACTTATCTTGATACTTGTCTCATGATTCTTGTTACTTGTCTGGTTACTTGTCCCATGGTTTTGTCTAGTTCTTGTATTCATGTCGTAGTTTTGTCTCGTTAAGTTTAGAATACCTGCCGTCTCTGCAGCGCTTTCGGTTTTGTCTTTTTTTATTAAATACCTTTTTTGTCTCCTACTCCTGCCTCAGCCCTCTCTATCCTGCATTTGGGTCCAACCCCAATTATTCCACGACCTTCTTGATAACCCATTCAGGATGTTTGAACAGAAATACAAATAGGATCTACATCATGTTTAAAAGGGAAAGGTGGACACATTGGGTGTATCAGTCAACAGATGTGTTGACAGGTAGGTAATATTTGTTCATATGAAATACATCCAGGAAGAACTAGTGTGTCCAGTATATATAACGAACATTTCTCCCGGTGAAGTTGTCAGAGTTTCACAGATTGAAGGAGAAGCAGCAGTTTGTCTCTTTGTCCTCTGACGTCTCTTCAGTTTGACCTGCAGGTAAGAGTCCAACCAGAAACCAATGTATGCGTATAGTATACCGTAGGACATAGCAGTGCAGTTTGAAGTGCTATTATCAACTCCTCATACATTTTTGTGACCAAGCAAAAGTTAAGAGCTATTTCTGTTTGATGTGTCCTAATAGTTAATAATAATAATAATAATAATAATACATTTTATTTAAAAGCGCTTTTCAAGATACTCAAAGACACTTTACATAAAAAGAACATCAAATCAGCAAAACAATGTGAAATAGAACACTAAAAACACAACAGACTGAACTAAACATTAAAAGCAATTTTAAAAAGGTGTGTTTTTGTCAGAGATTTGAAGGTAGGAAGGTTGGTACAGTCGCGGATGTGTTTGGGGAGAGAGTTCCAGAGGGAGGGGGCAGCTGCAGAGAAGGCTCTGTCGCCCCAGGTTCGGTGCATGGTCCTGAGTGGTGGAGTAAGGAGGTTTGCGTCAGATGAACGGAGGCTGCGGGATGGATTGTGGCGATGGAGCAGGTCAGTGAGATAGGAAGGGGCCTGGTTATGGAGGGCTTTGTGTGTGAGGAGGAGGATTTTGAACTGAATACGCTGTGGAACTGGGAGCCAGTGGAGTTTCTGGAGGACAGGAGTGATGTGATCACGGGTGCAGGTGTGGGTGAGCAGACGTGCAGCAGAATGGAGGGGTGGGGCTCGGAGGGAGTCTCGCCCGGGGGCGTAATTCAATGTAGAACCACCACTGGCAGTGATGCCGAGGGAGGACTGGTGTGGTTTATGGTGTCGAAAGCTGCAGTGAGGTCCAGAAGGATGAGGATGGTGAGGTGGCCGGAGTCTGCGGAGAGGAGGATGTCATTGGTGACTTTCAGGAGGGCTGTTTCGGTGCTGTGTTGGGAACAGAAACCGGACTGAAATGGTTCGAACAGGTCATTTGAGCAGAGGTGGGCTTTGAGTTGTGTGGCGACAATATGCTCCAGTATTTTGGACAGAAAGGGGAGACTGGAGAAGGGCCGGAAGTTCGACAAGATGTCAGGGTTGAGTCCAGGTTTTTTGAGGATGGGGGTGACAGCAACCAGTTTGAGTGAACGGGGGACTGAACCAGACCTGAGGGAGGAGGTGATGATTTCTGTGATGAGTGTGGAGATGGCTGGTAAAGAGTCCTTAATGAGGTGAGATGGGATGGGATCCAGAACACATGTAGAGGTTTTCATGCCTATCATGATTTTGGGCAGCTCCCCTGGTGACACGGGGGAGAACTGAGACAGAGGCTGAGAGGTGAGGAGGGGAGGAGCAGGTGAGGGAGTGGGAGTGCAGGCCGTGGGGGCAGGAGAGGAGGACAGGTTGTTGTAAATGGTGTCGATTTTTGTTTGGAAGAATGAGAGAAAGTAGTTGCATTTGTCAGTGGTGAATGAGTTGGAGGTATTGTCGCTGGGCTTGAGGAGTTTATTTACTGTAGAAAACAGAGCCTTGGGGTTGGTGGAGCCAGAGTGAATGAGGGGAGAGTAGTAGGTGGACCGGGCAGTACTGAGAGCATCCTTGTACTGCTGAAGGTAATCTGTATAGGCTTGTAGATGGACAGTTAAACCGATTTTCTTGTGGAGTCTTTCAAGCTGTCGTTTTCGTGATTTCATTTTGTGTAGTTCAGGAGTGTACCAGGGGGCAGAGTGGGTGAAGGAGACAGTTTTAGTTTTGATGGGGGCTAGCTGGTTGAGACAGGAGGAGAGTGTTTCGTTGAAGAATTTGGTGAGGTCAGAGGGATTGTCAGTTAACGGAGGGGGGGAAGCAGATATTTTACTCACAAGAGAGGCAGAAAGGGCTGAAGGGGAGATGGATTTGAGGTTTCTGAAAGATATTGTCCGTTTATCCTTAGCGGTGGGAATGGGGATGTCAATGTCCATGATGATTGCCAAGTGGTCGGAGATGTTGAGGTTGAAGCTGGAGACGTGATGTAAGGTGAGACCAGTGGAGCAGACCAGGTCCAGGATGTGACCACGGCTGTGGGTGGGAAAGTTGACGTGTTGAGTGAAGTTGAAGCAGTGTAGCAGTTCCAGGAATTCAGTGGCAGATTTGCAGTCAGTGTCATTGTGGATGTTGAAGTCCCCCAGAAGAAGAACGGAAGGTGAGATGGCAGATAACTGGGTGAGGAAGGAGGGGTTTGGTTTGGGAGGCCAGTAGATGATGGCAGTGACCAGAGGAGTGGGACCAGAGAGTTTGAAAGTGAGGTGTTCAAAGGAGCGAGCAGCAGGGATGGAGATGGTGGATGTTTTAATGTCCTTTCTGTAAAATGGTGCTACACCACCTCCCCGCCCCTCAGATCAGGGTTTGTCCATATAGGTGTATCCGGTCGGTTGAGAGAAAAGTAGTCCAGAGGTTTGTGCCAGGTTTCAGTGATGCAGAGGAAATCCAGGTTATTGCCAGTTATGAATTCATTCAGAATGAGACCTTTATTGTTAAGTGAGCGGGTGTTGAGCAGAGCCAGTTTCAGGTGACGTTGCTTCATGATAGGTTGTGAGGACTGAGGAAGGGGGCGGAGATTTGATAGGTGCACATGTCGTTTGTTGTGATGACGTAATGAGGAAGTTGCGGTTCGTGAGCAGGACCAGATGGCTGGGATAGAGGTGGGGTACAGCGGTGGCATGGTCCAGATGTGGAGCGACAGCACGGAGCTAGTGCTAGCTTGTGACCAGGAGCCGGGTTACTGTGGAAAGAGAGGAAACGTGTACCCCAGGAGTATCCACGGGATAATCCACAGCATAACTGCAGCAGGCAAACAGTAGTCCAGTGATGAGGAGAGGGGCCACCGGCCTGCTAGCCCGGTGATCCTGATGAAGAGGCGAGGTTGTCAGCCCGATATGGTGGTGGCCAGCGGAGGAAACCAGCCAAAGCCCGACAGAACCGACCACACCGGGACGGAAAGATCCCGGAAGGACGGTCAGATGGGCTCGAGCTGGTAGAGGAGATAGCAGGGAGAGACCGCAGGAATGGCCACCCCGGTGACGGGCGACGAAGCTGTGCCAAGAGTAAGTCCCGGGAGTCCTGAAGCTAGCAGGAGCTAGCAGGACGGGGGTCTTCACGACAGGGGAGAAGCCAGTGCAAAACAGCACTGAACAAGTTAGCTCTAAGAGTTAGGAGCATTCAGCTCGAGAAGACTGTTGGTCAAGACAATCTGAAGAGGTGAGGCATAGGTCGATAGACATAAACTTAACGATCACTTTGTCAGAGACGGAGCGGCAGCCAAATTGCGCCAGCGTCCGCCATCTTCAATGCGTTCTTCTACAATGAGTTGATTGTAGAAGATGCAGTGCTTTCACTACTACAAGAGTTAGAGATGCTGTGGTAATGTCTGCTGATAGATATCTTTTTCACTGGCTTTAATTTCAAATCCAAATCAAAAATGCATTTTGTTTAAGAGTTGTAATGATTGCATTCAGCAGGAGGATCAGTGCACAAACGTAACATTTAACAATGACTTCTACGTTTTATATAATGTCTCTCTCAAGCCTTACACCTCAGTATATTTAAATGTTTGTTTGTTTCATATAACTTTACTGATACTTCTAATTTGTTTTTTTCAAGGTGCTCAGACAAACCAACACCAACAGTTTGATTACTTCATTCAGACAATGGAGGTAAATGTGACTTCAATGTAATCTGCTCTATTCATGAAATCCAGAGCAGTCATCAGCTTGGCTACAAGAACTTAAAGAAAACCATGCCAAGAATTTCTACTAAACAGAGCAGCCATAGGACTAAACCGTCTCCCTATATACAGTAGTTTGTGTTTCATTGAATGGACTTCATGTGGCATCTCAAATCACTCTCTGTTTACTACAAAGTGCACAACATTTATTACCTAATCATTTTATTTGAGTCACAAAACTGTAAAGAACGTATCTCCCTTATAGTTTCCTTCTGATCCAGATTCAAACACAACTCCTGGCTGCAGTTAGTAAGGATTCAAACCTTACTCCATGTTAATTAAAGGGAGTCTCCATTCTCCCTTCCTCTTGGGGATCAGTAAAGTCTCATCTTATATTTTATCTCTGTTCCAGCTGATATCACTCGTCCTCCTCCTGACTCCAATGTTGACCAGCTGCACTGAACTCATCCAGCCTCTGGACTGCAGCGACATCCACCACCAAGACAGCAACAGACACAGTGGAGTCTACACCATCTATCCCCTTGGAGAAAGATCTGGTGTAGAGGTGAGCTCCTCCATCTCTGGGACCCAGGTTTAAATGTAGTTAGTCACCATGTGAAGACAGCAAGATCATCTGATACAACAAATACAAACTGATATCAACAGCATTAACCATAACAGCGTTAGCGTTGGAATATATTAGGTTGTAGTTCTGACTGAAGGTTCACATTTACTACCATGTGTATTTGTAGGTGTACTGTGACATGGATTCAGAAGGAGGACGCTGGACGGTGAGTATTTCAGCTACAATCAACTTCATCATTTCTGGTTTCTCAATAATTAACACATATGAATCGTGTTGTCCTCCAGGTGTTCCAGAGGAGGATGGACGGCTCCGTGAACTTCTACAGACCCTGGGATCCCTACAAGCTGGGCTTTGGTAGCGCTGCTGGAGAGTACTGGCTCGGTGAGACATCCGTCTGTCAAACTAACTTCATGAGACTTTTTTACAGGCTGATATGAAAGTGTGTGTTGATGTGTGTTCAGGTCTTGACAACATCCACTACCTGACAACCAAGCAAAAGTACGAGCTGCTGGTCACCATGGAGGACTTTGATGGAAAGAAAGTGTTTGCTCGGTACACTTCATTCAAGGTTGATGCTGAATGTGACGGATACAAAATTCATGTGTCTGGATTCATCAATGGAGGAGCAGGTGAGTTAAGACAGACTGTAGAGAAAGACTCTGTCACCATTTGTAGTAATAGTCTGATTATACTTGCAGGAGACGCAATGGCAAAACACAACGGGCACAAGTTCTCCACTTTTGACAAAGACCAGGACCCTTCACCTCAAAACTGTGCCAGACTATATCTGGGGGCGTTCTGGTACCACGCCTGTCACGATACAAACCCCAACGGAGTTTATCGCTGGGGGGCTGACAAAACTATGAATGCTGTTGGAATAGTGTGGTATCAATGGAGGGGTCATAACTACTCCGTGAAGTCCATCAGCATGATGATCCGTCCTGTGAAGTAAATCTCCAGGACAAACATACAGCAGAATATTTCTCTTTTATGATCTATTTCTTTTCTCTGTCTCATTAATTAATCATATCATCTCATGTATAGTAGGTCTAATACAGGTGGATTTTAAAAGCAATTCACTTGTATTAGACCCAACAACATCTCTATCTGAAATGAACATGTTCCTCCACTAGATGTCTCTGCCGTCTGGATCCATCTGAATCATTATCTGCTGCAATAAATGAGAAGCAAAGCAAAACCCTGGTGTGATCTGATGTTATCACTTTATCTGCTGTCTCTCTCTGACTGTGAATCCAGTGTTTTATACACATTTTAGTTTTTAGAGGAGCCTGTTTGACGTCACTGTCAGAGACTAAAAATAAAGTTGTGTGATTGTGTGGATGAAGGTATATAGATAATAGTCAAATAAGATCACCATAAGATGACCACAGTACTCACTGCCTTTAGTTGATGGATACTATGGTAAAAAAGATCTTTACAAGACTGTTCTGCCCTGTTAGTGACTTCTAACTGAACTTAAGAAAACAACCTATTCCATATGAATTTGCATATTTTTAAAAAAATAGTCTTGATGAGTTTTCAGTGTATCTCTGAAACTGTGAAACTATTATTGACATTTGTTTTAGTAATTTTATACTCCTGACTAGGGGTGTAACGGTACACACAAGTCACGGTTTGGTACGGGTTCAGTACAACGGGAAAACATTTTCAGTGTTGTATTACACAGTAAAATGTAAACAGTGAACAAACTCTCACATTAGTAATATTGTCAAACAAATATTTCAAATAGTACCAAAACTGAAAATCTCTTGAAAATATTACAAAATAAATAATGAGTGTTTCAATTACTCCAGCCTAGGGCTAATACAAAATAAAAGGCAATACAGAATTGAACAGCATCTCCTGGTGAAACATCGTGGGCAGACAGTCTTTGTCCGGTCCACCACTCGCGTCCCATCACCGTTATGTTGCACCGGGAAACCAAAGTGTTCCCACACTGGTGATTTAAATGAAGCTCCACACTTCTCTTAGTACATCTGTGCTCCACACTCTGTCTTTTCTTCTTCGTCTGTTTTTCTTCTTCTGTAGGCTAATGACGTTAGCTGGCAGCTTTTAGCCTCATTACCGCCACCTGGATTGAAGTGAGTACTCGACTTTTTCTTTTATTTACAGTTTTTCTCCATTGGTTTGGCTCATTTCTTGAAACCGAAATTACATTCTCAAAACTCTAAGATCATTTGGCAGAACAGTCTTACAGTTCAGCACAACTCACTTACTCACTTGCAAAAGCTAGTTTCTCTCCCAAAACTGTTCACTCATGCTTCAAACTAAATTCCTTTCTCAGATAAAGAGTCAAGTGCCACAAAATTGCAAAGATCCTTCTCAATTGCTTTGGCTCATTTCTCGAATTAGACCGGACGTTCTCCACACTCTTGGTGCTTTTGACAAAATAACCTGGATGGTTCAGCACAACACCATGGTTCACCTGCAAAAGCTCATATCTCTCCCAAAACAGTTCACTCATGTGTCAAAACTAAATTTCTTGCTCATATAAATAGTCAGTGCCCCCAAAATGCATTGTCCCTTTGGCATTGTGTAAGCACTGCAAGTCAAAATGTTTAAATATTTTGTCACTATGGCAGAAGGCCATTGAAATATTCTTTATGTCCACCTCTCAGTCTTAGCCCAGTCCAGTGGTTACTGTACTAGTTTTTTTGTGTAGCTAACAGAATATAATTGTGTGTAAAACTGAAAAATAGGCTTTTACGCCAAGAGTAGCCTCAGGTTTGACATCACACATTGCACTCAGACTGCCAAGGACATTGCAACCATTTTTATTCACAAACTGAAAGTAGCTTCCATACATCAGAGTGAAAGAAAAGGTATACAGCATAATATTCTGTAATATAAACAACACATAAACAAAAAACAAGGGAAATTACAGGCAAATGAGCACATTATTAGGCTACAGTGCTGTAAATAAAGCTGTAAATAAAAACTTCATTGGTCGCTGTCCTCATCCTCCCTCTCCTGGCCACCGTCCTCATCCTCCTGGCCATCTACACGCTGCTGTCTGTCTGGCCACAGATTCTCATCCACATCGCAACGGATATTCTCCCTTGCGATGCATCGAGGAAAGAAACGGCGTGCGTGTCTCAACCATCCCCTACACTGATCCCCTGTGATGTCTTCACACGCAGCGTCCATTGCCTGGAGCAGGGATCTTTGGTTTTGTGCGTGATGCTCATATACTCTCCACCTCCAAGCAGAGAAAAACTCTTCGATTGGATTTAGAAAAGGAGAATACGGTGGCAGGAAGACCATGAGCATCCTTGGATGGCCAGCGAACCAGGCCCTGATGAGCGGGCCACGGTGGAAGTTGACGTTGTCCCACACAATTACATAAACTTGTAGGTGAGGTCCTACGAGACCTCTCTCATTTTCAGGAACCAAATCTAAATAAAGGTGGTCCAAGAAGACAAGGAGCTTCTGTGTGTTGTATGGGCCAAGACTGGGGATGTGTGTGGCCACACCATTCTCAGAAATGGCAGCACACATAGTTATATTGCCCCCTCGCTGGCCTGGGACATCCACCGTGGCTCGGTGACCAATGATATTGCGGCCACGTCTTTGGCCCTTGGCCAAGTTGAAACCAGCCTCATCTACGAAAACAAGGATGTGAGGGGTCTCATTTCCTTCCAATGCCATTATTGTCTGCAAAAAGAAAACATCAAATTACTCATGCAGAACACTCTTACACTACGGTTATATTCTTCAAATGATGATTGTATCATACACAAGACAAGATAACTGACTTACATGTACATACTGGTACCGCAGCTCTTTCACTCTATCAGAGTTCCTCTCAAATGGTACCCTGTAAAGTTGTTTCATGGTCATGTGATGCTTCTTCAATACCCGGTCTATTGTGGAGATGCTTATGGAGTTGATATTATGGAATATGGCATCGTCTTGTAGAATTGCATCACGGATCTCACGCAATGTGATGGCATTATTTGCTATCACAATGTTACAGATCCCTTGTTCTTGTCGCTGACTGAGAAGTTTTCTTCTGCCACCCGTGCCAGGTTGTTGTTCAATCCTAGACATAGAATTCAAAGGACAACACTCCATTCATTATGTATGCCTCATGTATTTCTTACAGAATGAGTTACCAATGAAATTGTATTGTTGCTTTACTTACAGTAACTTTACCACTATTCTAATGCATCACTGAACAGTGACTGGAATACTACTGTATTCCAGTCCATAGTTTATTTTTTCCAATATTTTTCTTGCCATTATTAGTATCATAACATCCCATTGAGGTACATTACTGCAGGCCTATAACACACACACACACACACACACCCACACACACACCCACACACACACACACACTCTAAATGAATAGGTAAATGAGTAAATTAACACATTTCTTGCTTTATGCACAGTGTCCTGTCCTACAGTATACAACATATACTGTAATTCAATTATTGACTGTTATGAGTACATACCTGTTTTCCCTGCGAAAGGTTTGGATGATGGAGGAGACTGTAGAGCGAGGCACATTAGGCTGCACTCTGCGACCTGCCTCCGCCATTGTGAGGCGGTGGTTGACAACATGGTCTATAAGTGTGGCCCTAATTTCATCCGGGACAACATGGTGTCTTCGTGCTCCTCGGCCTCTTCCCCCTATTCTACCACCACGCATCCTTACTCCTCTTCCTCTTCTTCTTCCTCGAGCAGGCAGTTGCCCTTGTTCATTTGCTTGGCCAGGTACCTCCATGTTCAGAAATGGTAATGGTCCTGGTCAACCTTTATATATATATATATGTTTGGCAGCATTCACAATCATAGACAGCACCTGTCAGGTAACTAAACATACTAGTTGATTGGTCATCTGAGATGAGTGAAACACCTCCTTCGTTAGTCAAGTTCTAGTTTCACCTGACTCAATTACTGTACTCAATGTATCAAATGTTCCAAGAGATTCATATGGTATTCATGGTATTATGTTCTTGACTAATTTTGACAATTGAACAGACTATTGTGCAAGTGATGACTTACACAATGAAATGATGCTGACATGTTTTGCAGAGAACAACCATTACACTGAGAATCGACAATCAGTTTTGATGAAAAAGATCTATTCATTTGGAAATTGTGCTAAATGAAGGCTACCTGTACTTAATCATTTGAATAGATGTAATGACATATTGAGACATGTACTAAGACAATTGCAACTTGATGAAATGAATGAGAAATGCAATTCTGTTGTGGACAATTGCCAAGTGGTTTGGAGATTTGTCCATGTTGTTTTGAGAATGTAATTTCGGTTTCAAGAAATGAGCCAAACCAATGGAGAAAAACTGTAATAAACGACTCACTCAGACGTATTCGCCATATAACTGCGTGCACCAGAGGTTTGCGATACCGCCATATTTGGTATCGATCCGATACCAAGTAAATACAGGGCCAGTATCACCGATACCGATATTGAAATATTTTAATAATTACAGTGAATTTTCATGGCATTTAAGTGCTTTTGTGATTTTATGTTTTTTATTTATTTTTTTATTTATTTTTTTTATTTTTATTTTTTGTGAGTTAAAATCCAGTACAGTATTTGGGCAAAATTTATAAGTAAATAGAAAATACTTTATTATCACAATAAAAGTTTTTTTTTTTTTTTTTCAAGAAGCAACACGAAATGATCAGTTGAGAACAAATAAAAAGAATTTTTTTTCAGGCAGAGTGTTCAGAAACTAAAACACAATTATAAAATAAATATTTTCCTTCATTGAACTACTTTCTTGATTTTTTTTCTTAAATAAACAAAGTGTACAAATGATCACTCCACAACAAATATTATAAATAATGTAAGGAAGTGTTTAGGAAGTACAATACAATACAAAAATAAGACAACATTTCTTTAGTGCTCTTTTTTTTTCTTCTTTTCAGGGGTCTGTCTGGGCCAGGTCGCGGGGGATTTCAAAATTTTCCATCTACTTTTACAAGTGTGTTGTGTTACCACTGTATCTTACAGACTTTTTACAAATAGTACAACTTGCTATCGTTTCATTTTCAGCCTGAACATATAACCAAACAGCCCTACTCTTTGTCTCCCGCTCCGTCTCTGTCTCTGTGTGTAATGCTCTGCTGCTGCTGGCCGGACCTGGCTGGTAGCGGTGGGCGGAGCTTGGTTACCTGGCGCCGCTGAGTCACGTGACGGTACAACTAACACACGAGAGGGGAGGAGGAGCAAAATGAGCCTGATCTGCTCTGGGACAGCAGCGTTTAGAAGAACACAGTCAGGTCGCCGCTTTAATGAAACGAGAGAAACTGAAACTTAAGTATCGATCTCATTACATTGGTATCGATATTATCGATATTTGGATAGATCCGCCCACCACTAGCCTACACCGAACCGGACGAATAGAAATACCGTTACACCCCTACTCCTGACAGGACTTTACAATAAACAGGAAACAGTACACAATGTTCAACTCAGGATTCATCTTTATTGATTTTATGAAAATAACCTGTAGATTCAAACCTTTACATTTCCAAAAGAACAAAGTAATAACACTTATTATTTTACCTCATCAACTAGTTAGTTTGGTTAATATTTAAGGTTTGTCACTTTAATAGCTGTCATTGTGAATCCCAAATAAAAACAACTACATTTACTTAAGTAAAGAAGAGATACTTGAGTTACTTGTGTTCTTAAACAATAACAAGAACATTCAAAACCGGGCGGAGAGGTGGTTAGCACTGATGCCTCACAGCAAGAAGGTCACCGGTTCAGATTCTGTGTGGAGTTTGCATGTTCTCCCTGTGTCTGCGTGGGTTCTCTCCGGGTACTCCGGCTTCCTCCCACCTTCCAAAGACATGCTCATTAGGTTAATTGTGATTCTAAATTGCCCGTAGGTGTGAATGTGAGTGTGAATGGTTGTCTGTCTCTGTGTTAGCCCTGCGATGGACTGGCGACCTGTCCAGGGTGTACCCCTGCCTCTCGCCCAACGACAGCTGGGATAGGCTCCAGCAGACCCCCGCGACCCTTAACAGGAATAACCGGGTATAGAAGATGAATGAATGAATGAACATTCAAAACCTTCACCACATTTCTCACACCTCATTTAAAAACATAACTGATTACATGTTACCTAACTACCTTTTAGTTACCTAATATTCACCTCAACTAATAGTAATGTTGACTGAGGATTAGTGATTATATATGAAGCATTAGAGTCATTTTGGGAATCCCCTTTAGACTCCTTAACAACTAAACTATGTAAAATACAACAACATGCTCTGAAACATAATGTGATTATATGGTATATTCTCTCAAAGTCTGTTATAGTGACATAATGTTCTGTTGCTTTGAAAAAGACAAACAAAAACCACAATCAAAAAACAATGAATATTTACACCAGTGAGTCTAAACTAGATGACCATTCACTGATGGAGCAAACTGATATTCTGTCAGGGTCTGGATGTATCAGACAGCAAGTCAACAGATGGTTGGTGCAGTCACTGTGGTGGATGTGGGATCAATGTTCAGGTATGAAGAACTGAACCATGGACCAGGACCAGATGGTTCTGTCTGGATGACTTGATTGGAACCTCTTGAGACTTGAGGGATGGTCCCAGTCAGCAGTGGTGCGTGACGACTGATAGTACTGATCAGGAACCAGACACAAGGTGTTCGGACCCAAAGCTCATCGAGGGTAACAAAGGCTACGACGTGAGATCTAGACCAACTGAGACTCTACTGCACCACAGGTCAGAAGATTGTTTTGGAAACATGAGTGTCTAAACTAGACCCTGGAGTCAAGAAAAGATGTCACCTGGTCCAAAGAGTCATGTGGACAGCAGGATAAGCCATGACACCTAGATGCAGTTTGGGAAGAAGGTGGTGGCTTAAAGGATCTGCTGCTGAAGTATTTCTTCCAGATACAAGACCTTTGGTGGTCTGGTAGAGTCCAGGTCCAGTATCAGTAGAGACATGAGGCATAAAGTTTAGACTCACTGGTATTAATAGTTAAGGTTAGGGTTAGCACCACAAAACCTTTAAACATAGATTAGGCGGATATGCAAATATAAACTTAGAGTGAAATAATGAATTTGTATTTAGTTAACATTGTGGTTGCAGGTGTTTTCTACTGTTCTTACTCAGCTAGACACAGGGCAGCATAGTTGTGAATGTTGTAAATGTAGAACCCTGGGTAAAGAGGCTCAGTGAATGTGGTCTCGAAGTAGTACTTGGCACTCAGTGTGTTAGAGGTGACTTTGTAAAAGCACAAACGACCAGCAGGCCAGTCTAGAAACACTCCAATCCGTTTGATTCCAGGAGATGGCTTATCATCGTACCACTCTTTACCATTATGCCATGCACTGTACCCTACATCTTTATTTGCATCAACATACCATGATAGGGTATTGTCTCCAAACTTATTTTCTGAACCTTTTCCTTTCCTTCTGATTCCTTTGTATGTGACAGCTACACCAACATAAGTACCCTCACTCAACTCTACCTCCCAGTAATGGCGATCACTGAGCCCTTCTCTACACAAAACCTGAGGCTCCCCATCAAACCTTTCTGGGTGATCAAGATATGACTGCCAGTCTCCACATGTCGCCTTCTTGTTGTTCTCAGACAAAGTGAGGTAAGTGTTTGCTGTGTTTGTGTCGAGGGTGAGATCACAGTAGTCTGATGGAGAGAACAAGACAACAATCTGTGACCAGTTATCACCATTCACTCTGATTGACAGTCTCATGAAGTCATTTTAATTCTTTAAATAAGTTCCTCAATATGCTGATGAGTACAAAATAAAAAATATAAATGTAAAGAAATTGGCAAAAAGATACTTACACCACATTAGATCCCGTCTGTCTGTTACAGCTTTGGGATCAGGAATATCTGGCTTTGAAAAATCCTCCGTGATCAGGATGCCATCCTTGTAATGGTACATGGTCGCTCCTTGGAACTTCTCATTGGGTTCAGCTGCAACTAGGAAACGAAATCTGCTGCTGCTACTCAGGTCTTTGACAATTTTAGAGAATTCTGTGGCTTTCTGTCTCATCTTGGTGAACACTTCATCTGAGAAGAACCACTTGTTTCGTGTAGGTGGAGTGACTTTTTTCTCACTTTGTGTTTCATGCCAATGCAGACAGTCGGCCATCTGGTCCATGAAGGGGTCGTCAGTTTCCAGAGAGGTGAAAACAAAGCAGAGAGCATGCTCTACACCTGGGACCAGAATCTCTCGGTAAAGATCAGACTCGTTTGGGGCGATCTTTGTTCCCTTCATAATTTCTACACAGAAATTGACAACATTGATTTCTTTCTCTGCATTGTCCAGCCACTTGTCCAGGTTCTCCTGGCTGAACGGTGACTTCTCCTGGTTGTCAAAGAGTTCTTCCAGAGAGCTACCATCTTCGGTACCTGCACGGATGGAAGGAAACTTCTTCTCCATGGCCTGTTTGAGTGTTTTTGTATAATCTTCACAGAGATCTTTGAATTTGCTCAATTTTTTGTGGATGGGTGGAAAATGCTTGACCACTTCCTCATCCAGAGCATCATTGCATCTCATTTCTATTTCCCTGATGCTTTCTAGAGCATTCTCAGCTTTCCTCAGTAAAGCAACACAAATCTCTCCTTCACACTCAGGAGCTTCTGGATCCAGACTCTTCAACGGCGTTAGCCAGACTTTGACAGGAACCGTTTTTTCTTCCTTTTGGACAAGTAGCTGTGGAAGTTGCTTGTAGGTTTTCACTGCCTCTTCAAATGTTGCAGGGTTGCTTTCTAGAATAAAGTCACCGTAGAATTTGCAGGAGAATTTCTC
This sequence comes from Chelon labrosus, assembly GCF_963514085.1. NCBI lineage: Eukaryota > Metazoa > Chordata > Actinopteri > Mugiliformes > Mugilidae > Chelon > Chelon labrosus. The sequence goes on along the minus strand of NC_140352.1, from coordinate 1,372,099 downwards.
TGTCAATTCTTTTTCTTCATCAGTCAGCTGGACTTTAGCTTTTGCCTCAAAATCAAACAATGGGATCTTCTTTATCACAACTTCCATGCTGCCCTGGATGTCCTGAACGCTGCTGTTGTCCAACTTCTCGCTGTCAAACACAAAGAAAGCATTTGCCCCATAAAGGATGCCGGTGACAACATGAGTTGCAGAGCACTTCTTGGTCACATCTTTTATTTGCATGTTTTTGGCTTCAAGATGAGATATCGTCAGTCGTTCAAATGAAGTTGTAGCCTTGTACTGAAGTGTCACTCTGCTCTGTTTCTTGAATTTCTTCTTGTCATTCAGATAACGGGCAGATCCTCCAACTTCAATCTGGCCAGACAGGAAACTGGCCTTCAGAGAGGCTTGAACATCCAGCAGAGACGACTTGGAGTCAATGGTGTCTGATGTCGTAACTTCATATGTACTGCTGTTCTGAATCTGCCTACTTCTGTTCTTCTCAATAGTTACTTTATCCCACAGTGTGAAATCTGTAGAAAATAAAAAATACCTATCTGTAAATTAAATCTTTCATTTGATTAACAGTAACATTTCATATTTGTGTGTTCAGGTGTTACAGCACAGACAAACCATAGCTATTTAGCGTGTTCTTTGCATATGTATAGTAAGTAAAACAAAGTGTTGGAGGTCCTGTACCGATACTTTTCATATTTGACCTGCTTCCCATATGAAATATTGTTTGGAAACACTGCAAATATTTTCACTAGTGTGCAGTATATTTATCTATGAAGCCAGGTGAAATAAATGAGTTCGTCATATTGGAAGAATGCCTTAAACCCTTATGGTTCCTCCTAGCCCGTTCATCCAATTCTCACCAAACTTGGCATGTATCATTTATGGACAAAGATAATGAAAAGTTCTCTAAAGACTTCAGCAGGTTATTGATTACAAAGCTAATGGCTAATTCATTTTATGGTGTGGCACACTTTAACTCCAAAGCTAATATTTTGTGAAGTATGTACCCAAACTTAATCAAACTTCATGTCATTGATAATAATATGATTCTATACAAGCACCCCAACTTTTGTGACCCTTGGTCTCTAGGGGGCGCTACAAAAGCAACATTTCAATATCTCAAAAACTGCAATAGCTAACTTCATGTAGTCCATCAAGTTGCGTGACATTACGTCAACAAGGAGCGCTACAGGTGACACAGACACATTTCATATCACTTCAAGGCCTATAACTTTTGAAGTATTCACCCAATCCTTATGAAACTTAACAACCTTCATTATAATATGTTTGCGTACAATCATGCCAAGTTTTGTGAAATTCGGGCTGTAGGGGGCGCTACAACGACTACATGTTTATATCTCACAAACCACCACAGTAAACTGCTTGAAATTTGGCAATAATAATCTGTGGATGACTCCTTACAAGCCCACCAAGTTTGGTGCAATACGGTCTATAGGGGGCGCTACTGGTGACTCATGCCTCTGTGTCCAGCTCAGGGGCGATTTCGGCACAGCATGGACCCCTTTATGATCGCTTGGGATCATCTAGTTGATCTTGATTTTCTACATGAAAATGAAAAATGTTAAAAATTTTCACAGAAGTAAAAAAGTCTTCTACTGTAATTCATTACTGTCTGGCTCCAAATAGCTCTTTAAAAAGCCTCCAATTGATTCAAAATGCCGCAGCAAGAGCATTGACAGGAATTAGCAAGAGAGATCATATAACTCCAGTTTTAGCTTCTCCTCATTGGCTCCCTTTAAAGTCTAGAATAGAATTTAAAATCCTCCTCCTTACATACAAGACCCTCAAAGGCCTAGCTCCATCATATCTGAAGTTCAGCTGTTTCTTCTCCATGTTTCTACAGGAGACTCCCTGACATATCACAATGGACAGAAGTTCTCCACTTTTGACAAAGATCAGGACTCCTCACCTTCAAACTGTTCCAGACTATATGTGGGGGTGTTCTGGTACAACACCTGTCACACCACAAACCCCAGCGGAGTTTATCGCTGGGAAGGTGATGGTTCTACCTATGCTGCTGGAGTGGTGTGGAGGGGCTACGGCTACTCCCTGAAGTCCATCAGCATGAAGATCCGTCCTGTGCAGTAAATCTCTGGGACAAACTTTATTTCTTTTCTCTCATTAATTATGTTGTTTCATATGTGTGATTAGTATGAGATCAACAACAAACCTGAAACAATTGAAACTGGACCTGTAGGGTTTCTGGAAGACGGGATCAGGATCAAAACAGATTCCTCCAGTTCCTTAAGGACTGAGAACCTTCACAGAAAACTACAGGTCGATTTTAAAAGTGTTAATAAAATCTGTAGCTTGAGTGTGAGAGAAGGTTGTGGTTGGTTTTCTCTTTACACTCAGTCTGCTGCTGTAACCAGACCCTTTAATTTCTGCTTAGAATCATTATCTGCTGCAATAAATGAGGAGCTGTTGTGATCTGATGGTGTGGTCAGTTTTTACACTAATACTCTCAAAGGTACAGTAGCTATTGGTTTTAATAGTCGTGTTAATATCAGTCATCTCTGAATAACAACTGAACAACAACAAAGCAAACAAAGGCGGCGGGTGTGAACATAGACAAAGATATATAGACGCCTCATTGAGCGGGTTGGCCCGTACTCTGCATTATTGTATATAGTCACTGTACAAAACCCTGTTTTTTGGTGTATATATCTGCTCATATCCTATTTTTTATGTGTACAAATTGAGATTTGTTATTATTATTAACAGCCCTACAGTAAATCCTCCTTCACAAAGGCTGTAATTTTCAGTTTGTTTTAAAACTGTTGAGATAAGCTAATTCACTTGTACAAACATTTTAGAAACTGTGCTGCAGCTTGTGCTGCTTTAGACCTACATCATGTTATACTGAAGACACTATACTATACTATATCAGTTATATTAAGTTCAACGTCTAAACTTAAGCACATGGTTATACGTGGCTTTCATTATAGGAGTGAGTAGATCTTCTATCTCCTTGTACGACTCTGCTGGAAAACCATCATGTCCTGGTGCTTTCTTGACTCTTGAATGTGCTATTGCCTTCTTTATTTCTTCATCTGTAATTTCACTAATTAGAAACTTATTTTGTTCCTCACTCACTTTGGGAAATTTTATGTGGTCTAAAACATTTTTTGGGTTGGCTATATAGATTCTCTTAAAACTTTTCAAAAATTTGTTGGATATCTTTTACATTGTAATGTACAGAATTTGTTATAGGATCCCTAATTTCATAAATTGCCACAATAAGTCACATCTTACCTGTGAACAGTTTATCATGCCGGGCATCGTACAGCATCCCTAGTGAGAAAGGTCGACCCAGAGCTGCCACATTCTCATTTGAATCCATGTCTCCAACCTGAGTTAAGTAGAAAGCATCATGTATAAAACCAAACACTTTCTAAATCAAAGTCATACTCTCAGAGGTAAAGCAGGTGTTTTTAACACATTCATCCTTTTAAACAAAGACAAGACATAAACTCAACTCAACTCAACTCAACTTTATTTATAAAGCACTTTAAAAACAACCACAGCTGAAACAAAGTGCTGTACATTGGTGAGGCAAACTATTAAAAAACAATAAAATAGTAAAAACACTAAGAGACTAAAAACAATAAAACACTAAAAACACTAAAAACAATAAAACAATAAAACAATAAAAGCACTAAACAAAAGCAGAAAAAGCAGGGTCTTATGCTGGGTCAAAGGCCAAGGAATAAAAATGGGTTTTAAGACAAGTTTTAAAAACTGACTGAAATGTTTACAGTTTCAATATTTAAGAAACTAAAATACTAAAAACTAAATGAAAAGATTAACAGGTTTAAATGAGATCCAAACTCTCCTTTAGGTTTTTCATTACCTGCTGAAGGTTTGTAGTTCAGCTGAGTTGAATGAAAGTCTTGAATCGTAAGTGAAGCTTCCAGCCTACAGCTTTACTTATATCCTGTTAAAAAGCTCCTCCCCCGCAAACTTGGAAAACCTTCAGCTGTTTTCATACTCTCAGTGGTGACGTCATCAGGTCCAAATAACTAAAACCCACAGGCCTTTATTTAAACTGATTGTGTTCTAGTGTTTTATTTAGTCTACCCTTGATGACTTAGTTTGAGCTTCACTGTAGCTGCAATGCCCATTAAGTTAATAAATGAACTGATTAGTTGAACTGTTCAATGTACATCATAATGCAATGGTTTTGTTGTTTCTGCGACAACTATGAACTAAACAATAATGTGAAAAGTCAGATAAAAGGATAGATGAATTAATGTTTTAATAGAAAGCCTAGCCGATTGAAGGTACAGCCGAACAACTCACAGTACTAAAGTGTGTCATCATGTCAAGAGCTGAAGAACTTTCTAGGGCCCCATTCTGACCTTTCATTAACATCCAACTTGGTAAATCTGATCTCACCTGTCCACCTCTCAGTCCCTGTGTCTCCACCTGGTCTTAATATAAATGTGTCTCCACATGCATCAGATTTGTTTTAGAGACAAAGACTCAGAGTAGACCTGAACCCTGGAAGCTTCATCTTCAGAGGAACCAGGTCACTGGTGATCTGTTGATGTCTGAGATCAGATCACTGTGATGCAACTGCAGACATTTTGATCGGTTTGCCCAGGACGAATGTTAATGTCAGAGTCTGCACCTCCATCTTATTTCAATAATTAACTCCACTGAAGAAAAAGAAAACTATCAATAGATTTCATCTGTAGAAGAACAGAGTGAAACCCCAAAACAGAGTCAAACCCCAAACATCTTGTAATTAAAAAGATTAAAAAATTTCCATGGGCCACAAGCTGCTTATTTTTTTTTCATGAATGTTAATCTTATTCAAATCATTGAAGTGAAATCTAATGCCAAGTGAGAAGAGCATCAGTGAGAGCAGGTTAATTAGAAGAATCTGCCATTGTTATGTAGAGTATACTGTAGCCACAAGGACAAACAATCACTCAGAACATGTGGATATCCCAGGTGGGATTTTGTCTAAAGCACAATAATATATCTCTTATGCTGAACGACTATCTGAGATACTCAGGAGGACTACAAGTCCAGGTGAGTATTAGGTGATTACCAGACTCTAGTCATGTGACCTTCAGGTGATAAAAACCTAAACTCTCCTCCATCATTTAGAGCTGAACACTTGGAGGAGACGTCTTCTACAAACACAAAAAGTCCGGATGAGTTTGTCTCATCTTTGTTTTTTTTTGTTTTTTTTTTGTTTTTTTTTTTTTTGTTTTCCATAGGCTCTATGTATATAATGTTTTCAAAATGTCAATACTGCAGATACGTACTCTGTATATTACATATAATCCTTTTAGACACTAGGTCATAGTTACTTCTACCACTTCTATACTTGTACTAACTGTCTTTGTATGCCTGGTTTGATTCTAACTGTATTTTATTGAAGTTTTAGATGAATAATACAGCTTCAAAGGTACCACGTGTCTCTTTAACATCAAAATACAAGCTTTAAAAAAAAAAAAAAAATTCTCAGAGAAATTAGAGCCTGGAGATTTAGGACAAAACTAAAATATCAGCCATCTAACAAAGAAGAAATAACTGTTTTTGAGATGGTGAAGTGCAGATTCATTTTCATGTTGAATGTTATCTCGTGGTCCACGCTGATATGGAAATCTCTGATACAGAGTTTGGTGTATCTCAGAGAGGAAGTCTCTTATTTTGGTCTTCAGTCACTGTTACCTCTGACCATGTTCAGCTACATACTTGTTGTTTACATGGTCAAACCTGCAAATGAGATTAGATTTCATATCAAAATTCACAGGAAATATTTTGCTTTCAAATACTAAGTTTCTCAGTAAACTAATCTAGCCAAGACAATGTGAGGTGTGGGCGGTTGGTAATTTGCTGCTTTCTTAAGAATTGACCTGATCCCTGATGCCTTCTTCTGTTTATTTGAAACTCATATGTTTTTCTTCCTCATGAAGGTAAAGATTAGAATGATCATAAAGTCAAGGTTTTATCAAGACCTCTGATATTTAGATGAAAAAACACCTTCAACTCCCATCCATATGATATTAATGTACAACGACTCCAATAAAACAGATGATTTGTTTCTCTTAGAGACTGAGCTGAACCGCTGACCAAACCCTGTCTCATGTCATAAAATAAATGTGATGTTTGTGCCGTAATATTTCTGTTTTATTTGTTTTCTTTGTCTACTTCCAGAACTTGAGTCAAAATCTGATATTTTGTCATTTTGATGCACAAATGTAAAACATCTCCGAGTGCCTCTAAAGCGTTCATGTATGTGTCATTCACAGTACTGGTCCTAATGTTCTGGCTCAGTAACCTCAGTCAGGATCTCAGAGTGCTGTAGCTGACATCGTTATGATCGTTTGCTGTTGTTGGTCTTGTTTCTAAATCTGTTTCTGTTTCCTCTCCATGAGTCCATGAAGCCGACGAGGTCTGGATCAGCTCGGGTCTGTCTTTCTTTGAGACTAGTCTGCATCACTTTTGGAGTCGTTGTCTTCATCGTTTCTTCAAGCAGCTCTCTTCAATGTTAGCTGTCTGACAGGTGGCAGGCTACATACCACAAGGTTTCTGGGTGAAATCCCCAGACACATTCCTCTGAATAAATCATAATCATTTTATTAGAAGAGGTAAAACATATTTTATTACAGCTTTATGGGCGACAGTGTGTCTTCATGTCACTGTGTGTTTTATTTTGCAGCTAAAGTCTCCTCTTCCTCTCATTGGTCAAACTGACTCTATGTTCCCGGGGATACGGGCGGCGCCATCTTGTGAGTTTGGATCCAGAGTCTGATCAGTACGGTCTGAGGGCGGAGCCACGTGGAGCCGTGATATTGATGCCCCGCCCACACTTCCTCCAGACTCACTCATGTTTTAGTTTAATTAATACTACGCTCTGCTCTACCTCCACCTGTTACAAGGAGATGATGGATTATACACTGGACTTATTTTCCCACGGGACTGCTTCACAGAGCAGTTGGCATGGCAACTGGTAGTCGGCATTATGTCACATCCTGTTTCTATAGTGTCAACTAATTAACTAAAACTAAACTTATCCAAAAAACTGACACTTGAACATTCATCAACATTATAACCATCACTGAAAATAAATGATTTGACGGGTCCCGCCCACTAACATGGAGGAGGTGGAGCTTATGACCTGTACTGCAGCCAGCCAGATTCACTCCTACCTGGACTACAAGCAGGAAACAGGTCAAGAAATCACCTGCATGGTGGAGCACATGGGAATACAAGAGCCTCAGCTGCTGAGACTGGGTAAGACGACGAGATGATTAGAGGAGGACGACTGTTCCCGGCAGGAAATGAGAAACATCCTGTGGGATGAATCACATCTTATCTTATTATAGTTTCTCGATGCTTTGATTTAGTTTTCTAGTTTTTATGTGAACATGACACAGTTGAGGTCTAAGACTTACCCAGTATTTATTCCCTTAATGTCAAATGGTAAAAGTATTTTCTTCCTTTGAGCAACACAGTGGAGGTGGATACGGAGGGCAAGGGTAGGGTTTCTCTGGTTTCTCCAACTCAAAGATGTAGTAGAAGTAGTTTCCTCTGATATTATTGTGTTTACTGTTATTGTGCAGTTGTCTGTTCCTCTTCTCACTGAGTTGAAGCCTTTTTATAGCTTAACTATCAGGTGTTGAGAATCTGTTTGTGTCTGAGAGCGTTAAGACTTTACTCAGCTGTAGTTCTGTATCTGGCAGCACGGTGGCGCTGTCGTGACAGTGTTTTATCACTCACTGCCTCCTGTGGACTTTAGTTTCAGGAATATTCTCCCTCTACACGGACCCGTCCTAGATGTTTGTCTCCGTCTCATAGCAGAGATGATGTCCCACTGTGGTCCTGTGTGACGGGGACACTTTATTAAAATCAGATGAGACTTTATTCTGCATGTGTGACCTTCATATAACTGATATGTGTGCGTCTACAGAACAGTCTGAGCTACAGTCTGACATGAGCCTGGCAGTGGGAGCGTCCGTCCTCTCCGTGGGGGTCATTGTCCTGCTCGTCTCCATCGGGTTTTACTGCACAAAGACTCAGTGAGAAGGAAACTGGAGGTGGGATCTGGAAACACACAAAAGCATAAACAGAACGTTTAAACAGTACGGATGTAAAATGACTGTAAAGTAATCGGTTTTATTTTTTAGATTCATCATCATTCTCAGACCTGCTTCACTGTGATGTTGACGTCAAACACTTCATCTCAAACCCTCTGAGTTTTGGTTGTGGAAGCAGCTCTGGACGTCCTGCTGAAGAAGGTCCCACTGAGCTCAGACCAGATGCTGTGTCTCTGCAGATTAAACTTTATTCTTCTACAGACACGTTTTAGGGTTGATTCATCTTTCAGGACCAGTGTTCTTAATTAATTCAGATTCTCTCTTTGAATGAACCTTAGTTAATTCAGCAGTAAATGATTATTATGTTGTCCTGATCATTCACAGATTATGTCGTGTTCTTTTAAACCTTGTGTAGTTTTCTCACAACTTTATCATTTGATTGTGATTTTATGATGCTGATGATATCCACACAAATCCTCCCTGTTTCTTTTCTTCTTCATTTAGATTAGTGGTGTCCAAACTACGGCCCGCGGGCCAGCTGTGACCCGCCATCCAATTTACATTGGCCCGTATCAAAATCTAAAAATATAATGGAGTATGGCCCACACATGATATTTGTACTTACAGTTTTTCTCAATTGCTAAGACACAATTTCTGAAACCTTGCTCCATTTTCTCAAAACCTTAAACACAAAACCTCAGCTTCAAGCACGATTTACAAAACCTCTGACTCCTCTTGCAAAATCAAACTTTGGCCTCAAAACAGTTTTACGTGTGCCCAAAATTAAACTTTCGCCTCAAAACAGTTTTACGTGTGCCCAAAATGAAACTTTGGCCTCAAAACAGTTTTACGTGTGCCCAAAATGAAACTTTGGCCTCAAAACAGTTTTACGTGTGCCCAAAATCAAACACTGCTCTCAAATAATAATCAAATTGCTCAAAATTACATACACTATCAAGCAGTCAGTAAACAATACACCAAAAAATAGAAAACACATTGTTCAAAACATATAGTTCTCAGGAAGAAGTACATTTTTAATCTCAAAACAAATTTCATATGTTTCTGTCATTATACAAAAAGCTCAAAATTGATCAGAAATTACTGTTTTGCTCTTTGCATTTTTTTTGTTCTTCCTCCTTCTTGTACCCTTATTTTTACAGTGCTGTACCCTGCATCTCAAAAACTTTATCTCTGTGATACTGTAATTCTTGTTCTTTGATGATATGAACCTGTAACCAGTCGAAATCTATTGAGCAGTCAGTACTGAAAACAAATGGAAAGCACAATGTTCAGGGCCATACAATTTGTTTATTGTACCATATACAGCCAACAACATGGTCTATGATTGTTGCTCGAATTTCATCGGATATTTCCACTCTTTGTCTTCCTCTTCCTCTTCCTCTTCGTCCTCCTCTTTCTCTTTCTTGCCCTCCTCCTCTTTCTCCTCGTCCTCCACCTCGCATACGCACTCGTCCTCGTCCTCTCACATAAATTCTTCTGTCCATTCTCACACTTTCTCATTCCCACCTTCAACAACCTGTTTGCTCTCTGAACTGGCTTATATTGGTTGTCACATCATTTGAAAGAAGTGAAATCAATTTTGACTGATTGTGTTCAATCAATGACATTTCTGCTCTCTTTATATGTAATTGTTGCCACTTGTGTTTACCAGTATGGATGACATGTGCATTAGAGTGCAGAATGTGTTTTAAGAATGAGAATGTGTTTAGAGTTTTGCTAAACCATGTGAAATGGTTTAAGGTATTGACAACAGACTGAACAGTTAGCTTAATGAGTTCAAGCAACTGAGAACTTTCTTCAGCCAATGGATTTTAGTGTTTTAGCAACTGAGAAAAACTGTAAGTGTATTGCACGTCTTAGTCTTAACACTAGGTGGAGCTACTGTCTTGAACAAGGCAGTATGTCTACAAAGCAAGCAATCAGCAAAAAGGTTTTGAAGCTGTGTTGAATTACAGCGGACGGGGCTCCAGGTGCGAGAGAGCAGAGGCGAGGCTATAAAATGCACTGTATCATCTACCAAGAAGCCCTCTGTGCCAAGACAGTCCTGCTTGGTGATGTGATCAACACAGTTGTGAAAACTGTCAACGTAATTCGGGCACGAGGGCTCTACCACGGGGAATTTCAAGCTTTCCTCTCTGATGTCGATGCTGAATATGGGGACCTTCTCTACCATTCTGGTTTTATTCCCAGATCAAACATCGACAAGTTTTTGAAGGAGAAGAGCAGACCTCTTCATGAGCTCAGTGACCCTCTATGGTTGGCAGACCTGGGCCCGTATTCCTAAAGATTCTTAGCGCTAAGAGTTGCTCCTCGTGGCCAAATTCTAAGAAAATTCTTAGAATCATGACGTTTCCCTCTCAAAGTTAGGAGTAGCTCCTAGTAAAGATAAAAGCTATTCCTAAAGAATCTTAGCTCTTAAGAGTGCTCCTAAGGTGAGATCTGCTAAGAGCAGGGAGGAGGACTTTTAGGAGGCTTAGGAATTTCTTAAGCAGAGGAGAAAATGGCTGAAAGAAGAGACAGGAGAGATATTCTCCAAACACTGAATGACAATCAAGCTTGTTACAATCGCAATACAGTGGTCCCTCGTTTATCGCGGGAGTTACGTTCTAAAAATAACCCGCAATAGGCGAAATCCGCGAAGTAGTCAGCTTTATTTTTTACAATGATTATAAATGTTTTAAGGTTGCAAAACCCCTCACTACACACTTTATACACTTTTCTCAATAACTTGCAAACATACCGCACTTCAGTCACACTGCCAGCGATCAAAGATACTGTATGTAAATTTGCAACAATTCTGTAGACACCGTATGGAGGAGATTGATTGACAATGGTCTACAGTCCCTTAGCCAATCAGGACGCAGAAGACGACACGCAGCCTCTCCCTTAGCCAATCAGGACGCAGAAAACAATGCGCTGTAAAAAAAAAAAAAAAAAAAAAGCATGCAAAATTGCACAAAAAAAATCCGCGAGGCCGCGAAAGGTGAACCGCGTTATAGGGACTACTGTATCACCGGAAATGAAAGTCATCACAACACTGAGGTATTTAGCAACAGGAAAAATGCAAAAATGCAACAATGCAGCAGTGACTTGGAGCCAAATCTACGTCTCTAAACACTTTTATTCTCATTGACCAGTTGATCCAGAAGCAAACACTGTTCCTTTGTCCAGTTGGGTTTCCTACTTCATTTCTTCTCCACTGCTGTTTGGTTTGTGGAAGATTTGAACACCAACCAACACTGCTTCTTCTAGGCCGGTTAGCAATCACAGAAATTGATGAAAGCTGAGCCATTTTACTCTTGTTAAATACCAAATAGGTGAAGTGCAAAATGTTACCAGTGTGGTAAATGAATGAAAGCAAATAAATAGAACTATCAGCATGTGAATACTGTGGTAGTGGCCTGAGTTTAATCACACATTTTATAGGATACTTTTTAAAGTATAGCGTACTATTTATTTATTTTTATGTAAAGTATTATTTATAATTATACAGTCTTCATAGAGATTAGATTCTGTTATTAAGTCTATTAATTTGACGTCTATTCTAGGCCAATTATCACCAAAAGTGTATTTTTATCTAGCTTTTAAGATCAACCAATCACACCTCTTGAAATGATGACTCATACCTAGCAACGGGGTCAACCACACCTCCTCACTAAGATAAGAGTTTCTGTCCATTCCTTGCTAAGAGTTCTCTAAGAATTTTCTGGAATCACTCCTAAGCTAAGACTCCTAGCTAGGAATTTTTAGGCTTAGATAGGAGTTCTCTTAGAGGATTCTTAGAATCTTTAGGAATACGGGCCCTGGCTTTTAGCTGATCTCACCGATCATCTCAACACCCTGAACAAGACACTTCAAGGCAAAGACCAGCTCGTACTACAACTGTGTGTGCACATGAACGCGCTCTGTGCTGAGCTCCGCCTCTTTGAGTCACAACTGCGCAACTTCAATGTAGCACACTTCCCCATGCTGTCCGAAACAGTGATGTTCGATACCACCGATTTCCTTTCCAATCTGAATAAAAGTCAGGTTGGTATCGGCGATACCGAGCCGATACTTTGTGTAAATACACCTAATGTGTCTGGTAAATCTACAAAAAGTAGTGTATTTCAAATCATAGCTTCATAAAGAATACAAGAGCTGAAATAGCTCCACACATGACTCCGTTTACACTCTGTCATTGTGTCTGCAGACTGAGTGATTGACTGAATGATGCATTACGCACTTACACAGGAAAAAGTAGACCCCACCAACCGCAAGATCTCAATAGTTTAGTTACTTTCCACTGTGTTCCTGTTAATGATATAGATTACTTCAAATGACTGAAGTATCAAAAGTGTCGATATTTTGATTTGAGACTCGATTTTTGAGCATAAGGATCTGGTATCGGAGGTATCGATATTTCAGTATCGATCTGCACATCACTAGTCCAAAATCAAATGCACATTTCCAAATGCCAAGCGCTCTGCTAAAATGGAAGAACACGTGTCTGTGATCAAATCTCTCATTGAAGAATTTAGTTGCCATAATGTTTTGCCATTGAGAAGGAAATCACACTGTTTGCAGCTCCGTTTTTGATGAATGTAGAAGAAGTGGAAGAGAGTCTGCAATTAGAACTGATCTCAACCTCTCATTTAAACATATCAGTACTTGTTTATAACATTTACACACAAATGATATATGCATACAAAATATATAACTTTTAGAACCTTGCTGTCTTGCGTCAAAATGAATAAAAGGACAAAAACATTTAAATACATGATTTCTATATCATTTAATTATTTTTTACTTTATTATTAGCACTAGGAATAATAAAGGGCAGATTATGAATGGATTTGATTCATGGATATGCAGTACAATTCTTGAAAAGGTATGAAATGTCACTATGTGTCTGTGTGTGTTTTATGTGCATCAGATTGTAGTTTATCGATCATATTTCATTCTGCAGAGATGCCTCGTAAGGAGAGGAGGTTAAAGCAAAAACAAAAGGAGCTGCATTAGGCTGTGAAAGGCAGTGGATCACTCACCAACTACAGGTCCAGCAACTTAAGTGCAGCTGAAGGTGACGCCTCACTGGCCGAGGAGCTACATCACTTCTTCGCCCGCTTTGAGGCTGGGTCACCAGAGACAGAAAGACCACATTCACCATTTCCTAGCAGCCACATCCTCACAGTGCAGCCACAGAAGGTACGACACACTCTGCAGGCAGTGAATCCCAGAAAAGCTGCTGGACCAGACGGTGTCACTGGGAGGGTGCTGAGAGACTGTGCTGACCAGCTGGCTGGTGTATTCACCAGCATTCAACCAGTCCCTGTCCCAGTGCTTGATTCCCCACCACACTCACCCATGTGGAACAGAGAGGGAGCTATGCCAGGCTACTCTTCATAGACTTTAGCTCCACCTTCAGCACCACCATACCCAACAGACTGGTCACTAAACTACTGGACTTGGGCTTTACACAATCCATTTGCACCTGGATTCACAGCTTCCTGACAGACCTCTCCCAGAGGGTGAGAGTAGGACCACATCTCTCTTCAGCTCTCAGTGTCAGCTGAGCCCCCTCCTCTATACCCTGTATACATATGACTGAGTGAACTCTGAGTAGTCACAGAGTGTGAGTCCATTTATATGAACAATAAACAATACTCTGCATTATTGTATATAGTCACTGTACAAAACCCTGGTTTTTGGTGTATATATCTGCTCATATCCTATTTTTTATGTGTACAAATTGAGATTTATTTTATTTTATTTTATTTATTTTTCTTTCACTTATTTAAGTTGTTTCTGTGCTCGAGAGCAAAGTTGCCAGAGTCAAATTCCTTGTATGTGTACATACTTGGCCATTAAAGCTGATTCTGATTCTGATTGTGACTACACCCCCACCCACCCTGGCAACGTCAACATGAAGTTCACGGACGATACCACCATAGCAGGACTCATCTCAGGAGGTGTTGAGACTGCATACAGGGAAGAGAGTGGAGAGACTGTCAGAATGGGGCTCCCTAACAATCTCATCCTAAACACTACCAAGACAAAGGAGCTGGTAGTGGACTTCAGGAGGAGGAAAGCAGACATTCAGCCCATTTTCATTAATGGGGACAGAGTGGAGAGGGTCTTAGACTTCAGGTTCCTGGGCACTCACATTGAGGAGGACCTGTCCTGGACAACAAACACCACAGCACTGCTGAAAAAAGCACAACAGAGACTCTACTTCCTGAGAACGCTCAGGAAGAATCGTCTACCTGAGAAACTGTTTGTGTGTTTTTGCCGCTGCACCGTGGAGACAGTGCAGTGCTACGGCATCTCGCAGAAAGGAAGGCATTGCAGAGAGTCATTAACATCGCCCAAAAAGTCATTGGTTGCCCGCTTCCATCTCTTGAGGATATGTACAATACACACTGCCTCAGGACAGCCCACAGCATCCTCAAAGGCCCATCCCACCCTGGTCACCACCTATTTGAACTGTTGCCCTCGGGCAGGTGCTCCAGGGCGATCAAAGCCAAAACAAACAGACTGAAAAACAGCTTCTATCCCAGAGTTGTCATTGCACTAAACTCTGAACAATCCTCAAAACTCTTGAACATTCAAAGACACTAATGTGTGCAATACTTTCAACTCTTATTATTGTTTTCATTTAATTTTAATTTATTTTTAACTTATAGCTACGGCACTTTTAAATCGTACTGAATGTGGAGAACTGCTACCTCAGTTTCGTTGTATTCTGTACAATGACAATAAAGTGATTCTGATTCTAAACTCATTCTGAAAAAAGAAGTTCCTGAAACGACTTGATGATTATGTAAAAAGCGTCAATTAGCACAGAATATGTTGACGCGTTGCAGTGTTTACTAAAACAGCCCTTACCCAAACATCAGAACTGAGGAATTCTTTAAACAGACGCCTGACAAATGTTTTTACCTTGAAGAAGGCAGTAATATGACCAGTAAAATCAAAACTGATAAATCCCCCAAAGATGACGAAGTAGCTGAGCCTCAATATTTGGACTATTACTGTGAATTATGACCTTTTTTAATTTAGATTGTTGGTTGGTGGAGTTGTTGTTGTGTCCTTAAAAATTGTTTTTGAGAGCACAGTCAGTGCAGATGCTAATCGCTAGCATACAAGCAGCTGTGAGTCCAGTGCATTCACAGGTTGTACAGCCACAACATAATGACCACTGACAGGAGAAGTGAATAACATTTAAACCATCTTGTGACAGTTCAATGTTCTGCTGGGAAACTTCTGGACCTGGCATTCATTGGTGTGGATGTTACTTAGACATGTAGCACCCACCTAGACCAGACCAGACACCCCCACCCCATAGCAATGACATTCCTTGATGGCAGCAGCCATCCCCAGCAGGATGCAGCCTGACACAGACACACACACAAAAAGACTTTAGGAACAACTAAAAAAAAAAACATGAAGAACAGCACAAGGTGTTGACCTGGCCTCCAAATTCACTAGATCCCAAACTGATCAAGTATCTGTGGGATGATCCAGAGGCCCCACCCCTCAAAGGTCCCCCCACTAACAACATTCTGTTGATCAGACACCACAGATATCAAACATCCTGCAGCGTTTAATTAATGTGGCACAAAAACCTCCACTTCCTAGAAGTCTGAAGAAGAAAAAAAGTGTTTTTTTAATTAAATAAACCCTTATTTTTAGTGATTTTACGAGACGTGTCGAGGCTTTGAATTCAGAGCTTGGATAGAGTTTATATAGTTTGGAGATAGTTTGGAGAGTTTAGAGTGACAGATACTGTATGGTTTGAAGATTTAGGAGAGAAGGATAGGTAAGAGGATGGAGCCAGCTAGGAAGAGACTTATTCAGTGCCCTCATTCTAGTTCCACAAGCACTTTCACTTTCCTCTGCCTGCTTAAGCCCATGCCATTTGCCTAAGGTGACAGAAAAACTTTACACAACCTGCCATATCATATGATACTACCATTTTGGGAAAAGTTAAATATATTCAAAAAAACATTTTATCATACACATGTGATAATTTAAGTAGAGAAGTTATTTGGTATTTTATTTTTTTTTGTAATCCATAGTCATTCCCAAGAGCCATTACAGACACAACAATTCAATGCATCACACATTATGTGGTTAAGAGCAACAGCTGCCTGTGATTATACACCTGGCCAGTAAGTGGTGTTGTGTGCACATGAAGCTTCAAGAGATGAACCCTTTCTCGAACCAATTGGCTCAAGTGGTTCGATGCCTCATGAGGCTTCATCTCACCATCACTACTTATTTTTCTAACTCCGTCATTTGTCTCCACTTTATGTTGCGCCTCTCGAGCCGGGTCATAACAGGGTTGTGTAGTGTTTTAGCGGAACAATTGTCTGTATATTTGGAAATCTGGTGTTGAATAATGTTTCTTACCTTTGCTGTCTCCTTAGGGGTTCAGCCTAAAAGAGGCACAGAGGTCTGAACACCTTCTTAAAGGTCCTGGGAGAGACCATTGGGATAACTGGAAAAGGGGGATAGCAAATGTTTGAGATTGTAAAGGATTGAATGTTGGCTAGGTAAGGGTTTTATGAGGTTGATAAGAGTAGAGGGATTTAGAGTATATGTATTTGTTTATTTATATTATTTAACCGAATATTGTATGGTGGCTCTGGGGAGGGAGCTCACCTTTTCAGTGGTAGGGCTCCAGGGGTAATTGATAGCAGCCTATAAAAGGGAGCCCGTGCACACAGACAGGGTGTGTGATTGGCAGGGCTGTGACCCAGACCTCAGGCCACAAAAGGGCATGATTTTCTTTAAGTTACGTCTTGTAAGTTTTTCTGTCATGAATTATCAGGGTGAAATAAACACTAGTCTATTGTTGAGAAATGTAGGGAATGCTGAATAAAAGAGAAGAAACGTTTTTGTGTGAGTGAGCTACAAATTCCAGAGGCCTTGAAAGATGAGATGTCTTTTGCACATTCATAAACCCATCCATCCATCCATCCATCCATCCATCCATCAATCCAGGATGTTTGAACAGAAATACAAATAGGATCTACATCATGTTTTGGAGGGAAAGGTTAACACATTGGGTGTATCAGTCAACAGATGTGATGACAGGTGGATAATAATATTTGTTCATATGAAATACATCCAGGAAGAACTAGTGTGTTCAGTATATATAATGGACTTTTCTCTCAGTGAAGTTGTCAGAGTTTCACAGATTGAAGGAGAAGCAGCAGTTTGTCTCTTTGTCCTCTGACGTCTCTTCAGTTTGACCTGCAGGTGAGAGTCCAACCAGAAACCAATGTATGCGTATAGTATACCGTAGGACATAGCAGTGCAGTTTGAAGTGCTATTATCAACTCCTCTCACATTTTTGTGACCAAGCTAAAGTAAAGAGCTATTTCTGTTTGATGTGTCCTGAGTTGATTGTAGAAGATGCAGTGCTTTCACTACGACAAGATTTAGAGATGCTGTGGTAATGTCTGCTGATAGATATCTTTTTCACTCGCTTTAATTTCAAATCCAAATCAAAAATGCATTTTGATCAATACTTGTAATGATTGCATTCAGCAGGAGGATCAGTGCACAAACGTAACATTTAACAATAACTTCTACGTTTTCTATAATGTCTCTCTCAAGCCTTACACCTCAGTATATTTAAATGTTTGTTTGTTTCATATAACTTTACTGATACTTCTAATTTGTTTTTTCAAGGTGCTCAGACAAACCAACATCAACAGTTTGATTACTTCATTCAGACAATGGAGGTAAATGTGACTTCAATGTAATCTGCTCTATTCATGAAATCCAGAGCAGTCATCAGCTTGGCTACAAGAACTTAAAGAAAACCATGCCAAGAATTTCTACTAAACAGAGCAGCCATAGGACTAAACCGTCTCCCTATATACAGTAGTTTGTGTTTCATTGAATGGACTTCATGTGGCGTCTCAAATTACTCTCTGTTTACTACAAAGTGCAAAACATTTATTGCCTAATCATTTTATTTGAGTCTCAAAACTGTAAAGAACGTATCTCCCTTATAGTTTCCTTCTGATCCAGATTCAAACATAACTCCTGGCTGCAGTTAGTAAGGATTCAAACCTTACTCCATGTTAATTAAAGGGAGTCTCCATTCTCCCTTCCTCTTGGGGATCAGTAAAGTCTCATCTTATATTTTATCTCTGTTCCAGCTGATATCACTCGTCCTCCTCCTGACTCCAATGTTGACCAGCTGCACTGAACTCATCCAGCCTCTGGACTGCAGCGACATCCACCACCAAGACAGCAACAGCTACAGTGGAGTCTACACCATCTACCCCCTTGGAGAAAGATCTGGTGTAGAGGTGAGCTCCTCCATCTCTGGGACCCAGGTTTAAATGTAGTTAGTCACCATGTGAAGACAGCAAGATCATCTGATACAACAAATACAAACTGATATCAACAACATTAACCATAACAGCGTTAGCGTTGGAATATATTAGGTTGTAGTTCTGACTGAAGGTTCACATTTACTACCATGTGTATTTGTAGGTGTACTGTGACATGGATTCAGAAGGAGGACGCTGGACGGTGAGTATTTCAGCTACAATCAACTTCATCATTTCTGGTTTCTCAGTAATTAACACGTATGAACCGTGTTGTCCTCCAGGTGTTCCAGAGGAGGATGGACGGCTCTGTGAACTTCTACAGACCCTGGAATCACTACAAGCTGGGCTTTGGTAGCGCTGCTGGAGAGTACTGGCTCGGTGAGACATCCGTCTGTCAAACTAACTTCATGAGACTTTTTTACAGGCTGATACGAAAGTGTGTGTTGATGTGTGTTCAGGTCTTGACAACATCCACTACCTGACAACCAAGCAAAAGTACGAGCTGCTGGTCACCATGGAGGACTTTGATGGAAAGAAAGTGTTTGCTCGGTACACTTCATTCAAGGTTGATGCTGAATGTGACGGATACAGAATTCATGTGTCTAGATTCATCAGTGGAGGAGCAGGTGAGTTAAGACAGACTGTAGAGAAAGACTCTGTCAACATTTGTAGTAATAGTCTGATTATACTTGTTTCTGCAGGAGACACACTGACACTTCACAACGGGCACAAGTTCTCCACTTTTGACAAAGACCAGGACCCCTTATCTGCAAACTGTGCCAGACATCATCTGGGGGCGTTCTGGTACAACGGCTGTTACAACACAAACCCTAACGGAGTTTATCGCTGGGGGGCTGACAAAACTATCTATGCTGTTGGAGTGATGTGGAATCAATGGAGGGGTCATGACTACTCCCTGAAGTCCATCAGCATGATGATCCGTCCTGTGAAGTAAATCTCCAGGACAAACATACAGCAGAATATTTCTCTTTTATGATCTATTTCTTTTCTCATTCTCATTAATTAATCATATCATCTGATGTATAGTAGGTCTAATACAGGTGGATTTCAAAAGCAATTCATTTGTATTAGACCCAACAACATCTCTATCTGAAATGAACATGTTCCTCCACTAGATGTCTCTGCCGTCTGGATCCATCTGAATCATTATCTGCTGCAATAAATGAGAAGCAAAGCAAAACCCTGGTGTGATCTGATGTTATCACTTTATCTGCTGTCTCTGTCTGACTGTGAATCCAGTGTTTTATACACATTTTAGTTTTTAGAGGAGCCTGTTTGACGTCACTGTCAGAGACTAAAAATAAAGTTGTGTGATTGTGTGGATGAAGGTATATAGATAATAGTCAAATAAGATCACCATAAGATGACCACAGTACTCACTGCCTTTAGTTGATGGATACTATGGTAAAAAAAAAAAAGATCTTTATAAGACTGTTCTGCCCAGTTAGTGAGTTCTAACTGAACTTAAGAAAACAACCTATTCCACATGAATTTGCATATTTTTTAAAAAAAAATAGTCTTGATGACTTTTCAGTGTATCTCTGAAACTGTGAAACTATTATTGACATTTTTTTTTAGTAATTTTATACTCTGACAAGGGGTGTAACGGTACACACAAGTCACGGTTCGGTACAGGTTCGGTACAACGGGGGAAAATATTCAATGTTGTATTACACAGTAAAATGTAAACAGTGAACATACTTTCACACATTAGCAATATTGTCAAACAAATATTTCAAATAGTACCAAAACTGAAAATGTCTTGAAAATATTACAGAATAAATAATGAGTGTTTCAATTACTCCAGCCTAGGGCTAATACAAAATAAAAGACAATACAGAATTGAACAGCATCTCCTGGTGAAACACCGTTGGAAGACAGTCTTTGTCCGGTCATAAATAAATAAATAAATAAACTACTCACTCAGACGTATTCGCCGTATGACTGCGTGTACTAGAGGTGTGCGATACCGCTAGATTTGGTATCGATCCGATACCAAGTTAATACAGGGCCAGTATTGCTGATACCAATATTGATACTTTTTAATAATTACGGTGGATGCATCATCAATCTGAATCTGAATCTGAATCTGAATGAATTTTAATGGCATTTAAGTGTTTTTGTGATTTTATTTGGGCAAAAAATTTATAAGTAAATAGAAAATACTTTGTTATCACAATAAAAGTTTTTTTTTTGCAGAAACAACACGAAGAACAAATAAAAACATGTACTTTTTCAGGCAGAGTGTTCAGAAACTACAATACAATTATAAACTAAATCTCTCCCTTCATTGAAGTTCTTTCAGGATTTGTTTTCTTAAATAAACAAAGTGTACAAAATGATCACTCCACAACAAATACTATAAATAATGTAAGGAAGTGTTTAGGAAGTACAATACAATAAAAAAATAAGACAACATTTCTTTAGTGCTCTTTTTTTCTTCTTTTCAGGGGTCTGTCGGGGTCAGGTGGGCGGGGGATTTTAAAAATTTCCGTATGGTTATACAAGTGTGTTGTGTTACCACTGTATCTTACAGCCTTTTTACAAATAGTACAACTTGCTATCGTTTCATTTTCGGCCTGAAACTATAACCAAACAGCCCTACTCTTTGTCTCTGTCTTTCTCCTGCTCTGTCTTAACTATCGATCTCATTACATTGGTATCGATATTATCAATATTTGGATCGATTCGCCCACCACTAGCTACTCCAAACCGGACGAAAACAAATACCGTTACACCCCTACTCCTGACAGAACTTTATAATAAACAGGAAACAGTACACAATGTTCAACTCAGGATTCATCTTTATTGATTTTTGTCCAACAGTGTTACAGAAGTTTTTCAGCTTTACAGACATCAGCAATATTCTGAACTGGTTAACGTCCATGTGTTGAAACCCAGACTAATGCACTGGATTCTGGGTCAGTGTAGGATATTCAGTTGTTGACTCAAAATGTCCTAAGACGTTACCTGGAGAGCTTTCCTGAGTGGCACATTTATTTATTTAAATGAAGAATAATTATTGTCCCAATGAATTATCACAATGAGTACAATTAGATAGAATCAGGCTTCAACCCTTCTACATGACCGCTCTAACTTGTTTCAGCTATAGACAGCATCAATGCCCCAAACTGTCCAAAAATACTAAATGAAAATAACCTGTAGATTCAAACCTTTACATTTCTAAAAGAACAAAGTAATAACACTTATTATTTTACCTCATCAACTAGTTAGTTTGTTTAATGTTTAAGGTTTGTCACCTTAACAGCTGTCATTGTGAATCCCAAATAAAAACAACTACATTTACTTAATTAAAGAAGAGATACTTGAGTTACTTGTGTTCCAAAATAATAACAAGAACATTCAAAACCATCACCACATATCCCACACCTCATTAAAAAAAAATAACTGATACATGTTATCTAACTACCTTTTAGTTCCCTAATATTCACCTCAACTGATAGTAATGTTGACTGAGGATTAGTGATTATATATGAAGCATTAGAGTCATTCTGGGAATCCCCTTTAGACTCCTTAACAGCTAAACTATGTAAAATACAACAAGATGCTCTGGAACATAATGTGATTATACGGTATATTCTCTCAAAGTCTGTTATAGTGACATAATGTTCTGTTGCTTTGAAAAAAGACAAACAAAAACCACAATCAAAAAAACAATGAATATTTACACCAGTGAGTCTAAACTTCATGACCATTCACTGATGGAGCAAACTGATATTCTGTCAGGGTCTGGATGTATCAGACAACAAGTCAACAGATGGTTGGTGCAGTCACTGTGGTGGATGTGGAATCAATGTTCAGGTATGAAGAACTGAACCATGGACAAGGACCAGATGGTTCTGTCTGGATGACTTGATTGGAACCTCTTGAGACTTGAGGGATGGTCCCAGTCAGCAGTGGTGCGTGACGACTGATAGTACTGATCAGAAACCAGACACAAGGTGCTGAGACCCAAAGCTCATCGAGGGTAACAAAGGCTACGACGTGAGATCTAGACCAACTGAGACTCTACTGCACCACAGGTCAGAAGATTTTTTTGGAAACATGAGTGTCTAAACTAGACCCTGGAGTCAAGAAAGGATGTCACCTGGTCCAAAGAGTCATGTGGACAGCAGGATAAGCCATGACACCTAGATGCAGTTTGGGAAGGAGGCGGTGGCTTAAAGGGTCTGCTGCTGAAGTATTTCTTCCAGATACAAGACCTTTGGTGGTCTGGTAGAGTCCAGGTCCAGTATCAGTGGAGACATGAGGCATAAAGTTTAGACTCACTGTTATTAATAGTTAGGGTTAGGGTTAGCACCACAAAACCTTTAAACATGGATTAGGTCGGTATGCAAATATAAACTTAGAGTGAAATAATGAATTTGTTTTTAGTTAACTTTGTTTGTGGTTACAGGTGTTTTCTACTGTTCTTACTCATCTGGACACAGGACAGCATAGTTGGGAATGCAGTTAGCGTAGAACCCTGGGTAAAGAGGATCAGTGAATGTGGCCTCGAAGGAGTAGATGACACTCAGTGTGTTAGAGGTGACTTTGTAAAAGCACAAACGACCAGCAGGCCTGTCTAGAAACACCCCAATCCTTTTGCTTGTAGGAGATGGCTTGTCGTCTTTCCACACTTCACCATTATGCCATGCACTGTACCCTTCATGTTTATTCCCATCAACATACCAAGATAGGGTATTGGCTCCAAACTTATTTTCGGAACTATTTCCTTTCCTACTGATTTCTTTGTATGTGACAGCTACACCAACATAAGTACCCTCACTCAACTCTACCTCCCAGTAATGGCGATCATTGAGCCCTTCTCTACACAAAACCTGAGGCACCGTATCAAACCTTTCTGGGTGATCAAGATATGACTGCCAGTCTCCATATGTCGCCTTCTTTTTGTTCTCAGACAAAGTGAGGTAGTTGTTTGCTGTGTTTGGGTCGAGGGTGAGATCACAGTAGTCTGATGGAGAGAACAAGACAACAATCTGTTACCAGTTATCACCATTCACTCTGGTTGACCACAACAGTCTCATGAAATCATTTTAATTCTTAAAATAAGTTCCTCAATATGTTGATGAGAACAAAATAAAAAATATAAAGAAATTGACAAAAAGATACTTACACCACATTAGATCCCGTCTGTCTGTTACAGCTGTGGGATCAGGAATATCTGGCTTTGAAAAATCCTCCGTGATCAGGATGCCATCCTTGTAATGGTACATGGTCGCTCCTTGAAACTTCTCATTGGGTTCAGCTGCAACTAGGAAACGAAATCTGCTGCTGCTACTCAGGACTTTGACAATTTTAGAGAATTCTGTGGCTTTCTGTCTCATCTTGGTGAACACTTCATCCGAGAAGAACCACTTGTGACTACACACATAGTCGGCCACCTGGTCCATGAAGGGGTCATCAGTTTCCAGAGAGGTGAAAACAAAGCAGAGAGCATGCTCTACACCTGCAGCCAGAATCTCTCGGTCAACATCAGACTTGTTCAGGACGATCTTTGTTCCCTTCATAATTTCTACACAGGAATTGACAACATTGATTTCTCTCTCTGCATTGTCCAGCCACTTGTCCAGGTTCTCCTGGCTGAACTGTGACTTCTCCTGGTTGTCAAAGAGTTCTTCCAGAGAGCTACCATCTTCGGTACCTGCACGGATGGAAGGAAACTTCTTCTTCATGGCCTGTTTGAGTGTTTTTGTATAATCTTCACAGAGATCTTTGAATTTGCTCAGTTTTTTGTGGATGGGTGGAAACTGCTTGACCACTTCCTCATCCAGAGCATCATTGCATCTCATTTCTATTTCCCTGATGCTTTCTAGAGCATTCTCAGCTTTCCTCAGTAATGCAATGCAAATCTCTCCTTTACACTCAGGAGCTTCTGGCTCCAGACTCTTCAGTGGCGTCAGCCAGACTTTGACAGGAACCGTTTTTTCTTCCTTACTTTGTAAAAGTAGCTGTGGAAGTTGCTTGTAGGTTTTCACTGCCTCTTCAAATGTCGCAGGGTCACTTTCTAGAATAAAGTCACCGTAGAATTTGCAGGAGAATTTCTCAGTCAGTTTCTTTTCTTCATCAGTCAGCTGGACTTTAGCTTTTGCCTCAAAATCAAATGATGGGATCTTCTTTATGACAACTTCCATGGTGCCCTGGATGTCCTGAACGCTGCTGTTGTCCAACTTCTCGCTGTCAAACACAAAGAAAGCATTTGCCCCATAAAGAATGCCAGTGACAACGTGAGTTGCAGAGCAATTCTTGATCACATCTTTTATTTGGATGTTCTTTGCTTCAAGATGAGACATCGCCAGTCGTTCAAATGAAGTTGTAGCCTTATACTGAAGTGTCACTCTGCTCTGTTTCTTGAATTTCTTCTTGTCATTCAGATAACTGGCAGATCCTCCCACTTCAATCTGGCCAGACAGGAAACTGGCCTTCAGAGAGGCTTGAACATCCAGCAGAGTCGACTTGGAGTCAATGGAGTCTGATGTTGTAACATCATGTTTACTGCTGTTCTGAATCTGCCTAGTTCTTTTCTTCTCAATAGTTTCTTTATCCCACAGTGTGAAATCTGTAGAAGGAGATTAAAGTGTATATGAAATCATTTGATTTACAATAACATTTCATATTTGTGACCTCTGGGTGAAGAGGAAGTCAACAGAAAGCTGGAAACAGAACACTTTACATGACATATTATGCAGTGGACCTTATTGTTAGAGAATAATTTCACTTTCCTGTAGATAGTTTGTGTAGTTAATGTTAGATTACTGCTGGGGTCAGTTATCTGCCCTATTTTCTCTCTGAGGAACATGCCAAGGCCATGGTCCCTCTTTGGCGTCTTAAATCTCACTCTCTGGCTGTCTACAGACACTGCTGTAGAGTTAGATGATAACGCCCTCCGTCACTGGATGACACTTTGTATTTCCTAGCTGGTGTGAATCCTTATCTTCATGTTTATGTACTATAGCCAATTGGATGTTAACACATCTCCCCTTTGCTGCCTCGACCACCTTTCTAGTATAAGAATCTAAGCTTTACTGTTTGACCCTTAGAATTGAGGTGGACTCATGCACTTATGTTGTGATGACGAATCTTCTATTCTCCTCGATCGAACCTAAATAAACTCCTGCAGCATAAAACATACAGGACTTTGGTATTTCTTCTTCTTCATCGGCATCACCACAAATTCCTCCCTAACACTTATAGTTAGGGTTGGATCAAGAGACCCTGTGGATGGGATATGGGGCTGAGAACTTAAAAAATATTAAAGAAAAATGGGAACAAGAACTGAAAACAATTATATGTGATAAGGAATGGAAACAGAGTCTTAAAGACATCAACATCCATACAAAATCCCCTTACTGGCAGGAATATGCCTGGAAGGTAAATCTTAGATACTTCATGACACCATCAACAATATTCAAGTACACAGGAACGAGTACTAGTTGCTGGAGGGAATGTGGGTCAAACAGTGCTGATCCTACACATATTTTCTATACATGTAATAAACTGAAAAAATATTGGATTGAGGTTCAACATCTGATGAAACTAAAACTGAGGAAAGATGTGGTTTTAGAACAACATAATTTGATCTTGGGTACAAGACCCAAAGAATTTGAAAAGGAACATTTATATCTATTTTGGGCCATGAGAATAACAGCACTTAAACAAATAACAAAAAACTGGAAAAAAATAGAACCACCTAGTATAGATAAATGGTTAGAAAGCATAGAGGAAATGCGTAACATGGAAAAGGTAAATTATAAGATTGCCAACAAGGAACATTTACATGCAAGAAAATGGGCCCTTTACTAAGAAGCTAAGCATGCGGAGTGGTGAAGAAGAGGCAGTTGGTAATTAAATGAGAGGTCCTGTTAAAAACTCTCCCATGAGAAGTAGAAGTCAAGGCCATGTTTTTTTCTTTTTTTTTTTCTTTTTTTTTTTTTTTGTTCTGATCTGTCATGTTTTGGATATATGTGTGCATGTGGGAGTGCGAGTGTGTGTGTGTGTGAGTGGGGGGGGGGGGGGTTGAATGCGGAAGTACTGTATGTATATTTGTATGTAGGTATGTATGTGTGTGAATGTGTGTGTGCATGTATTGTGTTTGTGTATGTGTAACATTTATATTTTGGAGTTTTGGCATTGTCCTGAAACAAATATCAAGCGAATAAGACCAATGGATAGATAAGGAAATTGAAGGGGAAAAAGTGGGACATATTATGATTGAACTTAAACATTGTTTAAGAAGGACTGTGCAAATTGAGTTATTTATTTCTTTCTTTATTTACTTATTTATTCTATTTATTTATTTATTATGTTTTTCTTCACGGGTGGAAATAATGAATGTACATTAGAAAAAGAAAATGTGTTCCTCAGAAATGGAAATAACAAATTATGAATGTCATAATTTGAATTTTGAAAATTGAATGAATGAACACAATAAAGTATTAAAAAAAAAAAAGAGAGACCCTGTAGGGGGTTGACAAGGGTCACAGGAATGGGGGTCTTTTATTAATAATAATATTATTAGTGTTGTTGTTGTTATTAATAACTGCTCAGACTTGCAGAAGAAAGGATGACATGGTCACTGACAATTCAACCAAATACAAAGTCTTTATTTAATTACCTTGTATTGAATAGGTATATGTGGGAGCTATGAGAGCATCTTTAAAAAATTCCCTGTACAAGGGGCTGAAATGGTCAGCCACAGCAAACAGTACATTGTGTTGAACCATTGCTACGGCAACTTTCACCTCGGCTCTCCTTGTCTGCAACAGAAAGAAATTAAACTAGATGATCACAAGCGATCATAAGGGGTCCATGAGGCATAAGTCACCAGTAGCGCCCCCTATAGACTGTATTTGACGAAACTTGGTGGGCTTGTAAAGAGTCATCCACAGATTATTATTGTCAAATTTCAAGCAGTTTACTGTGGTGGTTTGTGAGATATAAACATGTAGTCGTTGTAGCGTCCCCTACAGGCCGAATTTCACGAAACTAGGCATGATTGTATGCAAGCGTATTATAATGATGGTTGCTAAGTTTCATAAGGATTGGGTGAATACTTCAAAAGTTATAGGCCTTAAAGTCATATGAAATGTTTCCATGTCACCTGTAGCGCCCCCTGTTGACGTAATGTCACGCAACTTGATGGGTGTCTACACAATATGCTTGTACAGAATCATATTATTATCAATGATATGAAGTTTGATCAAGTTTGGGTATATACTTCACAAAATATTAGTTTTGGAGTTAAACTGTGCCACGCCGTAAAATTAATTAGCCATTAACTTTGTAATCAATAACCTGCTAAAGTTCTGTAGAGAACTTTTCATTATCTTTGTCCATAAATGATACATGCCAAGTTTGCTGAGAATTGGATGAACGGGCTAGGTGGAGCTGATTTTGCTTTGAGGTGGAATTCTTTCAAAATGGCGGAAAAATGGCCATTAGAACCAGGGCTATATAAGGAATCAGAGGGAGAAATAATTTTGTTTCTAGGGCACACGGTTCTCGAGATATGAGCCAAAAGATGAATGAATGAATAATAATAATAACAGCAATAATAATTTGGAGGAAAAAAAATAGATAAATAAATAAAAGAAAAGAAAGAGAGAGAGATCCACTCTAGATATCAAATGACATGGTGTGATGGTGTGAATGTGTCTACTACCTGACCAGGAGTCTTATGCTACAAATTTATTGTATTAGCAGAGCTATGACAGGCTTCCATCATCCCTTCCTTCTATACCCTCAGGAATTGCTCCTAATTGTGGGGTTTGTGGAATTTCCCGTTTGAAAACTTCTCTGAGAGCATCAAAAACATCCTTCCAGAATAGGCTAACTGGTATTTTCAGTACCACAATTCCTCCAACATGAGTTACCATGTGCTGATACCATCTTAGTTCTTATTGCTGGTGTTCTGAAGAACCTGGGGCCTCATGCATGAAGGCTGCGTGCGTACAAAAATGTTCCGTATGTACTCGCTCATGGTAAAGTTCAGATGTATCAAGAGTGAAATGTCCGTGAACTTGTCCGTTCCTCCACCAACGTCATGTCTGGCGTACGCTGGCTTCTACAGCTGTTGATCCTTTGGAGACACTTAGAGGTGATGCTGGGAAACTGTCATCAATGTGAAAACTATTAGTCCGACCGGTCGACCCTGAGCAGAGCCATGCCAGCTGTGTGGGACGGAGTTATCCTCATGTCAGCCAGGTATATCAAATACCCACAATGCATCTGAACAGGTCAACATTAAAGAGCCGGTTTTCTGAATGTAATCAGAGCTATGGACTGGACACACATTGATATAAAAGAACCATCACATGATGAAACATGTTCATTCATCAATGTACAGATCATATGTGATATTAACCAACATTGTGGCGCGTGGAGGACAGCTGTCAAAGAGGACATGTTTGTCTCCACTCCAGTGGGTAGCGTCTCCAGTTCTCTTTCTCTGAAGTTCTTCTTCTTTCCCGTCTTACTCATTCTTATGTTTTCATTTTCTGATCGTGCAGAGAGGGAAATCTCAGGTGCAGGGTCAATTTAAATATAATTTGCATTTTCAAAAGGGGCGTGGACAGAGAGGGGTCAGGACAACATGTGCGCTGGATTGGAATGTACAAAGGAAATGTGTTTCTAGATCTGAGCGTGTGCCACGTTTTAATAAGAAATCCACCTAAGTCTTTGTACATGAGGCCCCTGGTAACTACTTTCCACTTAAATTCCTTCCATGTGTTAGAGTTTGTGGCAAGGTGCGCTTCGGTACATATCTCCCTCCAAGTGTCCAATGATATGTTTTTGTTCGTCTCTGCCTCTGTCTTATATGTTCAGAGTTATGTACATTCCTTTCCTTTATTTTGATTGACAGATAAATAGCAGGCTTGATTCCTGCCGGTTCCAAAGTGATAGTGGCACGCTAGGGACATTTAAGTTATATTTTTTTTTCAGCGTGAGAAATATAATGTGTGGTGGGGGTTCGTGACAAAGGACCGAAAAGCGTGACCGTCACACTCAATGCGTGAGACTTGAGAGCCTTACATAGTCAAAACAAATGTACAGGGGGTTTTTTGTAAACTACTACTACTATGAAAGGTTTGCTGTCTGTCTGTAACATGAACTAAATGTGTTCATGTGTCTAACTGTATAAGACACAAAAAACTAAGTTGGAATCTCGATCAGAAGCATTATATATACCACAATAATAATATTTTATGTGTACAGATTAAGATTCGTTTAATTTTGTCAAATAGGGGGTTGCAGGGAATGGAGTGTGGACCCAGATGCAGGACTCAAAGGAGGCAGGAGTAGGCAAAAAGGGATTTAATTAAAGAAGAAACAAACTTACAAAAAACCAAAGGCGCTGCTGACAGGGCAGGAATTCCAAAAGCAAAACTCAAAAACACGAACAAAACTATGACTTGGCATGGAACACTTGACATGGAACATGAACAAACTTTGACATGAAACATGGCTAACAAGTAGTAACAAACAGTAACAAGTAGTATGACGCGACAGGGACGAAGGGGAAGGCAGGGCTATATATATACACACGAGGAGCAGGGGTGACAAGACACAGGTGAAGCAAATCAAGAATTAATGCAAGCTGAAACCAATGATCTAATCAAATGAAAACATGGAGACATGGATTAACAAAAACAGGAAGTCCAGAATTTAACAAAATAAAACAGAAAACTTGAAACACTATGACTAAAAAAAAAAGCAGAAAACCTAAACACTAAACATGACTATGAAAAGGCAAAATACAATAAACAGAAACCCAACTTAAACCGTGACTATGAAAAGACATGACTGAAAACTGGACAACATGACGGACAACAAGAACTTAACAAAATAAAGCAGGAAACAGAAAACCTAAACCCTAAACCATGACTATGAAAAAATACCAAGACTTAACAAAATACAATAAACAGAAAACCCAAGAAATTAAACCCGTGACTGAGAAGAGACATGACAGACAACCAAGAACAGAGGACATGACAGAAAATGACAAAACCATGACAGAACGAAAGACATGACGGACAACCAGGAAAACCAGAACTCAACAAAATAAAAGAGGAAATCGAACAGAAAACATGACAAATTTTTCTTTCACTTATTTAAGTTGTTTCTGTACTAGAGAGCAAAGTTGCTGGAGTCAAATTCCTTGTATGTGTACATACTTGGCCATTAAAGCTGATTCTGATTCTGATTCTGATAAGTCACATCTTACCTGTGAACAGTTCATCATTTCGGGCGTCGTACAGCATCCCTAGTGCGAAAGGTCGACCCAGAGCTGCCACATTCTTATTTGAATCCATGTCTCCAACCTGAGTTAAATAGAAAGCATCATGTATATCACGTAAAGCTGTTAGAGGTAGAGCAGGTGTTTTTAACACATTCAGCCTCTTGAACAAAGACAAGACACAAACTGACTGGATTTTACTGTAAGAAATATATTACAGTTTAATATGTAAGGAAACTAAAGAGCTAAAAACTAAATTAAATCAAGTATGTGTTTGTCCAGTTTTTCATTACCTGGTGAAGGTTTGTAGTTCAGTTGAGTTGTCTGAAAGTCTTCTTGACTCGTAGTGAAGCTTCCAGTCTACAGCTTTACTTATATTTAACGTGATTGTTTCACCTAGTCCTAAAAACAGAACTATATCCTGTCAAAAACTCCTCCCCCCGTCTGAAGGAACACCTTTAGTTGTTTCCAACCTTTAGATCCAGTTTATAGAGCACTCCTTCAACTGTGCTGACACAGACAAACAGAATAATTAATACATGTTAGCACACGAACATTCTTGGCAGTCAGCTAGAAGCTGATTGATCAGTGACTTGTGACCTGCACTACTACACAGTATGACCATTATCATTGTGTTCCAGTAAAAGTGCAGCTGAATGAAAGAGGGGCTCAGTTGTTGTACATCAGGTTTTCTGTTATGATCTACAACAACTGTTTTGCCTGGAGTTGTTGTTTCAACATTTATTATTTTAACAATCTTATTTCCAGTTAGCCTCACCCCATGTCATCTACAGCTTTGCCATCTGAGGCTTGAACGTATCGTTGACACTTTGTTCTGTAATTTAGAGACTCATACATCTTTTACATTCATGTTTCTTTTCTCTGTAATTATCAGACCCAGAGAAGTGCCTGAGGCAGAGCAGCCTCATATAGAGTGGCAGTTTTATCAATCCATGTTCAGATGCAGAAACAAGGTTAATCCCAATAAATGTGACATTAACGTGAAACAACTCTCTAGTCAAACTGGTGTTTTATCTGTTCCCGGGGCCAAGGGTTGACAGTGGGGCCCAGAGGCCCTGGAACAATCTGCCTCAGAAAATCATTTCATTTCAATGTATGGTTATCTAAACACTAATAGAAGGTATTCTGGCTGCTATTCACATTTAAACAGTGACAACATTTTCCATGTAACCATGGTAGCTGTAAAGCATGAAGGCAGTAAATATGTCACAAAATGCATAAACAATGTAAATGTAATAAACAGGCATCAATACATGACTAAATGGGATCAAAACTAAGTCCCACTGGTCAAATGACTAAACCTAAACTGGCACTGGTCAACAGATCAAACTTTAACAACTGAGACCAATCTTTCTTTCAGATTCACTCTAATTCAATCACAACCTTAACTACTTGTAGAGCCCCTGTGGATCGATCAGACTAGTTTGTCCAGAACGTCCCACAGATGATGGACTGGACTGATCCACTGAGTGTTTTGACTCCTTTCTATCAGAACCAGAACCACACAGGTCAGAGCTAATGATTCTTGGTCCAGGACCCTGTCTCTGGTTCTCCTCCTTCTCTTGGACCAGTCTTGATCGGTTCTGATCCACTACACACCAGGGGCCTCATGTACAAAGACTTAGGTTTCAGAATTTCGACGAAACTCTGAAGTTAGAATGCGAGTTTGAGTGCGGCCATAGGGATCCATTATAAACGTTAATTTTTTTCAGATTTTTCCAAAATTTCACATTACTCAACTCAACTCCACTCCACTTTGTCTTACCTGTGTACAGCAATTTCTTTCAGCTGTGGTTGTTTTAAAGTGCTTTATAAATAAACTATTAAAAACAGCAAAAATAATAAAAACAATAAAAGCACTAAACAAAAGCACAAAAACAGAGTATCATGCTGGGTCGAAAGCCAAGGAATAAAAATGGGTGTTACGGCCAGCACGGCTCAACAGACACATAACATATTAAGGGACGCCAGACAACAATCGGAGGGGGTACAAAAAATGTGTGTTTTATTTAAATCCAAAACCAAGAGCAGGGGATAAACAAACTCAAAGAACCAAAAAGGACTGTAGGTGCCGGCCAAAAGGAACAAAAGAGAGATTTGGACCCGAGGCCAGCCCACATAGGGCTGTAGGACCCTGACCTCATCCCAACTAACTTAAAATGCTTAAAGTAAACCTAACAACGTGAACAAAAACCGAAAACAGGACTACCGGTCACCTACAATCCAAACTAAAATAAGAAAGAAATAAACCCCCTGCTAAAGGGACAAAGAAACATGAATACTACCAGCACCCGGCGCTGTCGCGACGTGCACTAGCGATGGTGAGTGGTGCCAGAATGAGTGAGTGTGAGCGAGCGCAGAAAGACCCAGAGCCACCTCCCTCGCCTCCTTATATAGTCTCCTCCCCTACCTGGGCACAAATTATATTCAAGTGCTCAACAGGCCAGGGGAGGAGTCACCAGGAGGAGACGGGAGAGCAGCCGCACGTAACAATGGGTTTTAAGACCAGTTTTAAAAATGGACAGTGACGGCGCTTGTCTGGTGTGCAGTGGTAGATGTTTCCACAATTTGGAAGCAGCAACAGAGAAAGCTCTGTCCCCTCTGAGCTTCAGTTTAGACTTCTAGACCTCTAGGAGCAGCTGATCAGCTGACCTAAGACATCGAGCAGAAGTGAAAGGATGGAGAAGTCAGAGAGGTCAGGAGGGAGACCATTTAAAGATTAATCTTCATATATATATATATGAAGATTAATCTCAGTGTGTATATATATATATATATATATACACACACACACACACACACATATATACTGCCATTAACGCCGTTACAAGATAAACGTTTCCTACTTTATGTGGTGGAATAATATTTTGCAACTTCACACAGATGCACTTTATTTAAAAATATCATCCCTTTAAATTGTAAAACTTCAATATTACGTTTTAACTTCTGGACCGCTTTGATAACTGTGACAACCTCCCCCTAACCTCCATGTTAGTCTGCCGCAGCTTGCCCCGCGGGTTAGCTAGCGGCTAGCTCCGTGGTTGAGTTCGCCGTGGGTAGCGCTGCAGGTTAACTCGCGGTTAGCCGCCGTGGCTAGTCCCGCGAGTTAGCTCACTAACATACCGGAGCTATGCTGGAAGGCTAGCCTAAGGCTAATTAATTGGTCGGCTAATAGTTAACTTATGCTACCAGTTCATCTATGTTGGGCACAAACACTTAAATAATTCTAGAAATTGACTTACCTAATAAAGTGAAGGAAACATGTCAGGGATGTCCGGTCAGGAGTTGCAGCAAAGCAGCCAGATATAATTTGTATTTAAAATGGAGGAAAATCTCAAATATGGCTGACAAGTTGTCATTCACTCAATGAGAGGAGCTATGGCTAGCAGGCCTAGCAGCTGTGTGAAAGCACCAACTGAGGAGAGAGGGGGTTCATGGGGTGTTCTGCCTCCCTACTGTAGTGATTGTAATAGACTGAGAGTCCCTAATGTTTTGTCAGTCTGTGTCTGTAATGCTATAGTGGGAGGGGAGGTGGGGGGTTGGAGTGGGGGGGTCATAGTGTCACGTTCTGCCTCCCTACAGTACTGCTGTATTGGTTTGAGGGGGTCATAATGTATTGGCAGATCCTGTATCCACTGAGAACCCTTTTCCCTCCACTTTCTGTGTGCACCTGTGCTGAGTCTGCTCGTCAGGGCCCGTTGCCACAACTACACGCCGCACATGATATTTTATATGTTATACTCCCTTCTCTCCTGCACCCTAGGATTTGCCCTCCGAACTAATGCTTATTTCTCAAAAACTACAAGTCCTATCGAGAAAACGAACACATTGGGAGCGTCAGCGGTCTTTCCCCTACAACTGAGTGCTGTTCCCACGCGCGTACTGCGAAAATTGTGGCCCCTGTCGATTTAGAAAGAAGGGCATGCGAAACAGATTCTCAACTAAAAATCGCTCTCGCTTTTCACATACACACACAGAGAAAAATTCGAAAAGCTGTCGGCACACTCCTCGCTCGGAGGAGCCTACAGTCCAAACCGTATGTCCCACACAAATAAAACACACACCATCTGAAAGCCAACAAAAATCCCTACGTTTTTATGTATTTTTTATCTCTGTTCCTCAAAAACTGTGGCCCCCTGGTGAGTTTGAACCTTTTTTTTCAGAATTCTGAAAAAACTCTGAAGTTAGAGTGAGAGCTAGAGTGTGGCCATAGGGATCCATTATAAACGAGAATTTCTTATTTTTTTTTCCAAAATTTCATCAAAACATAAACTGCGACCCTGACCAAACCAAAAGAAAGCTACACTTCCCGTGCCTTGTACAAACTTCCAAGCATTTTTCTGCTCCGAAGCACGGCTGAGTTATCAACAAAGCGAAGGTGGTCATTTTGGAATGTTGGCGATTTTTTTCAGGCTTCTCCATGCATTTCAATGGGAGCCAGTGCATCGGCACAGATAACTAGAAAATTCCTGCGGAAATTTTGACTGTGCCGATGATGCTGCCGTCCAGTTTAAAGAGTGCGTGGTAAATCATTTTTTTAAGGAAAAACATCATATTATATCACATTACTCAACTCAACTCCATTCAACTTTGTCTTACCTGTGTACAGATATTTCTTTCAGCTGTGGTTGTTTTAAAGTGCTTTATAAATAAACGATGTGACGGCCACCTGCCACTAGGGCCTGTTTTGTGTTTTTCCCCCTTGTCTTGTCTTGTATGTTTCTGCAGGTACCTCAGTGGGCGGGTCTAATTTGGAGCAATTGGGAGCACCTGGCCAGTCTCCCTGAGCTAATAAAACCTGGCAGTCACAATCCTCATTCTCTCTCTCTCATTTTCCACCTGGGGGGTATTCCAGAAAGCAGGTTTACTGGCTTAACTGGATATGTAAACCCAGAGTTAGCGGTAAACCTGGGATTTTGGTTCCAGAACGCTCAAATATGATCAGGCTATGTAAGTAACTATAGTAACATAGGCTCTGAACTTAACTGGGTATGTAAACCCAGAGTTAGCGGTAAACCTGGGATTTCGGTTCCAGAACGCTCAAATATGATCAGGCTATGTAAGTAACTATGGTAACATAGGCTCTGAACTTAACCTGGTAGGGGTAGGTTTTGTTCAGGTTATGTTCGGGTATTTAAGTGCACGTTCAGCCAGGCTGCTGTTTCCACACTTGTCACACAATGACGTTTCCTTTTGAGGAAGATCCAATTGACATTGAAGCACAAATCATTCGGGCTATTCACCGTGAGAGGGTGATAAGACCACGACTTAATATCCTTTCTTTTCCTAATGAGTTTTTGCCAGAGCGCTACTGTTTTTCTGCGGAATCTTTAATATATTTAAACAACATTCTCCATCCCCACATTTCGAACGTTACGCATCGTGGATTCGCTCATCGTAACTGTTGCGCGTGCGGGCTCCACCACTCCACCTCCACCTACAACTGAGAAGTTCATAAATTGGTCATTTTCGAACTTGCAAGGCTACACAAATTAGACATAAGTGATTTAGGCGTAGGCCTATTAGGGTAAATACATTGCACTTGTTAATTTTGCTCCTCCTGGGAGGTTGAGGACTCCGATGACGTACCCCCTGAAATCCCCTCCATCATCGGACGCCCTCGATTGATACTGATCGCCAACTCCTCCACACTGGTGAGGGGGGACACCGCTGGCCCAGAACCGGTCTTCCTCTCCTCTGCTTTCTTCCTATTGGCTTTGAAATGAATGTACCTTGTTGTAATATGGCAATTCAAGAATATAATACTGGATAAGTGATGTCTAAGATGATGCACCCAGATATATCTTACCAACTTGGACAATGTTTTTATATTTTGTTTTGACCTGCGGCCACGTTCTCTTAAGGGCGGTCGGGTTACATCTAATTAAAAATAATAGGTACAATATATGACAAGGTAGTCTATAGTATAAGAAAGTCTCATACAAAGCAGTTAATATGTAGCCTAATATCTACTGAATTATTGTGCTTCTGACACATTAATGTGCTATAGCCTACTAAACTTACGCATTTACGCGGTCGGCAATTCTCTGCCAAACAAAATCTCGTTCCTTGGCAGACGCGCAAGTATTGCTTTTTTTCGTGATTATCCCTCTTTCCTCCTCGTACGCCTCGAGCAGAACTTGCTGCTCCGCTTCAGAAAAATAGGCTGCTCTGCGCTTTGCCATTTTTACTCATGGTTTCGACTCTCAATAGATGCTGCCTTTATAACTTCGCCGTGATCGCGCACAACTCTAGGTTAAACAATCCGGGGTTGATTGAACTGATTGCTAACCGGTGTTTTGGAACCGACAGCTCGGGTTTAGTCGCCTCAGGTTCAGACAACCCAGAGGTTAAGTTTTATCTCAGTGTTTGTTAAACCTGCTTTCTGGAATACCCCCCTGGACTCCAGTATGGGTTTTGGTTGTGTTGGCCTGTTTGTTTTGTTTTAACACCTTCCAACACTTAGTGATGGGCAATCGAGGCTTTGTTGAAGCCTCAACTAGTGATGGGCAATCGAGGCTTTGTTGAAGCCTCGACACGTGATTCAAAAAAAGGTTCATTACTCGAAGCTTCAATGACACAGTGCTCTATTAGGACATCTAGTGGACAATAAAATGTAGTGCAATGGAGACGTGTCATACTGGTTCATGCTTGTATGGGACTTGATTTGCCATGCACATTCCTATTCGACTACATTACATGGACATGTGGTTTAAAGTGTATTATAAGAAAATTATATACATATAACAATAAAATAAATAATAAAGAACAAATGGGAATCAAACCCTTGTTTCGCTAACGAAAGACCGTTGATTTCACAGTGTACCACGAACCTCATCGATGCGCCGTTGTCGGTGGACCATTTTGATTACGTCACTGCTACACTCTATGAACCTTTGCTAACTTACACTAATGATTATGTTTCAGCGCTTACATCAGCTATTTTCATTTGCTCTTGGTATCATGGTTTAGTAGTGTTAGAGAATATTTGTACTGAATGCAACAGTGTCAAACCAAATCTCTCTTGACTCAGTCATTATTTGCTTCGAAGACTCATCTCATCTCTCCCGAAGAGCCGATACAACCAAACCAGTGACAGGGTTTCTGAATGAAGCAGTGAAATGGTTCATACGTCACAAAACACGTGATTTGTCCTAACCAAAACTATACACGCACTTCTGACTATATGTCTATATCTTATCTGTATCTTTCTCTTTCTATCTTATCTATATATAAAGCAATCTATCAATCAAGTGTTGTCTAACTGTGTAACTATTTTATCTATTTCAATCTGAATCTTACGATCTATCTCCCCAAAATACGCAACTAACTCCAACTACAGCAACAAACCAACCTACTATGCAAAGAATCATTCAAATGAGCACCACTAAATAGGGATAGGATATCCGAGATATCCCTGTACACGCTCGATCCCACCAAGTGATTCACATGACAAACCGAACCCCTGGGGTGATTCGTTTGTCGCTGAAGCATTCGAAGCACTTGAACTGCTTCGAACATCACTCAAGTGCTTCAAACGTCACTAGTCACGTGACCGAACCACGCCTCGGCACAGTGGTTCGATGCAATTGCTTCATGAGCTACGGCGCATGTGTCCGAGCCTCGGGTGTCAGAGGGTCATCACTACCCGTGGGAAGATAGAGTTGAGACTAACGAGCGTAAGAGAGCTAAGTATGCAGATTTAGCAGCAGATGCAGAGCAGAATGGATGGAAGGTTTATCTCCGCCCGGTAGAAGTGGGCTGCCGTGGATTTGTGGCAAAGTCGGGGATTGCGCTTCTGAGCGAGCTGGGCATACATGGAAAAAGCCAGAGGCCTGCGGTATGTAACATGTCCCGGGCAGCAGAGAGAGCGAGCGAGTGGATATGGGTTCGTAAGAAGCATGCCAGCTGGGGAGCAAATTGGGAGAAAATTGTGGCCCCTGTCGATTTAGAAAGAAGAGCATGCGAAACAGATTCTCAACTAAAAATCGCTCTCGCTTTTCACATACACACACAGAGAAAAATTTGAAAAGCTGTCGGCACACTCCTCGCTCGGAGGAGCCTACAGTCCAAACCGTATGTCCCACACAAATAAAACACACACCATCTGAAAGCCAACAAAATTCCCTACGTTTTTATGTATTTTTTATCTCTGTTCCTCAAAAACTGTGGCCCCCTGGTGAGTTTGAACCTTTTTTTCAGAATTCTGAAAAAACTCTGAAGTAAGGATGGCTGCGTGACTTTAGTGTGTTTACAAATCATTATAGATGTGGTCGGTTTGGTTTGTGGTTCAGTCAACGGGGCGAATCACGGTAGATTTGTTTGTTTGGCTTGTGGTTCATAAAAGGACTAGGCTAATGATTGAAATAGTAGTTGTTGATAGACATTGAATGGTGAGGAAAACGGGGTTGTGAAGTGGCAGCGTGGAGGGGGGTGACTACAGGATGTCACTGTTAAGCCTTCTCGAGGTGTCGTGGGCCTAACTTAACGAAACATCGGTGAAGGGAGGTGCCCACTTGAAAACCCCAATGACATGCTGCATACTGCTGTTGTTTAGGCCAGGTTCCTGATGTCTTCATGTTGCTTGGTATCTATGGTTAGCTGCTTAACGGGCCACACAAGCCAGCAGCGTTAGGTTAGCTTATATTTCACAATGTTTGAATTATCATCTGCTGCTCTGTGGGCCTATAAGCCAGCAGCATTTACTTAGATCATTTAGATTGTAGGTTAATCGTCAAACCGTAGATTTGGTAGGGTTTCTTAGTTGAACAGGGCCTCTAAATGTGTTTTGCCTGGGATCTTGGCACAAGGGATTGTAACATCTTATCCTGTGTATTACTGAATTTAGATGCAAAAACACCCTCAACTCCCATCTATATGATATTAATGTACAACGACTCCAATAAAACAGATGATTTGTTTCTCTTAGAGACTGAGCTGAACCGCTGACCAAACTCTGTCTCATATCATAAAATAAATGTGATGTTTGTGCCGTAATATTTCTGTTTTATTTGTTTTCTTTGTCTACTTCCAGAACTTGAGTCAAAATCTGATATTTTGTCATTTTGTCATTCACAGTACTGGTCCTAATGTTCTGGCTCAGTAACCTCAGTCAGGATCTCAGAGTGCTGTAGCTGACATCGTTATGATCGTTTGCTGTTGTTGGTCTTGTTTCTGAACCCGTTTCTGTTTCCTCTCCATGAGCCCATGAAGCCGACGAGGTCTGGATCAGCTCGGGTCTGTCTTTCTTTGAGACTAGTCTGCATCACTTTTGGAGTCGTTGTCTTCATCGTTTCTTCAAGCAGCTCTCTTCAATGTTAGCTGTCTGACAGGTTGCAGGCTACATACCACAAGGTTTCTGGGTGAAATCCCCAGACACATTCCTCTGAATAAATCATAAACATTTCATGAGAAGAGATAAAACGTATTTTATTGCAGCTTTATGGGCGACAGTGTGTCTTCATGTCACTGTGTGTTTTATTTTGCAGCTAAAGTCTCCTCTTCCTCTCATTGGTCAAACTGACTCTATGTTCCCGGGGATACGGGTGGCGCCATCTTGTGAGTTTGGATCCAGAGTCTGATCAGTACGGTCTGAGGGTGGAGCCATGATATTGATGCCCCGCCCACACTTCCTCCAGACTCACTCATGTTTTAGTTTCATTAATACTACGCTCTGCTCTACCTCCACCTGTTACAAGGAGATGATGGAATATGCACTGGACTTATTTTCCCACGGGACTGCTTCACAGAGCGGTTGGCATGGCAACTGGTAGTCGGCATTATGTCACATCAAGATCACTCCTACCTGGACTACAAGCAGGAAACAGGACAAGACCTGCATGGTAGAGCACAAGGGACTACAAGAGCCTCAGCTGCTGAAACTGGGTAAGACGACGAGATGATTAGAGGAGGACGACTGTTCCAGGCAGGAAATGAGAAACATCCTGTGGGATGAATCATATCTTATCTTATTACAGTTTGACTGTAGTATTCTTGATGCTTTGAGTTAGTTTTCTAGTTTTTATGTGAACATGACACAGTTGAGGTCTGAGACTTACCCAGTATTTATTCCCTTAATGTCAAATGGTGAAAGTATTTTCTTCCTTTGAGCAACACAGTGGAGGTGGATAAGGAGGGCAAGGGTAGGGTTTCTCTGGTTTCTCCAAATCAAAGATGTAGTAGAAGTAGTTTCCTCTGATATTATTGTGTTTACTGTTATTGTGCAGTTGTCTGTTCCTCTTCTCACTGAGATGAAGCCTTTTATAGCTCAACTATCAGGTGTTGAGAATCTGTTTGTGTCCGAGAGCGTGAAGACTTTACTCAGCTGTAGTTCTGTATCTGGCAGCACGGTGGCGCTGTCGTGACAGTGTTTTATCACTCATTGTCTCATGTGGACTTTAGTTTCAGGAATATTCTCCCTCTACACGGACCCGTCCTAGATGTTTGTCTCTGTCTCGTAGCAGAGATGATGTCCCACTGTGGTCCTGTGTGACGGGGACACTTTATTAAAATCAGATGAGACTTTATTCTGCATGTGTGACCTTCATATAACTGATATGTGTGCGCCTACAGAACAGTCTGAGCTACAGTCTGACATGAGCCTGGCAGTGGGAGCGTCCGTCCTCTCCGTGGGGGTCATTGTCCTGCTCGTCTCCATCGGATTTTACTGCACAAAGACTCAGTGAGAAGAAAACTGGAGTTGGGATCTGGAAACACACAAAAGCATAAACAGAACGTTTAAACAGTACGGATGTAAAATGACTGTAAAGTAATGGGTTTTATTTTTTAGATTCATCATCATTCTCAGACCTGCTTCACCGTGATGTTGACGTCAAACACTTCATCTCAAACCCTCTGAGTTTTGGTTGTGGAAGCAGCTCTGGACGTCCTGCTGAAGAAGGTCCCACTGAGCTCAGACCAGATGCTGTGTCTCTGCAGATTAAACTTTATTCTTCTACAGACATGTTTTAGGGTTGATTCATGTTTCAGGACTAGTGTTCTTCATTAATTCAGATTCTCTCTTTGAATGAACTTTAGTTCATTCAGCAGTAAATGATTATTATGTTGTCCTGATCATTCACTGATTTCGTGTTCTTTTAAACCTTGTGTAGTTTTCTCACAACTTTATCATTTGATTGTGATTTTATGATGCTGATGATATCCACACAAGTCCTCCCTGTTTCTTTTCTTCTTCCTTTAGATGTAATCGCTGTTTCTTTTTGTATTAAACTACAAACCTGTGATCAAAACATTAAACTTGTTTGTGAATTGCGAATAGAAATGTGTTGATGAAGGTCTGAACGGGGCCTGAGGTACTGAACCTGGAGCTTCCATCTTCCTTCCTGGTCTGGGTTCAGTCTCACAGAGAAACGTCCTTTAGAAACACAACCAGTCCAGATGTTTTCGTTGTTGTTTTTTTGGATATTAAATCTTGACCTAAATGACCGAGAACCTTCACAGACAAACAAATGCTGGATAGCACCAAAAACCAGAAGTCCAGAGAAACGTTGCACTCCTGATATTTTATTTTATTTTATTTTATTTTATTTTATTTTATTATGTATGCCATGGTTTAATGGAGGAGGAGACGTCTTCTACAGACACAAGTCCACGTGAGTTTGTCTCATCTTTGTTTTTGTTTGTTTGTTTCCCATAGGCTCTACTTATACATTTAATGTTTTCAAAATGTCAATACTGCACATACGTACTCTGTATATTACATATAATCCTTTTAGACACTAGGTCATTGTTACTTCTGACACTTCTATACTTGTACTAACTGTCTTTGCATGTCTGGTTTAAATCTAACTGTATGACAGTAGAGTCAAATCTCAGCTTATATTGTCTTATCTTGACGTCACAATTTGGTCCACGTCAGAGTCGCTCCAATCCTTCCACTTGACCAACTTTCCCGATCTTTATTGTAAAAGTAATGGAATCCTGCTGCTGTTTTTTTTTTTTTTCAGTCACAACATAAAGCTGTTATTTTCCACCTTTACAGTAATATACAGGCAAGGGATCAGCAGTTAATTAAAGTGACTCATCTGTGGTATATTTGTAAGGTTTTACTGTACACTGCTACATGTAGTTCATATTTTTAGATGTGGACAATTATTTTTACTCTTTTCTAAACATGTGCCTTGATAAATTATTCCTTCCCAGTCTTGCTATAAAGATACCACATTTTAGTGCAGTGTATAAATGTAGCATGAACTGAAGTTTTAGATGAATAATACAGCTTCAAAGGGACCACGTGTCTGTTTAATATCAAAATACAAGCTTTTAAAAATATTTTTTTTCAGAGAAATTAGAGCCTGGAGATTTAGGACAAAAACTAAAATATCAGCCATTTAACAAAGAAGAAATAACTGTTTTTGAGATGGTGAAGTGCAGATTCATTGTATCTCAGACAGGAAATCTCTTATTTTGGTCTTCAGTCACTGTTACCTCTGATCAGGTTCAGCTGCATACTTGTGGTTTGCATGCTCGAACCTGCACATGGGATTAGATTTCATATCAAAATTCACAGGAAATGTTTTGTTTTCAAATACCGTGGAAGTTTCTCAGTAAACTAATCTAGCCAAGACAATGTGAGGTGTGGGTGGTTAATAATTTGCTGCTTTCTTAAGAATTGACCTTATCCCTGATGCCTTCTTCTGTTTTTTTGAAACTCATATGTTTTTCTTCCTCATGAAGGTAAAGATTAGAATGATCACATAAAGTCAAGGTTTTATCAAGACCTCTGATATTTAGATGAAAAAACACCCTCAACTCCCATCCATATGATATTAATGTACGACGACTCCAATAAAACAGATGATTTGTTTCTCTCAGAGACTGAGCTGAACCGCTGACCAAACTCTGTCTCATATCACAAATGTAAGAAATCTCTGAGTGGCTCTAAAGCGTTCATGTATGTGTCATTCACATAACTGGTCCTAATGTTCTGGCTCAGTAACCTTTTTAAAAAAAGTTTTCTAGTTTTTATGTGAACATGACACAGTTGAGGTCTGAGACTTACCCAGTATTTATTCCCTTAATGTCAAATGGTGAAAGTATTTTCTTCCTTTGAGCAACACAGTGGAGGTGGATAAGGAGGGCAAGGGTAGGGTTTCTCTGGTTTCTCCAAATCAAAGATGTAGTAGAAGTAGTTTCCTCTGATATTATTGTGTTTACTGTTATTGTGCAGTTGTCTGTTCCTCTTCTCACTGAGATGAAGCCTTTTATAGCTCAACTATCAGGTGCTGAGAATCTGTTTGTGTCTGAGAGCGTGAAGACTTTACTCAGCTGTAGTTCTGTATCTGGCAGCACGGTGGCGCTGTCGTGACAGTGTTTTATCACTCATTGTCTCATGTGGACTTTAGTTTCAGGAATATTCTCCCTCTACACGGACCCGTCCTAGATGTTTGTCTCCGTCTCGTAGCAGAGATGATGTCCCACTGTGGTCCTGTGTGACGAGGACACTTTATTAAAATCAGATGAGACTTTATTCTGCATGTGTGACCTTCATATAACTGATATGTGTGCGTCTACAGAACAGTCTGAGCTACAGTCTGACATGAGCCTGGCAGTGGGAGCGTCCGTCCTCTCCGTGGGGGTCATTGTCCTGCTCGTCTCCATCGGGTTTTACTGCACAAAGACTCGGTGAGAAGAAAAC
Source organism: Chelon labrosus (assembly GCF_963514085.1). NCBI lineage: Eukaryota > Metazoa > Chordata > Actinopteri > Mugiliformes > Mugilidae > Chelon > Chelon labrosus. The sequence continues at coordinate 1,327,714 of NC_140352.1, read as the reverse complement.
TGGAGGTGGGATCTGGAAACACACAAAAGCATAAACAGAACGTTTAAACAGTACGGATGTAAAATGACTGTAAAGTAATGGGTTTTATTTTTTAGATTCATCATCATTCTCAGACCTGCTTCACCGTGATGTTGACGTCAAACACTTCATCTCAAACCCTCTGAGTTTTGGTTGTGGAAGCAGCTCTGGACGTCCTGCTGAAGAAGGTCCCACTGAGCTCAGACCAGATGCTGTGTCTCTGCAGATTAAACTTTATTCTTCTACAGACATGTTTTAGGGTTGATTCATGTTTCAGGAGCAGTGTTCTTAATTAATTCAGATTCTCTCTTTGAATGAACTTTAGTTCATTCAGCAGTAAATGATTATTATGTTGTCCTGATCATTCACAGATTTCGTGTTCTTTTAAACCTTGTGTAGTTTTCTCACAACTTTATCATTTGATTGTGATTTTATGATGCTGATGATATCCACACAAGTCCTCCCTGTTTCTTTTCTTCTTCCTTTAGATGTAATCTCTGTTTCTTTTTGTATTAAACTACAAACCTGTGATCAAAACATTAAACTTGTTTGTGAATTGCGAATAGAAATGTGTTGATGAAGGTCTGAACGGGGCCTGAGGTACTGAACCTGGAGCTTCCATCTTCCTTCCTGGTCTGGGTTCAGTCTCACAGAGAAACGTCCTTTAGAAACACAACCAGTCCAGATGTTTTCGTTGTTGTTTTTTTGGATATTAAATCTTGACCTAAATGACCGAGAACCTTCACAGACAAACAAATGCTGGATAGCACCAAAAACCAGAAGTCCAGAGAAACGTTGCACTCCTGATATTTTATTTTATTTTATTTTATTTTATTTTATTTTATTTTATATGCCATGGTTTAATGGAGGAGGAGACGTCTTCTACAGACACAACAAGTCCACGTGAGTTTGTCTCATCTTTGTTTTTGTTTGTTTGTTTCCCATAGGCTCTACTTATACATTTAATGTTTTCAAAATGTCAATACTGCACATACGTACTCTGTATATTACATATAATCCTTTTAGACACTAGGTCATTGTTACTTCTGACACTTCTATACTTGTACTAACTGTCTTTGCATGTCTGGTTTAAATCTAACTGTATGACAGTAGAGTCAAATCTCAGCTTATATTGTCTTATCTTGACGTCACAATTTGGTCCACGTCAGAGTCGCTCCAATCCTTCCACTTGACCAACTTTCCCGATCTTTATTGTAAAAGTAATGGAATCCTGCTGCTGTTTTTTTTTTTTTTTTCAGTCACAACATAAAGCTGTTATTTTCCACCTTTACAGTAATATACAGGCAAGGGATCAGCAGTTAATTAAAGTGACTCATCTGTGGTATATTTGTAAGGTTTTACTGTACACTGCTACATGTAGTTCATATTTTTAGATGTGGACAATTATTTTTACTCTTTTCTAAACATGTGCCTTGATAAATTATTCCTTCCCAGTCTTGCTATAAAGATACCAAATTTTAGTGCAGTGTATAAATGTAGCATGAACTGAAGTTTTAGATGAATAATACAGCTTCAAAGGGACCACGTGTCTGTTTAATATCAAAATACAAGCTTTTAAAAATATTTTTTTTCAGAGAAATTAGAGCCTGGAGATTTAGGACAAAACTAAAATATCAGCCATTTAACAAAGAAGAAATAACTGTTTTTGAGATGGTGAAGTGCAGATTCATTGTATCTCAGACAGGAAATCTCTTATTTTGGTCTTCAGTCACTGTTACCTCTGATCAGGTTCAGCTGCATACTTGTGGTTTGCATGCTCGAACCTGCACATGGGATTAGATTTCATATCAAAATTCACAGGAAATGTTTTGTTTTCAAATACTGTGGAAGTTTCTCAGTAAACTAATCTAGCCAAGACAATGTGAGGTGTGGGTGGTTAATAATTTGCTGCTTTCTTAAGAATTGACCTTATCCCTGATGCCTTCTTCTGTTTATTTGAAACTCATATGTTTTTCTTCCTCATGAAGGTAAAGATTAGAATGATCATAAAGTCAAGGTTTTATCAAGACCTCTGATATTTAGATGAAAAAACACCCTCAACACCCATCTATATGATATTAATGTACGACGACTCCAATAAAACAGATGATTTGTTTCTCTCAGAGACTGAGCTGAACCGCTGACCAAACCCTGTCTCATATCATAAAATAAATGTGATGTTTGTGCCGTAATATTTCTGTTTTATTTGTTTTCTTTGTCTACTTCCAGAACTTGAGTCAAAATCTGATATTTTGTCATTTTGATGCACAAATGTAAAACATCTCTGAGTGGCTCTAAAGCGTTCATGTATGTGTCATTCACAGTACTGGTCCTAATGTTCTGGCTCAGTAACCTCAGTCAGGATCTCAAAGTGCTGTAGCTGACATCGTTATGATCGTTTGCTGTTGTTGGTCTTGTTTCTGAACCCGTTTCTGTTTCCTCTCCATGAGCCCATGAAGCCGACGAGGTCTGGATCAGCTCGGGTCTGTCTTTCTTTGAGACTAGTCTGCATCACTTTTGGAGTCGTTGTCTTCATCGTTTCTTCAAGCAGCTCTCTTCAATGTTAGCTGTCTGACAGGTTGCAGGCTACATACCACAAGGTTTCTGGGTGAAATCCCCAGACACATTCCTCTGAATAAATCATAAACATTTCATGAGAAGAGGTAAAACGTATTTTATTGCAGCTTTATGGGCGACAGTGTGTCTTCATGTCACTGTGTGTTTTATTTTGCAGCTAAAGTCTCCTCTTCCTCTCATTGGTCAAACTGACTCTATGTTCCCGGGGATACGGGCGGCGCCATCTTGTGAGTTTGGATCCAGAGTCTGATCAGTACGGTCTGAGGGCGGAGCCACGTGGAGCCGTGATATTGATGCCCCGCCCACACTTCCTCCAGACTCACTCATGTTTTAGTTTCATTAATACTACGCTTTGCTCTACCTCCACCTGTTACAAGGACATGATGGATTATGCACTGGACTTATTTTCCCACGGGACTGCTTCACGGAGCGGTTGGCATGGCAACTGGTAGTCGGCATTATGTCACATCAAGATCACTCCTATCTGGACTACAAGCAGGAGACATCACCTGCATGGTGGAGCACATGGGACTACAAGAGCCTCAGCTGCTGAGACTGGGTAAGACGACGAGATGATTAGAGGAGGACGACTGTTCCCGGCAGGAAATGAGAAACATCCTGTGGGATGAATCATATCTTATCTTATTATAGTTTGACTGTAGTATTCTTGATGCTTTGATTTAGTTTTCTTGTTTTTATGTGAACATGACACAGTTGAGGTCTGAGACTTACCCAGTATTTATTCCCTTAATGTCAAATGGTAAAAGTATTTTCTCCCTTTGAGCAACACAGTGGAGGTGGATAAGGAGGGCAAGGGTAGGGTTTCTCTGGTTTCTCCAAATCAAAGATGTAGTAGAAGTAGTTTCCTGTGATATTATTGTGTTTACTGTTATTGTGCAGTTGTCTGTTCCTCTTCTCACTGAGTTGAAGCCTTTTATAGCTCAACTATCAGGTGTTGAGAATCTGTTTGTGTCTGAGAGCGTGAAGACTTTACTCAGCTGTAGTTCTGTATCTGGCAGCACGGTGGCGCTGTCGTGACAGTGTTTTATCACTCACTGCCTCCTGTGGACTTTAGTTTCAGGAATATTCTCCCTCTACACGGACCCGTCCTAGATGTTTGTTTCCGTCTCGTAGCAGAGATGATGTCCCACTGTGGTCCTGTGTGACGGGGACACTTTATTAAAATCAGATGAGACTTTATTCTGCATGTGTGACCTTCATATAACTGATATGTGTGCGTCTACAGAACAGTCTGAGCTACAGTCTGACATGAGCCTGGCAGTGGGAGCGTCCGTCCTCTCCGTGGGGGTCATTGTCCTGCTCGTCTCCATCGGGTTTTACTGGACAAAGACTCAGTGAGAAGAAAACTGGAGGTGGGATCTGGAAACACACAAAAGCATAAACAGAACGTTTAAACAGTACGGATGTAAAATGACTGTAAAGTAATGGGTTTTATTTTTTAGATTCATCATCATTCTCAGACCTGCTTCACCGTGATGTTGACGTCAAACACTTCATCTCAAACCCTCTGAGTTTTGGTTGTGGAAGCAGCTCTGGACGTCCTGCTGAAGAAGGTCCCACTGAGCTCAGACCAGATGCTGTGTCTCTGCAGATTAAACTTTATTCTTCTACAGACACGTTTTAGGGTTGATTCATGTTTCAGGACCAGTGTTCTTAATTAATTCAGATTCTCTCTTTGAATGAACTTTAGTTCATTCAGCAGTAAATGATTATTATGTTGTCCTGATCATTCACAGATTATTTCGTGTTCTTTTAAACCTTGTATAGTTTTCTCACAACTTTATCATTTGATTGTGATTTTATGATGCTGATGATATCCACACAAATCCTCCCTGTTTCTTTTCTTCTTCATTTAGATTAGCGGTGTCCAAACTACGGCCCGCGGGCCAGCTGCGACCCGCCATCCAATTTACATTGGCCCGTATCAAAATCTAAAAATATAATGGAGTATGGCCCACACATGATATTTGTACTTAAGTGTATTGCACGTCTTAGTCTTAACACTAGGCGGAGCTACTGTCTTGAACAAGGCAGTATGTCTACAAAGCAAGCATTCAGCAAAAAGGTTTTGAAGCTGTGTTGAATTACAGCGGACGGGGCTCCAGGTGCGAGAGAGCAGAGGCGAGGCTGTAAAATGCACTGTATCATCCACCAAGAATCCATCCTCCTCTGTGCCAAGACAGTCCTGCTTGGTGATGTGATGAACACAGTTGTGAAAACTGTCAACGTAATTCGGGCACGAGGGCTCTACCACGGGGAATTTCAAGCTTTCCTCTCTGATGTCGATGCTGAATATGGGGACCTCCTCTACCATTCTGGTTTTATTCCCTGAGATCAAACATCGACAAGTTTTTGAAGGAGAAGGGCAGACCTCTTCATGAGCTCAGTGACCCTCTATGGTTGGCAGACCTGGCTTTTAGCTGATCTCACCGATCATCTCAACACCCTGAACAAGACACTTCAAGGCAAAGACCAGCTCGTACTACAACTGTGTGCGCACATGAACGCACTCTGTGCTAAGCTCCGCCTCTTTGAGTCACAACTGCGCAACTTCAATGTAGCGCACTTCCCGACGCTGTCGGAAATCAAATGCACATTTCCAAATGCCAAGCACTCCGCTAAAATGGAAGAACACGTGTCTGTGATCAAATCTCTCATTGAAGAATTTAGTTGCCATAATGTTTTGCCACTGAGAAGGAAATCACACTGTTTGCAGCTCCATTTTTGATGAATGTAGAAGAAGTGGAAGAGAGTCTGCAATTAGAACTGATCTCAACCTCTCATTTAAACATATGATGACAAAGATCTCAAAAGGTAAGAATAACATGGTATGGTGGGTTAATTATTGATGGTGACTGGATTAAACCAAGAGCAAATTGTGCGTTGTTTCCAGATGGACAAGGAGTGAGTGATGATAGGTCAGATGAGGAGATGGAAGGAGAGAAAGAGGAGATGGAAGGAGAGAAAAAGGAAGACATTGTGCCTCAGAGAAATGAGAGTTTTCTGGGAACAGAAAGCAAGGAGGAGACAGAGGCTGGAGGAAAGATGTCAGAGGTTATTGAGGAGCCCACACAGGATGTTGAGGTAGAGGGAGCATCAAGCCAGGAGGAGACTGAAACCAGAGGGAGGCAAACATTCTCACACCAGCTTGGACTTACCCACTCAAATGATCCTGCCCATGCCCTGCAATTACATATCAAATATGATGAAGCCTTCATTCAGTTGAGCAACAGTATTGGACCCTGTCAACCAGCGCTCTCATCATTTCCAAAGAATGAAGAGGGGTGTCATGTCAAAAGAAATGGTATGAGAACAACCCATGGCTAGAATACTCCCCAAGTCTTTTTTGAATGAGGAAAAATACAAGAGCCACAAAATCTGGAAAACAGAAGGAGAAAGGCTCTGGAGAGAATTAAAGAGCACAGTGCTTCAGTGTGTGTGGTATGGTGAGATATAACAACTTTAAACAGAAATCACTGGAGGCAGCTTTCTAAATGGGTGACTGTGCATCACAAGCTGCTAAAGACAGAGAAAGAGAAAAAAACTGAGAAATCTTGTCCCTCTTACAAGCCAAATGTCTTCACCTGGCAACACAGGGCATGCCTTACAGAGGAGATGATGAGACCCTGTCAAGCCAAACTCCAGGTAATTTCCTAGAGTTGTTGAAGCTGTTTAGCAAATAGATAGATAGATAGATAGATAGATAGATAGATACTTTATTAATCCCAAGGGAAATTCAAGACTGTATTGACTGTAGTCAGAAGTCAGAATGATATGATCAAAGCTTTGGACATATCAGTCAAACGAGTAATCCAAAAAGAAATCCAAGAGACTGAAACCTTTTCAATTCTCATGGATGAAACCACAGGTGCTGCACACACTGATCAGGTTTCTTTTGTTATCAGGTACGTGCATAACATGCAAATCAAGGAGTGCTTTCTTCAGGTGTGTAATGTTCAAGGTAGTGACAGGTCTACTGGAAGAAAATGATCTGAAGCTGGAAAACATCCGTTGTCAAGGGTATGATGGTGTTGCAAACATGAGCGGACGCTTTAAGGGTCTTCAGTCAAGAATCCTAAAAAGAAATCCAAAGGTCTTGTACGTACACTGTCAGGCACATTGCCTTAATCTGGTGTTAGTTGAAAGTGCAATGTCGAACATCTGTTTTGTCAGCTTTTTCAACTTAGTTGAAAAACCTTATACTCCACTGGAGCTGCAGAAGCTGTCAGACACGGGCTGGGCCTGCAGAGAAACTGCCCTTCGCACTCTGAGGAAGGTCCTCCCAGGTGTCATGCAGTTTCTTGCAGAAATGACACAACAAGACACACCAGACTTTTCAGCAGGTGATGCAATGATTCTTCTCAAGAGCATCAACTCTGAATTCTTCCTGTGTCTGGAGATCACCTGTCCAATCTTCCAGGTGACTGCAATGGCCTCTGATGTTTTGCAGCAGAAAGACATATGTCACAGGGCAGAAAAGTGTTTTAGCATGACTGTATTTTTTTACTTGGTTTTATATTTTACTGAGTTTTTACTATTGCATGCTTTTGCTTGTGTTGTATTTTTAATTGTTTTATTTATTATGTTTTTAATGCAATCGTGTGGATTTAATTAACGACTGACTGTGAACGCACCACTTGATTGAGCAGCTACACCTGGGAGGTTCCGCCCTTTCCCCCGAACCGCTGAACCAATCGGCAGCGGTGGAGAGTGGCGGAGGGATATATAATGAGAGGCACGAACTGGAAAAGAGACACAGCCAAGATAGGAGAAGGACGCTAGAGAGAGGACGGACTCGGCACCGGAAATAACATGTGGGAAAAGGAGAACCAAGATGGACGGACGGACGGACGGACGAGGCACAGAGTCATCATGTGAGAGGGACGCCAGAAGGACGTCGGGCGGCACGAGGGGACGAGAACGAGGAGGAGGCCGAGAACGAGCCAAGGCGGTGGGTGTCCCAGCAGCGGGTGTGCCGGCCAGGGCCGGCGCTAGCCATTTGGGTGCCCTAAGCACAAATGCTTGGTGGTGCCCTTTTTTACCTTTAAAAGAGGTCTGATGAGGCACAATATAATAATTCTGTACATAATTTGACAACTCTGTGAATATGAAAATATACAAACAATGAGATTGTGAGTTTTTTTTTTTTCTAATTGCAGTTTCACCAAGAGATATCGCCCTTGGCCTATGAACCTCTTGAAAATGACCGCATAGAACAACAATGAAACTTATCTAAAGCGGTCTAATTTGGCAAAATCACATCACGTTCAGTTGCAGGTTTTTTTTAAAGTTCACCTTACCAAGAGCCGTTTCCCACTCATCATTTCATTACGTTGTGAAAGTGTCACTTGTAGCGTTACCTTTTCACTACACATCGTTTGATCATAATTGATAAAAAGCGTCCTGAAATGCAAAGCAAACTAGGCTAATAGGCTAACGTTACTTACCTGACTATATCTCTGATGGCTAAAAGAAATAGCAAGCCCAGTTTAAGCATAATCAAACATAGCATTGCTAGCTGACTAACTGATAAGTCTACCGTGCAAAAACGCAACACAGGTTCTTTTTTATTTATTTATTTATTTATTTGTGATCGTACAGTAGACAGTAACGTTACAGTAGCCCACACAGCAGCACAGGTTCGCGTGGCCGTCGTCAGATTTGGAAATCGCTGAAAAGGCTCTTTCGAGGTTGTGGCTTCAAGTCGACTTCAGTGAAGTGCGGTGGTTTATGGGATAATAATAATAATAATAATAATAATAATAATACATTTTATTTGGAGGCGCCTCTCTGGGCACTCGAGGACACCGTACAACATATAAATAATAATAAAAACACTAAGAAGAAATAAGAAACAGATAAGAAGAGACAATGAAGATGGTTAAGTTGGGTAGGCAGTTCGGAATAGGTGAGTTTTTAGTCTTGATTTGAAGAGTGTGAGAGAGTCCAAGTTCCTGAGGTCCGGTGGGAGTGAGTTCCAGAGTTGAGGGGCAGAGCGGCTGAAAGCCCTGCTCCCCATGGTGACGAGGCGGGCGGGAGGGACAGAGAGGTGGACAGACGATGTAGATCTGAGGGAACGGGAAGGGGTGGCGATGTTGAGGAGTTCGGACAGATAAGGAGGGGAAAGATTGTGGATGGCCTTGAATGTAAACAGGAGGATTTTGAAGTCAATGCGGAGTTTGACCGGGAGCCAGTGGAGTTGCTGCAGAACAGGGGTGATGTGGTGGGTGGAGGGGGTTCTGGTGATGATCCGAGCTGCAGAGTTCTGAACCAGTTGGAGTTTATGGAGGTATTTGTGAGGTAGACCAAAGAGAAGGGAGTTGCAGTAGTCGATGCGGGAGGTGACAAGGCTGTGTACCAGAATGGCAGTGGAGTGAGGAGAAAGAGAGGGGCGAAGGCGATTAATATTGCGTAGGTGGAAATATGCAGACCGGGTGATGTTATTGATATGGGATTGGAAAGATAATGTGCTGTCGAGGATGACAGCACATTATCTGAGTAGTTCCTTCTCTCGGAAATGAAAATATGTACACAGTCTTGTACCTTTGACTTTTTTTGGACTTTCTCTTCGTTTTTTCACTCGAAATGATATGTTATATGCTTATGAGTTCAGCCGTAGCTGGTTATCCTAAGACATGCTCTAAAACTCTTTAGATACGGATTTTTCCAAACGTCAATGGGAGAAATGAATGGGAACCGTACTTCCGGCACCTCCGCTCTCTTTGGCTGTGGGCGGGACTGTGACGCTCTATTGAGGCATAATCGAACAGACCACTGGGAGGTGGGGAAGGGGGGCACCAGAGGGAGACTGGAGAGAGGGCCGCACAGGAGATTCACCTTTTTCTCGACTAATTTGGTCTAGGCCTATATTACTTTTGTATTGCTTTTGTATATTAACATGCTTTAGACATATTTTATTTGTTATTTATACTAGTAGCCTATTGTGGTGATTTTTCACGACCCAGATTTTTTGGTGCCCCCCCAGGCACTTGGTGCCCTACGCACAGTGCGTGATGTGCGTGTGCGGAGCGCCGGCACTGGTGCCGGCCGCAAAGAAGAGACCACGGAGTGTTAAGATACGAAGTACAGCAGCAGCAGAGCATAGCGCTCTGCCTGGCGGTTAAGTTTCTCCCTATGGGCCGTTAGTAACGCCCTGGTGTGTGGTTGGGCAGCGGCACAGTAGCTCGTGCGTTGTGTGTACACCCGTACTGGCCTTGTGTTTATTTTGCAGGTGACTTCAAGCAAGCCCACGGCAAGGGGCAGAAGAGGCGCCTGCGGCACCTGGAGCGGTGGCAGGCCTCCTCCCCTCTGAGCCGCCTCGTACCCGGTCTGGTGACCATGACAGACTCTTTTATTTTCTTTTAGTAATGGACTGTTTTTGACGTTTGTTTGCATTTTCAACTTTTGGTTTTAAAACCTTTTAAGGTTTTAACGCTCTTGTTTTTTTTTGTTTTTAAGTTCGTGCCATAAAGCATTGTTTTTAGTACACGGCATAGATTGGAAAATAGGAGGAAAATACCAGCAAAGTTCAAGATTATTGCCACAACAGCTACTGCTGACCACACTTTCCCTACTTTTCAAGCTACTACCATGTTAAAGTGTGTTATGTTTTTGTGGACACAATGACACATGAGCTTCAGAGACGCTTTAAGGAAGAAGATAACTCCACATGGGAAATCTTGAATGCCCTCCACTGCCTGACAGTCCAAAGGAACTGAAAAAGAGCAAAAATTCCAACAGAGGCACTGTGATGTGAAGAAACTCTGCCAGATACAACACTGAAGACAAATTGCAGACAGAACTTAAGGTCTTCCATACTTCATGCTCATGCACCTCACCAATCAGTGTGGCATCTATTCTTTCAGTGGTCAAAGAAAACAATGCAAATCTGGTTTTCCCTAACTTGACTGAGCTGCAGAACACATACGGTACCCTTCAGGTGTCTACAGCAACTGTGGAACGTTCTTTCTCAAAACTGAAGCTGGTGAAAACAAAACTTTGCACCCTTTGCACAGAGGAGAGGTCGTCAGAGCTTCTTTTACCAGCAACTAAGAAAGATATTCAAATCAACCTCAGTGAAGTCATTGACATTTTTCAGAGCATGGGCAACAGGAGGTTGCTGTTATAACTGCAACAAAGAAAAATGTCACTGTGATGTGTAAAAAAAACAGAGAGAGAAACAGACACATGCCTCCTCCATTCTCTTTCTCCTATTAGTAATGTTCCCCTTTCAGTTCATGTAATATACATACATTGATGCACAGTTTGGTTGGCTTTGAGGATATAGGCTGTGTCTCCTTTATTCTCTTCCTCCCATGATGTTCCTCGTTCAGTTACGAATGATCAACTTGTTCTGTTTAGTTGAAGCAGTCATCCTTGGCTGCAGCCTCTCTCAGCAGTATGTCACAGTAACAGTCAGCTGTCACACTGAGCCATTTTCAGTGTTAGATATCTTTGCATCTTGTCATGATCACATAACACTTGTTTAATCAGCTTCTATCTCTCTCATGCTCTTTTTAGTGTCTACACTCTCAGATCAGTACAGCCCACCTCCAGCCTCCTCACCAACCCCCTCAACAGAAGCTGTTCAATGTAGGCCTACCCACTTTTAACTTTGAGCACCTGCCCCTCCAAAGGTCTCTGCACGGCCCTGGTGAACAGACATTCTCTCTGTTGACTCTGAACAAAAGCAGATTGAGAATCAGAATGACCGACAGCTATCTCTGTGATGTCCTTCACATCGCAACCACCAAACTTACTCCTGACCTGCCAGTCATTCTTCAGAACAAAGCGCAGCATCACTGCTCCCACTGAGCACAATGCCCATTAGTGTTAATTAGCCCAATTACTCAATAAATTCAGTAAATTAAAGCTGATGACAACTTTAAACAAACCTTATTTCATGTGTTAACAAACCCAATAATTTAACTGCTTAACATCCACATCCCCTATTTCTCTTCTTGTCTCTCCGTTCACACAGGACTATGAAGGGGAAACACCATCTGAAGAAGCAATCTGACGCTGTCACTGAGAGAATGACCTGCCAATGTTTTTGTCAAATAAAATGAAAATCCATTAATGTAGAGCTATGATGGTGTTTTACTTCAAACATGTTCAATTATCAAATGTAGTTCACCTGCATCATCATGTACGAAGGGTGCGTGCACACAAAAACATTCCATACATTCTTGGTCAGATGTATCAAGAGTGAAATGTCCGTGAACTTGTCCGTTCCTCCACCAACGTCATGTCTGGCGTACGCTGGCTTCTACAGCTGTTGATCCTTTGGAGACACTTAAGGCTAGATTATGCTTCCGCGTAGTGATCACGCAATGGTCACGCAATGGCCACGCAGTTGCTTGGACGCAGTCGTGAGACCGTGATGGTTCTGCGTGGGGTTTACGTGTCGAAATGCATGCCTCACCGGTAGAGGGCGCTATGATTTTTTGTGACCGACCGACCGAGACTCTTGTGACGTATCTCGCCTCGTATAGTTATTGTCGTAGTCACAGTGTACGATGGACACCGAGACAGAGAGACTGGCGTTGGAGCTCCAAATTATTCAAGCAGAGGAAGAAATACTTCTATTGCAAATTAGGGCACGACAAAGGAGACAATGATGTTTATGAGTGGAAACCGGAAAAGCGGTCTCCAGCGGATGTAGTTAGCGGACCAATCACAGCCAATGCCGCCGCGTTGCTGCTGCGTTGCTGTTGCGTCGCCTCAACGCGCGTCGAGGATTTTTGGGAGGTGCACGTCTGGCCCTTGCGTAGGACGCACGGGGGTCCGCAAGGACGCAATAGGTCCGTAATAGGTCTGTACGAAACTTCTGGACCTGGCATTCATTGGTGTGGATGTTACTTATCTGATCAAGTATCTGTGGGATGATCCACAGAGGCCCCTCCCCTCAAAGGCCCCCCACTAACAACATTCAAGCCCAGACAGCCCTCTCCCCAGCCACTTCCACCAGCTCCTCCAGAGGAACCTCCAGGCGTTCCCAGGCCATCGTGTCCTTGGTCGGCCCTGAGGTCTCCTTCCAGTGGGACATGCCCGAAACACCTTTCCCGGGAGGCGTCCGGGAGGCTTCCTTACCAGAAGCCCAAGCCACCTCAACTGACTCCTCTCGATGTGGAGGAGCAGCGGTTCTACTCTGAGCTCCTCCCGTATGTCTGAGCTCCTTACCCTATTTCTAAGGCTGAGCCCTGAGAAGGAAACTCATTTCGACTGCTTGTATCACGATCTTGTTCTTTTGGTCATTACCCAAAGTTCATGACCATGGGACAGGGTTGGAACGTAGATCGACCGGTAAATTGAGAGCTTAGCCTTTTGGCTTAGCTCTCTCCTTACCGTGACAGACCAGTTAAGCATCCATGTCATCATAACAGGTCCGACTTACTACCGGCTACATGGACCAAACTAGCACTCCTTTGGTACAGGGACTGAATGGCCCTTTGCAAGGGGCCATCCACATACTCCTGGAGCACCTCCCACAGGATACCTCTGGGGACACAGTCGTAAGCCTCCCATCTCTAGCACCCTATTTGTTTCAGCTGTGTCTTGTCACCCCTCTGTCCCCATGTGTATATATAGCCTTGCCTTCCCCTTTGTTCTCTGTCTGGTCATACTTGTCACTTATCTTGATACTTGTCTCATGATTCTTGTTACTTGGTTACTTGTCCCATGGTTTTGTCTAGTTCTTGTATTCATGTCGTAGTTTTGTCTCATTAAGTTTAGAATACCTGCCGTCTCTGCAGCGCTTTCGGTTTTGTCTTTTTTTATTAAATATCTTTTTGTCTCCTACTCCTGCCTCAGCCCTCTATCCTGCATTTGGGTCCAACCCCAATTATTCCACGACCTTCTTGATAACCCATTCAGGATGTTTGAACAGAAATACAAATAGGATCTACATCATGTTTAAAAGGGAAAGGTGGACACATTGGGTGTATCAGTCAACAGATGTGTTGACAGGTAGGTAATATTTGTTCATATGAAATACATCCAGGAAGAACTAGTGTGTCCAGTATATATAACGAACATTTCTCCCAGTGAAGTTGTCAGAGTTTCACAGATTGAAGGAGAAGCAGCAGTTTGTCTCTTTGTCCTCTGACGTCTCTTCAGTTTGACCTGCAGGTGAGAGTCCAACCAGAAACCAATGTATGCGTATAGTATACCGTAGGACATAGCAGTGCAGTTTGAAGTGCTATTATCAACTCCTCATACATTTTTGTGACCAAGCTAAAGTTAAGAGCTATTTCTGTTTGATGTGTCCTAATAGTTAATAATAATAATAATAATAATAATACATTTTATTTAAAAGCGCTTTTCAAGATACTCAAAAGACACTTTACTTAAAAAGAACATCAAATCAGCAAAACAATGTGAAATAGAACACTAAAAACACAACAGACTGAGCTAAACATTTAAAGCAATTTTAAAAAGGTGTGTTTTTGTCAGAGATTTGAAGGTAGGAAGGTCGGTACAGTCGCGGATGTGTTTGGGGAGAGAGTTCCAGAGGGAGGGGACAGCTGCAGAGAGGGCTCTGTCGCCCCAGGTTCGGTGCTTGGTCCTGAGTGATGGAGTAAGGAGGTTTGCGTCAGATGAACGGAGGCTGCGGGATGGATTGTGGCGATGGAGCAGGTCAGTGAGATAGGAAGGGGCCTGTGGAACTGGGAGCCAGTGGAGTTTCTGGAGGACAGGAGTGATGTGATCACGGGTGCGGGTGTGGGTGAGCAGACGTGCAGCAGAATGGGGGGGGGGGGGGCGCTCGGAGGGGGTCTCGCCCGGGGGCGTAATTCAATGTTGAACCGCCACTGGCAGTGATGCCGAGGGAGGACCCAAGGCGGGAGAGGAGAATGGTGTGGTTTATGGTGTCGAAAGCTGCAGTGAGGTCCAGGAGGATGAGGATGGTGAGGTGGCCGGAGTCTGCGGAGAGGAGGATGTCATTGGTGACTTTCAGGAGGGCTTTTTCGGTGCTGTGTTGGGAACAGAAACCGGACTGAAATGGTTCGAACAGGTCATTTGAGCTGAGGTGGGCTTTGAGTTGTGTGGCGACAATACGCTCCAGTATTTTGGACAGAAAGGGGAGATTGGAGAAGGGCCGGAAGTTCGACAAGATGTCAGGGTTGAGTCCAGGTTTTTTGAGGATGGGGGTGACAGCAGCCAGTTTGAGTGAACGGGGGACTGAGCCAGACCTGAGGGAGGAGGTGATGATTTCTGTGATGAGTGTGGAGATGGCTGGTAAAGAGTCCTTAATGAGGTGAGATGGGATGGGATCCAGAACACATGAAGAGGTTTTCATGCCTATCATGATTTTGGGCAGCTCCCCTGGTGACACGGGGGAGAACTGAGACAGAGGCTGAGAGGTGAGGAGGGGAGGAGCAGGTGGGGGAGTGGGAGTGCAGGCCGTGGGGGCAGGAGAGGAGGACAGGTTGTTGTAAATGGTGTCGATTTTTGTTTGGAAGAATGAGAGAAAGTAGTTGCATTTGTCAGTGGGAATGAGTTGGAGGTATTGTCGCTGGGCTTGAGGAGTTTATTTACTGTAGAAAACAGAGCCTTGGGGTTGGTGGAGCCAGAGTGAATGAGGTGAGAGTAGTAGGTGGATTGGGCAGTACTGAGAGCATCCTTGTACTGCTGAAGGTAATCTGTATAGGCTTGTAGATGGACAGTTAAACCGGTTTTCTTGTGAAGTCTTTCAAGCTGTCGTTTTAGTGATTTCATTTTGTGTAGTTCAGGAGTGTACCAGGGGGCAGAGTGGGTGAAGGAGACAGTTTTAGTTTTGATGGGGGCTAGCTGATTGAGACAGGAGGAGAGTGTTTTGTTGAAGAATTTGGTGAGGTCAGAGGGATTGTCAGTTAACGGAGGGGGGGAAGCAGATATTTTACTCACAAGAGAGGCAGAAAGGGCTGAAGGGGAGATGGATTTGAGGTTTCTGAAATATATTGTCCGTTTATCCTTAGTGGTGGGAATGGGGATGTCAATGTCCATGATGATTGCCAAGTGGTCGGAGATGTTGAGGTTGAAGCTGGAGACGTGATGTAAGGTGAGACCAGTGGAGCAGACCAGGTCCAGGATGTGACCACGGCTGTGGGTGGGAAAGTTGACGTGTTGAGTGAAGTCGAAGCAGTGTAGCAGTTCCAGGAATTCAGTGGCAGATTTGCAGTCAGTGTCAATGTGGATGTTGACGTCCCCCAGAAGAAGAACGGAAGGTGAGATGGCAAATAACTGGGTGAGGAAGTCAGAAAAGTCAGAGAGGAAGGAGGGGTTTGGTTTGGGAGGGCGGTAGATGATGGCAGTGACCAGAGAGTTTGAAAGTGAGGTGTTCAAAGGAACGAGCAGCAGGGATGGAGATGGTGGATGTTATAATGTCCTTCCTGTAAAATGCTGCTACACCACCTACCCATCCCTCAGATCAGGGTTTGTCCATATAGGTGTATCCGGTCGGTGTGGTCTGGTTGAGAGAAAAGTAGTCCAGAGGTTTGTGCCAGGTTTCAGTGATGCAGAGGAAATCCAGGTTATTGTCAGTTATGAATTCATTCAGAATGAGACCTTTATTGTTAAGTGAGCGGGTGTTGAGCAGAGCCAGTTTCAGGTGACGTTGCTTCATGATAGGTTGTGAGGACTGAGGAAAGGGGCGGAGATTTGATAGGTGCACATGTCGTTTGTTGTGATGACGTAATGAGGAAGTTGCGGTTCGTGAGCAGGACCAGATGGATGGGATAGAGTCAGGAGTTGAAAAGTTGTAGTTGAACATACGACCAGAGCCTCTGTGTGGAGGACGGCGAAGTAGACCAGTTTCTCTGAGGATGTCGATGCAGTCCGGGCGCAGATTGTTGTTGAGTGAGTGGAGGTCGGAGGTACAGTACAGCGGCGGCATGGTCCAGATGTGGAGCGATAGCATGGAGCTAGTGCTAGCTTGTGACCAGGAGCCGGGTTACTGTGGAAAGAGAGGCAACGTGTACCCCAGGAGTATCCATGGGATAATCCACAGCATAACCGCAGCAGGCAAACAGTAGTCCAGTGATGAGGAGAGGGGCCACCGGCCTGCTAGCCCGGTGATCCTGATGAAGAGGCGAGGTTGTCAGCCCGATATGGTGGTGGCCAGCGGAGGAAACCAGCCAAAGCCCGACAGAACCGACCACACCGGGACGGAAAGATCCCGGGAGGACGGTCAGATGGGCTCGAGCTGGTAGAGGAGATATCAGGGAGAGACCGCAGGAATGGCCACCCCGGTGACGGGCGACGAAGCTGTGCCAAGAGTAAGACCCGGGAGTCCTGAAGCTAGCAGAGCTAGCAGGACGGGGGTCTTCACGACAGGTGAGAAGCCAGTGCAAAACAGCACTGAACAAGTTAGCTCTAAGAGTTAGGAGCATTCAGCTCGAGAAGACTGTTGGTCAAGACAATCTGAAGAGGTGAGGCGTAGGTCGAGAGACAAAAGAGAGACAAAAACTTAACGATCACTTTGTCAGAGACAGAGCGGCAGCCAAGTTGCGCCAGCGTCCGCCATCTTCAATGTGTTCTTCTACAATGAGTTGATTGTAGAAGATGCAGTGCTTTCACTACTACAAGAGTTAGAGATGCTGTGGTAATGTCTGCAGATAGATATCTTTTTCGCTGGCTTTAATTTCAAATCAAAATCAAAAATGCATTTTGTTTAAGAGTTGTAATGATTGCATTCAGCAGGAGGATCAGTGCACAAACGTAACATTTAACAATGACTTCTACGTTTTATATAATGTCTCTCTCAAGCCTTACACCTCAGTATATTTAAATGTTTGTTTGTTTCATATAACTTTACTGATACTTTTAAATGTTTATTTGTTTCATATAACTTATACTTATAACTGATACTTTTAATTTGTTTTTCAAAGTGCTCAGACAAACCAACATCAACAGTTTGATTACTTCATTCAGACAATGGAGGTAAATGTGACTTCAATGTAATCTGCTCTATTCATGAAATCCAGAGCAGTCATCAGCTTGGCTACAAGAACTTAAAGAAAACCATGCCAAGAATTTCTACTACACAGAGCAGCCATAGGACTAAACTGTCTCCCTATATACAGTAGTTTGTGTTTCATTGAATGGACTTCATGTGGCATCTCAAATCACTCTCTGTTTACTACAAAGAGCGCAACATTTATTACCTAATCATTTTATTTGAGTCACAAAACTGTAAAGAACGTATCTCCCTTATAGTTTCCTTCTGATCCAGATTCTGACTCCAATGTTGACCAGCTGCACTGAGCTCATCCAGCCTCTGGACTGCAGCGACATCCACCACCAAGACAACAAGAGACACAGTGGAGTCTACACCATCTACCCCCTTGGAGAAAGATCTGGTGTAGAGGTGAGCTCCTCCATCTCTGGGACCCAGGTTTAAATGTAGTTAGTCACCATGTGAAGACAGCAAGATCATCTGGTACAACAAATACAAACTGATATCAACAGCATTAACCATAACAGCATTAGCGTTGGAATATATTAGGTTGTAGTTCTGACTGAAGGTTCACATTTACTACCATGTGTATTTGTAGGTGTACTGTGACATGGATTCAGAAGGAGGATGCTGGACGGTGAGTATTTCAACTACAATCAACTTCATCATTTCCTTCTGGTTTCTCAATAATTAACACATATGAACCGTGCTGTCCTCCAGGTGTTCCAGAGGAGGATGGACGGCTCTCTGAACTTCTACAGACCCTGGGATCACTACAAGCTGGGCTTTGGTAGCGCTGCTGGAGAGTACTGGCTCGGTGAGACATCCATCTGTCAAACTAACTTCATGAGACTTTTTTACAGGCTGATATGAAAGTGTGTGTTGATGTGTGTTCAGGTCTTGACAACATCCACTACCTGACAACCAAGCAAAAGTACGAGCTGCTGGTCACCATGGAGGACTTTGATGGAAAGAAAGTGTTTGCTCGGTACACTTCATTCAAGGTTGATGCTGAATGTGACGGATACAGAATTCATGTGTCTGGATTCATCAATGGAGGAGCAGGTGAGTTAAGACAGACTGTAGAGAAAGACTGTCAACATTTGTAGTAATAGTCTGATTATACTTGTTTCTGCAGGAGACGCACTGGCAAAATACAACGGGCACAGGTTCTCCACTTTCGACAAAGACCAGGACTCCTCACCTACAAACTGTGCCAGACTATATCTGGGGGCGTTCTGGTACTACGGCTGTCACGATACAAACCCCAACGGAGTTTATCGCTGGGGGGCTGACAATACTATCTTTGCTGTTGGAGTGCACTAATATCAATGGAGGGGTAATGACTACTCCCTGAAGTCCATCAGCATGAAGATCCGTCCTGTGAAGTAAATCTCCAGGACAAACATACAGCAGAATATTTCTCTTTTATGATCTATTTCTTTTCTCTGTCTCATTAATTAATCATATCATCTCATGTATATGTAGCCCTCCCAACCAACTCTAATTTATTACAGAATGATCCTGGTAAAACCCCTTATACCTGATGACACCTTTCGCATGGGAGCTGAATTGGAGGGAGTCTACAAAAATATTAATCTTTTCATGCATATAACTCTGCCTAGGGTGCAGAGAGGCCTGGTTAGCTTATTTTATAGCTATATTGTTAGAGAACTTTAATACTCCCATGCATGTACCTTTAAGACACTATAGCCCTAATTAGACCACATTCAGATAAACATTGTAACTGCAAATACACGTTGCAACAGGAACGTTTATTGTACAGAAAAGAAAACATAGGCAATCACCCTTTACTTTGACCTGGTGACCCTTTGAGTCCATGAAATAAACAAAATAAATACACCCGGGGTTTTGTAAGTTAGTTATGGTACCATAACGTTGGCGCGCGTGTTGAGTTGGAGCTCATGTATCCTTGTGAGAGTGTTTCTCAGTACTCACGGATAACCCCAGTTTCCTCGAACCCTCGGCTCAGAAGAATAAAGTGAAAGAAGATGAATAAAACTAGTCCTGCTGACACGTCCTCGGGCAGCAGCAGGTTCTCTGGCGACAACGTGGATCCTGAGCGCTCTCTACAGCAGCAGCAGACCAGCGGCAGGCATGTAGACAGGCATGTAGGCCCGGAGACACACTAGCATAAATTCAAAACACTAATAAACTCACTGTTCGTTCTCATACATTTACATATTGTCACACATTCAAATAATGCTCATACTCACTCAGGAAACTCGGCGCAAAATATTCCTCCCTCATACACACACGGTCTCCTTCTCCCCGCTAGCGGGAACGAGGCTAACTCTAGCTCTGTACCAACGATAATGGCGTTGTGGACATTCAGTACAATTCCCGGCTGAAGCAGCTCTGAACTTGGCTTACTTTGTTTTTACATTTGGTACCGGTAACACACAAACAGATCCTCTGGTTTAAGGTTTTAGTAACAGTAACTTTCAACGGTTTCAAAATAGCTTACTACCACTTTTCCATGGGTCATGGGTCTCTCCCCGTTACTAGCCCGCACCTCATCTTCTCTCTTTTTTTTTTAGTCCCACCCCCTTCAGAATCCGATAGGTAATTTACACTCATCTCCGACAGGCACGAATTGGCTAACAACAGACTGACACCTGGTTACTCAAATAAACAAAAGAAATGTCATGAGACATTCACAGGCCACTATGAACATGGGACATTTTAGTACCTTCCCCAAATGAAGTGCACTTATTAAATTCACCATAGAAGTAATTTAACAGGCAATATTGCAAAATATACTTAATATTTGTAAACCAACACATGTAAATACATATCATTTAGAGCAGGGCGCTACATATAGTAGGTCTAATACAGGTGGATTTTAAAAGCAATTCACTTGTGTTAGAGCCAACAACATCTCTATCTGAAATGAACATGTTCCTCCACTAGATGTCTCTGCCGTCTGGATCCATCTGAATCATTATCTGCTGCAATAAATGAGAAGCAAAGCAAAACCCTGGTGTGATCTGATGTTATCACTTTATCTGCTGTCTCTCTCTGACTGTGAATCCAGTGTTTTATACACATTTTAGTTTTTAGAGGAGCCTGTTTGACGTCACTGTTAGAGACTAAAAATAAAGTTGTGTGATTGTGTGGATGAAGGTATATAGATAATAGTCAAATAAGATCACCATAAGATGACCACAGTACTCACTGCCTTTAGTTGATGGATACTATGGTAAAAAAGATCTTTATAGGACTACTCTGCCCTGTTAGTGACTTCTAACTGAACTTAAGAAAACAACCTATTCCACATGAATTTATTGTTTAAAAATAGTCTTGATGAGTTTTCAGTGTATCTGTGAAACTGTGAAACTATTATTGACATTTGTTTTAGTAATTTTATACTCCTGACAGGACTTATAATAAACAGGAAACAGTACACAATGTTCAACTCAGGATTCATCTTTATTGATTTTATCCAACAGTGTTACAGAAGTTTTTCAGCTTTACAGACATCAGCAATATTCTAAACTGGTTAACGTCCATGTGTTGAAACCCAGACTAATGCACTGGATTCTGGGTCAGTGTAGTATATTCAGTTGTTGACGCAAAATGTCCTAAGACGTTACCTGGAGAGCTTTCCTGAGTGGCACATTTATTTATTTAAATGAAGAATAATTATTATCATAATTAATTATCACAATGAGTACAATTAGATAGAATCAGGCTTCAACTCTTCTACATGACCGCTCTAACTTATTTCAGCTATAGACAGCATCAATGCCCCAAACTGTCCAAAAATACTAAATGAAAATAGCCTGCAGATTCAAACCTTTACATTTCTAAAAGAACAAAGTAATAACACTTATTATTTTACCTCATCAACTAGTTAGTTTGGTTAATATTTAAGCTTTGTCACCTTAATAGCTGTCATTGTGAATCCCAAATAAAAACAACTACATTTACTTAATTAAAGAAGAGATACTTGAGTTACTTGTGTTCTAAAATAATAACAAGAACATTCAAAACCTTCACCACATTTCCCACACCTCATTTAAAAAAAAATAACTGATTACATGTTACCTAACTACCTTTTTAGTTACCTAATATTCACCTCAACTGATAGTAATGTTGACTGAGGATTAGTGATTATAAATGAAGCATTAGAGTCATTCTGGGAATCCCCTTTAGACTCATTATCAACTTAACTATGTAAAATACAACAACATGCTCTGGAACATAATGTGATTATACAGTATATTCTCTCAAAGTCTGTTATAGTGACATAATGTTCTGTTGCTTTGAAAAAGACAAACAAAAACCACAATCAAAAAACAATGAATATTTAAACCAGTGAGTCTAAACTTCATGACCATTCACTGATGGAGCAAACTGATATTCTGTCAGGGTCTGGATGTATCAGACAACAAGTCAACAGATGGTTGGTGCAGTCACCGTGGTGGATGTGGGATCAATGTTCAGGTATGAAGAACTGAACCATGGACCAGGACCAGGTAGTTCTGTCTGGATGACTTCATTGGAACATCTTGAGACTTGAGGGATGGTCCCAGTCAGCAGTGGTGCGTGACGACTGATAGTACTGATCAGGAACCAGACACAAGGTGCTGAGACCCAAAGCTCATCGAGGGTAACAAAGGCTACGACGTGAGATCTAGACAGTGGTGGACAGTAACGAAGTAAATTTACTTGAGTACTGTACTTAAGTACAGTTTTTGAGTATCTGTACTTTACTTGAGTATTATTTTTGGGGGATACTTTTACTTTTACTCCACTATATTTGAAGGACAAATATTGTACTTTTTACTCCACTACATTTCTGTTGATGCTCTCGTTACTCGCTACTTTTGAGCTTGTCATGTCAGCTGATTATTTTTTTATTTTATTTTATTTTTTCAAAATTCTGAAAAAATAAACTGTTTCTGCTGATTCGCTGATTCGCTACGTCATGCCGTACAATCCATACAATGCTAGAGAAACACCTGGAGAAACTCCCACCGAGCACCCGTGGCCTTATCTCAAACCCATGTTTGAGATTTTTGCCACAAAAACTGATTCGTTTCAGTTTAAATGTTTGTTGTGCTTACCGCGAACAAATTATATCATGGCCTACAAGAACTCGCCTTCCAACCTGAAAAAGCACGTCGCGGTATGTAAAGTAGCTACTGACGTTAGCTAGCTTAATGTTTGTTAAATTGCTGATGAACATTTTAAATGTAATTGTATGAGCTTGTAGAGAAAGAGAGAGAGAGAGAGAGAGAGAGAGTGAGGCTGTCTGCAAGAGAAAGAGTGAGGCTGTGGATTGTAGAGTGGATTGTATAATGACAATAAAGCTACTTTACTTTCCTGTATTTCCTGAGATACTTTTTAAATACTTTTACTTAAGTATTTTTTTAAGCAAATACTTTAGTACTTTACTTAAGTAAAATTTTGACTAAGCTACTTTTACTTGTATTGGAGTAATATTTGACAAGGAGTATCTGTACTTTTACTCAAGTAGTGAAGGTGTGTACCCTGTCCACCTCTGGATCTAGACCAACCGAGACTCTGCTGCACCACACTTCAGAAGATGTTTTTGGAAATATGAGTGTCTAAACTAGACCCTGGAGTCAAGAAAGGATGTCACCTGGTCCAAAGAGTCATGTGGACAGCAGGATGAGCCATGACACCTAGATGCAGTTAGGGAAGAAGGCGGTGGCTTAAAGGATCTGCTGCTGAAGTATTTCTTCCAGATACGAGACCTTTGGTGGTCTGGTAGAGTCTAGGTCCAGTATCAGTAGAGACATGAGGCATAAAGTTTAGACTCACTGTTATTAATAGTTAGGGTTAGGGTTAGCACCACAAAACCTTTAAACATGGATTAGGTTGATATGCAAATATAAACTTAGAGTGAAATAATGAATTTGTTTTTAGTTAACTTTGTTTGTGGTTACAGGTGTTTTCTATTGTTCTTACTCAGCTGGACACAGGGCAGCATAGTAGGGACTGTAGTAAATGTAGAACCCTGGGTAAAGAGGCTCAGTGAATGTGGCCTCAAAGGAGTGGATGACACTCAGTGTGTTAGAGGTGACTTTGTAAAAGTACAAATAACCAGCAGGCCAGTCCAGAAACACTCCTATCCGTCTGCTTCCTGGAGATGGACTACTGTCATCCCACACGTCACCATTATGCCATGCACAATAACAATTACTTGAATTCACACCAACATACCATGATAGGGTATTGTCTCCAAACTTATTTTCTGAACCATTTCCTTTCCTTCTTATTTCTTTGTATGCGACAGCTACACCAACATAAGTACCCTCACTCAACTCTACCTCCCAGTAATGGTGATCACTGAGCCCTTCTCTACACAAAACCTGAGGCACCGTATCAAACCGTTCTTTGTGATCAGGACATGACTGCCAGTCTCCACATATCGCCTTCTTGTTGTTCTCAGACAAAGTGAGGTAGTTGTTTGCTGTGTTTGGATCGAGGGTGAGATCACAGTAGTCTGATGGAGAGAACAAGACAACAATCTGTTACCAGTTATCACCATTCACTCCGGTTGACAACAGCAATCTCACATGAAATCATTTTAATTAAAAATAAGTTCCTCAATATGTTGATGAGAACTAAATAAAAAATATAAAGAAACTGACAAAAAGATACTTACACCACATTAGATCTCGTCTGTCTGTTACAGATGAGGGATCAGGAATATCTGGCTTTGAAAAATCCTCCGTGATCAGGACGCCATCCTTGTAATTGTACATGGTCGCTCCTTGGAACTTCTCATTGGGTACAGCTGCAACTAGGAAACAAAATCTGCTGCTGCTACTCAGGTCTTTGACAATTTTAGAGAATTCTGTGGCTTTCTGTCTCATCTTGGTGAACACTTCATCTGAGAAGAACCACTTGTCTCGTGTAGGCGGAGTGACTGTTTTGGATTTGTGACTACGCACATAGTCGGCCATCTGGTCCATGAAGGGGTCATCACTTTCCAGAGAGGTGAAAACAAAGCAGAGAGCATGCTCTACACCTGCAGCCTGAATCTCTCGGTCAAGATCAGACTCGTTTGGGGCGATCTTTGTTCCCTTCATAATTTCTACACAGGAATTGACAACATTGATTTCTCTCTCTGCATTGTCCAGCCACTTGTCCAGGTTCTCCTGGCTGAACGGTGACTTCTCCTGGTTGTCAAAGAGTTCTTCCAGAGAGCTACCATCTTCTGTACCTGCACGGATGGAAGGAAACTTCTTCTCCATGGCCTGTTTGAGTGTTTTTGTATAATCTTCACAGAGATCTTTGAATTTGCTCAATTTTTTGAGAATGGGTGGAAAATTCTTGACCACTTCATCATCCAGAGCATCATTGCATCTCATTTCTATTTCCCCGATGCTTTCTAGAGCATTCTCAGCTTTCCTCAGTAATGCAACGCTAATCTCTCCTTCACACTCAGGAGCTTCTGGATCCAGACTCTTCAGCGGCGTCAGCCAGACTTTGACAGGAACCGTTTTTTCTTCCTTACTTTGTAAAAGTAGCTGTGGAAGTTGCTTGTAGGTTTCCACTGCCTCTTCAAATGTTGCAGGGTTGCTTTCTAGAATAAAGTCACCATAGAATTTGCAGGAGAATTTCTCTATCAGTTTCTTTTGTTCATCAGTCAGCTGGATTTTCACTTTTGCCTCAAAATCAAATGATGGGATCTTCTTTATCACAACTTCCATGCTGCCCTGGATGTCCTGAACGCTGCTGTCGTCCAACTTCTCACTGTCAAACACAAAGAAAGCATTTGCCCCATAAAGGATGCCGGTGACAACGTGAGTTGCAGAGCAATTCTTGATCACATCTTTTATTTGCTTGTTTTTGGCTTCAAGATGAGACATCGCCAGTCGTTCAAATGAAGTTGTAGCCTTGTACTGAAGTGTCACTCTGCTCTGATTCTTGAATTTCTTGTTGTCATTCAGATAACTGGCAGATCCTCCAACTTCAATCAGCCCAGACAGGAAACTGGCCTCCAGAGAGGCTTGAACATCCAGCAGAGTCGACTTGGTGTCAATGGAGTCTGATGTCGTAACTTCATATGCACTGCTGTTCTGAATCTGCCTTGTGCTGTTCTTCACAATAGTTACTTTATCCCACAGTGTGAAATCTGTAGAACATTAAGCAGGAGATTAAAGTTTCTATGAAATCTACAATAACGTTTCATATATGTTCCCTCTGGGTGCAAAGTTAGTCAACACAAAGCTGAAAACAGAACACTTTACATCACATATTATGCAGTGAACCTCATAGTTAGAGCTTTCCGCCTCTTTGCTCTGCTTTATTATTGCCTAAACATGCACGAAAAGTCCTGAAAATTTGCAGACGTCTATGGACCAGCCCCCGAAGCCTGTTGCACCTAAAAATCTGAAAATTTGCACACATATGTAACACCCCAGGGCACACAAAAAAGTCAATTGGAGCCATATTGTAAACCCGACAGGAAGCCAGTTATTTGATTGAAACTGTGAAAATTGGACATATTTTTTGTTTGGGTTTTTATACCTCCAGGCTTGAAGCCTTATCAGATTGACTTCATAAGTTGGAAATAAGTTGTTGAAAGATAGGTGAAGGAACCTGACATAAGTTTTTGACTTTTCGTCAAAGTGTCTGATTTTGGAGCGTGTTTGTAGTGTGACCTGCTGTTACTGTCAGGTGATTGGATTCACTTCAAATGTTGTCAGGGCAGACTTATGGCCGTCATAATGACTTAATGAGAAAATTGTGAGTTTTCGTTAAACTTTGGTCCTGTTCTGGTTGTGAAAGTGAAATGGTTCACTGCCTTACTGATTCCATCATCATTTCAAGTAGTGTGCTACTTTGTCCAGCAGATGGAGCCATAGCATTTCTCTCTGGTGGCTGGCTGCCAGTGTGTGTGTGTTGGTTAACCTGTAATAGTTGGTGAAGCTGTTTTAACATACTTTGATGCCACAGAGAGAATACATTCAAAACAGCCAAGACTTACAGCTGTCACAGATGATTTGCTGTGAAGAATATTGAATTTCACAGACTATGCATCGTGCCACGGTGCATTGTTACTCCAGTGTATACCCTGAGAACTGTAGTGACCCCGTCCTTGCCGGTCCCCGACAGGCATGGGGTGCGAGGGCCCGTTCAACGCTGCGCGCAGCTTTAATTAGTGTTGTTGTTGTTATTAATAACTGCTCAGACTTGCAGAAGTAAGGATGACATGGCACTGACATTTCAACTAAATACAAAGTCTTTATTCAATTTCCGTGTATTGAATAAGTATATGTGGGAGCAATGGGAGAGTCTTTGAAACATTCCCTGTACAAGGGGCTGAAATGGTCAGCCACAGCAAACGGTACATTGTGTTGAAAATAAATAAATAAATAAATAAATTTGTTTCTGTCTGTAACAGAAACAAATGAAAAAAGATTTAGCTATGCTGACTACACATGCTGATTTAGCAGTGGTCTACATGTCCATTAAGTTTTAGTAACAATAAAAATACATTACAGAGCAATATTCTGTCCATTGATGGATGAATGTCTCATATATGTCACAAACATAGAATTGATTGTATTATTTCAGAATAATGATATTCATGAACATTGTAATCAACCTTTTGGATTTAATGTGCTCTGTACCTTGACCTCTTGGACACTCATTTCTGCAGTCTGGTTGCCTGGTTGACTTCAGTGCCTGCTGTTTGGCCTGGTGCCCCTTACTTTCTATGTGCCTTGTCACATCCCGCACACCTTGATGGGCACAGGAGTTCTCCTGGTGGCCGATACAGCATCAGTAATAGGAGCTGGTGCTTCCTACAGTAAGAAATGGCCATTTAGAGGTCCATTTATTTTTAAACAAGGTCTTGTAGGCGGCTACTCCTGATTTTTTTTAATCTCTTTTGTCTCTTCTGCCCTCTCCTCCTCTTCTACCTGCACTGTCTCCTCCTCCTCTACCTGCTCTGTCTCCTCCTCCTCTACCTGCTCTGTCTCCTCCTCTTCTACCTGCACTAGGCGTGTTCGACTTCATGCAGATCTGTGCAGATCTGACTTGACGTGATGCATGCTGGGTTGAACAAGTTCATTTTAACCAATCATATTCGAGGTCTATGAACATGACCAACCCAGCATGCATCACGTCAAGTCAGATCTGCACAGATCTGCATGAAGTCGAACACGCCTACTGTCTCCTCCTCCTCTACCTGCTCTGTCTCCTCCTCTTCTACCTGCTCTGTCTCCTCCTCCAACTTGGGCTTTTTAGGGGCTTTCCTCTCAGGGCAAATGAGAGGATGCTTAATTGCTTTGCCTTTTTACCTGACATCTTTGAAAGACATATGCAATGATTGATGCATCCATGGCCAGGATTATAATTACAAAATATGACATGATTATAAAAGATTTCTATAAAAATGTACTATGCATTACCCTTTAATTTGGTGAATAGGCTACTGTTGGCTTGGTTTAGGCTACAGACGACTAGGGTTGTCTGGTCTGTGGTTGATACGATACGTATCTTGATACAAACATCTGATGCATTAAAGACACTTAACCAGCAACTATCGATACGATTCACCCCGATCATGTTACAGTTCAATTCAACATGATTTGCGATACAATGCAATATGAAAAACTACTGCCAGACAGTAGATGTGCTTAAAGGACAATTCCGGCGCAAAATGAACCTGGGGTTAATAACACGTGTACCGAGTTCGACCGTTCTCTGGTATTTGTTTTCATGCATTTGTTTTGTTAGTCAAATGTGACCACTTTTCTTGCAAACCGCTAATTAGCGTATAACGCTAGCCTTCGGGGCACACTTACACATAAAAAGAAATCGCTATTTCTATACCACTAACAAGGCTCACAATATCACCACACTTACACGGTAGCATAACTAGGGTCTCTACATGTAAACCGAAGCATTGAGAAAATTGAGAACTTTGCAAGTATACAGGCAGTTTATTAAAAAAGGAACACAGTACCGTTCATGTCTGGCTCACATATCCAGGCGGGCGCCATCTTAGGGAAACTGAACTCTCTGGGACGTGAACCTGAATCTCGCGTGAAACTTTGTTGCCGGAAGAGGCGTTGTACACGTGAAATGTGATTAGGCGTGTTCGACTTCATGCAGATCTGTGCAGATCTGACTTGACGTGATGCATGCTGGGTTGTTTATGCTCATAGACCTCGAATAAGATTGGTTAAAATGAACTTCGACTTCAGGTAACAAAGTTTCACGCGAGATTCAGGTTCACGTCCCAGAGAGTTCAGTTTCCCCAAGATGGCGCCCGCCTGGATATGTGAGCCAGACATGAAAGGTACTGTGTTCCTTTTTTAATAAACTGCCTGTATACTTGCAAAGTTCTGCTTCGGTTTACATGTAGAGACCCTAGTTATGCTACCATGTAAGTGTGGTGATGTTGTGAGCCTTGTTAGTGGTATAGAAATAGCGATTTCTTTTTATGTGTCGGTGTGCCCCGAAGGCTAGCGTTATACGCTAAATAGCGGTTTGCAAGAAAACTGGTCACATTTGACTAACAAAACAAATGCATGAAAAAATACCAGAGAACGGTCGAACTCGGTACACATGTGTTATTAACCCCAGGTTCATTTTGCGCCGGAATTGTCCTTTAACACTCTTTCATCAGCAGGTAAACTAACTCAGCACTAAGCAACAAAACACACTTTCTATATTATGAACAATAAAAACTGAATTCATCTTTCATAAACGGGTCTTTCATAACAGCTGACAAATGAATGTTCACTCTGACTGGTATTCCCATGCTGCTTTAAACACACGTTAGTTTCACTGTTATTATTACTGACCAGCGTCTGTTGCCTGTTAACAGGTGGAGCTGTGAGCCAGGGGATCATTTAAAAGTTACAATACTTGGCTCACCTCGAGTAAAACCTGTACCAGCAGTCAAGTTGTCATACTCTGTTCTCTGTGATGCTCAGAGTTCATCCAGTCAAGGTTTCCACTGAACAACACTTTCAGAAGATGGCTGTAGCAGAATCACGTGAACAATTCAGGGATAACAATGTTTTTTTTTTTTTCATTGGTTGTTGTGTTATCTTACCCAGATACATTAGTGCTTCTGAAAGACTATTGTGTAGCCCATCCCTTTCCCTTTTTTTTTCTTTTTGAACTTTTTTTCACAATGGTAGCATGACAAATCCATTTCCCTTCATATACATTTTTATCTTAACACTTATAATTAAGAGTTGTGTAATAAAGCAGTACAATAAAATAATAATAAATAGAACATAGGATCAATTACAAGACAAGAAAAATAAAGGAAGATAAACAATTGAATATATGATAATAATACTACTACTACTAATAATAATAATAAATAATATAAAAATAATTTGGAGGAAAAAAATAGATAAATAAATAAATTAAAATAAAAGAAAGAGAGAGAGATCCACTCTAGATATCAAATGACATAATATGATGGTGTGAATGTGTTTACTACCTGACCAGGAGTTTTATGCTACAAATTCATTCTATCAGCAGAGCTATGACAGGTTTCCATCATTTAATAAAAAATAGGTTTTTGACCTCTTAATGAATATGTAATTTGCTCCATCTGGTAAATGTCCCATATTTTCTGGATCCATACATTATAAGTAGGAGGATCTGGCTTTAACCATCTGATGGCTATGCATTTTAACGCTGCTGTTAGCAGAATGTTTAGAAGGTATTTCACATCCCTTCCTTCTATACCCTCTGGAATTGCTCCTAATAATGTTACTTTAGGGGTTTGTGGAATTTCCTGTTTGAAAACTTCTCTGAGAGCATCAAAAACATCCTTCCAGAACAGGCTCAATTTAGGACACGGCCAGAATATATGGGTATGATTGGCATTTACCACAATTCCTCCAACATGAGTTATCATGTGCTGATCCCATCTTCCTTCCATCTGTTAGGGTGCATCTGAATAGTCAGTCCATACTAACGTCGGTTAGAACGTACTACTCAACCGTCAATTTAGTACGTTATTTATGTATGCGAGCGAGTAGTAGGCATACAATTTGGACGTACTGGGCAGCCATCTTGCCTGTCCTTTTACCCCGGATGTTTACATTTGACGCCGACACATATGACGCACCCGACGGATGCCGCGAAATTTTAAAGCCACCTCGGAGAAGTATTTTCGAAACAACCAACATTTTAAACTCAACATTTATCCTAATATACTGACATTTATAAACTTCGGTTGTCGTAGCTGTAGCTGTCACAACGGTCTCAGCCATTTTGTCTGATTTGATTTTCCCGGCGGCTCGTCTTCTTCTACGCTTAGCGGGCTCCCGCTGAATTGTGGGATAGCGTAGTGAGCTACCGTTGTATACTGTGGAGGTAGTAGGCCATCCGGGTATTTTTCGCCTACTAGTCGATGTCTACTAAGAATTCGGACGTACTACGACTGTGGCGTACTGCGTCTCGCCTACTGAACAGTACGTTAGTATGGGTATTCGGATGCACCCTTAGAGTTTGTGGCAAGGTGCGCTTCGGTACATATCTCCCTCCAAGTGTCCAATATGTTTTTGTTCGTCTCTGCCTCTGTCTTATATGTTCAGAGTTATGTACATTCCTTTCCTTTATTTTCATTGACAGGTAAGTGGCAGGCTTGACTGTTTCTAAACTGCAGCCACTTTAAATTTTAAAGGAAATCAGTAACTATTTGTGCAAATGTGGATCTGCCACAATAAGTCACATCTTACCTGTGAACAGTTCATCATTTCGGGCGTCGTACAGCATCCCTAGTGAGAAAGGTCGACCCAGAGCTGCCACATTCTCATTTGAGTCCATGTCTCCAACCTGAGTTAAATAGAAAGCATCATGTATATCAAGTAAAGCTGTCAGAGGTAGAGCAGGTGTTTTTAACACATTCAGCCTCTTGAACAAAGACAAGACACAAACTGACTGGATTTTAGTTTGAGAAATATATTACAGTTTAATATGTAAGGAAACTAAAGAGCTAAAAACAAAATTAAAAGATTGACAGATTTCAATTAAATCAAGTATCTGTTTGTCTAGTTTTTCATTACCCGCTGAAGGTTTGTAGTTCAGTTGAGTTCTTCTTGACTCGTAGTGAAGCTTCCAGTCTACAGCTTTACTTATATCCTGTTAACCCCCCCCCCCCCCCCCCGAAGGAACACCTTCAATTGCTTCCAACCTTTAGATCCAGTTTATTGAGACTACATTCTTATAGAACAGTCCTTCAACTGTACTGACACAGACAAACAGAATAACTAATACATGTTGGCACACGTGCATTGTCCGCAGCTAGAAGCTGATTGATCAGTGACTTGTGACCTGTACTACAACACAGTATGACCATTATCATTGTG
This sequence comes from Chelon labrosus, assembly GCF_963514085.1. Taxonomy (NCBI): domain Eukaryota; kingdom Metazoa; phylum Chordata; class Actinopteri; order Mugiliformes; family Mugilidae; genus Chelon; species Chelon labrosus. The sequence goes on along the minus strand of NC_140352.1, from coordinate 1,295,809 downwards.
TTCCAGTGAAAGTGCAGCTGAATGAAAGAGTGTTTCAGTTGTTGTACATCAGGTTTTCTGTTAAGATCTACAATGACCGTTTTGCCTGGTGTTGTTGTTTCAACATTTTTTAACAATCTTGTCAAGGCATGAAAATACCTGATGTAGTATTTCCAGTTACTCTCACCACATGTCATCTGCAGCTTCCTCGTCAGAGGCTTGAATGTATTGTTGACAGAAGTGTAAAACCCAGTTCTTTTGAGGGATTCGGATCGGTCTGGGTCACTCAATTGTATGAGCCAGGTTTTGCGAGTCACTTGACCCAATTGACCTTTGGCTAAGCCCCGCCCCCCTTAGTTACTGTTGCTACGTCCGACATTCTCTTCTGGGCTGTGGTTTTCTGGTTATCTATAAGGCTCTGAGATCAATATCAAGGAGCAACACTGTTCATGCAAAGCTGGGTACGTCTCTATTCACTTCTATAATCGTTATTACGAAGCAAACGGACTAACGTTACGCACGTATAACGTTGTATTTCTTCAGCGTGTGCTAGCGTATCAACAACTATGCAACTTAAGCGGTAACGGTGATGTTTTGGTTAGCTCCACAGGGTTTTGCGCGCACATCATTGGGCTTATCCATACCCTGGATGCTGGATATATACCGACAGTATAGCCTGCCGAGACCGAAAACATGAGACGCCTGCGTTACAGTCAATGGAGCGCTGTGGAAAAAGTGTCGGACCCCTGTGGGAGCTCTCTTGGCTGTGATTGGTCAATCTACATTCTAGGGCGGGGCTTAGCCAAAGGTCAATTGAATCACTTGAGTCACTTGACCCAAAATTTCCCGATTGTGAAACAAAGTGTTTCCAGTACATTCACTCGAGACATAATAAAACATAATACACCTAATACAGGATTATTACAGTTACCTGTTATTGCCATTTATCAGTTGTGATACATAGCCACTGAAAATCATATCAAGTATCTTACATAAGCCGAAACCTAAAGTTCAAAATCAAACTGTGCAAAAAAAAAAATAAAAAATGAATGAGGTCAGGGTCACTACTACGAAATAATATTTTATTTTCTTATGGTCTAAAATGTATGTGGAGTGGATGCAGAGGCTATTAATTCACTCACAACACTAAGTTTCGTTTCTCTGCCGACCGAGTGATTGGCTGTTGACTCCCTGCTCTCGCTTAAGCAGAGACTCATGAGTGACGGATCCCCTACAGATTCGCTACTCATGAATCCCTGCTGGCTGAGTGCAGGTGGCGCTGCTAGTGGTCAGGTCGAGTAGTACATTTTGTGATCCCACTGGGCAGAGAAGGAAAATGTATGGATGTTTGAATGGTGCCATTGACATTAATCAAATGTGGTAGGACTCAACTGAGCCGATTCAATAGAGGTCTAGATTCATGATTCTTGAGTCTTCTTTGGTGGCCGATTCAATGAGCCGGATTCGGAATCTTTTTTCCACCACTAGCTGACACTTTGTTCCGTAACTTAGAGACTCACACATCTTTTACATTCATGTTTCTTCTCTCGGTAATTATCAGACCCAGAGAAGTGCCTGAGGCAGAGCAGCCTCATAAAGAGTGGCAGTTTTATCAATCCATGTTTAGATGCAGACACAACGTTAATCCCAATAAATGTGACATTAATGTGAAACAACTCTCTAGTCAAACTGGTGTTTTATCTGTTCCAGGGGCCAAGTGTTGACAGTGGGGCCCTGAGGCCCTGGAACAATCTGCCTCAGAAAATCATTTCAAAGCAAAACCCTGGTGTGATCTGATGTTATCACTTTATCTGCTGTCTCTCTCTGACTGTGAATCCAGTGTTTTATACACATTTTAGTTTTTAGAGGAGCCTGTTTGACGTCACTGTTAGAGACTGAAAATAAAGTTGTGTGATTGTGTGGATGAAGGATGAAGGTATATAGATAATAGTCAAATAAGATCACCATAAGATGACCACAGTACTCACTGCCTTTAGTTGATGGATACTATGGTAAAAAAGATCTTTATAAGACTGCTCTGCCCTGTTAGTGACTTCTAACTGAACTTAAGAAAACAACCTATTCCACATGAATATGGGTCAGTGAAGTATATTCAGTTGTTGACTCAAATATCCTAACACGTTACCTGGAGAGCTTTCCTCAGTGGCACATTTATTTATTAAAATGAAGAATAATTATTGTCCCAATGAATTATCACAATGAGTACAATTAGATAGAATCAGGCTTCAACTCTTCTACATGACCGCTCTAACTTATCTCAGCTCTAGACAGCATCAATGCTAGCCTGGTCGTCACCATCCTACGTTTCCGCCCGAAATTTGATTTCGGTCTGCACGTTAGTCTGGCCAAATGTAATAGGAATCTGTCTCCGTAATGGGCGGATGCTTATTTTGAGGTTTAAAATCATTGGAGTTCCCTTAACCAATCAGCAACGTTTGGTAATGACGTATATTGTGCGCCGGAGTTCAGGCTCTTACCGCTTACCACTTCCGCTTCCAGTTAAATAAATCAAACTTTTCCCAAAGCCAGTTGGACGGAGAGCTACGACGTCCTTGCCATTTATAAAATTGACAAGACAAGCCTCTTGTTCTGGTTTTAATTCCGTGATGCTCTCCAGAGTTGAGACAACTTCGCGGATGGCTTCTAGCGTCTCTTCCTCCGTCGCCATTGATGCTATGCTATGAACTACAAGCTTCGCTGGCTGGACTACAACCAACTCGGCAGGCGAGTTTCGCGTCATCACTCAACTGTTCGCTGATTGGTCCGATCAAACGCGAACCTTAGAAGGGCAGTTTGGCCAGACTGAGGTGCAGACCGAAATCAAATTTCGGGCGGAAACGTAGGATGGTGACGACCAGGCTACAGCAATGCCCCAAACTGTCCAAAAATACGAAATGAAAATAACCTGTAGATTCAAACCTTTACATTTCTAAAAGAACAAAGTAATAACACTTATTATTTTACCTCATCAACTAGTTAGTTTGGTTAATATTTAAGGTTTGTCACCTTAATAGCTGTCATTGTGAATCCCAAATAAAAACAACTACATTTACTTAATTAAAGAAGAGATACTTGAGTTACTTGTGTTCTAAAATAATAACAAGAACATTCAAAACCTTCACCACATTTCCCACACCTCATTTAAAAAAAAAAAAAACTGATTACATGTTACCTAACTACCTTTTTAGTTACCTAATATTCACCTCAACTGATAGCAATGTTGACTGAGGATTAGTGATTATATATGAAGCATTAGAGTCATTCTGGGAATCCCCTTTAGACTCCAGGTATGAAGAACTGAACCATGGACCAGGACCAGATGGTTCTATCAGGATGACTTGATTGGAACCTCTTGAGACTCGAGGGATGGTCCCAGTCAGCAGTGGTGCGTGACGACTGATAGTACTGATCAGGAACCAGACACAAGGTGTTGGGGCCCAAAGCTCATCGAGGGTAACAAAGGCTACGACGTGAGATCTAGACCAACCGAGACTCTGCTGCACCACAGGTCAGAAGATGTTTTTGGAAATATGAGTGTCTAAACTAGACCCTGGAGTCAAGAAAGGATGTCACCTGGTCCAAAGAGTCATGTGGACAGCAGGATGAGCCATGACACCTAGATGCAGTTTGGGAAGAAGGCGGTGGCTTAAAGGATCTGCTGCTGAAGTATTTCTTCCAGAGACCTACGAGACCTTTGGTGGTCTGGTAGAGTCCAGGTCCAGTATCAGTAGAGACATGAGGCATAAAGTTTAGACTCACTGTTATTAATAGTTAGGGTTAGGGTTAGCGCCACAAAACCTTTAAACATGGATTAGGTTGATATGCAAATATAAACTTAGAGTGAAATGAATGAATTTGTTTTTAGTTAACTTTGTTTGTGGTTACAGGTGTTTTCTACTGTTCTTACTCAGCTGGACACAGGGCAGCATAGTAGGGAATGCAGTTAGCGTAGGACCCTGGGTAAAGAGGCTCAGTGAATGTGGCCTCGAAGGAGTGGATGACAATCAGTGTGTTAGAGGTGACTTTGTAAAAGTACAAATGACCAGCAGGCCTGTCTAGAAACACTCCAATCCGACTGCTTCTGGGAGATGGCTTATTGTCTTTCCACACTACACCATTATGCCATGCACTATAACTATTATTTGGATACACTTCAACATACCAAGATAGAGCATTGTTTCCAAACTTGCTTTCTGGACCTTTCCTTCTTATTTCTTTGTATGCGACAGCTACACTAATAGGAGTACTCTCACTCAACTCTACCTCCCAGTAATGGTGATCACTGAGCCCTTCTCTACACAAAACCTGAGGCTCCCCATCAAACCTTTCCGGGTGATCAGGATATGACTGCCAGTTTCCATATATCGCCTTCTTGTTGTTCTCAGACAAAGTGAGGTAGTTGTTTGCTGTGTTTGGGTCGAGGGTGAAATCACAGTAGTCTGATGGAGAGAACAAGACAGTAGTCTCAAATGAAATGATTACAGCACTGACATGAGAGATTTATTATTTATTAGTATGTTAGCAGTTTGTAAGTTCTATTCACTTTGATATTTCATTTATAGAACAGTCCTTCAACTGTACTGACACAGACAAACAGAATAACTAATACATGTTAGCTCATGCACATTCTTGGCAGCCAGCTAGAAGCTGATTGATCAGTGACTTGTGACCTGTACAACTACACAGTATGACCATTATCATTGTGTTCCAGTAAAAGTGCAGCTGAATGAAAGAGTGTTTCAGTTGTTGTACATCAGGTTTTCTGTTAAGATCTACAATGACCGTTTTGCCTGGTGTTGTTGTTTCAACATTTTTTAACAATCTTGTCAAGGCATGAAAATACCTGATGTGGTATTTCCAGTTACCCTCACCACATGTCATCTGCAGCTTCCTCGTCTGAGGCTTGAACGTGTCGTTGACACTTTGTTCCGTAACTTAGAGACTCACACATCTTTTACATTCATGTTTCTTCTCTCGGTAATTATCAGACCCAGAGAAGTGCCTGAGGCAGAGCAGCCTCATAAAGAGTGGCAGTTTTATCAATCCATGTTTAGATGCAGACACAACGTTAATCCCAATAAATGTGACATTAATGTGAAACAACTCTCTAGTCAAACTGGTGTTTTATCTGTTCCAGGGGCCAAGTGTTGACAGTGGGGCCCTGAGGCCCTGGAACAATCTGCCTCAGAAAATCATTTCAAAGCAAAACCCTGGTGTGATCTGATGTTATCACTTTATCTGCTGTCTCTCTCTGACTGTGAATCCAGTGTTTTATACACATTTTAGTTTTTAGAGGAGCCTGTTTGACGTCACTGTTAGAGACTGAAAATAAAGTTGTGTGATTGTGTGGATGAAGGATGAAGGTATATAGATAATAGTCAAATAAGATCACCATAAGATGACCACAGTACTCACTGCCTTTAGTTGATGGATACTATGGTAAAAAAGATCTTTATAAGACTGCTCTGCCCTGTTAGTGACTTCTAACTGAACTTAAGAAAACAACCTATTCCACATGAATATGGGTCAGTGAAGTATATTCAGTTGTTGACTCAAATATCCTAACACGTTACCTGGAGAGCTTTCCTCAGTGGCACATTTATTTATTAAAATGAAGAATAATTATTGTCCCAATGAATTATCACAATGAGTACAATTAGATAGAATCAGGCTTCAACTCTTCTACATGACCGCTCTAACTTATCTCAGCTCTAGACAGCATCAATGCTAGCCTGGTCGTCACCATCCTACGTTTCCGCCCGAAATTTGATTTCGGTCTGCACGTTAGTCTGGCCAAATGTAATAGGAATCTGTCTCCGTAATGGGCGGATGCTTATTTTGAGGTTTAAAATCATTGGAGTTCCCTTAACCAATCAGCAACGTTTGGTAATGACGTATATTGTGCGCCGGAGTTCAGGCTCTTACCGCTTACCACTTCCGCTTCCAGTTAAATAAATCAAACTTTTCCCAAAGCCAGTTGGACGGAGAGCTACGACGTCCTTGCCATTTATAAAATTGACAAGACAAGCCTCTTGTTCTGGTTTTAATTCCGTGATGCTCTCCAGAGTTGAGACAACTTCGCGGATGGCTTCTAGCGTCTCTTCCTCCGTCGCCATTGTTGCTATGCTATGAACTACAAGCTTCGCTGGCTGGACTACAACCAACTCGGCAGGCGAGTTTCGCGTCATCACTCAACTGTTCGCTGATTGGTCCGATCAAACTTGAACCTTAGAAGGGCAGTTTGGCCAGACTGAGGTGCAGACCGAAATCAAATTTCGGGCGGAAACGTAGGATGGTGACGACCAGGCTACAGCAATGCCCCAAACTGTCCAAAAATACGAAATGAAAATAACCTGTAGATTCAAACCTTTACATTTCTAAAAGAACAAAGTAATAACACTTATTATTTTACCTCATCAACTAGTTAGTTTGGTTAATATTTAAGGTTTGTCACCTTAATAGCTGTCATTGTGAATCCCAAATAAAAACAACTACATTTACTTAATTAAAGAAGAGATACTTGAGTTACTTGTGTTCTAAAATAATAACAAGAACATTCAAAACCTTCACCACATTTCCCACACCTCATTTAAAAAAAAAAAAACTGATTACATGTTACCTAACTACCTTTTTAGTTACCTAATATTCACCTCAACTGATAGCAATGTTGACTGAGGATTAGTGATTATATATGAAGCATTAGAGTCATTCTGGGAATCCCCTTTAGACTCCAGGTATGAAGAACTGAACCATGGACCAGGACCAGATGGTTCTATCAGGATGACTTGATTGGAACCTCTTGAGACTCGAGGGATGGTCCCAGTCAGCAGTGGTGCGTGACGACTGATAGTACTGATCAGGAACCAGACACAAGGTGTTGGGGCCCAAAGCTCATCGAGGGTAACAAAGGCTACGACGTGAGATCTAGACCAACCGAGACTCTGCTGCACCACAGGTCAGAAGATGTTTTTGGAAATATGAGTGTCTAAAATAGACCCTGGAGTCAAGAAAGGATGTCACCTGGTCCAAAGAGTCATGTGGACAGCAGGATGAGCCATGACACCTAGATGCAGTTTGGGAAGAAGGCGGTGGCTTAAAGGATCTGCTATGAAGTATTTCTTCCAGAGACCTACGAGACCTTTGGTGGTCTGGTAGAGTCCAGGTCCAGTATCAGTAGAGACATGAGGCATAAAGTTTAGACTCACTGGTATTAATAGTTAGGGTTAGGGTTAGCGCCACAAAACCTTTAAACATGGATTAGGTCGATATGCAAATATAAACTTAGAGTGAAATGAATAAATGAATGAATTTGTTTTTAGTTGAGTTTACTGTCCTGAGACGGTAGCTGTGGTTATATCCCTTTCATACCAGATGGTCATTTTATAAATATCTCTTGTGATCCCACTAACGGTATTTTTCTCCTGAAGTGGCCCCCAGGTCTCCAGGCTAAAGTTGATGACGTCTGAACAAGATTCAGAGGTTTTGGTCTGCAGCGACTACAACTTTTACCCCCGGTATCATACTAAACTGGCTGAGGGACGGGGTAGTCATCCCAGACCCCCCTGGGATGGTGGTGACAGAGATGTCTGGGGGGGCGTAGCGCTACCAGATTCACTCCTATCTGGACTACAAGCAGGAAACAGGACAAGACATCACCTGCATGGTGGAGCACATGGGACTACAAGAGCCTCAGCTGCTGAGACTGGGTAAGACAACGAGATGATTAGAGGAGGACGACTGTTCCCGGCAGGAAATCCTGTGGGATGAATCATATCTTATCTTATTATAGTTTGACTGTAGTATTCTTGATGCTTTGATTTAGTTTTCTTGTTTTTATGTGAACATGACACAGTTGAGGTCTGAGACTTACCCAGTATTTATTCCCTTAATGTCAAATGGTAAAAGTATTTTCTTCCTTTGAGCAACACAGTGGAGGTGGATAAGGAGGGCAAGGGTAGGGTTTCTCTGGTTTCTCCAAATCAAAGATGTAGTAGAAGTAGTTTCCTCTGATATTATTGTGTTTACTGTTATTGTGCAGTTGTCTGTTCCTCTTCTCACTGAGATGAAGCCTTTTATAGCTCAACTATCAGGTGTTGAGAATCTGTTTGTGTCTGAGAGCGTGAAGACTTTACTCAGCTGTAGTTCTGTATCTGGCAGCACGGTGGCGCTGTCGTGACAGTGTTTTATCACTCACTGCCTCCTGTGGACTTTAGTTTCAGGAATATTCTCCCTCTACACGGACCCGTCCTAGATGTTTGTCTCCGTCTCGTAGCAGAGATGATGTCCCACTGTGGTCCTGTGTGACGGGGACACTTTATTAAAATCAGATGAGACTTTATTCTGCATGTGTGACCTTCATATAACTGATATGTGTGCGTCTACAGAACAGTCTGAGCTACAGTCTGACATGAGCCTGGCAGTGGGAGCGTCCGTCCTCTCCGTGGGGGTCATTGTCCTGCTCGTCTCCATCGGGTTTTACTGCACAAAGACTCAGTGAGAAGAAAACTGGAGGTGGGATCTGGAAACACACAAAAGCATAAACAGAACGTTTAAACAGTACTGATGTAAAATAACTATTTTATTAGTGATGCAGAGCTACGCAATGCAAACTATTGACCCTCATAGCAAAGCTATGGGAGTCAATAGTTTGCAGTGCGAAGCACTGCAAACTATTGTTCTTCACTACGTTTTTTCTTATTAGTGACTCGAGGCTACGCACGAGACACGACTCCCCATATAGCTCTAAGCTATATGGGGAGTCGTGTCTCGTGGCGAAGCCACGAGACACTATTGTTCTTCTGCGTGTTTCTTCTATATTATTCATCTTCCGTACCTTTTTTCGATTTCAAACTCGCCCCGCAATTTTGGGGCGACACCGACAAAAATTACATCAAAACGTGCGCCTTTATCGGGATCGGTGTGCTATTACTTTTATAAGGAATCCATGAATTTTTCGCGAATTTATTCGCGAAAAACTGCGAAAATCGTGCCATTGAAATGAATGGGAAACTGCGAAAAAACGAGAAAACTGACACTTTTGAGGGGCATTTTCAAAAGCTAACTCCTCCCGCAAAATTTCACCTACAGACTCTATTTAAACTTTAAAATGTAGGTAAATTTGTCCTCTATAAAAGTTCTATTCAGATTTTTGATATCTTTTATACTTTTCGATCAGTCACTCGTCAATCATTGTGATCAATCATGTGAAATTTCTGAGTTTATAATGGGTGTGTATTGCGTGGAATGTTCGGCCTAGAGTGGGGGACCTCACAGGCTAGAGTGAGACAGGCTGTCTGAAATTCACTGAAATTTTTCTCTTTCCACGCTGCTCCTGGGCACATCTTACATCGTAGACATTAGATTTTTTCCACTTTTGTAGAGGAACTTGTCCTGATTCATACAATGTGCTCGCCTAAGACGAGACATTTTCTGAATTTGAATGGCGTGCCCCAGAGTGAGGAGTGTCCCGCTCCAACTGCCAATAAACTCCCATTCAAAATATGAAGCTGATTTTCGAGGAAAGCTGAATCCACCCTCTTCTTATACTCGCCACAGTTTCCACAATATTTACTCCAGAGACACCAAAATTACATCAGTGTGTTCGGGAACTTCTCCTGCCAATCACTGTCTGTTTTTTTTTTCTGATGTGAGCTTTGGTTTTGCCTCAGTGAGCCCAAATGCGAGGACTGTCAGAGGGCAAAAAATCAAAATTTCTTCCTTCTCCTCCCCTGTGTCTGTGAGTAGTCATGGCAACCAGCAGAGTCACCATGGCAGCCTCAGGCCAGGGCCACAGCTGCAGCCATTTTTGTAGTCCTTGGCAGTTAATTTCAGTTTATTTAAGTAAACTAGAAAATTCCCGAAGGAAATTTTGAGAGTGACTCGAGGGCTGCTGCCGGGGTTATTAAAAAAAGAAAAGGAAAAAGATGTTAGCATTACCAATACTAATGTTGGCATTACCATTTGCCACGCTAACGCGCGGCGCTGACGCACTAAACTACACAGTAAATTTTGCAGTGTTAAAGTAACACTTAAAGAGTTAAATTTAACACCATTTCCGAGTGTATTTGGTCCAACTCGGAATTAGTGTTAAATTAACTCTTACCATAGTGTTTAGAATTTAGAGTTAAATTAACTCTAAATAGAGTAAAAATTTAACACTCGCTTACACTGAATAGTGTTATTGAAATTTTACACCAAAGGTTAAATAACACTGAAGAGTGTAAATATTATTCTTGGTAGAGTTGATAATTCACTCTTCTATGGTGTCAAATCAATTCTGATTGAGTTCCATTCCAGTACAGATTAACACTCTAATAAGTGTTGATATTACACACTACTGTGTTGATAATTTACTCTCTTGCAGTGAAAAACAAGCTCTTATAGAGTAAAATTCTAACACTGTATAGTGTGAATGAAATTTGACACCATTTCTGAAAATAAATCTTAGCAGTGTTAATTTTACACTTTTGTAGTGTCAACTTACATGCAACACCATTAAGTGAGTAACAATCACAAGTTTCCACAAAATAATGCATTTAAGAACTTTATTAGCAGCTCTCAACTATGTCAGGCTGAAATATCATCTCATCAAAACATCTCATGTAGAATACAAATCTACATTTAAAACATTGACCTTAAGTCTGCATAAAATGACAATATGGAACAACATAGAAAGAAGAATCTGTCGTTCCATACTTCAATTGTACATCAAATGGTCTGAAGTAACGCAGCTCATTTATGTTCAACATCTTTAGAACCCTGTCAGGATGCAGCCTGACCTCTGTTTCCTGTGGAGATAAGCACTGTAAAGCTGCATCTTTAGCTTGACTATGAATCTCAGAACACACTTCTTCCATAGAGGAAACAAAACTATTTACAGCAGATTGACTTAATCCGGCTGCCTTGAGTTGTGCAACAGCAGAAGCACACATATCTAGAGTGCTCCTATTGGAGTTTCTCAACAGTTCAGATGTTGTGGTTACCTCATCTTTGTTACCCGTCAGCGATGTTGTGGCTGTCTCATCTACATTAGCTGTCACCACCTCTCCTGTGCTCAAATTAACATCAGTGTCAACCTCCTGGTCAATATACTCAGTGTGTTTGGTGTTTAAATGTTTCCTAAAACCAGAAAATGTACCAAACACACATCCACATCCAGTCTGGGCACATTTAAGCCTGAGATTTTTTCCAGGTAAGTAACCATGAACTAATCGTAAATGCCTAACAAGCATATTTGAACTTGTTAACTCAGCCTGACAAACAAAACACTGCATGATAGAGGAGAAACTTCAAGCACTAATGAAGCAACCTCGCCCTAACTTCAGAGACACGAGGACTTTCCTTGACCTTGCCGACATCAATGTTGTACACTGTGGTTTGGATAAAAGTGTACATGTTGTGGAGCATGCTGTTGTATGATGTGCCAAACACAAAATGAGCCTTAAACAGTTCATCAAAGGCACCAAGAGAAGAGGTTGACCTGCAAGGTATGGCATTCTTGTCAAGAATGATGAAGAACTGATGGATTGCATTCTTCTTAACTCCAACAGCCAGGAGATAGGGTTGAGCTCTGGTGGTGATGGCATCGAGATGCTCTTGAATGTTTGTTCCACTCTGCGAAGACAAACACATGAAGATATGATTACAATTGGACAATTGTAATACATAAAACCAAAACAAAAAGAACAGAAAAACTAAATAATAATACTTTAAGTGAGACATATTCACCACCAACTAGTTGCTTATTAGAATACACGTTAGCATCATATTGGCTGTCAGTACTCATTACAAAGCACTTTATTAATGCCTTATTGTGCATGACCATATTCTACAACTATTAGGCAATTATATAAGATTTGTCCCTCAATAACCTCCAAAAACACAAACCTTCTTGAAGACCACAAGATGCTTCTCTGCTTGGGATGCCGAAACCTTTCCTGGTCTCTTCCGACCCTGAGCAGAGGGTGGAATCAGGTGTAGCAGCAATAAAACCGACGAAAGGTCACTGTCCCAACCTGTAACAACAATCGTGTGTTCAATCTCAACACACTTCAGTTATGCGTGCTGTCAACAAAATTCAGTGGCTCTGCAATGGCAGTAGCATTTAAATAAATAAAAAAAAAACAATAAAAAAAAAAACAATAACGGAAAGATAGCAGTTTTATATCATCACAAGAAGTTATCCAAATCAAACCATGGGACAAACACTTCAGTGCTTTTGAAGTTTTGTTCAATATACTGCGTACATAATGTCCTCTTACATTTATCACACATCCAGATATGTAAATGTTTAGATATGATAATTATATATTCCAAGTATATGAGAGCAGCAGAAGAAGAACAAGAACAACTAGAAAATTCCCGCAGGAAATTTTGAGAGTGCCGAGTGGGCTGTTGCCGGGGTTCTGTATTGAAAAAGCACACCTCAAATAGTAATTTTTAACATGTATATTTACACACATGAGCCACTAATTCTAGCATTAGCCGCTAATGTTAGCAATTAGCATGTCTTTACTACCATGAGCGGCTAGCACGCTAGCTACTCATGGCAGTAAAGCATTAACCACAAATGTTAGCAATTAGCATGTCTTTACTACCATGAGCAGCTAGCATGCTGGCTGCTCTTGGTAGTAAAGCATTAGCCACTAATGTTAGCAATTAGCATGTCTTTACTACCATGAGAAGGGTCGTCCTTTATGCCCTTCTACAAACTGAAGGGCAGGTACAGGCAGCAGACCCCTCCCAGCTCCACCTGAAAGCCAGCATCAAATAAGGAAGAGAGTAGGAGGGATCGTCACACCCCCACCTTTAAGAGGGCTGTCCTCACTAGGATCCCCAGACAAAGAACGAGCAAATCGTAATAATTGATCGTTAATCATAATAATTTTAACAATAAAACTCATTACTCCTACCTGAGCAATAGTTTAACAGTTTACGGCACAGTCTTACAGTTAGAAAAACGTCAATATTAAACTTAACACATCCAGGCTGTAACAAGGAATCAGCGATGAAGTGAAGACCTTCAAACTGTCCTGTTAGTCCAGCTCTTTGTCTCATGATGGACGTCACCGCAGTCTGTCTGGATCAGCTGGAGGAAAACTATACGCAGACAAATAGACATGTCAAATAATGTTATGTAACATACTGAATATAACTCTTATGAGTGTTCAACAGCTCATTATTTATTTAATTAAAAATATCATATAATATTAAATTACTCCAATTATTTATATATACTGTCATTAATGTTGTTACAAGCCATAAACGTTTCCTACTTTATGTGGTGGAATAATATATTTTTCAGTTTGACACAGTTTTAGTGGCTAACCCCACTAGCCTCCGCGTTAGCTCGCGGCTAACTCCCGCGGCTAACTCGCGGTTAAGTCCCGCGGGTCCGCGGTTAAATCCCGGTTAGCTTGCGGTTAGCTCGAGGCTAGCTCGCGGTTAGCTCGAGGCTAACTCCGCGGTTTAGTCCGCGGCGGTCAGCTAGCTGCTAGCTCCGCTAGCTCGCTAACATACATGAGCTATGCTGGAAGGCTAGCCTAAGGCTAAAACATTGGGCGGCTAGTAGTTAACTTCTATTAACAGTTCAGCTATGTTGGGCACAAACACTTAACATATAAATAATTCTAGAAACTCACTTACCTAATAAAGTGATAGCACCAACAGAGGAGGGAGGGAGAGAGAGAGGGAAGGAGGGAGAGGGAGAGAGAGAGCGAGGGGGGGGGGGGGGGGGGGGGGGGTCATGGAGTGATCTGTCTCCCCATTGTAACAGTCTGAGAGTCCCTAATGTTTTGTCAGTCTGTGTCTGTAATGCTATAGTGGGAGGGGAGGTGGGGGGGTTGGAGTGGGGGGGTCATAGTGTCAGGTTCTGGCTCCCTACTATAGTCCTGTAATGGGTTTAGGGGGTCATAATGTTTTGGCAGTCTATTACTGTAATGCTTAAATGGAGTGGAGGGAGGGGGGTCATAGTGTCAGATTCTGGCTCCCAACTATAGTCCTGTAATGGGTTAAGTGGTCATAATGTTTTGGCAGTCTGTGTCTGTAATGCTATAGTGGGAGGGGAGGTGGGGGGGTTGGAGTGGGGGGGTCATAGTGTCAGGTTCTGGCTCCCTACTATAGTCCTGTAATGGGTTTAGGGGGTCATAATGTTTTGGCAGTCTGTGTCTGTAATGCTTAAATGGAGTGGGGGGGGGGGGGGGGGGGTCATAGTGTCAGATTCTGGCTCCCTACTATAGTCCTGTAATGGGTTGAGGGGTCATAATGTTTTGGCAGTCTGTGTCTGTAATGCTATAGTGGGAGGGGGGGTGGGGGGGGGTGGAGTGGGGGGGTCATAATGTCAGGTTCTGGCCCCCTACAGTACTGCAGTAATGGTTTGAGGGGGTTTTAATGTTTTGGCAGATCATGTTTTCCAGCAGCTGCGTGTGTGAACGTGTGTAAGCTGGTTGGGGTCTGGTTGTCATGGCTACCAGGGTCAACTGCTCCTGTCAGAATGTCAGTTGGAAGACGGGGAGAGAGAGAGAAAATGCTGAAAAAACGCCTCGAACAGGAAGGACTTGTGGCCAAACCGTATTTCCAATCATTGAACCGACTTAACTTTGGGCATCTTGAGGCTTTCCTGAACGTCTACATATGCAATTTGTGGGTAAAATGAAGAAATGTGACCTATTTAAAGCGATTCAAAAAAGGTTACTTCTGCTTTCCTCCAGAAATTTCCCTGCCTTTTTAACATGGCAGTCTATGGAGCTGTGGATGGGTGTTGCTGGCGCATCTTTGTGTCTGACGCCAAAACTATAAGACTTACAGCTTTAGCAGACGGATATGAGTGAGAAGACAAATTTTCCTACGTTTCTATGTATAAATTATGTCTGTCGTGTGAAATTTGTGGCCATGGGAGCAGTTTCTGTGCAGTTTTTTGACTAATTTTCTTCTCTCCTCCTCACTCTAGCTGATGATGTCATCCACTCTAGCACAAACATTCCGCGCAATACACACCCATTATAAACCCTGAAATTTGAGTAAAAACCTACACAACTCTGAGGCTTCATAGTTTAAAAACGGTAAAAGTTGTCGATAAGTGAAGTGAATCTCTGAAGAGAAGGCAAGAGTACCTACGTTTTAAAGTTCAAATGAAGTCTCTCGGTTAAAGTATGCCAGAGCAGTTCATTGTTGAAAATGTCTGTTGATTTATTTATTTTTTCGGGCTTCTCCATTCATTTCAATGGGAAATTTATCGCGGTTTTTCGCGAATAAATTCGCGAAAAACTCACGAATCCCTTATAAAAGTAATAGCACGGGATTCGGGATCAAAACACACGTTTTGATATATCATGTGTTGGGGTCCTCTCGCCGGTTCGGGCCGCATTAATCGGCGAAAAAGGGCGGAAAATGAATAATAAGTAAAAATAAAACTGCAAAGAAACACGCAGAAGATCAATAGTGGCCTCGTGCCTATGGCACGAGGCCACTCCTCCCATAGCTTGCTATGGGAGGAGTGGCCTCGTGTCATAGGCACTCGGCACTAATAATTATCTTACCAAAGTCAACATCAACTTCAGTGCCATCCTCAGGAGGATCAGCTGCCAGCAAGAGTTCTTCAAGCTCACTTGTGGATAGAAGCTTTCTGCATTGTTGGATGATCTTTTTCTTGAACATGACCGGCCACCTCTCCAGAAGCTTGCTTGAGGTATCCTCTCCAAACATCAGAATGAAATCCTGTTCAACCTGGGGTGGGGTGGTGACGGGTGACAATTTCAATTATCCGACAGGCAACCAAAGTTAACGGGTGATAGTTATTGGGGTATTACTACAACGCCTGTCTACCGTCTTATAAAAACTATTCAACTGTCATGATGTTTTCAAAATAATGATAGATAATTACCAAGCCTTTGACGTCTTTAAAACGTGGAAAGTCAGACAGTATGTTGCTCGACTGCTGGGGGTCAAGGACCATGTTGCGGCGATACACAAACGTCAGTTTCATTTTCTTCTTGACAGTGTCCTCATCAGCTGAATGTTTCATCAATGAGATTGCTTCGTTGCACTCATCTTCAGTCAGGGCAGTCTCTGGATCGAACTCGGACTCTCGTCTGACAGTTGGTCCTCCAGACATGTCTTCACCAGATGATCCTTTGGCTGATTCTACATAACATGGGAAAATACAGTATTATAAATACTGATATCAAAAACAGTTTTAGAAACCTGGCAAACTTTTAAAGAGGTACTCTTTACTACTCTTTACACCAAAAGTATAAACTTAATTACTGACTGTACTGTGATGAAACATATCAGTGCTGGTGTTAATATTGACATTTTTTTCTTCACAACTTATGATTATTACTATTATTTTGTGCATTGAAAGTGGCTCAAAATGTCTACTGTTTTGAATCACCCTAAAATTTGCCATGCCAGCCTGTAGACAAAGTCAGAGGAATTGAAGGGTGTAGTTAGACTTCAAGAAAAATATTGTATTATTTTAAACATTATGTGCAACAAATGCAATAACTGATCTTGCGACTGTTTTGTTCCATACATTTTTCCAGTATTACCTCCAAACGACGATCGCCTGTCTTTAGCTGTGCCTCTTTGAATAGTTTTAATCCTCCAGGCCAAGTACCCAGTTCCACTCTCACCATCATAATAGTGCTCCTTGGAGGATGAAAGGATAACAAAAAAAAAGACATTCATTAATAACATTTAAAAGTGAAAACAACAGGCTCTGATAGGATTCAAAATTTTTCAATACAGCATTTAACATTACTACAACCATTACTGTGTGCAACTCACATAGCCACTCTTAGAGAATGGGTCACTGAGGTAGGGGAATAAGGTCACTATTCCTCTGGCGTACATTTCTTTCACTTGTCTGGGTGGGGATGTACTGCAAGGAGAAAGGGGTTTGCGGTTATATTCACTGGATTTAATTTCGATTTCAAATTAATCTCTAAGCAGAACACAAGGACTGTTAACAAATTACCCATTCTTTTCTGTCATGTCAGCTGCTAGTATGTTGACCATTTTTCGTCTGGTTTCATCAGTCAAGGATTTGGTTCGCCTGTATTCATTTATTACACGTTCCCCACCAGGTTTGTTGGTAAGAACGGATTCCACCAACTTGAAACACAATACAAAACAATTCAGCACATTAGGACTATATCCACTGCAAATCAGAGTTCACTTAAATGCTGGAAATAAATTCATATCATGGCTAAAGATGTCCCGATTCAATCTCAAAGATATCGGCGGAACAATCAGCAGACGACAGACAGTTTATTAATTCAGGTAAAGGCTGCACCGAAGTAACAAACACTGAAGAGCTCCATCCAGACAGTGACAAGGTTATAAGGATTACAGAGAGGATTTGTTAATTTATATTTTATTGTTAAGGATAATAATAATAAAAACAAGCATATAAATTTAATTGATTTTAATAACTTTGATGTACTTGAAGTGTACACTTTATTATAATAAAATAAAAAACTTTCAGGAGCTAAAAAACAAAAAACTTCAAGACATAATGAGATCAACAATGTCTTCCAACCACGTAAATGTCATAAGAACTTATTTATAAGAACTTACTTGCTCAGCTTCTGCGTCCAACCTCTGGCGTTTTCTGGAGGGACTATCGGAAATGATGTCTGTGTCCTCAGAGTCCAAGGAATTGAGGGATGATGGTTGGGATTGCTCAGGAGAGGCTACCGTGGAAACAGATTCTAATCATGAATTGAGAAATCGAAATAAGAACACATTATATAGAGTTTGCTGATAACCCTAACCTGTCACTTCTAATAAACATCATAACATAATAGAAATTTAACAGAAACAAACCTGAGTCATATTTGATGGTTAACACCCCAGTTGAGGGATCCGTTACTACATCCTGAAAAACATCTTCATCCAACTCAGTCCCTGAACTGTCGACAACTTTCACACCTTCTGTTACAGCTGGGACACCAAACTTTGCAAATGCTGGGACACAGGAACAAAAGCTTGTGTAAACAAGAAAACCATTGCTTATCTAATGATAACATTTCACTACTCACTTAATATTCACTGAATCTGGATTACCTTTTACAGTAGGGCTCAAACAAACACTTAATGTGAATTAAAATTATTTTTTATGTTTTTGTACCAACTATACTTTAAGCAATGCATCCAAAGTTAAGGGTGTGGTTAGAAAGGGTAACACAAAACACATATAGACGTTTGTAAGATATTGATTAATTCCAAAATCCAAGAATTTAAAATTTTCCATCATTTTATATTAATATTCCAGTATATCAATTTTAAACAGCTACTATTACTATTAGCATTTAAAGCTCCTTGTGCAAATCTTAATTCCCTGCAGAGAGTATCAGCACAGTTCATGGTTAAAGTTCATGTGCTCATTATTACAATAAACAAAAACTATATGCACTGTATTCCCTCAAATTTGAGAATATACATAACATACATAAGAATATCATGCATTTCAACTGAACAGTCCAGAAGCGAGGCCACCTTTTGAGGTGAATCACGTTCACTTTGAATATAATAAAGTTTGTTTCAAGCCACCAAACTGCTGGGAAATAATCAGCTATTTTGCAGAAATGACCAGTAAGATTTAATTTAACTTAATCATGTCATCTTCCTGAAGGTGCCCAACTGTCATACGGATTTACTTTACATTGCTGTAGTAACGTTACTTAATCCTACCGTTACAATACAAAAACCACCGGGCGCGTCCGCATTACATGTGCTATTCAATGTTTCAAAACCCACCGGCAGCCGTGGTACGGGAAGCGTCACCAAAGCGGGCCTCCGCTGATCTATTTTTGACGGACACCGCGGGCAGCCCGCTTCAACACAGAGCACCTCGAGCGGGCAGAAGCCGGACACAGAAAAAGCAGAGAGGATCCGGTCGATTTTCAAAATAAAACACACCGCGCAAACTACCGGTAGTAAAAACAGACAAAAGAGAAACTAATTAACTACGTAGCATATTTACACACGGAGAAGCAGATCTAGAAGCACATAAACGAAAGAAAATGACAAAAATCTGAGCAAGTAAACAAAGTCTGGCGGGCTAAACGCTTCTGAAACGCTCCCGCTAGGGTTTGAAGTCGCGTGCAGGACCGACCAAAACAGCGTCACGTGACAGAGACGTGCGGGTTTCGGGGTTAAATTTAATGTCTCCAACACATTAAAAACGACAACGTCTGTCAGTAACACCTGCAGTAACTTTAAAATACAAAAGACAACGCTTACTCAGTACCCAGAGTTAATGTCTACCCGCTCATGCAAAGGCAACGGATAGTCCAGCTAACATGAACTTTAGCTAGTTTAGCCAACTCCCCACACTAGCAATCTTCGCTATTCCACTATAATATTTGAACGTCACAAAGAACTACACAATCACACATCCACACTGTATTAACAAAGTTAACATAACTCTTGATAATTTGAGTGTTTGCTAGTTAATGTTAATTAGCTAACGTTAGCTACCTTAATGCTGCTCGCACATGGACTTGACATTCACTCGGCCACTACACATTAGCCGTCTGAAATTCGGCATTTGAAGACATAAAACGAGTTAAAGTTCACAGTTAACAGTGATATAAAGTCATTCTAAAATGCTGCTTCTGTTGAAAGGACAAATAATGCGTTTAATAGTCAATTAGGAGACACTTACCGCAGTCCTTCGGCACGAAGAAAATGGCGGCCTGAAATTTCCATTAGACGAGGGGGGTGGGCGGAGCTTTCCAGAGTACGTTTGACACTCCGTAGTTTAACGACGTATATTTTCACCAACACTGGGCGGTATCTTACTCCAGCTGTTGTTGTAATAACTCTGAAGGAGTCAATGTACTTTGACACTGCATATTTAACACTGTAGAATTTACTGTGAGCTAAGGGTAGAGATTAGCACAGTCACGCACACACACAATAGAAAACATTCAGCTCAGATGTACACACAGAGCAAGCAGAGTGACAGTCACCTCAAAAAATGTCTTGCTTTACCTCTCTGTTACTGCCTGTCTGTCTTTTACCCTCTCTCTGTCTCTTTCTTTGTTATTTACTTAAATAAACTGAAATTAACTGCCAAGGACTACAAAAATGGCTGCAGCTGTGGCCCTGGCCTGAGGCTGCCATGGTGACTCTGCTGGTTGCCATGACTACTCACAGACACAGGAGAGGAGAAGGAAGAAATTTTGATTTTTTGCCCTCTGACAGTCCTCGCATTTGGGCTCACTGAGGCAAAACCAAAGCTCACATCAGAAAAAAAAAACAGACAGTGATTGGCAGGAGAAGTTCCCGAACACACTGATGTAATTTTGGTGTCTCTGGAGTAAATATTGTGGAAACTGTGGCGAGTATAAGAAGAGGGTGGATTCAGCTTTCCTCGAAAATCAGCTTCAAATTTTGAATGGGAGTTTATTGGCAGTTGGAGCGGGACACTCCTCACTCTGGGGCACGCCATTCAAATTCAGAAAATGTCTCGTCTTAGGCGAGCACATTGTATGAATCAGGACAAGTTCCTCTACAAAAGTGGAAAAAATCTAATGTCTACGATGTAAGATGTGCCCAGGAGCAGCGTGGAAAGAGAAAAATTTCAGTGAATTTCAGACAGCCTCTACCACTCTAGCCTCTGAGGTCTCCCACTCTAGGCCGAACATTCCACGCAATACACACCCATTATAAACTCAGAAATTTCACATGATTGATCACGATGATTGACGAGTGATTGATCGAAAAGTATAAAAGATATCAAAAATCTGAATAGAACTTTTATAGAGGACAAATTTACCTACATTTTAAAGTTTAAATGAAGTCTGTAGGTGAAATTTTGCGGGAGGAGTTAGCTTTTGAAAATGCCCCTCAAAAGTGTCAGTTTTTTCGTTTTTTCGCAGTTTCCCATTCATTTCAATGGGACGATTTTCGCAGTTTTTCGCGAATAAATTCGCGAAAAATTCGTGGATTCCTTATAAAAGTAATAGCACACCGATCCCGATAAAGGCGCACGTTTTGATGTAATTTTTGTCGGTGTCGCCCCAAAATTGCGGGGCGAGTTAGAGACCGAAAAAAGGTACGGAAGATGAATAATAATATAGAAGAAACACGCAGAAGAACAATAGTGTCTCGTGGCTTCGCCACGAGACACGACTCCCCATATAGCTTAGAGCTATATGGGGAGTCGTGTCTCGTGCGTAGCCTCGAGTCACTAATAACAAAGAAAGAAACAGAGAGAGGGTAAAAGACAGACAGGCAGTAACAGAGAGGTAAAGCAAGACATTTTTTGAGGTGACTGTCACTCTGCTTGCTCTGTGTGTACATCTGAGCTGAATGTTTTCTATTGATGCGGGTCAATCACGTGACCTTTTTGTTGTGGCCGCCATCTTTAGGACCATAGCGCCACTCAGCGGCGGGAGAAATGGCTAGCGTTAACGTTCAAGAAACGGGCTCTGCTAACGTTACTCAGATGATGTCGCATCTCTCTGACACAGAAAAGCAACGATATTAAAAAAAAATTGATATTTTAGGTTTTGACCCGTATGTACTTCCGAATCAACTACTGACACCGCTGAAATCTGCCGTTAACTTGCCAAACATATCTTTTGGCGACATTTACATTTATCTGATCCACAACCCCTCCCCATACTCAAAATGAACCTGGGGTTAATAACACGTCCGGCTATGCGTCCGGCTCGCATATCCAAGCGGGCGCCATCTTGGGGAAACTGAACTCTCTTCGTTCAGTGCTCTCAGTGCTTTCTTCCGGCAACAGACAGTTCAGATCCCCAAGATGGCGCCCGCTTGGATATGCGAGCCGGACGCGAACGGTACTGTATTCCTTTTTTAATAAACTGCCTGTATACTTGCAAAGTTATCAGTGCTTCGGTTTACATGTAGAGACCCTAGTTATGCTACCATGTAAGTGTGGTGATATTGTGAGCCTTGTTAGTGGTATAGAAATAGCGATTTCTTTTCATGTGTCGGTGTGCCCCGAAGGCTAGCGTTGTACGCTAATTAGCGGTTTGCAAGAAAACTGGTCACATTTGACTAACAAAACAAATGCATGGAAACAAATACCAGAGAACGGTCGAACTCGGTACACATGTGTTATTAACCCCAGGTTCATTTTGCGCCGGAGTTCCCCTTTAAGTTTACTACGCTACTAACTTGCTAGGTGGTGGTGCTACTGAGTGCTACAGAGCTGGTAGCCTCCTAGGTCAATGCTAGGATAATAATGGCATCTCGTTTTTTTAACTGACCTTAAATTTGTTAGCGAAAACATAGTAAAGTAAATTTAATTTAGAAAGCACTTTTACAAACAGCATAAGCTGACCAAAGTGCTGTACAGTGAACGACTAAACACAGCCTAAGCTAAGCAACACATACATACAGAGAATAAGCAGAAGTACAGGGTTAAAGAAAAAAAAATGCCAGGGAGTAGAGGTGGGTTTTTATCCTGGCTAACCACTTATGTCTTCTTTCAGCGTTTTTAGGAATGTTATAAAACGTATGTCCCGTTTTTTTTTTGACTTGCTGTTATCACAGCCCACAGTACAGCAGATAGAAGGCATTTTCTGTTTACTTCCTGTCACTGGCGGTCCCTGGGCGGTCCTAAAGATGGCGCCGGTATTATACAGTGACGTAACAAGATATCCACGTATTGTGTGTGTGCGTGACTGTGCTAATCTCTAGCCTTAGCCTAGTTTAGTGTGTCAGCGCCGCGCGTTAGCGTGGCAAATGGTAATGCCAACATTAGTAATGGTAATGCTAACATCTTTTTCCTTTTCTTTTTTTAATAACCCCGGCAGCAGCCCTCGAGTCACTCTCAAAATTTCCTGCGGGAATTTTCTAGTTAGTGATGCAGTGCTACGCAATGCAAACTATTGACCCCCCTCATAGCAAAGCTATGGGGGTCAATAGTTTGCAGTGCGAAGCACTGCAAACTATTGTTCTTCACTACGTTTTTTCTTCTTCTTATTAGTGATGCAGTGCTACGCAATGCAAACTATTGTTCTTCACTACGTTTTTTCTTTTTATTAGTGATGCAGTGCTACGCAATGCAAACTATTGACCCTCATAGCAAAGCTATGGGAGTCAATAGTTTGCAGTGCGAAGCACTGCAAACTATTGTTCTTCACTACGTTTTTCTTCTTATTAGTGATGCAGTGCTACGCAATGCAAACTATTGACCCCCCTCATAGCAAAGCTATGGGGATCAATAGTTTGCAGTGCGAAGCACTGCAAACTATTGTTCTTCACTACGTTTTTCTTCTTATTATTATTATTAGTGATGCAGTGCTACGCAATGCAAACTATTGACCCTCATAGCAAAGCTATGGGAGTCAATAGTTTGCAGTGCGAAGCACTGCAAACTATTGTTCTTCACTACGTTTTTCTTCTTATTATTAGTGATGCAGTGCCTGCAATGCAAACTATTGACCCCTCTCATAGCAAAGCTATGGGGGTCAATAGTTTGCAGTGCGAAGCACTGCAAACTATTGTTCTTCACTACGTTTTTCTTCTTATTATTATTATTAAACTTTTTCCTACGGCCGATTTTCGAAACCTTTCAACTCAAATACCGTTCGTCGCACACAGACACAAAATACGTCAAAACGTGCGTCTCGATCGGACTCGGTGTGCTTCTATACAGTTCTTTCAAACAAGATTTTTTCGCGACGTAGTCGCGAAAAAACTGCGACAAATTTCCCAATTGAAATGAATGGAGAAGCCCGAAAAAAATAAAAATTCAACAGACATTTTCAACAATGAACTGCTCTGGCATACTTTAACCGAGAGACTTCATTTAAACTTTAAAACGTAGGTACTCTTGCCTTCTCTTCAGAGATTCACTTCACTTGTCGACAACTTTTACCGTTTTTAAACTATGAAGCCTCAGAGTTGTGTAGGTTTTTACTCAAATTTCAGGGTTTATAATGGGTGTGTATTGCGCGGAATGTTTGTGCTAGAGTGGATGACATCATCAGCTAGAGTGAGGAGGGGAGAAGAAAGTTAGTCAAAAAACTGCACAGAAACTGCTCCCGTGGCCACAAATTTCACACGACAGACATAATTTATACATAGAAACGTAGGAAAATGTGTCTTCTCACTCAAATTCGTCTGCTAAAGCTGTAAGTCTTATAGTTTTGGCGTCAGACACAAAGATGCGCCAGCAACACCCACCCACAGCTCCATAGACTGCCATGTTAAAAAGGCAGGGAAATTTCTGGAGGAAAGCAGACGTAACCTTTCTTTGAATCGCTTTGAATAGGTCACATTTCTTCATTTTACCTACAAATTACACATCTAGACGTTCAGGAAAGCCTCAAGATGCCCAAAGTTAAGTCGGTTCAATGATTGGAAATACGGTTTGGCCACAAGTCCTTCCTGTTCGAGGCGATTTTTCAGCATTTTCTCTCTCTTTCCCCGTCTTCCAACTGACATTCTAACAGGAGCAGTTGACCCTGGTAGCCATGACAACCAGACCCCAACCAGCTTACACACGTTCACACACGCAGCTGCTGGGGACGAGAGGCGGGAAAAGAGCTCTCAGTGGAAAACATGATCTGCCAAAACATTAAAACCCCCCAAACCATTACTGCAGTACTGTAGGGGGCCAGAACCTGACATTATGACCTTTTCCTTTATTTTAAACACAAATTATATCTGTTTGCTTTGCTGAAACTCCTGACACAACATCCCTGACCCGTTTCCTTCATCTTATTAGGTCAGTGAATAGCTAAACTGCTAACAGACGCTAACGACTAGCCGCCCAGTGATTTAGCCGACGACTAGCCTTCCAGCATAGCTCATGTATGTTAGCAAGCTAGCGGAGCTAACGGAGCTAGCTAGCCGCTAGCTTAACGCCGCGGACTCAACCGCGGAGTTAGCCTCGAGCTAACCGCTAACTAACCGCTAGCTAACCGGGATTTAACCGCGGACCCGCGGGAGTTAAACACGAATTAGCCGCGGCAGTTCGCCGTGAGCTAACGCGGAGGCTAGTGGGGTTAGCCGCCGGCTAATTCGCCGCCTTGCTAGCGGGTGCTTATCACAGTAATAATGTTGAAGTTTTACAATTTAAAGGGAAGATATTTTTAAATTAAACTGTGTCAAACTGAAAAATATATTATTCCACCACATAAAGTAGGAAACATTTATGGCTTGCAACAACATTAATGACAGTATATATATATAATTGGAGTAATTTAATATAATATGATGTTTTTAATTAAATAAATAATGAGCTGTTGAACACTCATAAGAGTTATATTAAGTATGTTACATAACATTATTTGACATGTCTATTTGTCTGCCTATAGTTTTCCTCCAGCTGATCCAGACAGACTGCAGTGACGTCCAACATGAGACAAAGAGCTGGACTCGCAGGACAATTCGAAGGTCTTCACTTCATCGCTGATTCCTTGTTACAGCCTGGATGTGTTAAGTTTAATATTATTGTTTATCTAACTGTAAGACTGTGCCGTAAACTGTTAAACTATTGCTCAGGTAGGAGTAATGAGTTTTATTGTTAAAATTATTATGATTAACGAGCAAATTGTAATAATTGATCGTTAATCATAATAATTCACCTGTTCATATAGTCATAATATAATCCTGGTGGGGGTGTGACGATCCCTCCCACTCTCTTCCTTATGTGATGCTGGCTTTCAGGTGGAGCTGGGAGGGGTCTGCTGCCTGTACCTGCCCTTCAGTTTGTAGAAGGGCGTAAAGGACGACCCTTCTCAGTGTCTCTCTCTCTCAGCCAGGCCTACTGCATCCTCCTCATCCTGTTTGGTTTGTTGTACCCTGCATGACATCAAACTCACACCCATCCAGTCAGAAGGAACCAGGCCTTAAATGACTATTTGAGTTGTGCTTTTTGTTATAGCTGCTGCTCATGGTAGTAAAGACATGCTACTTAGTAAAGACATTCGCGACGTAAGTCGTGAATACTTTCATACCTGTCTTGACCTGACCATTACTTTTTGTAGTCAAACATGAAATTATTTGCAACGTAAGTCGCAAATATTTTCACCAGGATTATATTATGACTATATGAACAGGTGATCATTAAAGCATCATAGCATCTTAGTATAATTGCATTGTAGCATCTTAGCATCGTAGCAACATAGTATCTTAGCATCATAGCATTGTAGTAGCATCTTGGCATAGTAGCATCATCATAGCATCGTAGCATCGTACTATCACATCAATATAGCATGGTATCGCAGACTGCTGCGGCCACTGCATCACTCTCGCGATTTCCCGCAGGGGAATTGTCTAGTTAGTGATGCAGTGCTACGCAATGCAAACTATTGACCCTCATAGCAAAGCTATGGGAGTCAATAGTTTGCAGTGCGAAGCACTGCAAACTATTGTTCTTCACTACGTTTTTCTTCTTATTATTATTAGTGATGCAGTGCTACGCAATGCAAACTATTGACCCTCATAGCAAAGCTATGGGAGTCAATAGTTTGCAGTGCGAAGCACTGCAAACTATTGTTCTTCACTACGTTTTTTCTTCTTATTATTATTATTAAACTTTTTCCTACGCATTTTCGAAACCTTTCAACTCAAATACCGTTCGTCGCACACAGACACAAAATACATCAAAACGTGCGTCTCGATCGGACTCGGTGTGCTTCTATACAGTTCTTCCAAACAAGATTTTTTCGCGACGTAGTCGCGAAAAAACTGCGACAAATTTCCCAATTGAAATGAATGGAGAAGCCCGAAAAAAATAAAAATTCAACAGACATTTTCAACAATGAACTGCTCTGGCATACTTTAACCGAGAGACTTCATTTAAACTTTAAAACGTAGGTACTCTTGCCTTCTCTTCAGAGATTCACTTCACTTGTCGACAACTTTTACCGTTTTTAAACTATGAAGCCTCAGAGTTGTGTAGGTTTTTACTCAAATTTCAGGGTTTATAATGGGTGTGTATTGCGCGGAATGTTTGTGCTAGAGTGGATGACATCATCAGCTAGAGTGAGGAGGGGAGAAGAAAGTTAGTCAAAAAACTGCACAGAAACTGCTCCCGTGGCCACAAATTTCACACGACAGACATAATTTATACATAGAAACGTAGGAAAATGTGTCTTCTCACTCAAATTCGTCTGCTAAAGCTGTAAGTCTTATAGTTTTGGCGTCAGACACAAAGATGCGCCAGCAACACCCACCCACAGCTCCATAGACTGCCATGTTAAAAAGGCAGGGAAATTTCTGGAGGAAAGCAGACGTAAACTTTCTTTGAATCGCTTAGAATAGGTCACATTTCGTCATTTTACCCACAAACTGCATATGTAGACGTTCAGGAAAGCCTCAAGATGCCCAAAGTTAAGTCGGTTCAATGATTGGAAATACGGTTTGGCCACAAGTCCTTCCTGTTCGAGGCGATTTTTCAGCATTTTCTCTCTCTCTCCCCGTCTTCCAACTGACATTCTAACAGGAGCAGTTGACCCTGGTAGCCATGACAACCAGACCCCAACCAGCTTACACACGTTCACACACGCAGCTGCAGGGGACGAGAGGCGGGAAAAGAGCTCTCAGTGGAAAACATGATCTGCCAAAACATTAAAACCCCCCAAACCATCCCTGTCTGCCATGGTGCTTTCACACAGCTGCTGGGCCTCTTAGCTATAGCTCTTGTCATTGACTGAATGACAACTTCATGTTTGACCTTTTCCTTTATTTTAAACACAAATTATATCTGGCTGCTTTGCTGAAACTCCTGACACAACATCCCGGACCCGTTTCCTTCATCTTATTAGGTCAGTGAATAGCTCAACTGCTAACAGACGCTAACGACTAGCCGCCCAGTGATTTAGCCGACGACTAGCCTTCCAGCATAGCTCATGTATGTTAGCAAGCTAGCGGAGCTAACGGAGCTAGCTAGCCGCTACCTTAACGCCGCGGACTCAACCGCGGAGTTAGCCTCGAGCTAACCGCTAGCTAACCGGGATTTAACCGCGGACCCGCGGGAGTTAAACACGAATTAGCCGCGGCAGTTAGCCGATAGCTAACGCGGAGGCTAGTGGGGTTAGCCGCCGGCTAATTCGCCGCCTTGCTAGCGGGTGCTTATCACAGTAATAATGTTGAAGTTTTATAATTTAAAGGGAAGATATTTTTAAATTAAACTGTGTCAAACTGAAAAATATATTATTCCACCACATAAAGTAGGAAACATTTATGGCTTGCAACAACATTAATGACAGTATATATATAATTGGAGTAATTTAATATAATATGATGTTTTTAATTAAATAAATAATGAGCTGTTGAACACTCATAAGAGTTATATTCAGTATGTTACATAACATTATTTGACAGGTCTATTTGTCTGCCTATAGTTTTCCTCCAGCTGATCCAGACAGACTGCAGTGACGTCCAACATGAGACAAAGAGCTGGACTCGCAGGACAATTTGAAGGTCTTCACTTCATCGCTGATTCCTTGTTACAGCCTGGATGTGTTAAGTTTAATATTATTGTTTTTCTAACTGTAAGACTGTGCCGTAAACTGTTCAACTATTGCTCAGGTAGGAGTAATGAGTTTTATTGTTGAAATTATTATGATTAACGAGCAAATTGTAATAATTGATCGTTAATCATAATAATTCACCTGTTCATATAGTCATAATATAATCCTGGTGGGGGTGTGACGATCCGTCCCACTCTCTTCCTTATTTGATGCTGGCTTTCAGGTGGAGCTGGGAGGGGTCTGCTGCCTGTACCTGCCCTTCAGTTTGTAGAAGGCGAAGCGTAAAGGACGACCCTTCTCAGTGTCTCTCTCTCTCAGCCAGGCCTACTGCATCCTCCTCATCCTGTTTGGTTTGTTGTACCCTGCATGACATCAAACTCACACCCATCCAGTCAGTAGGAACCAGGCCTTAAATGACTATTTGAGTTGTGCTTTTTGTTATAGCTGCTGCTCATGGTAGTAAAGACATGCTACTTAGTAAAGACATTCGCGACGTAAGTCGCGAATACTTTCATACCTGTCTTGACGTGACCATTACTTTTTGTAGTCAAACATGAAATTATTTGCGACGTAAATTGCAAATAATTTCACCAGGATTATATTATGACTATATGAACAGGTGATCATTAAAGCATCATAGCATGGTAGCATCATTAAAGCATCTTAGCATCATAGCATTGTAGCATCATTAAAGCATCTTAGCATTGTAGTATCTTAGCATCATAGCATCTTAGTATAAGGAAAACACACACTTTATGACAACTACAGATGTTTAACATGTGTCTGCTTTGTTATTAGCTTGTTGCTTACATTTACTTATAACATTTGAAAGACATTTCAATTTTTTTGCATTGTCTTTGATAGGATTAAAGGGTTCCTGTGCTTCGACAGCTGAGAGTGATCATCGTTGATTCATCGCCCTCAACCATCGCAGAGCAGTATCGCCACCTCACCCACACACATACATTCACCACACCTTCATCTACACAGATTTAATTTAAGTATAACATATTACATTAATTTGTCTTAGATTAGATTATTTTACATTAGGTAGTTAGAGTTTAGGTAAAGGTTAGGGTTTAGGTTAGTTTGATAGGTTTGATAGCCTGTTAAGCTTTGAAAAGTATTTTGTCTTGTTTT
The DNA here is from genome assembly GCF_963514085.1 of Chelon labrosus. Classification (NCBI taxonomy): domain Eukaryota; kingdom Metazoa; phylum Chordata; class Actinopteri; order Mugiliformes; family Mugilidae; genus Chelon; species Chelon labrosus. The sequence goes on along the minus strand of NC_140352.1, from coordinate 1,266,197 downwards.
TTTTTTCTGTCTATTTTTTGTCAGCAGGATGACTAGGAAGTCCAGACGTTCCATGGCGGTGAAGCAGCGCTGGAGGAGGCTCGACCTGGAGGAGCTGAGGTCCACCCCTTCCCCCCTGGAGGTATTTACACAGTAGATAAGCTTCTGTGCCACAATGACATCTGTCTGCGTGAAAATGGCTCTAGAAATGTTACATCTATTGTTTTCTCCTTAACTGCTGAGTTCTGTATGTGTTTGGTCTTAATGTTTCATCAGACGTCCCCCCCGGCCGGAGAGGAGCCTTCCCACCGACCCTGCTCTCAAGCTCGTCCCCCCGTTCGTGCTCGTGAGTATCTCTCAATGATAAATAAATTCATTCATTCATTCAGCATTGTAGCATCTTGGCATAGTAGCATCATCATAGCATCGTAGCATCGTACTGTCGCAGCAATATAGCATGGTATCGCAGACTGCTGCGGCCACTGCATCACTCTCGCGATTTCCCGCAGGGGAATTGTCTAGTTAGTGATGCAGTGCTACGCAATGCAAACTATTGACCCCCCTCATAGCAAAGCTATGGGGGTCAATAGTTTGCAGTGCGAAGCACTGCAAACTATTGTTCTTCACTACGTTTTTCTTCTTATTATTATTAGTGATGCAGTGCTACGCAATGCAAACTATTGACCCCCCTCATAGCAAAGCTATGGGGGTCAATAGTTTGCAGTGCGAAGCACTGCAAACTATTGTTCTTCACTACGTTTTTCTTCTTATTATTATTATTATTAAACTTTTTCCTACGCATTTTCGAAACCTTTCAACTCAAATACCGTTCGTCGCACACAGACACAAAATACATCAAAACGTGCGTCTCGATCGGACTCGGTGTGCTTCTATACAGTTCTTTCAAACAAGATTTTTTCGCGACGTAGTCGCGAAAAAACTGCGACAAATTTCCCTATTGAAATGAATGGAGAAGCCCGAAAAAAAAAAAAATTCAACAGACATTTTCAACAATGAACTGCTCTGGCATACTTTAACCGAGAGACTTCATTTAAACTTTAAAACGTAGGTACTCTTGCCTTCTCTTCAGAGATTCACTTCACTTGTCGACAACTTTTACCGTTTTTAAACTATGAAGCCTCAGAGTTGTGTAGGTTTTTACTCAAATTTCAGGGTTTATAATGGGTGTGTATTGCGCGGAATGTTTGTGCTAGAGTGGATGACATCATCAGCTAGAGTGAGGAGGGGAGAAGAAAGTTAGTCAAAAAACTGCACAGAAACTGCTCCCGTGGCCACAAATTTCACACGACAGACATAATTTATACATAGAAACGTAGGAAAATGTGTCTTCTCACTCAAATTCGTCTGCTAAAGCTGTAAGTCTTATAGTTTTGGCGTCAGACACAAAGATGCGCCAGCAACACCCACCCACAGCTCCATAGACTGCCATGTTAAAAAGGCAGGGAAATTTCTGGAGGAAAGCAGACGTAACCTTTCTTTGAATCGCTTTGAATAGGTCACATTTCTTCATTTTACCTACAAATTACACATCTAGACGTTCAGGAAAGCCTCAAGATGCCCAAAGTTAAGTCGGTTCAATGATTGGAAATACGGTTTGGCCACAAGTCCTTCCTGTTCGAGGCGATTTTTCAGCATTTTCTCTCTCTTTCCCCGTCTTCCAACTGACATTCTAACAGGAGCAGTTGACCCTGGTAGCCATGACAACCAGACCCCAACCAGCTTACACACGTTCACACACGCAGCTGCTGGGGACGAGAGGCGGGAAAAGAGCTCTCAGTGGAAAACATGATCTGCCAAAACATTAAAACCCCCCAAACCATTACTGCAGTACTGTAGGGGGCCAGAACCTGACATTATGACCTTTTCCTTTATTTTAAACACAAATTATATCTGGCTGCTTTGCTGAAACTCCTGACACAACATCCCTGACCCGTTTCCTTCATCTTATTAGGTCAGTGAATAGCTAAACTGCTAACAGACGCTAACGACTAGCCGCCCAGTGATTTAGCCGACGACTAGCCTTCCAGCATAGCTCATGTATGTTAGCAAGCTAGCGGAGCTAACGGAGCTAGCTAGCCGCTAGCTTAACGCCGCGGACTCAACCGCGGAGTTAGCCTCGAGCTAACCGCTAACTAACCGCTAGCTAACCGGGATTTAACCGCGGACCCGCGGGAGTTAAACACGAATTAGCCGCGGCAGTTCGCCGTGAGCTAACGCGGAGGCTAGTGGGGTTAGCCGCCGGCTAATTCGCCGCCTTGCTAGCGGGTGCTTATCACAGTAATAATGTTGAAGTTTTACAATTTAAAGGGAAGATATTTTTAAATGAAACTGTGTCAAACTGAAAAATATATTATTCCACCACATAAAGTAGGAAACATTTATGGCTTGCAACAACATTAATGACAGTATATATATATATAATTGGAGTAATTTAATATAATATGATGTTTTTAATTAAATAAATAATGAGCTGTTGAACACTCATAAGAGTTATATTAAGTATGTTACATAACATTATTTGACATGTCTATTTGTCTGCCTAAAGTTTTCCTCCAGCTGATCCAGACAGACTGCAGTGACGTCCAACATGAGACAAAGAGCTGGACTCGCAGGACAATTTGAAGGTCTTCACTTCATCGCTGATTCCTTGTTACAGCCTGGATGTGTTAAGTTTAATATTATTGTTTATCTAACTGTAAGACTGTGCCGTCAACTGTTAAACTATTGCTCAGGTAGGAGTAATGAGTTTTATTGTTAAAATTATTATGATTAACGACCAAATTGTAATAATTGATCGTTAATCATAATAATTCACCTGTTCATATAGTCATAATATAATCCTGGTGGGGGTGTGACGATCCCTCCCACTCTCTTCCTTATTTGATGCTAGCTTTCAGGTGGAGCTGGGAGGGGTCTGCTGCCTGGTCTGCCCTTCAGTTTGTAGAAGGGCGTAAAGGACGACCCTTCTCAGTGTCTCTCTCTCTCAGCCAGGCCTACTGCATCCTCCTCATCCTGTTTGGTTTGTTGTACCCTGCATGACATCAAACTCACACCCATCCAGTCAGAAGGAACCAGGCCTTAAATGACTATTTGAGTTGTGCTTTTTGTTATAGCTGCTGCTCATGGTAGTAAAGACATGCTACTTAGTAAAGACATTCGCGACGTAAGTCGCGAATACTTTCATACCTGTCTTGACCTGACCATTACTTTTTGTAGTCAAACATGAAATTATTTGCAACGTAAGTCGCAAATATTTTCACCAGGATTATATTATGACTATATGAACAGGTGATCATTAAAGCATCATAGCATCTTGGTATAATTGCATTGTAGCATCTTAGCATCGTAGCAACATAGTATCTTAGCTTTGTAGCATCTTAGTAACATAGCATCTTAGTATCTTAGCATCATAGCATTGTAGTAGCATCTTGGCATAGTAGCATCATTATAGCATCGTAGCATCGTACTATCACAGCAATATAGCATGGTATCGCAGACTGCTGCGGCCACTGCATCACTCTCGCGATTTCCCGCAGGGGAATTGTCTAGTTATTATTATTATTATTATTAAACTTTTTCCTACGCATTTTCGAAACCTTTCAACTCAAATACCGTTCGTCGCACACAGACACAAAATACATCAAAACGTGCGTCTCGATCGGACTCGGTGTGCTTCTATACAGTTCTTTCAAACAAGATTTTTTCGCGACGTAGTCGCGAAAAAACTGCGACAAATTTCCCTATTGAAATGAATGGAGAAGCCCGAAAAAAAAAATAATTCAACAGACATTTTCAACAATGAACTGCTCTGGCATACTTTAACCGAGAGACTTCATTTAAACTTTAAAACGTAGGTACTCTTGCCTTCTCTTCAGAGATTCACTTCACTTAGCGACAACTTTTACCGTTTTTAAACTATGAAGCCTCAGAGTTGTGTAGGTTTTTACTCAAATTTCAGGGTTTATAATGGGTGTGTATTGCGCGGAATGTTTGTGCTAGAGTGGATGACATCATCAGCTAGAGTGAGGAGGGGAGAAGAAAGTTAGTCAAAAAACTGCACAGAAACTGCTCCCGTGGCCACAAATTTCACACGACAGACATAATTTATACATAGAAACGTAGGAAAATGTGTCTTCTCACTCAAATTCGTCTGCTAAAGCTGTAAGTCTTATAGTTTTGGCGTCAGACACAAAGATGCGCCAGCAACACCCATCCACAGCTCCATAGACTGCCATGTTAAAAAGGCAGGGAAATTTCTGGAGGAAAGCAGACGTAACCTTTCTTTGAATCGCTTTGAATAGGTCACATTTCTTCATTTTACCTACAAATTACACATCTAGACGTTCAGGAAAGCCTCAAGATGCCCAAAGTTAAGTCGGTTCAATGATTGGAAATACGGTTTGGCCACAAGTCCTTCCTGTTCGAGGCGAGTTTTCAGCATTTTCTCTCTCTTTCCCCGTCTTCCAACTGACATTCTAACAGGAGCAGTTGACCCTGGTAGCCATGACAACCAGACCCCAACCAGCTTACACACGTTCACACACGCAGCTGCTGGGGACGAGAGGCGGGAAAAGAGCTCTCAGTGGAAAACATGATCTGCCAAAACATTAAAACCCCCCAAACCATTACTGCAGTACTGTAGGGGGCCAGAACCTGACATTATGGCCTTTTCCTTTATTTTAAACACAAATTATATCTGGCTGCTTTGCTGAAACTCCTGACACAACATCCCTGACCCGTTTCCTTCATCTTATTAGGTCAGTGAATAGCTAAACTGCTAACAGACGCTAACGACTAGCCGCCCAGTGATTTAGCCGACGACTAGCCTTCCAGCATAGCTCATGTATGTTAGCAAGCTAGCGGAGCTAACGGAGCTAGCTAGCCGCTACCTTAACGCCGCGGACTCAACCGCGGAGTTAGCCTCGAGCTAACCGCTAACTAACCGCTAGCTAACCGGGATTTAACCGCGGACCCGCGGGAGTTAAACACGAATTAGCCGCGGCAGTTCGCCGTGAGCTAACGCGGAGGCTAGTGGGGTTAGCCGCCGGCTAATTCGCCGCCTTGCTAGCGGGTGCTTATCACAGTAATAATGTTGAAGTTTTACAATTTAAAGGGAAGATATTTTTAAATTAAACTGTGTCAAACTGAAAAATATATTATTCCACCACATAAAGTAGGAAACATTTATGGCTTGCAACAACATTAATGACAGTATATATATATAATTGGAGTAATTTAATATAATATGATGTTTTTAATTAAATAAATAATGAGCTGTTGAACACTCATAAGAGTTATATTAAGTATGTTACATAACATTATTTGACATGTCTGTTTGTCTGCCTATAGTTTTCCTCCAGCTGATCCAGACAGACTGCAGTGACGTCCAACATGAGACAAAGAGCTGGACTCGCAGGACAATTTGAAGGTCTTCACTTCATCGCTGATTCCTTGTTACAGCCTGGATGTGTTAAGCTTAATATTATTGTTTATCTAACTGTAAGACTGTGCCGTAAACTGTTAAACTATTGCTCAGGTAGGAGTAATGAGTTTTATTGTTAAAATTATTATGATTAACGAGCAAATTGTAATAATTGATCGTTAATCATAATAATTCACCTGTTCATATAGTCATAATATAATCCTGGTGGAGGTGTGACGATCCCTCCCACTCTCTTCCTTATGTGATGCTGGCTTTCAGGTGGAGCTGGGAGGGGTCTGCTGCCTGTACCTGCCCTTCAGTTTGTAGAAGGGCGTAAAGGACGACCCTTCTCAGTGTCTGTCTCTCTCAGCCAGGCCTACTGCATCCTCCTCATCCTGTTTGGTTTGTTGTACCCTGCATGACATCAAACTCACACCCATCCAGTCAGTAGGAACCAGGCCTTAAATGACTATTTGAGTTGTGCTTTTTGTTATAGCTGCTGCTCATGGTAGTAAAGACATGCTACTTAGTAAAGACATTCGCGACGTAAGTCGCGAATACTTTCATACCTGTCTTGACCTGACCATTACTTTTTGTCGTCAAACATGAAATTATTTGCAACGTAAGTCGCAAATATTTTCACCAGGATTATATTATGACTATATGAACAGGTGATCATTAAAGCATCATAGCATCTTGGTATAATTGCATTGTAGCATCTTAGCATCGTAGCAACATAGTATCTTAGCTTTGTAGCATCTTAGTATCATAGCATCTTAGTATCTTAGCATCAAAGCATTGTAGTAGCATCTTGGCATAGTAGCATCATCATAGCATCGTAGCATCATACTATCACAGCAATATAGCATGGTATCGCAGACTGCTGCGGCCACTGCATCACTCTCGCGATTTCCCGCAGGGGAATTGTCTAGTTATTATTAAACTTTTTCCTACGGATTTTCGAAACTTTTCAACTCAAATACCGTTCGTCGCACACAGACACAAAATACATCAAAACGTGCGTCTCGATCGGACTCGGTGTGCTTCTATACAGTTCTTTCAAACAAGATTTTTTCGCGACGTAGTCGCGAAAAAAACGCGATAAATTTCCCATTGAAATGAATGGAGAAGCCCGAAAAAAGCGGCAACATTCCAAAATTTACAGCTTGGCTTTGTCGAGTGATTACTCGGCCATGCTTTGTAGTAGAAACTTGCTTGGAAGTTTGTACGAGGCACGGGAAGTGTATCTTTCTCTTCCTGAAAACGGCGTTTCGATACCTTTTACGGTTTGGTCAGGGTCGCAGTTTACGTTTTGGTGAAATTTGGGGAAAAAAATAAAAAATCAGCGTTTATAATGGGGCTCTATGGGCCCACTCTGACCGACACTCTAACTTCAGAGTTTCGGTGATATTCTGAAAAAAAAAGGTTCAATCTCACGTGGTGGCCACAGATTTTGAGGTACAGAGATAAAAAATACGTAAAAACGTAGGGATTTTTGTTGGCTTTCAGATGGTGTGGGTTTTATTTGTGTGAGACGTACGGTTTGGGCTGCAGGCTCCTCCGAGCGAGGAGTGCGCCGACCAGTTTTCGAATTTTTCCCCATGTGTGTGTATGTGGAAAGCGAGAGCGATTTTTCGACGATTTTTCACGTCGCATACTTTTTTTCTAAAACGACTACGGCCACAACTTTCGCAGTAGGCGCGTGGGAACAACACTAAATTGTAGAAAACCCTCGGCTGACGCTCACGATGTGTTCGTTTTCCCGATAGGACTTGTAGTTTTTGATTTATGAGCATTTGTTCGGAGGGCAAATCCTAGTTTGCACTTTCCCTCTGACTCAGGCAGAGGTGAGAGAGAAAAGGAGACTTCAGCGTCAGTTGACCCTGGTAGCCATGACAACCAGACCCCAACCAGCTTACACACGCAGCAGGAGGGGACGAGAGGCGGGAAAAGAGCTCTCAGTGGAAAACATGATCTGCCAAAACATTAAAACCCCCCAAACCACCCCTGTCTCCCTTGGTGCTTTCACACAGCTGCTGGGCCTTTTCCTTTATTTTAAACACAAATTATATCTGGCTGCTTTGCTGAAACTCCTGACACAACATCCCTGACCCGTTTCCTTCATCTTATTAGGTCAGTGAATAGCTCAACTGGTAACAGACGCTAACTACTAGCCGCCCAGTGATTTAGCCGACGACTAGCCTTCCAGCATAGCTCATGTATGTTAGCAAGCTAGCGGAGCTAACGGAGCTAGCTAGCCGCTACCTTAACGCCGCGGACTCAACCGCGGAGTTAGCCTCGAGCTAACCGCTAGCTAACCGCTAGCTAACCGGGATTTAACCGCGGACCCGCGGGAGTTAAACACGAATTAGCCGCGGCAGTTCGCCGTGAGCTAACGCGGAGGCTAGTGGGGTTAGCCGCCGGCTAATTCGCCGCCTTGCTAGCGGGTGCTTATCACAGTAATAATGTTGAAGTTTTACAATTTAAAGGGAAGATATTTTTAAATTAAACTGTGTCAAACTGAAAAATATATTATTCCACCACATAAAGTAGGAAACATTTATGGCTTGCAACAACATTAATGACAGTATATATATAATTGGAGTAATTTAATATAATATGATGTTTTTAATTAAATAAATAATGAGCTGTTGAACACTCATAAGAGTTATATTAAGTATGTTACATAACATTATTTGACATGTCTGTTTGTCTGCCTATAGTTTTCCTCCAGCTGATCCAGACAGACTGCAGTGACGTCCAACATGAGACAAAGAGCTGGACTCGCAGGACAATTTGAAGGTCTTCACTTCATCGCTGATTCCTTGTTACAGCCTGGATGTGTTAAGTTTAATATTATTGTTTTTCTAACTGTAAGACTGTGCCGTAAACTGTTAAACTATTGCTCAGGTAGGAGTAATGAGTTTTATTGTTAAAATTATTATGATTAACGATCAATTGTTACGATTTGCTCGTTCTTTGTCTGGGGATCCTAGTGAGATCCCTCCCACTCTCTTCCTTATTTGATGCTGGCTTTCAGGTGGAGCTGGGAGGGGTCTGCCGCCTGTACCTGCCCTTCAGTTTGTAGAAGGGCGTAAAGGACGACCCTTCTCAGTGTCTCTCTCTCTCAGCCAGGCCTACTGCATCCTCCTCATCCTGTTTGGTTTGTTGTACCCTGCATGACATCAAACTCACACCCATCCAGTCAGAAGGAACCAGGCCTTAAATGACTATTTGAGTTGTGCTTTTTGTTATAGCTGCTGCTCATGGTAGTAAAGACATGCTACTTAGTAAAGACATTCGCGACGTAAGTCGCGAATACTTTCATACCTGTCTTGATGTGTCCATTACTTTTTGTAGTCAAACATGAAATTATTTGCAACGTAAGTCGCAAATATTTTCACCAGGATTATATTATGACTATATGAACAGGTGATCATTAAAGCATCATAGCATCTTAGTATAATTGCATTGTAGCATCTTAGCATCGTAGCAACATAGTATCTTAGCTTTGTAGCATCTTAGTATCATAGCATCTTAGTATCTTAGCATCATAGCATTGTAGCATCTTGGCATAGTAGCATCATCATAGCATCGTAGCATCGTACTATCGCAGCAATATAGCATGGTATCGCAGACTGCTGCGGCCACTGCATCACTCTCGCGATTTCCCGCAGGGGAATTGTCTAGTTATTATTATTATTAAACTTTTTCCTACGCATTTTCGAAACCTTTCAACTCAAATACCGTTCGTCGCACACAGACACAAAATACATCAAAACGTGCGTTTCGATCGGACTCGGTGTGCTTCTATACAGTTCTTTCAAACAAGATTTTTTCGCGACGTAGTCGCGAAAAAACTGCGACAAATTTCCCAATTGAAATGAATGGAGAAGCCCGAAAAAAAATATATTTCAACAGACATTTTCAACAATGAACTGCTCTGGCATACTTTAACCGAGAGACTTCATTTAAACTTTAAAACGTAGGTACTCTTGCCTTCTCTTCAGAGATTCACTTCACTTGTCGACAACTTTTACCGTTTTTAAACTATGAAGCCTCAGAGTTGTGTAGGTTTTTACTCAAATTTCAGGGTTTATAATGGGTGTGTATTGCGCGGAATGTTTGTGCTAGAGTGGATGACATCATCAGCTAGAGTGAGGAGGGGAGAAGAAAGTTAGTCAAAAAACTGCACAGAAACTGCTCCCGTGGCCACAAATTTCACACGACAGACATAATTTATACATAGAAACGTAGGAAAATGTGTCTTCTCACTCAAATTCGTCTGCTAAAGCTGTAAGTCTTATAGTTTTGGCGTCAGACACAAAGATGCGCCAGCAACACCCACCCACAGCTCCATAGACTGCCATGTTAAAAAGGCAGGGAAATTTCTGGAGGAAAGCAGACGTAACCTTTCTTTGAATCGCTTTGAATAGGTCACATTTCTTCATTTTACCTACAAATTACACATCTAGACGTTCAGGAAAGCCTCAAGATGCCCAAAGTTAAGTCGGTTCAATGATTGGAAATACGGTTTGGCCACAAGTCCTTCCTGTTCGAGGCGATTTTTCAGCATTTTCTCTCTCTTTCCCCGTCTTCCAACTGACATTCTAACAGGAGCAGTTGACCCTGGTAGCCATGACAACCAGACCCCAACCAGCTTACACACGTTCACACACGCAGCTGCTGGGGACGAGAGGCGGGAAAAGAGCTCTCAGTGGAAAACATGATCTGCCAAAACATTAAAACCCCCCAAACCATTACTGCAGTACTGTAGGGGGCCAGAACCTGACATTATGACCTTTTCCTTTATTTTAAACACAAATTATATCTGGCTGCTTTGCTGAAACTCCTGACACAACATCCCTGACCCGTTTCCTTCATCTTATTAGGTCAGTGAATAGCTAAACTGGTAACAGACGCTAACGACTAGCCGCCCAGTGATTTAGCCGACGACTAGCCTTCCAGCATAGCTCATGTATGTTAGCAAGCTAGCGGAGCTAACGGAGCTAGCTAGCCGCTAGCTTAACGCCGCGGACTCAACCGCGGAGTTAGCCTCGAGCTAACCGCTAACTAACCGCTAGCTAACCGGGATTTAACCGCGGACCCGCGGGAGTTAAACACGAATTAGCCGCGGCAGTTCGCCGTGAGCTAACGCGGAGGCTAGTGGGGTTAGCCGCCGGCTAATTCGCCGCCTTGCTAGCGGGTGCTTATCACAGTAATAATGTTGAAGTTTTACAATTTAAAGGGAAGATATTTTTAAATGAAACTGTGTCAAACTGAAAAATATATTATTCCACCACATAAAGTAGGAAACATTTATGGCTTGCAACAACATTAATGACAGTATATATATATAATTGGAGTAATTTAATATAATATGATGTTTTTAATTAAATAAATAATGAGCTGTTGAACACTCATAAGAGTTATATTAAGTATGTTACATAACATTATTTGACATGTCTATTTGTCTGCCTATAGTTTTCCTCCAGCTGATCCAGACAGACTGCAGTGACGTCCAACATGAGACAAAGAGCTGGACTCGCAGGACAATTTGAAGGTCTTCACTTCATCGCTGATTCCTTGTTACAGCCTGGATGTGTTAAGTTTAATATTATTGTTTATCTAACTGTAAGACTGTGCCGTAAACTGTTAAACTATTGCTCAGGTAGGAGTAATGAGTTTTATTGTTAAAATTATTATGATTAACGATCAATTGTTACGATTTGCTCGTTCTTTGTCTGGGGATCCTAGTGAGATCCCTCCCACTCTCTTCCTTATTTGATGCTGGCTTTCAGGTGGAGCTGGGAGGGCTCTGCTGCCTGTACCTGCCCTTCAGTTTGTAGAAGGCGAAGCATAAAGGACGACCCTTCTCAGTGTCTCTCTCTCTCAGCCAGGCCTACTGCATCCTCCTCATCCTGTTTGGTTTGTTGTACCCTGCATGACATCAAACTCACACCCATCCAGTCAGAAGGAACCAGGCCTTAAATGACTATTTGAGTTGTGCTTTTTGTTATAGCTGCTGCTCATGGTAGTAAAGACATGCTACTTAGTAAAGACATTCGCGACGTAAGTCGCGAATACTTTCATACCTGTCTTGACCTGACCATTACTTTTTGTAGTCAAACATGAAATTATTTGCAACGTTAGTCGCAAATATTTTCACCAGGATTATATTATGACTATATGAACAGGTGATCATTAAAGCATCATAGCATCTTAGTATAATTGCATTGTAGCATCTTAGCATCGTAGCAACATAGTATCTTAGCTTTGTTGCATCTTAGTATCATAGCATCTTAGCATCTTAGCATCATAGCATTGTAGTAGCATCTCGGCATAGTAGCATCATCATAGCATCGTAGCATCGTACTGTCGCAGCAATATAGCATGGTATCGCAGACTGCTGCGGCCACTGCATCACTCTCGCGATTTCCCGCAGGGGAATTGTCTAGTTATTATTAAACTTTTTCCACACCCGATTTTTCGAAACTTTTCAACTCAAATACCGTTCGTCGCACACAGACCCAAAATACATCAAAACGTGCGTCTCGATCGGACTCGGTGTGCTTCTATACAGTTCTTCCAAACAAGATTTTTTCGCGACGTAGTCTCGAAAAAAACGCGATAAATTTCCCATTGAAATGAATGGAGAAGCCCGAAAAAAGCGGCAACATTCCAAAATGTCCAGCTTGGCTTTGTCCAGCGATTACTCGGCCATGCTTTGTAGTAGAAACTTGCTTGGAAGTTTGTACGAGGCACGGGAAGTGTAGCTTTCTCTTCCTGAAAACGGCGTTTCGATACCTTTTACGGTTTGGTCAGGGTCGCAGTTTACGTTTGGTGAAATTTGGGGAAAAAAATTAAAAATCCCTCCCTCTGAGCCTCACTCAACTTTCGGTGATATTCTGAAAAAAAAAGGTTCAATCTCATGTGGTGGCCACAGTTTTTGAGGTACAGAGATAAAAAATACATAAAAACGTAGGGATTTTTGTTGGCTTTAAGATGGTGTTGGTTTGATTTGTGTGGGACGTACGGTTTGGACTGGAGGCTCCTCTGAGCGAGGAGTGCGGCGCCAGCTTTTCGAATTTTTCCCCATGTGTGTGTATGTGGAAATCGAGAGGGATTTCTCGACGATTTTCGTGTCGCATACTTTCTTTCCAAAACGACTACGGCCACAATTTTGGCAGTACGCGCGTGGCGACAACACTAAATTGTAGAAAACCCTTGGCTGACGCTCACGATGTGTTTGTTTTCTCGATAGCACTTGTAGTTTTTGAGATACAAGCATTTGTTCGGAGGGCAAATCCTAGTTTGCACTTTCCCTCTGACTCAGGCAGAGGTGAGAGGGAGACTTCAGCAGCAGTTGACCCTGGTAGCCATGACAACCAGACCCCAACCAGCTTACACACGCAGCAGAAGGGGACCAGAGGCGGGAAAAGAGCTCTCAGTGGAAAACAGTATCTGCCAAAACATTAAAACCCCCCAAACCATTACTGCAGTACTGTAGGGGACCAGAACCTGACATTATGACCTTTTCCTTTATTTTAAACACAAATTATATCTGGCTGCTTTGCTGAAACTCCTGACATAACATCCCTGACCCGTTTCCTTCATCTTATTAGGTCAGTGAATAGCTCAACTGCTAACAGACGCTAACTACTAGCCGCCCAGTGATTTAGCCGACGACTAGCCTTCCAGCATAGCTCATGTATGTTAGCAAGCTAGCGGAGCTAACGGAGCTAGCTATCCGCTAGCTAACCGCCGCAGACTCAACCGCGGAGTTAGCCTCGAGCTAACCGCGAGCTAGCCTCGAGCTAACCGCGAGCTAACCGGGATTTAACCGCTAGCTAACCGGGATTTAACCGCGGACCCGCGGGAGTTAAACACGAATTAGCCGCGGCAGTTAGCCGTGAGCTAACGCGGAGGCTAGTGGGGTTAGCCGCCGGCTAATTCGCCGCCTTGCTAGCGGGTGCTTATCACAGTAATAATGTTGAAGTTTTACAATTTAAAGGGAAGATATGAAAAATATATTATTCCACCATTATTCCACCACATAAAGTAGGAAACATTTATGGCTTGCAACAACATTAATGACAGTATATATATATATAATTGGAGTAATTTAATATAATATGATGTTTTTAATGAAATAAATAATGAGCTGTTGAACACTCATAAGAGTTATATTAAGTATGTTACATAACATTATTTGACATGTCTATTTGTCTGCCTATAGTTTTCCTCCAGCTGATCCAGACAGACTGCAGTGACGTCCAACATGAGACAAAGAGCTGGACTCGCAGGACAATTTGAAGGTCTTCACTTCATTGCTGATTCCTTGTTACAGCCTGGATGTGTTAAGTTTAATATTATTGTTTTTCTAACTGTAAGACTGTGCCGTAAACTGTTAAACTATTGCTCAGGTAGGAGTAATGAGTTTTATTGTTAAAATTATTATGATTAACGATCAATTGTTACGATTTGCTCGTTCTTTGTCTGGGGATCCTAGTGAGATCCCTCCCACTCTCTTCCTTATTTGATGCTGGCTTTCAGGTGGAGCTGGGAGGGGTCTGCTGCCTGTACCTGCCCTGCAGTTTGTAGAAGGGCGTAAAGGACGACCCTTCTCAGTGTCTCTCTCTCTCAGCCAGGCCTACTGCATCCTCCTCATCCTGTTTGGTTTGTTGTACCCTGCATGACATCAAACTCACACCCATCCAGTCAGTAGGAACCAGGCCTTAAATGACTATTTGAGTTGTGCTTTTTGTTATAGCTGCTGCTCATGGTAGTAAAGACATGCTACTTAGTAAGTCGCAAATAATTTCACCAGGATTATATTATGACTATATGAACAGGTGATCATTAAAGCATCATAGCATGGTAGCATCATTAAAGCATCTTAGCATCATAGCATGGTAGCATCATTAAAGCATCTTAGCATTGTAGTATCTTAGCATCATAGCATCTTAGTATAAGGAAAACACACACTTTATGACAACTACAGATGTTTAACATGTGTCTGCTTTGTTATTAGCTTGTTGCTTACATTTACTTATAACATTTGAAAGACATTTCAATTTTTTTTGCATTGTCTTTGATAGGATTAAAGGGTTCCTGTGCTTCGACAGCTGAGAGTGATCATCGTTGATTCATCGCCCTCAACCATCGCAGAGCAGTATCGCCACCTCACCCACACACATACATTCACCACACTGCCTGTACCTGCCCTTCAGTTTGTAGAAGGGCGTAAAGGACGACCCTTCTCAGTGTCTCTCTCTCTCAGCCAGGCCTACTGCATCCTCCTCATCCTGTTTGGTTTGTTGTACCCTGCATGACATCAAACTCACACCCATCCAGTCAGAAGGAACCAGGCCTTAAATGACTATTTGAGTTGTGCTTTTTGTTATAGCTGCTGCTCATGGTAGTAAAGACATGCTACTTAGTAAAGACATTCGCGACGTAAGTCGCGAATACTTTCATACCTGTCTTGACCTGACCATTACTTTTTGTAGTCAAACATGGATTATATTATGACTATATGAACAGGTGATCATTAAAGCATCATAGCATCTTAGTATAATTGCATTGTAACATCTTAGCATCGTAGCAACATAGTATCCTAGCTTAGTAGCATCTTAGTATCATAGCATCTTAGTATCTTAGCATCATAGCATTGTAGCATCTTGGCATAGTAGCATCATCATAGCATCGTAGCATCGTACTATCACAGCAATATAGCATGGTATCGCAGACTGCTGCGGCCACTGCATCACTCCCGCGATTTCCCGCAGGGGAATTGTCTAGTTTTATTTGTTATACATTACCCACTGCCATCTTTTGTACATTGTAACATTCCATACTTGGTCAAACTACTGGATTATACATGTACATTCAATAATAATAATAATAATAATAATAATAGTAATAATAATAATAATAGTAATAGTAATTATAATAATGTACCCTCCATCTCTTATTGCCTCTTCTATATAAGTTGTATATATATCGTAACTTTATCATATTATGTTTTTTTGTACAGTAACTTCTTTTGTAGCTGCTTGTGATGCTGCTGTAACTCAACCATGTCCCGTACGGGATCAATAAAGTCTTTCTATCTATATCAGTGGTTTGGAACCTCAAGGACAAAACCAGTAAAATCCATTAATGTCTTTATTACTTTAGTTTGATGTGTAATCACTGATCAGAATCATGATCTATAGCCCGTGTGCTGCTCAGGTGTCGACCTTTGGAGCATCTACCTGCTGCAGCCTCTGTTTATCAGAGAGATAACGGAGGACGGCTGCAGTCAGAGGAAACTCACCTCCGACCACAAACACTTTCTCTCCTGGGATTAAACTCTGAAGCTGCACAAGCTGAAGGTGAGTACGAACATGTCGTCTTTAGTTCTTCAGGCTGGAATTTCTCTGTGGTGGAGACGAACAGAACTCAGATAAGTCACAGCTGAATGTCTGACTTTATTTAATTAATTTAAAAATACAGTAAGAGATAGAAAAAAATATACAATAATATAATAATAATAACATTAATAATACCTAAACTAAAAATGAAATATAAATAGTCAATCTTTTATATTTTCAATCATTCAATAAACTAATAAACTCTCAATGTGTAATCGTCAGGAAAATAACTGATGACATCAGGAAGGTTCAGTGTAGTTCAGTAGAGCCATAAACAAAGAAAA
Source organism: Chelon labrosus (assembly GCF_963514085.1). Lineage (NCBI taxonomy): Eukaryota > Metazoa > Chordata > Actinopteri > Mugiliformes > Mugilidae > Chelon > Chelon labrosus. Next base: position 1,250,073 of record NC_140352.1, on the reverse strand, counting down.
TAAAAATAAAAACAGAATATTAAAACACATTAACATGTTCTAACATTTTTATTTTTTTATATTTTCTATTTGTGTGCCCTGGCATTGTTAGGGTGATCAGTCTGGGTTGTTTGTGTTCTCATCTTGGTTTGAGTCCAGGTGAGTCATTTCATCAAATGCTCCTGAGGGCGAGAACCTGACTGACTTCTTCTCTGCTAACATTTTAGCTACCATCTAGCCATTTCTATCCTCGCTAGCTAACACGCTAACAGGACTAACTCTTTGCCCACACGAGCAGCAAGGTCGTTCAATGGAAGAGGCATACTGATGCCATCACCATGTTAAGTCCCGCCCACACAATCTGATTGGTCCGTCAGATCTTTGCTGGAGCAGAATCAGTTCCCAACAGAGAGACTCCAGATAAAGTTTCTGCCATAAAGGATTTGTGGGCGGTGGAAGTTGGGGCTGGTTTTTAAGCTAGCAGGGTTAGCTTGTGTTGCTTTGCTAGCAGCAGGAGGTTGTTGGTTTGAGTCCAGGCAAATCATTTCATCAAATGCTCCTGAGGGCAAGAATCTGACTGGCTTCTTCTTTGCCGACATTTTAGCTTCCATCTAGCCATTTCTATCCATGCTAGCTAACAGGGCTAACTCTAGGTCTGTCAATGGACGTGTCATACTGACGCCATCACCACATAAAGCTCCAAGAAATCTTTCTATCGTCCACAAGAAATTTGTTCTTCCAGTGTTTTGTTGTCATTTTCCTGCAATAACACTGATTGTGTGATTACTGCATCCACAACAAAGTCAACCTGACCATCAGCAGAAGAAATGACCTCGAGTGTGAGACTCTGCTAAAAACTATGTATTTGATATTTTATGTGACACAATCGGTCAAAATGAATTTAAATCCAAAGAGAAAGAGAAGTTAAGAGAAGTCTTAAATGATTTTTGTTTCCTGATAACTCAGCTTTGCTTTGCAGACAGAATGACACGCAAGAAGTCAGTGTGTTGTGGAGCTTCTGCTCTGGAGGTGGCGCTCTTCGTCCTCTTCATCCTCATGACGGCCGTCTCCGTGACGATGATAGCGCTGATCGCCACCAGGGATACGCACACAGGTAAAGAACGACCATGATGTTCAGCTATAAATGATCTCCTGTCTGATTGAAACTACTGAAAACGCCTCAAACAACAAAATGACTTTATATTGAAAGTAAACAGGAATGATTGATGCTAGTTGTTTAGTTCATAAAGTTTAAAGTGCTTTGTGTCTTGAGGGGATTGGAGGGGAACTTAATGAAAACAGGAAGAACAATCACTCTACAGTCCTCCATGTTGTCCCATCAGGTCCTTCTCCGTCTCTTTCTCCGTCTCCGTCTCCTTCTCCTTCTCCGTCTCCGTCTCCTTCTCTTTCTCCTTCTCCGTCCCCTTCTCCGTCTCCGAGTCCAAAGCCCATGAGACCTTACCTGATCGGAGTTGGTCGAGCCGACTGCACCGGACCACCGGCTGAAATCCCTCTGGTTAGTACCACTGATGCTGCCTTCAGGGCCTCCAGCCAAGATGGTCTCTGGACCAAGAGTTTATAGAAATACCACAAAGGTTCTAGTAAAAATAGAACCAGGCCCACTCTCCATTTGGACATTTTATTTATCCTGGACATCTTCACATTCTACCATTGTGATCATTATACAATCCAGAAGAAGATTGAGATTTCCTCCATGTTGTTCATGTATGTAACTCCCCAGGGAAACGAGACATCAAGACATAACAGCTGTGATAATGACAACTAGAGGTCCATCATTGACTCTTTATACAAGGTGTCTACATAAAAGTAATAATGATGGTGTCCTAAAATTGACTGATCCAGAATCAGTGTTCCTTGTTCCTGGACTCAGCTTTAGGAGCTGCAAACGTTGGATTTTATTTTACCAACAATAAGAGGTAACATTAACGCTGGTGGAGACAGTCAGTCTCTGGTACAGTACTGATTGATTGATCGATCACTAATCAGGACGCACCATGAGACAAATGACAGTAGAACAGGACTGATCCAGTCACTGGTTCTGACACACCAACGATGACCCAAACTGGACCCAGTTCTCAAATCAGCCAAAAAGAAAACTTGGTGGAACCAAAACCCAGAACCAGACACTTTGTTGGTTTTACATCAAGTCAGAGCAAAGACTGGATGTGTTGAGTTCTTCCTCTGTCAGTCATTAGTGCACACACAAGCCACAAGCAGTATTTCTATTATCTATAATAATATCTCAGCTAAAACTAAAACAACAGCTTACAGATAATCAAACTCCAAAGTCTGACAGGGTGTGTGTGGATTGATAATCTTTATGGTTCGTACTGGAACCTGATATCAATCTGTCAACTTCTCAGCCTGAAGTCAGACGACCTCAAACTCAAACAGAACACACTTAGTAACTAAAGTTTTATTTTTACCTCCAGAATTTATTGATGTGCATCATCTTCTAGTATTTTCTAGTGTTTGTTGTCTGGTTCCTCTCCTCCATAACATGACATTGTTCGGTTGACCTTCAGTCAGCCTTCACATGACAAATCTTAAAGAAACCTGATGATTCTTCTCTGTCTGAACATCAGTGACAAACTAAAACAGCTTTTTAACGAATTGGACAGAATTATAAATACAGGAATTAAAAACGACATCATTGCTTTTCTTTTGAAATGGTCAAACTAAGTTGGTTTAAAAAACAAGCTGAAATAACGTCACCTGGACTTTAACATTATGTTTATACCGACTGTAAAGACTGGTATTTTATATATACAATGACCTTCACAGACTGAGTAGTGTTATCTCTGTGTGTGTATTCAGATGGGATATGCAAACCCTCAGCAGACGGCTGCAGGGATTCACACTCGTCTGTACAGCCGAGCCTTCATCGTTGACGACAGGCAGCGGAGAGTCGTGTTCGTCACCGTGGACGTAGGAATGATATCACAGAGGCTCCGACTGGAGGTAGAAACACAAACATATACTGTATAGTATTACTTTAGTCACATCTACATAGACTTACCCTCATGTCCTGGAACTGATTTGTTACTAGTGTGTTTAATAGTGACCTTCAACTCAGTGGCTTTCAACTGGAGACAAGACTTCCCCCAATGAACTGGTCTGGAGTCTAGTGTAGACCCTAAAAAGTGACTTAAGGCACCAACTAGTTTAACCTGTGACAACTTTCCATTGACATTATGCCTTCCCTAGCCCCTTACCCTAACCATCTGAACTAAGTACCTAACCTTTACTCAAACCATGACTCCCCTAAACCACACCACAAACCAGCCCACTATTAGAAGGCCTCAAACATGCTCCTTATCAGCGTGGTAACTACACCCATACAAACCATAATCGTAACCTTTTGCCTAAAACTAAGTCCCAGCTGTTTGTTGTGCGTGTCATGACTTGGGGAGATGAGCCATATTTTGGAACAAGCTGTAAATTCTAATCTAATCTCAACAATCATTTCATTCTTGTCTACAAAGATAGTACAAAAGTGTTTGCGTGCAGGTGCTGCAGGCGTTGAAGTTGCGGTTCGGGGATCAGTACCGGCAGGATAACGTGGTTCTGAGCGGGACTCACACCCACAGCGGCCCGGCCGGATACTTCCAGTACACCCTGTTCCTGATCAGCAGCAAAGGTTACATGAAGGAGGCCATCGAGCCGCTGGTCAAAGGCATCGTCAGGGTGTGTGTCACTGAGTCTCATCTAGTTTAGACCATAGTGTAATGATAATGAGTGGGGCCTCCAGGAATGAATGTCCATTAAATTGTTTATTTAGTGACACCTAGTGGCAGCTGCCGGGAATTACACAACTGTCTTTAACCCTCACCTACAAATACAAGAAACTGTGTGTGATGGATAGTTCAGGAGCACTGGAGATTATAAGGCTTCCAGGAAATACACAGATCCAGTGGGTCTGTTTATGTCTATGACTTGTTTGCCATTGCAGCCACATTATATGTAATTTTCAGAGTATAGACCAGACCCACTGTAGTTCTCACTCTAAATGATTTGTTTCCAGAGTATAGACATAGCCCACCATAACATGAGGCGGGGCAGGATTTACAGGAACACAGGGGAGCTGGACGACAGCAGCCTGAACAGAAGTCCTCACTCGTACCTGAACAACCCCGAGGAAGAGCGACTCAGGTACGCAAGGAGATCTGATCTCAGTTTGTGTGTCTGTAAATCAGCAGCGCCATCATGTGGTCAGTAGAGTATTGTACCAGATGCTGTCTCTAATGGATCTCTACCTACCGCTGGATCAGAACCATCAACAGCTGGTTGTTGACTTGGAGACATGATCCAGATGTTAGTTCAGTTGTGACCACGTAAAGTCAGTGTGATGGATCAGTGTTGTTATTGAATCCTCCAGGTACAAGGGGAACACAGATAAACAGGTGCTGGTGCTGAAGTTCACAGATCTGAAAGGAAACGGGATCGGTATGCTCAGGTAAGGACACACAGGTCTGTCCCAACAACAACAATCATGTGTGAGCTGCAGCCGTTTAAATAAAGTTTATTGTTGTTGTTATTATTATTGTCACAGCTGGTTTGCCGTCCACGCCGTCAGCATGAACTACACCAACCGCATGGTGAGCAGCGACAACATGGGCTACGCCTCCTACCTGCTGGAGCAGGACGAGAACCCTGGAGCACTACCTGGACAGGTAGGACATGAGGACACAGATCACATGACTGTCGGTCACGGTGTCTCTCTTTGTCTTACCTGTGTGTCCTCTCTGTCTCAGGGAGACTTTGTGGCCGGCTTCTCCTCCAGTAACCTTGGCGACGTCAGTCCCAACACCAGAGGACCTCACTGTGAGAACACGGGGCTACCCTGTGACTACCTGAACAGCTCCTGTCCTGTGGGAGGGGTAAATACTAACACACTAACACACACACACACACACACACACACACACACACTAACACACACTAACACACAGTAACCGTCAGTGTGTGTCCAACAGACTAAGATGTGCAAAGCATTTGGACCTGGAGACGACATGTTTGACAGCACGAGGATCATCGCACACAACATCTACAGGAAGGCCAAGGTACTATCTATCCATCTATCTATCTATCTATCCATCCATCCATCTATACGTTGTGGGGACCCGGGTCCGTCCCTGTACTGCTTTGTGGGGACCAGAACTTGTTACCTCCGTATGTCCATGTTTAATGTCCATGTCCTGTGTCCACGGTTCTGGGTTGGTGGTTGACGTCAGGAGGATCTTTGAGGTGAACAGGATGTGAAACTCTGACTGTGTGTTTGTCTGCTGCCCCCTTCAGGAGCTGTACGTTAACGCAGTGGAGGAGGTGACCGGCTTCATTTATTCTGCTCATCAGTGGGTCAACATGACGGATGTGACGATCCAGATCAACGACACTCACACGGTCAGCACACAAACTATGTCTTTCATTATTTATTTATTCAATTAACTTAATTAAAGGATCAGACATCCAGCAAATATATTATTAATATTTCTTCAATCTTTGAAACGATATTTAAGCAATTTTATTATTATTTTTCTGGCATTTTATAAAATGTATTCAGGTCTATCAGTTTAAGATTTAAGTATTTTATTTGTAAAAGTCAGATTTTAACATTTGTTGTGAAACTTGTTTGGATTTTATTTCTTATCACTCTTTAAAGTGTTTTATGTTAAAGTTTGGGAATGTGGATGAATTTAGTATTTTACAAATATTATTATTTTACTTAAATCTTTAAGTTATTTTTAAATTTCTTAAATATTTTAATACTGAGTTTTCGTGGATTTGATACTGAATGTTGTATCAACATTTAATTAATGTTTCTGGGGTTATTTTATAGATAATAACAATAATAATATGAAATGTTTGCACTAGTTGATGTTGTTGTTGTGTATTTGTTAGGTCAGTACATGTAAACCAGCTCTGGGTCACAGTTTTGCAGCAGGAACAACAGATGGAGGAGGAGACCTGAACTTCACTCAGGGTGATTCTATTGTCACTCTACTCACATTCTGCTGTAACTCTGCTGCATCAGTTTCTAATTCAATAAACCCGTATGTCTTTGTCACAAAGGCGCCGTGGAAGGAGACCCGTTCTGGGACGGGATCAGAGACGCTCTTGTGGGCGCGCCATCCAATCAGACGCAGGAATGCCATCATCCTAAACCGATCCTGTTCAGTACGGGGGAGGTGAGGCTGGGCACTGATGCTAGCTAAACGTTACACACTAAAGTCTTCTGATGCAGTTGTTTGCTAATGTTTGGTAACAGCTGTTGCTTGTGTTGGTGTGTGCAGATGAACTGGCCTCTGCCTTGGCATCCCCAGATCATCGACGTTCAGATCCTCACAGTCGGATCTGTAGCCGTCGTAGCCGTTCCTGGAGAAATGACGTAACCTTTTCCTTCCAACACCATGAATAATAACTGATAACATGACAACAACATCATGACAAGAAATGCTAATTACAATATGCTAACAACAACACTGCTAATAACAATCAGGCTAATAATAACGACATAGCTGATATTAACACTAATAACAACCCAGCTAATGATTTTAACACTGACAGTGCTCTGTGTTTACAGCACCATGTCAGGCCGGAGGATACGAGAAGCCGTCAAACAGGTGAGAAACAACATGAACACAAACTTCAACACCTGCGACATATCATGTGACATTACTGTGTGTTATTACTGTGTTATTATCGTGTTATTACCACGTTATTACCGTGTGCCAGGAGCTTCAGTCCGAGGGGATGTTCAAAGACACGGAGGTGGTGATCGCTGGTCTGAGTAACGTCTACACTCACTACATCACCACCTATGAAGAATACCAGGTACAATGCAGCTGAGGATCATGGGAAGTGTAGTGTTTAGAAACTGTAAAGTTCCTGCATTTAAAATGTTTCTCAGAAAGAATAATCAGAAAAATGTCTCCTCTGATTGTCATACCGTATGAAACAGACATTTACATGTTCCCTTTGTTTTTCAGGTGCAGCGTTATGAAGGAGCCTCCACCATCTACGGTCCGCACACGCTCAGTGCGTATCTGCAGAAGTTCAGAGGCCTGGCCAGAGCCATTGCTCAGGTGTGACTGGGTGTTACACCTGTGGAGAATTTAAACATAACGATGAACACAGTCAGAGAACAACGAGCTATTGCTGTAACAGTGATACTGTGTGTGTTTTCAGGACAGAGTGTCTGAGCTGCCGGTCGGCCCTCAGCCTCCCTTCTTTGACAATCCCTTAAATCTGATGTCTGCTGCGGCCATTGACAGAAAACCAACAAACACCAACTTTGGAGACGTCCTGCAGCAAGTTTATCCCGTCTATAGACCGGTACGACTCAGGGCTCAGGGCTCGGCCCAGTTTGTTTTAGACTTGTGCTGATGTGGCGTCGGGGTTTCATGACATTTTTATCAAAGTCTTTGAATTATTATATTATTATTACAGCAAAGGTGTTGGGTGATAAGACATAAATCATACAGTTTTTTAATGACAGCTATCAGCTATTATCTACTATTTATAAACATTAATAAACCTAGATGATTTCTGACAACCTGCAGCTCCAAACTAAAAATGAGCCATCTGTAAAATACATTATAGTAAATATACACTAGTATTTACATATTAGTAGTTATTTTACAAAGAGCAAAGGAGCCACAAGACAAAAGTTTTAACAGTAATTTAATAAAACTCACGTACACCTTCTACCACTGTGAGCTAATAGAACCACCTATCAGATGCTGATGATACTCTGCTGTTTTTATGAGAACAAATACATTTTTAATGTGTTTTTCAGGGTGATGTTGTCTCAGTCACATTTGTAGCTGGAAACCCCAGACACTCTGGAGACATTGTAAGAATCTTTATCTTTATTTACTTGTGTTCTTTCAATTTAGTTCTTATTTCTTTCATCATTTCCTTCAACTCTAATATTATGAATCATTGCAGAGGGACAGAACTTTTGTTACTGTGGAGATTTTTGACAACGCAACAGAAACCTGGGAGGTTGTCCACACGGACGCATCATGGGAGACGAGGTACGTTAGTTTATATTTAGGTAGAGGAAATATTCAGGAAACTGTCAGATGATTTAGACCCTGTTCAGACCTCACATCAACATCTGGTCTCACCTGTCCATCTGTAAGTCCCTGTGTCTCCACCTGGTCTTAATCTAAATGTGTCTCCACATGCGTCCCCAGCCAGCACTTGAGATCTGATCTCAGTTTGTGTGTCTGTAAATCAGCAGCGCCATCATGTGGTCAGTAGAATATTGTAGCAGCTGCTGTCTCTAATGGATCTCTACCTACCGCTGGATCAGAACCATCAACAGCTGCTTGGTGACTTGGAGACATGATCCAGATGTTGGAACAAGATGGAAAGACTCTCACATGTTAAGATCTGATTGATTTATGACGGTAGTTATTTTAGAGAAGGAAGGAAGGGAAGGATGAGTAGGTGGTCTTTAATGTGGCCCAGGACTCATTGGGTGTTCACACTACCAAAGGAAGGAGGTCACATGTGTCCCAGACCACCTCCACACGTGGACTGACACCAGATCAGTGTTCACACCTGGACCTGTTTAACCTGGACTCTAGAGACCAGATCAGTGTTCACACCTGGACCTGTTTAACCTGGACACTAGAGACCAGATCAGTGTTCACACCTGGACCTGTTTAACCTGGACTCTAGAGACCAGATCAGTGTTCGCACCTGGACCTGTTTAACCTGGACTCTAGAGACCAGATCAGTGTTCACACCTGGACCTGTTTAACCTGGACACTAGAGACCAGATCAGTGTTCACACCTGGACCTGTTTAACCTGGACTCTAGAGACCAGATCAGTGTTCGCACCTGGACCTGTTTAACCTGGACTCTGGAGACCAGATCAGTGTTCACACCAGGACCTGTTTAACCTGGACTCTAGAGACCAGATCAGTGTTCACACCTGGACCTGTTTAACCTGGACACTAGAGACCAGATCAGTGTTCACACCTGGACACTACAGATTAGATCAGGACAGATGTTAATGTGAGGTCTGAACGGGGCCTTAGTCTCACTGTGACTTTAAAAAACAGAAAACCTCTTGTGATCGGCCTTAAAACTAAAAATGAATCAAAGTTCTAAACGTATCTGACACTGACCTGGTCTCTCGACTCTCTTGCTGCAGGTTTCATTGGCTGAAGGGTTCAAACGGTCAAAGCAACGCCACAGTCGAGTGGCACATTCCCCCGTCGGCCCGCACCGGCTCCTACAGGATAAAACACTTTGGACACTACAAACAGCTGCAAGCCTTGAAACCCGTCATCATGCCTTATCAAGGCTCGTCCAACATCTTCAGAGTCACCGCCAGTTTCTACCATCAGTGATGAGACTTGACCAGAGGACCCAAGAATGAAACAAGACTTTAAAGTTCTGGATATAATAAACTGTAGTTATTCATTGAAACGGATCAACACTTATTAAAAAACTTTAAATTGTTAAAATTGAAAATACAAACAAAATGGCAAAATTCTGTAAATAGCAAAAATATTTATTTGAAACTGGTCTGTATAGAAATCTGTCAGGCAGAATCACACAAGGACATTAATTATCATCACAGCAGAGTCAGAATAAGGTGTGAACATTGACGTGCACGCAGCATTCAACAGATTTAAACCTCAGCAGGACGTCCAGCTTCGGTTCATGACGAGACACCGACACGTTTCATAAGGAACACAGATCTGACTTCTAGAAGACTCGACACCGTTTATATAGAGGTGAAAGCTGCAGGCTGGATTCTGTTCATGTTATACTGACGTTACATCATTAAACACTTTAAATCGCTGGGAGAGTTTAACACTCAGTGACCCGTGTGTTTCTTCACAGTCTGGTCGAGCTGATTCATCTGCTTTCATCTACAGGGAAACAAACTTTATGGTGATCTGGTTGTTGAGCTCTGAAGCTTCTCGAAGCCTTTTTCTACGACTCATTTATCTACAGCAGATTTTCTGATGCAAACATCTGAAGCTTTGACCTCCAAGTACAGAACATGTTGCATATTAACACTTTGGATAAAACATAAAAAGTCCCTTGTTTTCCAACTTAAAGTGCTCGGATATAAATACAGATGCATCTCTCTGCAGTCTGCACTCACATTTAAGACTGAACTTCATCAGCTGCTTCATCCTGCTTCAGATGCAGCTCTGAAACTCATTTTAAAAGACTAAAACGTCTGTTTATGGTTAACTCTTTCTTTGCTGTTTTCAAGAAAACTAAGCAAAAATTATTTATTTATTTTTTCAAATTTCAGAGTAAAGCTGCCGGCCAATCAGATCATTTGGGGGCGTGGCTTCATGTGGTGATGGACAGAAGAGTATCAGTAGTCATAAAGATCATCTGAGCGGTAGTGAGTGGTAGCTGTAGACTTAGTTCTATCAGAATCAGGAAATAACTTCATCTGGATTTCATCATGAGACTAAAAGAAATCACCTGGATAGTCCTCCAACAAATCAGAGACATTTAAACTAACTCAGACGACTTATATGACTACCGTTGCTCTTCTGTCCATCACCTCATTAAGTCCCGCCCACATGATCTGATTGATCCGTCAGACCTTTGCTGGAGCAGAATCAGTTCCCAACAGAGAGACTCCAGATAAAGTTTCCTCCACTAAACCACTGCAGGCGGAGGAGGTTGGGGCTGGTTTTTAAGCTAGCAGGGTTAGCTTGTGTTGCTTTGCTAGCAGCTGGAGGTTGTTGGTTTGAGTCCAGGCAAATCATTTCATCAAATGCTCCTGACTGGCCTCTTATCTGCTAACATTTTAGCTGCCATCTAGCTATAAGGTCTTTCAATGGACATGTCATACTGACGCCATCACCACATTAAGCCCCGCCTACACGATCTGATTGGCCCGGTAGATCTTCGCCGGAGCAGAATCAGTTCCCAACAGAGAGACTTCCTCCACCTTGCAGGTGGAGGAAGTTGCTCCGGTTTATAGAGTAACTTTGAACTGGAACAACTAAATGTCTCTGATTGGTTGGAGGTCTACCCTGGTCTTTTTTTTATTTTTTCTTCTTCTTTGCATCGGTTTAAACGCCTCATAATGAACCCCAGATGGCTACGCTAAGCTAGCTAAGTTCAGTTCATTTACCTCTTATTGCTTCATGAGGTTGTTTGAGACGAAAAAAAATTCACTCTTGATAATCTTTTTCATTTTTTATCTTAACGGAAGCAGCTCCCCGACATTTTAAAGTGCTTTCAGTCGGACTCAAACACATTTAGTTCATATAAAATAGATATGGAATAAATACAGATGTATAAAACGACTGAGGAGCTCTGCAGGATGCTGGTTGGTTTGATTTTAGACCAGCAGAGAGAAGTCAGGGCTCTGACTGGATGATGATTTACAGTTTGTTGAGTTTGCAGCAGAAGAAGAAGAAGAGAAACTGTACAGGAAGTCTCTACTGACGGGTCAGGATAGAGTCGCTAAGTTTCCTCACGCGGTTTTTGTGACGTCCTGTTTGCTGAGGAGGACTTCCAGCAGACGGAGCTTCGCTTTGAGCTGTTTGTATTCCTGGTATTCCTCCTTCATCGGAGTGCGATCCTCCTTCTGACAGATTCTGTCGGGAAACACGATCGCTTCGTAAATCAAAGATAAAAATCTAACCCAGTCAAACTCAGGATGCTGTCGCTCACCTTCCTGTCTGACGGTAAAACTCTTCCTCAAACTCCCTCAGCGCTTTACGCCTCGTCTTCTTCTCTGCTCTCGTTTCACGCAGACACACCAGCAGCTGAGCCCTGATTGGTTGAAAAGACAAAGACATGAGACACGAGAAACTGGGACGTAGTAGCAACTGTCAATCATCATGATGTCACTTCCCATTTTCATAAGACACTTTAAAAACATCAGTATTATATTAACTACCTGAAAAGAAAGAAACCATCTTTGATAAATATGTACTTTGTTTTTTTAATTTGGCCCAAGTCCCGCCCCCACTAACATTGAGGGGGCGTGGCTTGTATGACCTGTACTGCAGCCAGCCACCAGGGGGAGCTCTCTACTGTAGAGGGTTAGGGCCTCGGTGTGGGACTCACCTGGAGGCTTCGTGGAGGTTGGCCGTGGTGATGGCAGCTTGTTGACGGACGGCTTTCACCTCGTCTATCGGGGACACGAAGGCCGGGTCGCTGTCCCGGTCGCTGTCCTCCTCCCCGGCTGCCGGTCGAGTCACTCTGTGAGGAGGCGGCGGGACGGGAAGTACATCTGGTGTGGAGTCTTCATCAGAACCGTCCTCTTCCTCCTGAGAGACAGAAACAGTTTTATTCTCCATTTTATCTTCTGTTTTCAGTAGAACGACATCTAGATCTAGATTTTGGACAAAGCTGGAAAGTCTCTCAAACGTTAAGATCTAATTTATTTCTTGGTTTGCTCTTTTCATTCTAGTTTAGATTTATTTCTTCTTCAGTTAAGAGCTCCCAGGACAGAATATAATAAAGGCTGTCAGGGTCAGGTCATTAAGGGTTAAAACCAGTCCAGACTTGGTTTTAGTTTTAGGGAGTGTGTGTCTTACTATAGTGGTGATGGTCGGGCTGGCACACAGTAAACGTTTGATCATCTGGTATCGGTCATAGAGCGGCTTCACCAGGTTCTTCTCCTGCTTCGTTCCCTGAGAAACAAACAAACGTCTTTATTTAAGGTGGAATTAACTGCGTGGACGTCTCATTCTGAGGCACAAACTCAACGTGACGCTCTTTATTTCTTATTTCTGGCTGTGAGGAGGAGGGATGGAGAGGAGACTCACCGGTCGGCCGTGGAGACTCTCAAAGTACAGCAGACATTTCTGCAGCGTGATCTTCTCCAGGACCATCTGAGCCTGAGTCATCTCCTGACAGGAACCAAGAGCCGACGTCAGTTTGGAGAAGAAACAAATGGAAGCAGGAGATGAACAGAGAACCCACCTTCATGTTGTCAGGGAGACCAAGAGCTCGTCTCTTCTCCTTCAGACGTCTGAACAGAGAATCCACCGTCTCCTCCAGAGACGGACTGTGCTCCGACGCCCCCTGCTGCCCTGGGCCGTACCTGCACCATGAACAATAATAATAATAATACTAAGTATGTGGACGCCTGTGTTTCGTTGCTGCAGGAGTTAAACCATGTCCAACATGAAACAGTCGGTGGCTGATCTGCTCTCACCTGCACACGTCTGAGTTTTCTGACTCCTTCGACTCAAACACCGACTGCCTCAGTCTCAGCTCTGCAGAAGAAGAAGAAGAAGAAGAAGAGCAGACACAAGGCGTCGGTCTTTAAGCTCTTTGAGTCTCTTTTGTTCAGACTGTTTGAGGTTTAATCTGAATCAGGTGTTTCTACCTTTGAGCTGCTTACGAGCCTTCGCCAGTTCACTCATCACTCTGACCATCTCTGGGTTGGAGTACTTGTCGTTGTGGGACGGCTGAAACAAAGAGAGGCAAACATCATCATCATCATCATCATCATCTTCTATTATTCAGACCAGACCTGGAGGATGAGGAGTAGAGGTTGTGGTGGTGGTAACCATGGTAACCTTTACTAATCATCATCAGGTGAGGAGTTTCCAGGAAGGACAGAAACATGGAGGAAGAGAAACAACCAGATGTTGAAACAAGTGTTTGAAAAGATGAACTTCTTCTCTTTTTTTTCTCCATCTCCTCCTCTTCTAGTTTTACTCCTTCTCCTCTTCCTCCTCTCCTTCTCCTCCTCTTTTTATTTCTTCTTCTCCTCCTCTTTTTATTTCTTCTTCTCCTCCTCTTTTCATTTCTTCTTCTTCACCTCTTTTTATTTCTTCTTCTCCTCTTTTTATTTCTTCTTCTTCTCTTTTTATTTCTTCTTCTGCTCCTCTTTTCATTTCCTCTTCTTCTCCTCCTCTTTTCATTTCCTCTTCTTCTCCTCCTCTTTTCATTTCCTCTTCTTCTCCTCTTTTCATTTCTTCTTCTCCTCCTCCTCTTTTTATTTCTTCTTCTTCTCCTCTTTTCATTTCTTCTTCTCCTCCTCCTCTTTTTATTTCTTCTTCTACTCCTCTTTTTATTTCTTCTTCTTCTTCTCTTTTCATTTCTTCTCCTCCTCTTTTTATTTCTATTTCTTCTTCTTCTTCTGTTCTATGCTCCTCTGCAGTGACTGACGTTCTGATCTGAACTCGTGTATCTGATCACATCACATGATCTGGTCTCCATGGCGACGGCTCAGTTTGTTTGTTTAGCTCTTGTCGACCACAGACAGGAAGTGGAGGCTCCGTCTGGACTCACCTTGTAGTTCGTCTCCTGCTCAAACTGGTCCTCGAACCTGCGAACCTTCTTCTTCAGGGTCTGGATGTGTCTGGTGAGGAACGGGATGGAGGACGGACACTCGGCCTCCGCTCCCTCGGTCCTGTCCCCACGTCCACGACACCTGGACACAAAGTTCAGATGCGTTAAACCACTTCAACGTGTCACAGGTCCCACTCACTCTTATATATTAAATATATAATACAGTTAGAGCACAATCAGGGTCTGATGGGTTATACTTTCAGTGTTTAATAAAGAACTGGCGACAGGAAGTAACTTCTGCTTTTCAACAGGAAGTAAAGAGAAGGGAGACATAAAGACGGTGAACTGGGTCAGAAACATCACTGGCTTCAGGCTGTGGGTCAAAAAACAGAAGACGAAGACGAAGACGAAGGATTAAATGAGACGAATTAATGCAGCGGAAAGAACGAGGTCAAACAGAAAGAGCTTGATCAGGACGGGAGGCTGTGAGAAGCTACTGTCAGACGGGACACTGGCTCGAGGCCCAGTGTCAGACTGGTACGGCAAGACCTTAAAACATCATCATCATCATCATCTTCATCATCTAATGAGAACCAATGAGCCCCCAGTCTAGACCAGACTCCTAAACAAGAAACAGGACCAACACCCCAATCAATCCCAAAATCAAAAGTCATACAACAGAGCAGTAACCATGAGGGACCAGGTGAGGGACCAGGTGAGGGACCCAGGTGAGGGACCCAGGTGAGGGACCCAGGTGAGGGACCCAGGTGATGCTTACAGTATGTACTGCTGGCTGCATGGCGGCGATGGAGCGGTGTCGGGGTCAGAGTTGAACCTCAGGCTGTGGCTGGAGCATCGAGGGGAGGGCAGGGGGCTGGGGCCTCCTGAAAGCAGCTGGAGGAGAGCTCCACCTCCTCCTCCTCCTCCTCCTCCTCCTCCTTCTGATCCATCTCCTCCCCCGTCACCTCCGGGGCTGCTCCTCTGTGGGGAGTATGGGGAGTGGTGAGGGCTGGGGGGCAGCACCCCATCGGTGGCGGTGGGTTGCTGGATCGGGTGGATGGGGGTCAACGGCTGGTGTCTGGGGGACTGTGGAGGCCTGGTGAGGACGGTCAGCAGCTCTGGAGACACATAGAGGACAAAGACTGAATGTAATAAATAATTATTTAATAAAACAACACCAACTCCTCTATGGAGGTTGTACTGCATCGTCAAAGCTGCTGTCGGATGTTGAGTCGTGTTTTTAGCTGAGAGCAGAAACTAAATTTATTTATAGCAGAAGTTTGTTTTTGTGTTTACGAGAGCAGCTCAGAGCCAATGAGTCAGAGGACAGGAAGCAGCGAGGGTCAAACCTCTGAATGAATCAGAGACTCCTCTAGCTGGAAAACCTGAGAATTCATCATCCAGTCAAACCAACAGAACAAACGTCTCCTTGGATTTTATATTAAACTGGAGATTTCACAACCAAAGATAGTTCTGTTTGAGGACGTCCTGACGGCTCAGTGTCCTGTAGATGCTACGAGACATTCCATCATTTTGTAGTTCAGCAGCATAAATGTCTCTGAAACCTCCTCAGTGACCACTAGAACCTCCTCAGTGACCACTAGAACCTCCTCAGTGACCATCAGCGCCACGCCAGTGACTACCAACACCTCTACAACCACAACAGACTAAAGGAGCCTCTAGAAACTCCAGACCTCTATTGCCACCAGAACTAACTTAACACCCACTAGATCTGCCGGCGACCATGAGATTCTCCTAAAACCTCTGGAGTTTCCATGTCCACTAGAACCTCCTCAGAGACCATTAGTACCACATCAGTGACTACCAACACTACATAGAGAACCTCTGAAACCACCTCAGTGATTGCTGGACCAACCTTAAGGACCTGGTAGCAACCTCCTCAATCGCTAAAGACCCAACAAAACTGCCAGTTGCACCTACAACTACCTGTGTCAACAGAACATCGTCATAAAGCATCTGTGTTGGCCTCTAGAATCACTATTCACCTACAGGATCAACTTGAACCATGTCAAGAACCAGTTAAAACCACCTTAATGAGCAATAGAACCAACAAGACACTGAGACATCAAAACAAAAAAAAACAATCAAATCCAAAACCTGATCAATCATTTCTAGAACATAGACATTAGAATGTATCCTCCAGAACCATCTAAAGGATCATTTAAACCTTCTCACTGACCCCTAGAACCTCCTACAGGAATAGACTAGAACCACACTCATATGAAACTGAGAATACAAAGCTGAGACTCAAATGATCTAATCACTTACCTGGCCATCACTGCCCCTGCTCATGTGATCCCAAAGGTAGTTTTTGTGGGAACAGATTAAATTTAGTTTGATGAGAAGGATCCATTCTGATCAGGGGGAGCTTTAATGAGAATAAGCTGAAAGCAGTAAAAGTGTAACAGAGCGTCTCACATGCTCCAGGGTGGGCTTTAAATCTGTCCTATAAATAGAACGACCGTCAGGGGAAACAACAAGTCTGGTGGTGGTGGTTCGCTCTGCAAAACAGAACAGACACTAGAAAGAGGAAAAGAGATTAATCTGATACGGACCAAGAGATCAGGATTTAAACTGGAAGTAAAAGAACCTGCAGCTCCCCACTCCATAAAACCAAGACTTAAACCCAAAGGAGGGTTCTCCTTGGGAAGGTAAGTTGCCTAAAAAGACAGAAATAAATCAGGACTATCTGCAGAACCATCAGGTCCCTGTTAATGACCCTGGTCTCTATGGACCCTGGTCTCTGTGGACCCTGGTCTCTGTGGACCCTGGTCTCTGTGGACCCTGGTCTCTGTGGACAGAAACACTATGTGAGATTAATTTCAGATAAACTAAAGGACAAATTGTAGACTAACAGCTTGTTACCCTCAAAAAGTTGTTTGTGTGCCATGAAGAATCGGACCGGTCCATTGATAAAAACAAGACCACACACACGTTCATTCATGAAAATGTTCTCAGTTAGAAATCTGAATTTTATTTTACAGGTGGAACTTTTACCTACATGTGCCTCAGCAGTATTCATATGTCAGACAGGTGTGAGCAGACAGACAGACAGACAGACAGACAGACAGACAGGTGTGAGCAGACAGACAGACAGGTGTGAACAGACAGACAGACAGACAGACAGGTGTGAGCAGACAGACAGACAGGTGTGAACAGACAGACAGACAGGTATGAACAGACAGACAGACAGACAGACAGGTGTGAGCAGACAGACAGACAGACAGACAGGTGTGAGCAGACAGACAGGTGTGAGCAGACAGACAGACAGGTGTGAGCAGGCAGACAGACAGACAGACAGACAGGTGTGAGCAGACAGACAGACAGACAGACAGACAGACAGGTGTGAGCAGACAGACAGACAGACAGACAGACAGACAGACAGGTACCTGGGGGGCTGTTCTCGTCGGCAGGGGTGCTGTGGCACAGAGCCAACGTCTTCCCCTCCTTCCCTCCGAGCTCGGCCGGTCCACAGGGGCTCTTCTGCTCCTTGCTGCCCAGGGCAGGGGGGCTCTCCTCGGGGGACGGTCCCAGCGAGCCACCCCCCTCTACCTCCAGCGCCTGGAGCTTCAGCAGGGAACTCTGCAGGCAGAAGCAGAACATGCCAGACACACTGATCCAGGGATTAACCAGGTCCCAGGAGGAGTCCAGTCAGTGATATACGTATGGATCAGTGACTCCAGATATTATCCAGGTCCCAGTCTCTGAAACATCACATATAGAGGTAGGAGAGAAAGGAAAAGACTTGGTGTTCAGGAAGTAGTCTCCTTCCACAGCCCAGTGGATGAGTCACACAGCCTCCTCTCCCTGAACTAGTCTGGTACCAACCAGCCTCCCTCTGGTCCAGCTCTTCTCAGATATTAGCCAGGTCCACTCCACGCTCAGGAGAACCGTCCAGAGGCGGGAATGTTTCTCCCTGTCCCCCAGACTCCAGGGTTTAGTCTGCTCCACTTAAATAAACTGATTCAGCCAGTCCAGGAATTATCCAGCTCCGTTCACACTGAGCTTTCAAATTTTCATCCTTCTTCTTCTGCACGTTCACGGCTGCTGATGATGATGATGATGGTGCTGATGTTGGTATCCTTCCTCCCTCCCTCCCTGGATTACTCATCCTCCAGGTCGTGAAGAAGGGAGGTGGGTAAAAGGATGGAGGAGGAAGAGGAGGAGGAGGAGGAGGGTGGGCGAGAGACATATGGAGAACATGAGGACGCCTCTCTCTCTCTCTCTCTCTCTCTCTCTCTCTCTCTCTGTCTCTCTTCCTGATCGTGAGGTTTTTCCCGCATCAGAGGGGGAGGGGCTTGTCACTGACGTCATTGTGTGTGTGATTCTCATTCATAAAAATGGAGGAGGGAGGAAGAGGAGGAGGGAGGAAG
Organism: Chelon labrosus; assembly: GCF_963514085.1. NCBI lineage: Eukaryota > Metazoa > Chordata > Actinopteri > Mugiliformes > Mugilidae > Chelon > Chelon labrosus. Next base: position 1,231,423 of record NC_140352.1, on the reverse strand, counting down.
AGGAGGTGCAGCTACGTGCTTCTCCTCACACAGAGTTTAATGACTGTGATCAGGAGATAGGCCGTTACCATGGAGACGGAATCAAATGACGTGATCAGATATAATACACAGAGCACTGTGGAGGTTTACTGATGAAGAGGAGGAGGAGGAGGATGAAGGGGAGGAGATGAAGAAGGAGAGAAGAGAAGAGAAGGAGGAGGAGGAGAAAACAAAGAAGAGGGAGGGGAGGAGGAAGAGGAGAATCAAGAAGGAGGAGGTAGAGGAGGATGAAGGGGAGGAGATGTAGAAGGAGAGAAGAGAAGGAGGAGGAGGAGGAGAAAAAAGGAAGAGGGAGGGGGAGGAGAAAGAGGAGAACAAGAAGAAGAAGGAGAGGGAGGAAAAGGAGGAGGAAGGAGGAGGAGACTGAGCTGGTTTTAACTTTTAACTAAAGTGTCTCATGATACAACAACAACCTTGATCTTCCTGCTCTAATTAGAAAATAATCACAATCATTAGTTTATTAAATAGTGAACCATTTAAAATGTTCTCCTATTAAAACAGAACTAAAATAGCTTTTCAACTGAATTGTTTGTTTTTGTGTGTTCAGGATAACGAACTCACCAGCCTCCATTTATATATCATATTAATTTAAGTATTGTTTATCACAGCACCTATTTTTAAAGGCTTTGACATACTTCTCGAATAATTGTAGATGTTTTGATGAATTCGGCCGATAAATAAAACTCAACTCAAGACATTTTAAAAAGATAAATATATGTTTTTCCAGTTGACGTTTTCAACCCACCGATATACTTTTTAAATGTAACTGAATATAATGCTGTTGTTTGTGTGATCTGTGTGAGCCGAACTTCTCAGTGAAACCTCTAGCTTTAGAAAAATACCGCGAAGTCAGTGGAGGAGTTTTAAAATGCGTCGAAAAGCTAAGAAACCTTAAATCGTCATATTTTAAAGCAAGCGTCTCACTTACGTTCAGCAGCGCCTCCACTTCCGTATAGAGCGGTGACACAGTGACACCTCACGGTCAGTTGGTGGAAGTACAAGATGGTTTTAATGGAAAACGGAAGCCGGAAGTTGAGTTCACTTCCGGCTCACGAACGTTTATTTTATTTTATATTATATTATATTATATTATATTATATTATATTATACTATATTATATTATATTATATTATATTATATTATATTATAGAGGGAGAACAATAAGCTTCAAACTTTTAGAAATAAGGAACAACGTCAAGTCTTTTTTTAACAACTGTTTATTTTTATTTTTTAACACATCCAAATGCTTTGGCAAAAGTTATTTTTCTTTGTTTAACAGTCATGACCTTAAAGCTTTTTGAACTGAAATCAGCTACCATGGCAGACATAATAATAGTAATAATAATAATAATAATAATAATAATAATAATAGAATGCACTGTATTATTACCAATATATACAAATAAACCAGCGTTACGAGCTTTATCTTACAAACTCATCAACATAAAGTTTTCTCCTTCTGGTCCAAACGCATCTTTTTTTTTGTAATTAAATAATATTTAAGGGCTAATTTTATTTTGCAGCATCAGTTCTTTATTTTGAAGGAGTGGTTAACACTTCCTGGTTGGAGTTATGAGGTCTTATGAGTTACCATGAGAATAAATCAATTTCAAAGGCAAGTTGTTCCTTCTTGCCTCTAGACCTTATGCTAAGCTAGGCTAACTTTGCATATCAGTACTGCTCCGTTTGAGGGCGTCTGTATTCTGCCCCCTGGTGGTGAGAAGATAACAAACCACAGTTTTCATGCAGAGCTCACAGAAATCACATCACCGACCGCTTCACGAAAAGATATCACAGCAAAATCAGGCGGCTAGCACAAAGTTGTTTTAAGAGAAACAATTATCAGGAGCTTTTACAAAAGGCCACAAAATACGTCATAGATACAAACTTTTTCTCTGAGAAGTAAAAACAAACCTGCACGTCTATGTCAGCTCAACATTTCTTGTGGAGTTTCTGAACGCATGCGGTTATCTTGATGTGTGTTTGATTTCCTGCTTCAGCTGTTTGTTTAACCTTAATCTCAACTTTAACAAACTGTGTCTTCTTCCTCTGGTGTTGCTTAAATTCACAGTCTGGAAAATCAGAAGTTCTCCAGAAATTGATCCAGATCTGCCCCCTAGTGGACAACATTTAATCCTCCACGTAAAGAATAAAACATTGCCCTGGTAAATGTTTGGCTCTGAACAATAAACCCATTCACATTACTGTTATTAATCTAAAACTATGAGTTACGCCGGGCAAAGACTGCAAGAGTTTTAAAACTTGATTCTGATTTATTTCACACACTTAAAGAGAAACCTCACAGATGATCTTCCTTCTAATCTCAAAGCCACAGACAGGATTTTATTAAGATTGGGTTTTAAATCCTAAATATCAAACATGTTTGATTTAACCAGGTTAATGTGTCTTCAAACGATTCAAGACGTGAATCCAGAGTGGATCTGTAAACCTCTCACACTACCAGATAATCTTTTCAGATTTTTGGGAGGGATGACTGAATCAGACTGAAACTCCTGCAGTCTACGCCTGGCGTCAGCTGTTAACTGGAGAGACAAGTTGTGTAATAACAAATAGTAACTAAAAATAATAACTTTATTTATAAAGACATGAGAACAAAGCTGTGAAGTCAATACCTTTTCTTTAAGTCAATTTAAAACCCTTTACAACACCAAACGTCTTCTCTGGGAATGTTGACATGTCTTTTTGTTTTGGTTCTGGCTCAGGAAGACGACGTCCTCTTTCCTGAATTGGCACCAATATCAAGGACTCTCTTATATGAGAGGTTTGACCAGTTTGAGTCACAGATACCAGCAACGACTCAGAGATAGTTAAGGATTTAGAAACACTGTCCTAAAACCTGTTTTGAAGAAAAAGCTTGTGACACATTTTTCTCGAAATCTGAATTATCCTGAAAACTCCTCGGCCTTCAAACACCTTTAAACCAAACAGCTGATGAGAAATTAAAGCCGTGAAGTGTCTATGTGCAAAAACATGTAGGAAGTCTTGGAAACATGTGCAAACGTCATCAGTTCTCATGCAATTAAGAGATAATACAAAGTAAAGAATGACAGGAAAGTTTAAAAGTAGAAATGTTCATCGTCCTCTGGGAGTCATAAACCGCTGCTACGCCCAACGTCGTCTTTGTCTGTCTTTGGATTTGTAGTTCCATTAAACGAAATGAGAAGTGCAGGCATCACGGTGACCTCAAGTTTGTCTTTCAAAACCTTAAACCCTTCCTCCAGATGCCACAGGTCAGGCAGCAGTAGTAGCAGAATGATCTCAGGGTCAAAGTTCAAGTGTCAGCCAGTGATGAAGGACACTTGACAGGAGCAGAGGGTTTCCACTGGTTCACCACTATGTCCTCGGAAGGTCTGGAGCTGCTGTCAGTTTATTCTTTAGTTGCCAGAGCAAAAATGACAGCTTTGTCATCACCTCAAAGAAATCTTTGGGGCCCCTCAGGGTCTAGGTTCCAGCTTTGTCCGTTCCTCTAGGAAGCACTTAGTGATAACAGCCCAGTCCAGATGTTCCAGCCTCCGGTGGCTTCACTGACAACCGAGCTACCGTTAAGTGTTGCAGCATCAAACAGGACGTAAGTGAAGGCCTGTGACGTGGACTGAGGGCTCAACGCTCAGCTGTCATCGTTCAAACACATCCTCAGTGTTGGCACATTTCTGTTGAGCTGAGGATGATCTGTGCAGTTCCTGAAAGTTAAGAATGTGTTTGGAGCCTCCTGCAGGAAAAGAAGACAACTTTAGAACTGATCTCAGAGATAAACCCAAAGTTCCCCTGCAGACAATCAAGGATCCATCGTTGGTGTACAGTCTCCAAAGGTCTCCAAAGGTCTCCAAGGGTCTCCAACGGTCTCCAAGGGCAGATAGAGCAGTCAGGTTGCAGAATCCAAGCAATGAGCTAAAATACTGAGAAGCTCGAATCATTTTCTCCGTTGTAAAAGTTAAAAAACCTTCTTATAAACCTTTAAGAAAAGAAGGACCTTGAATGCACCACAGACTTTAAGAATTGTTTTTTCATCTTCCAGCAGTTGTCTCATTAGAGGACTGGACCAGTGAAACCAGAACTCCAATCATTTGGGGTCACTTTTGATCCCTCAGAGTCTGGTCGTCCATAAAAAGCCATGTCGAGGTCCTTCAGATGGAACCGTCCTCCAAACATCACCTGAAGACCGGTGAGAAGCCATCGCCTGCAGAGCGTCCGGCTTCGGGTTTTGGTTTGAGCTCGTGGACGCTGATTTAAAAGTCATAGTCCCATCCGGAGTTGTCATCTGGCGGCGGTTCATCTGTGTCTTCAGGGAAACTGTCAAAGTTACTGGTGTCGGTTGCAGAGGACACCTGGACAAGAGGACATAGAGTCAAATATCCTGGCAAATGATAGACAAGACCGGTGCTGAAAGAAGCACAAAGGTCAACGAAAATGTTTCCAGAGGATCCCAAAGAGAGACCAAAAGGCTCAGAATAAATCTTTAAATATTATTGATTGATCAGGATGTTCCAACACCACCGACGAGTAGCGACCGTCAGCAACTCCAAAGGTGGAGGAGGTCCATCACTTTTTGGTGTCCCCTTGAAACATTTCTGTTGTCGTTTGTTATTTTCTGAGTATTTGAAGACGTTTTCTTGATTTGCTTGTGTTTTGTCTATTTTCTTGTGTTTTCTAAAGCTGATATGGTTTAAGCTTTATCTCTCTCTCTTCACTGTATATGACTGACCAGAAGCGTCCAATCATCTAATTGTTTTGAATTAAAAACTTAAATCATTGTCATGTCATTAAATATCAATAATATTTCAGTTTCTTCAGTCAGTTTGTTAGATGAGAAGATTTCCAACATATTTTTAAGACTGTAAAACAGAACACAGCATCGTTCAGACTTTAATGACTCAGTGTATTTTATTTTTCCAAAATATCAGCGATCGCGTCTCAAATGTCTGATTGATGCATCGTTTATATTTTAAGCTGGACACTCAGGACAGATGTTAACACCTGGTCTGAACGGCACCTGAGAAGAAAAACATGGTTTCTACTCACGTCAGGTGTGATGGGCGGAGTCAGAGTTCCTTTCTTCAGCCCCTCCCAGTTAAAGCCTTCAAACCACCTGAACACAAACACATTAGATTCATCTCAAGTTTAGAAGCAGAACCCTGAGACACACTGAACTCCAGTTTGTTTGATCTTTCCAGACAACATCATGAAAATGAACAGACATGTCTGATATCTGATATCTGATATCTACGTACAGAATATAACTGACTATAAATATGGTCTAAAGGATGTGATCACTCACTTGTGCTTCTGGATGTCCTTGACTCCATTCTTCAAGTTTCCGAGTCTCTCTGAAGGATTATCTCTGTCAAATAGTTTAAATATTAATTCTGCAGGTTGAAACGATGAATGTTGACTCTACTCAGATGCACAGCGCCCCCTACCTGCAGAGCTTCTTGATGAGGTTTGCGGCGTTCTTGGTGATCTTCTTGGGGAACTCGATCATGTCGATGCCTCTGAGGATGATGTTGTAGGTTTTCATTGGATCTGGACCTGAAAACGGTGGACTGGAGACACAAACGGACGCTATAAAACGCTGAACGGGAGAAGTCTGACTCTGCTGTCGTCCATTTGTTTGCGTCCTCACCTGCCAGTTAGCAGCTCGTACATCAGGATGCCCAGGGACCAGTAGTCTGCCGAGACATCGTGGCCCTTGTTGAGGATGATCTCTGGGGCGACGTACTCTGGCGTCCCACAGAACGTCCACGTTTTCTTACAGAAACCGATCTTCTTAGCAAAACCAAAGTCCACCTGGAAAAGACAAAACTGACGTGTCTCTCCACAATTCACTTCACACCATTAAGATTTGCTTCTGCCAGTCTTAATCACTAAAGGACAAACCATAATATTAATGGTGTTTGTGTCTTTCTTTGTCACAAATTTGAATATTTTAGTTTAAGAGTTTCTCAGTCATCATGTCAGAGTTTCTTCTTCTGTCTTAATATTTCGTCAAATCCAAAAACAACTGACAACAAATGCAACTGATAAAGTTTTTATTATCTTCTGTGGCCCCTTTGAGTCTATCCACACGATTCTCTATTACCTGTGCACCACATGGTGATTTGACTGTCACAGTGTCATATGCGGTCATTTGCCGCCATCTGGCGGGCTAATGGTGGTACTACAGATATGAGACCTTACAACAATTAGCGTGCCTTGGTGACTGGTTTCCCTGGGGAGTTCCATGTGTGAACAACATGGAGGAAATCTCAATCTTCTTCTGGATTGTATAATGATCACAATGGTAGAATGTGATGATGTCCAGGCTCCCAGCACCCTAAGGACTAAGAGGTTGATTAGCAATGTGATCAGAGTGTTTTGGTGACGCCTTCCTTAGCCTAGCATGCTAACATTAGCTGTGATTCATGATATCATAAGAGGAAATATAGAAAACAAAGCCGTAGTGATGTTGGTACGTACCAGCTTGGCGTATCCTCGGCTGTCCAGGATGAGGTTTTCAGGTTTCAGGTCTCTGTAGATGATGCCTTTGGCGTGCAGGTAGGCGAAAGCTTCGACCACGCAGCCCGTGTAGAACCTGGTGGTGGAATCTTCAAATGAACCCCTAAAACAAAGAGACAAAAAATGCATCCAGTAGATGTAGACGGTACTTCTTACCCTGACTCGTGATGACACGTCATCTCTGGTTCTACATCGACATTAAACTAGTCTGTAGTACGAAGACTTTCTTGTTTGTACCAGTATTTTGACAGTGCACAGTAAAAAAAAGAGTGTGAAGTGTACCTGTCTCTCAGTATGGTCCACAGCTCTCCACCCAGACAGGCCTCCATCAGCATGTACAGATATTTACTGTCTTTAAACGTCCGATACAACCTGAACATTAACAACAAGGATTCATCAAAACCACAAACAGCTATACACGACAACCAAGGGTTTTAGTTAAACCTTTATTTTGAACATTTAATTAAATACTTTTATTTTCTAGACCCTGATGACAGGAAACAGGAAGTCATTTTCTCTTAGTGAAAAATGTAGTTTCCACAAAGTTTGAGACAAACATCCAGAAACAAGCCAAGACGTTGCATCCAGCTATTAAATTAAAATAAAGTGTCTTCAGAGTCTATGAGGCCTGGTCTACTCACCTGACGATGAAGTCCGAGTGCGCCTCCGTCATGATGTGTTTCTCGGAGCGAATGTGTTCCTGCTGCCTCGTGTCGACGATGTGACGCTTCTTCAGGATCTTCATGGCGAACGTCTTCGCCTCTTCGTTCTTTAGCTGCACCTAAACAAAGATAAACAGACAAAGCTTTAAACTCACACACAGTTTGAGCTGTGTGTTGATTCTCAGCGGATCGGTTGGAATAACAGCATTTAAAGCTGCAGGAAGAAACTTCATGCGTAAATCTAGTGATATCTAGAGCTGTGAACAAAGTCAGTAATGGAGGTTTTGAAGGTTTCCAGAGAGTCTGAAGTATATTCAGGGGTAACTATGTTGGGTTTAAATAGTTCACTGGGCTCTGATCCAGTCAGACATCATTTAGTGGTCTCCTTGTCTGCGGTGAAATCGTCCTGTAAAGTGTGTTCAGGTTGTAAACACCTCTCTGTGGCGTTAGTAGAACATGACACAATCCTCTATTTGTGGACGAGTTCTTCATGTTACGTTATCTGAGCTCTGACATGTCTGAGCGGTCACGCCTCAGTCAGAGCAAGAGATGATAGAAAAACACCGGCAGGATCTTCACTGGAAGACGTTTAGGTTTATACAAATGAGACAAACTCATGTGGACTTGTTGTGTTTGTAGAAGACATTTCCTCCAAGTGTTCAGCTCTAAATGTCTGGTGGAGAGTTTAGGTTTTTATCAGGAACATCTGTGGGTGAAGTCCACCTGAAGGTCACATGACTAGAGTCTGGTAATGACCTGATCAAACAGGTTCCTCCAATCACAGCTAAAAAAGACTAAAACCTAAACTCTCCACCAGTCGTTTAGAAGTGAAGCCTTCAGGTCCAGTCGTCTTTGTCTCAGACGTGTTTTCTTTTAGTCCAACATGAAACCCTGTTCAGATTAAACATATATATCTGGTCCTTCTGGTGGGATTCAGTTGGAGCCGTTCCACGATGGAAACTATCCGAGTCGTGGTCAGACGGTCGGTCTGGAGGTCAGAGGTCAGACTTTTCCACGGTGCAGGGTTACGCTCTGACTGAACGACTAAGAATATCTCCAGAGGAATGACGGGAGACCCTGAGCGGGGATTCCTTCCTGTTTTTGGGCAAACCCTCTGCAGGGCTTCCCTTCCACCATAAGTTACACCGACCCCCAAAGCCCCACCTCCTGCGGCAGAGAAACTTGACTCCCTGAGCCGCAATGCACCACCCATAACCCCCCCTCCATCCAGGTTTCCATCCACCTCAGACTTTCCCTCCATTTAATCTGGTAAACCGAAGAGTACTAGTTAATAGTTACCAGAACCAATATTTTACTGGAACTTTACTACAAATATCAGTGTTATTAGCAATAAATCTGATTTTTGAACTCTTTCTGTACACACCACACGGCTCAAACCTGGTCTGAAACCAGATTTGCAAACGGCCTCTGGTCTTAAACTGGTCTTAAAGTCAATCATGAATCTGGTCTCAAACTAAGTTTTAACTGATCCCCAACTATCAAAACTAGTATGAAAAATAAAAGATTGTCTTAATTTCTAAATAATATGATACTAAAAGGGATTTAAACTAGTCTGAAATATGATCTCAAAAGAAAACAAGCAGACTGAACTGAAACTGGTTTCTAACTCATCTAAAATGGATTCAAACTAGTCTGAAATTCATCAGAAACCTGTTTCAAATATAAATAAAGGAAACAAGTTGTCTTAAACCAGTCTGAACCTGGTTTTAAAACTAAATTTGATTTTAAAACCAATCTGATCTGAAATGGATCTCAGTATTGGAAAATCAGAAACAGTCTCAAACTGAACAGAAACTAGTTTCTAACTCATCTAAAATGGATTCAAACCAGTCTGAAATCACTTCCTAACTAACGTAAAACTAGTGTGAACAAATCTGGTATTTTCTTTACGATAGCGCCGGTTTTGCTGCATTGCATATGTTCATAATGTTATAGAAAATATCCTGCACATGTTGCATCTCTCCTTTAATATATATCTACACATTCTGCATCTGATTTGATGCAAGTCTCTGATATAGTTTGAGATGTACTGAATAATCCAGTTCACTGTGAGCTGACGCAGTGTAATCACATCGTACCAGTTCAACGCGACCAAAGCCTCCAACTCCCAGAGTGTCGATGATGTTGAAGTCGTTGAGCTTCAGACTGGAGAAGAAAGCATTCTCTGCCTCGTATCTGAAAATAAAAACACAAAGACGTCTTCACTGGACACAGGAAAACATTTTCAAAGACTCTTTGTAGGAACATTTCGACAGAGAATCAGAGCAGGTTCTGTAAGTCAACCTAACTCCACAAAGACGAGTTGTACCTGCAGCATTTGACAACGTGGAAGAATGGGAACTTTTTTGAGGTTTGGATTGAGAAAGAGATGATGGGTGAGGAGGAGATGGGAGGAGCAGGGAGGCTGGTGAGACGCTCCCTCTGCCGCCTCGCCGGGATCGGAAGCAACTCTCTCATCTCGACCAGAAAAACAACGGTTTCTCTACCAGAGCACGGGTATCATTAGTCTTTAGTTGACTGGTTGAGAAATGGAGAACTTCTCTAGGAATGTATTTGTGTTCTAGACCAATAAAGTTCTGCAGATGATCGTTCGAGTTTCTTCTCCTGCAGACAAAACAACATTCAAGTCGTCCAATGTCGCAAAAGTACAAAAGCACGAACAAATATCTCAGAGTCTTGGTTCCTCAAGAGAAGGTTCGGCAAAGCGTCCGTAAGAGAGCCGTCTCAAATGAGGAGCTCCACTTCCAGTTTACATGGTGAGGGTAGGCGTGATGGCGCCGCGCTGAGGTTGCCAGATCCTCCAGATCTTTGTGCATCAAGGTTACAAACAAAGTCGATCCTCGAACAAATGGGACGTCGTCAGAATCCAGAAGAAGAGTCGACCTCTGAGGACAAGACTGTCGCAGAGACCAACAATGCTTTCATGGAATCTGTGTTTTTACCGACTGTGACTTTGTGGACATGTGACTATAAAAGTTAAAGTTTGACCTCGTAGAGCTTCGTCCTTTTCACCACGACAGCATCCACGTCTGGTCTGGGTGAGGGTGCAGGGTCTAATGCCAACCAAAGAGGACGACCAGCGTTTCGGCATGCTGCTGCTCCTGCTGCTGGTATTTTTAGCACGTGGAAACATTGCTCAGAGGTTCACCCAGTAAATGCAGCTCAGCTATTAAATACACTGACTGACAGAGGAAGGAGGCTGCAGGACAGACTGTCCCGACCTCAAACCAGAGGACAGCGACGCTTCAGACTTCACAGATCAGACAAGTTGTTGATGTTCGTCACTTCATCATCTCCAGGAGTTTAACTTTCAAGGAATTCTAGAGTTTCTGCTGCACTTCTTATTCACTCAATCATGAAGTTCTTCAAAAAGTTAAGCTGAAGTTTTTAGCTGATGTTTCCTTTTTTGCTAGTTTTGCAATTTAAGATTTATTTACTTTATGTTTCTTGCAGAAACTGTAACTGTAACTGAAAATGGCCACTTCCTCCCATTGGTGACTGGAGGGCGGAGACTTAATAACGAAGCCCCGCCTCCTGACCCGCCCTGATTAGAGCTCACATGACTTGAACTTCACGTAGCTTCCATGTTTACTGTCGTTTCATAATCATCTTAAATATAACGGCTAGCTGTCAGTTACACCTTCCACATATATGGGGCAATGGCAATGTTGCTTTAAAAGAACGTCAACGCAGCGTGGGTCAGCAAACAGTTGCTGCTTCAGAGCTAACGTTCAGAGAGGATGAAGCAGCACAAACAAGTAAAGTTTACTCTTAGTCAAAGACTTCCTGTTTGAGGTTATTTATTTAGTTTATTTGATTAAAAGTGTGTCAGCTTGAGCTTTGGGTGACTTCTGAGGTGACAGACGTAAGTTTTTATTTATTTATTTCTACCTCTAATATCTCAGGTAAATGAAGATCTTGACACCCTGCCCACTAAGACACATCGACCCCCTCCAGGATTCCACAGGTTCCCGCGTGGTTCTCCAAACAGGGATCGTCCTACTTCCCAGAAGCTGTGGAATCAGATTTCTGCAGAAACAGTAGCTGGTGTCAGTCGTTCAGGACGAACTGACACGTAAACACTCTAAAATTAGTTGGTGATAGTGAGAAGGAGATTAACTGTAAAGGTCCAGAGTGGGTGTGAAGACTAACTTCAATGATCTGAATCTGATCGAGCTGAATTTGTATTTGACTCTGGTCTGGTTTTGTTTACTGTCTCAGTGCTGCTGCATTATTCAACTTTAATATATTCAGGTTTGTGTCTTCCTCTTTGTGTTCATATTATTATTTTTTCTGGACGAGATATTTATCTTTTCACACAGAAATCCTGCTAGTGTTTTATTACTATTATTATTTTTTGAGTAATTAAAATTTCTGTGGAAAAGATAAAAATAAAAACTTAAAATAAATATGCAGTCACACATTTCATCTGCTTCTCTCTGTTCCAGAAACTCCAGACTTCTTCTCAGAATCAGAGTCCGGTAACTCTCCGTCTGGTTTTCATCATTGGCAGCGTTTCAGAACTAAAAACTGGATCGTCCTCCAACCAGTCAGAGACATTTTAAACTAACTCAACACCACGGTGCTCAGATGACATGTACGACTACGGTTACTCTCCTGTCCGTCACCACATTAAGCCCCGCCCACACACGATCCGATTGGCCCGGCAGATCAGAATCAGTTCCCAACAGAGAGACTCCAGATAAACTTTACTACAATCAGTATCTGTAAAGCAGCAAGTTACTTCAGTTCTTCATCCTTAAAGGTTTTAACTCACTGACGTCGATCTTCACTAAGATTTAAGCAATTTTTCTAATTTGGCAAAAAATTTTTTATAAAAGACGCTTTTATCTTTTTTATCCATATTTTATTTTCATTCACAGTGATATGTTTTATCACTTTGTTCTGTTTAATCTCATTTTAGTCTCATGTAGTAATAATGTTCATTTGTCTTCTCTATAACATTTTGTACTATATTGTTATCTCTAACTTTATGTTATTATAGACTACACACACTCACACTCTGAGCTGCTTTCAAATATTACGACCCCCTTTAAGTTTACATTCAAGTTTACAGTCTATGTTTTATTTTGTTTTTCTCAGTTATACATTTATATTGTTTATCTTGAGTGTTATGTGCAATTATTACTGTTTTTAGTAATGTTTTTGTTCCTGCAGGTACAAATACATTTCACTGTGTATTGTATGTATAACTGTGCTTGTGACAAATAAACCCTTATCTTATCTTATCTTACATTCACACTCTGTTTTCTGTTAGTGTGATTGACAGATGGACACCTGGTGTGTGCTGTATTGACTCTAGACCATAAGAGGAAACGACTGACAGCGTTTAGCTCCACTGTCACATGACCGACAGTCACCTGATCCAGACCCAGCGGCTACTGTTACACACATATACATCCACTTATGACTTCCACTTGTGAGACATCATGCAGCTTAACGCCTCCTTCAGACCTCACATCAACACCTGGTCTCACCTGTCCATCTCTATGTCCCTGTGTCTCCACCTGGTCTTAATATAAATGTGTCTCCACATGCGTCCCCAGCCAGCACTTGAGATCTGATCTCAGTTTGTGTGTCTGTAAATCAGCAGCGCCATCATGTGGTCAGTAGAATATTGTAGCAGCTGCTGTCTCTAATGGATCTCTACCTACCGCTGGATCAGAACCATCAACAGCTGCTGGTTGACTTGGAGACATGATCCAGATAACAAGAAAATTCATCTTTATTTCTAGATCTTCGTTGTGACGTGAGTGAATTAATTCACGTCAGTAATTAACCACATTTAAAATACACAGTTAAATTAAAGTTAGCTTTATTCTAATACATTTTATTCGTGTCGCTTTAATGTTTGCATACAAACCTTCACATCAGACCAGTGATGAGTGATGAGACGTTTTTAAATCTTTCTGTCTTCATTATTTTACTGATACTTTTCTATCACTGATGATCACACATACCTCAGATTAAAGACACTGATTTCCAGAGCTGTGTCCTTCAGGCTGACCTGCTTCAGACTCTCTAGCTGCTGCTGGTATTATTAGCTGTTCTTGCATAAGCAGTGTCCTGTTACTGCTGTAAACATTGACACATAGAGGATAAAGCTGCTGCAGCAACAGACACAGACTGCAGGATCCTATTCAATAATCCCACTATTATTTAAACTTTAGATTCTTGCTTCAGGGCTACAAAAATATTATTTAAGTCATAATTTGATCTGAAACTGTCAGTGACCGTTAGTTTAAAGTCACATATGACAAACATATAAGAACAGCTGCATATTATCTGGTGTTTTTGTTGGAATCTGGTCTCGTGTGTGAGAGCGTGTTGAACCTACTTGGCTTTGGTTTCGGCGTCCTCATAACCTTTATTTGAAACGTCGTCTAGTCCACCAATCAGATGCTTGAATGAGCTGAGGGGGAGAAGACAGAGAGCAGCCAATCAGAACACAGCTTATACGACCTTTTTAAGTGATTTTGAATCAGTGGACTCAGACTCAGTTCCTCTGATTGTCCCACAGAGCAGAAACACTCCAACTAAACTTCTTCAGCGACAACGAAACATTAAAACATAAGCAAACAGCTCCTGATAACGTCACTAATTCACCTTTATTTATCGTTGCAGTCATCAGTCATTTAACTTCCTACAGTCGAGCTTAGACAGCTGTTTGTCTTTCATTGTTCAGGCTTCACTAAGCTGTAGCTCTAATAAATGTAGAAATCAATCAGAAAACATCATCAGATCCCAAAGGAGAGACTCCAGACCAAATGATGTGAAGGTCAGGGAAGATAGTCTGGCTTCCAGGTTAGTTATCTGCAATTGTTTTCCATCAATCTGGTTTGTTGATGTTTTGTTTGTGCTCATTTGTGTTTCATTGTGTTTGTTTGATTGAGTTCACAGTGACTGGTCTAACTGTGGGGCTGCTGTGTCCGTGTGTTGGTAGTTAGTCTTAGTGACCTGCAGAGGGCAGCAGCAGCTTTAAACTCACCAGCAGCAGCTTCAGTCTGGATCAGAAATAAATAAGTTCAGTCTTAAAGTCACAAAAACAAAACATGTTAACAGTCTAACTGGAGCTGAGTTCTTAGGATTTGCTAAGTTTGCACAGCGTGGGGTTTGTTCAGCTTCATTTCACTGCTGCTGTACCTGTAAACCAAGCATGTGACAAATAATCAACTGAATCGTGAATCTTGAAGCAGACAGAGGACGTTTTATCTCTCAGGTATTACAGGACCTGAACACATCACAGTGAGACAGAGAGGAACTGAGTTTAGCTTTCACTGTAAACAGTAAATGTGACACGATATGACTTCTTACTCTCGGTCGATGACCAGGCAGGTGACGGACTCGGCAGCGATGACGTTAGCGGTTCTGACATCCTCCCTGGAGACACACAAACACACACAACCAGGATTACATGGTTTATGAGACCGCCCCTTACCCATGACCAATTCTACTGTAACGTCTTGTCAGAAATAATAACAGAAATAATCAAGTAAAACCTGTAAAACAACCGTCTGAGTGTGTTTGTTTGTTACTTATTTCCCAAAAATAAAAACTGTGTAAATATGAAAAAAAGTACATAACATTACCCACAATCCTCTCTGCTCCACTCTGCCATGCTGGGTGTCATTAGAAACCAGAGAACCTCTACTCTTTCCATTGTTACCAAGCCGGAGCTAACCAGCTAGCCAAATTAAAATTGGATTAAAATCCAATTACAACTGACAACAAAGGCAACTGATATAGTTGTTATTACATGTTGTGGCTTTTTTTAGCGTATCCATGTGGTTTTCCATCAACTATTCACCACATGGTGACTTGCCTGACAGAATCTGAGCCCCGTGCTTTAATGTCATAGATGGTCCCTGGTCTCCATCTAGTGGGCTGTCGGTGGTAGTACAGATAATAAACACAGTGTCAGTGTTTTCTCGCCACTTCATAACAGCTGAGGAGCTGCAAGATGAAGCCTCGGTGACCGGATGATGACATGTGGTATATTAGTATTTTAGTTTGTTCTTATCTTGCATCTTGCTGTCTGACTGAACACATGAGTCAGGCTGGGAGCACCTCTTACTTTAAAAACTTTAAAAACTGAAATGCCGTCACCTACCACGGTGTCATGGCTGAAAGTGAATCTGGTCCTCACACAGACAGAGGAACAGGAGACAAACACAGGGATGTAAATGGTAGAAAACACTTTAAACCAATTAGCAGCAGATGGGATGATGGCGGGACGTTAGTAAACCTGCCTCCTAAGAGTTTCACATCTCACGTGATCGTACTCTGTGTTGTTTTCTCTACATGTGAGGATTGTATTGATTATTTTTCTCTACAGAATCACACGTTCCATCACTTCAGTTCCATCCGTCCTCAACATTCGTCATTTCGATGCTTCCAGGCTTTTAACGCCCACAAGCTTTATGTTTTTAGCGTGTGCAGTTTCTCTACAGTCGGTCCTCTGAGACTCTGCTGGAGACGTGATGTCCCCCAGGGTTCTGTCTTCAGTCCTGCACTATGTCCTCTATGTGCTTTAGTTTAGTAACGTCCACGTTTGTAAAGGTCCTCAGCATTTTAAAATGTCCACACAGTTAAAATTAAGTTATAAATGTTTAAAAATGTCCTCACAGATTAAACATGTCCTCACAGATTAAGCATGTCCTCTCTGCAGCTGTTCTCCACCAGAAATGGACATGGACACAGTGAAAGCAGACACACAAAAACTGTCCATCAAACCTTTAATAAAGTGCTTCTCTCCTCATTTCCTGTCAGACTGATGTTATTAACAGCTGTAACATATCGACCTTGACCTTTGATCGTAATCACCTTCAGGTCATGTTCACATTAAAGCTGAGTCCATCAGTCCAACACTGAAATGTCTCAGCACAGACTTTCACCATCAGGACAAATGGATTCTCAGTTTAAGGTTCAGAGACTGAATCACAGAGGACATGAATATTCATCAGAGTCTAAGTGTAAGGTCAGGAGGTGGAGTCTGGTCACATGATCTTACCCCTGCAGCGCTCTCTCTCCAAACCAGTCTCCTCGGGCCAGCTCCCTCAGGGGAACTGGCTCCTGATGGGCAGAATCCCCCTGGGTCACTTTCACCTGAATATAAAGGTAATTAACATTATGATCAGCCAGTCAGGATGGAGATAACCAGCTAGCCTCAGGCAGCATGTCAAAATGTCTTCTCATGTCTCAGTGCTTCATAGAATCCAAAAACAACTGACAACGAATGTCTCTTATATAGTTTTTATGACCTTTTGTGGTCCTTCATCAACTATACACCACATGGTGAGTTGACTGACAGAATCTGATCCTGCCTCGATTATAATTTCATATGTGGTCTTTTACCTCCACCTAGCGGGCTAAGTGTGGTACTACAGAAAATAAACACAATACAGACATCTAGTAGTGAAAGTTAGCTTAGTAGGGATGTCCCGATCAGGTTTTTTTGCCCCCGAGTCCGAGTCATTTGATTTTGAGTATCTGCCGATACAGAGTCCCAATCCGATCCAAAGTGACGTCATGCCGCATACGTTGTTTCTGTGTGGAGTTTAGACGGTCTGACTCTGTACCACCACATAACAGCAAATACTAAGCTGTTATTTTTCCCATTTGTTTTGAAATATTATAGATCTGATAAAAAAAATAATGAGAATAAATATAAATATATATATATATATATATATATATATTCGATCCCTGATCGGGATGTAACGTCCGATTCCGATCGAGTCTGAAACCACGTGATCGACCCCAATTTCCGATCACGTGATCGGATCGGGACATCCCTATAGCTTAGCTAGATATGTAGCATGCCTTGGTGACTGGTTTCCCTGGGGAGTTACGTCAATCATCTTCTGGATTGTATAATGTGCACAATAGTAGAATGTGATGATGTCCAGGATAAATAAAATGTCCAAAGGGAGACCAGGGTCATAGAGACCAGGGTCATAGAGACCAGGGTCCACAGAGACCAGGGTCACCGAGACCAGGGTCATAGAGACCAGGGTCATAGAGACCAGGGTCCACAGAGACCAGGGTCACCGAGACCAGGGTCATAGAGACCAGGGCCATAGAGACCAGGCTCCATGGAGATCAGGGTCATAGAGACCAGGGTCCACAGAGACCAGGTTCATAGAGACCAGGGTCCACAGAGACCAGGACCATAGAGACCAGGCTCCATGGAGACCAGGGTCATAGAGACCAGGGTCCACAGAGACCAGGGTCCACAGAGACCAGGGTCATAGAGACCAGGGTCCACAGAGACCAGGGTCCACAGAGACCAGGGCCATAGAGACCAGGGTCATAGAGACCAGAGTCAGAGAGACCAGGCTCCATAGAGACCAGAGTCAGAGAGACCAGGGTCAGGATCATGGACCTGACAGTTCTTGGAGATCGTCCTGATTTATTTTCTCCTTAACTCTAACTCTAGGACTACAGAGGTTAAGTAGTGATGAACTCACCGTCCCCTTACTGATGATGAAGAAGGTGTCTCCTCTGGCTCCCTGTCTGATGATGTACTCTCCATCTTCATAGTGAGTCTAAACACAAGAGCACAGCGTCTGGTCGGAGGACGTACAGTCAGCTCCACCACAGAAGAAGACAGAGTGGATCAAACCAGACTCACCTCCTCCATGACGTCGGCCAGTTTACTGAGCGTTTCCTCTGGGAGACTGTGGAAGGTGGGAACGCTGAAAACAAACACACAACGCTTTCTTTTAAATCTTATTCTTTTATGTTGAAGCAGTTCAACTTTCTGACTCTGCAGAGTTTTGCCGTCACCTCTTGAGGAACTCCATGTACTCGGCGTGTTTGATGAGTCCCGTTCTCATCATGATGGTCTGGAAACACTGACGGTCGATGGCCCACAGCTTCACATGGGTCAGAGCTACGAGACACCAGGAACGATTTTATTAAATGAAATATGTAAATGATCAGAGGACCAGAGTTTCTGTCTGAATGAACGTGTGCACGTTTGTTTTATTTGTGCCTTTATTGTGCACGACA
Source organism: Chelon labrosus (assembly GCF_963514085.1). Classification (NCBI taxonomy): domain Eukaryota; kingdom Metazoa; phylum Chordata; class Actinopteri; order Mugiliformes; family Mugilidae; genus Chelon; species Chelon labrosus. The sequence continues at coordinate 1,213,154 of NC_140352.1, read as the reverse complement.
ATATGCAGGCGTTGCCGTGGCAACAGAACGAGTGATGCTGAACTGATGGCCCCTGAGCTTCAGAGCAAGGAAGGAAGGAAGGAAGGAAGGAAGGAAGGAAGGACGGAAGGAAGGAAGGAAGGAAGGAAGGAAGGAAGGAAGGACGGAAGGAAGGACGGACGGATAAAAACTTTAAGGATTTAACAGCAGGTGTGAACACAGATATTTAAAGGTGGGAGGTGATCTATATTTTGGAACAAGCTGACACCAGCCAGTCGATAATAAATATTAATATTGACCATCGAGCCGCGACGAGTCCACCTGCAACACACCGTACACTCATTCTCCTGTTGTTTCCATGGATACAGGGACACTTGGCGTCTCCGTGGCAACAGATGTCAGGTCATAAAGCAGCAATAAAGAGAGGTGACCAAACAGAGGCTGTGTTTACTCCTCCTGGGTTTAGACCTTTAACAACGTGTCTTTAACTCTGGGAACCGCCCGCAAACCTCAAACGCTCATTAAACCAGACCAAGTATGTACAAGTCTGCGTCTCCACGGCAACTGTCAGCAACTTCAGGTGGATGCATCGTAACCGTGGCGACCAGCTTTGTCTGAGACACGGGCGCCAAAGTTTATAGGATGTCAGACACTCTGAGCAGCAGCAGCACGATCAGAAGTTAGAGACGTAGATCCATCCTTCATTCTTTCACCTCTTCCTTCTAGTGAATCAGTTTAATTTATCTAAAACATGTTTTTATTAAAAAACAAGGACAAGATGTATTTGAATAATTAGAAACTATTGTCATATATGGACTATATATATATCACCAGTAGTTTACTGTTTTTCTCCTTTTAATTGTTAAATAATGTTTTATATTGAATGTTCACTTCCATATTCACAGAGTTGATGACAACAAATTAGCATTTTACAAAACAGTTATCACATTATAATTAGTTTAAATCATAAAACCTCAGATAACACATTAAGTTTTAGTTTTGAAGGAATTCTTTCTAAATATTTTAAACTCAGATCATGACCTGCACACAGTCACATGTTCATGCCAAACAGGATTTCCTGGATATGTGATGTCTTCAAATCTTTGCACTTTCAAAATAAAAGACTCACAATAAAACTTTAACAACATGTCTTCTGCACCACAGCCTTTTAGATAAACTGAGACTAAGTGGCAGCGGCGTGCAGCAGAGGGTTTTATCTGCACGTTTTGTGTTTGTGGATTAAAAACCGACGTTTATTATTGAAACCGCTCAAAGAATTAAAGCAGACAAACTCCAGCTGGAGCTCCTCGTGTTAATGTGAAGATAACGAGCAAAAAAAAAAAAGCTTCTGCAAACGAATCCCCTCGAACCCAGCGCTGTTGCCAAGAGACACACTTGCCAAAACTTAGCTCATTGGCTGGACCGGATGGTGTTGCCTGGCAACCGCTGCTTAGTGAGCACTCCACCAGGAAGCCCTGACAAAAAAGTTGGAGGTCCGTGCACACACACACACACACACACAGAGACACACTGCTGCCAGAGTTGTGGTTGATGGTTTGTTGCCTCCCTGATGCTCCTGCTGCAGTTTTATCTGAGCAGAGGAGGATGACGATGAGGAAGAGGGTCTGGTATCCGTCGGTGTCGCTGCTGCAGAAGAGCCAGACACCAAAACTCACGGTGACACAAAGTTAACGTCAAACAACGTCAAGCCGTTTGAGTGTGTCTGCTGCGTTTTGATTGGATTTACACAATGTTTTCCTCCAAATCTGTTCTGAGCCAACCAGACCTGGACTCTACCAGACGTCTGAAGGTCTGAAGGTCTGATCCTCTGAGTCCTTTGAGCTTGAGTTGGTCCTGGTCTGTCAGTAGATGCTCGTAGACCTGGATCTCCACTAAATCCTTATATAAAGAGATTCATTCACTGTCTATGTCGGTTAGTACTGACTAGTGGATGTCCCAGGCTCCTGGTTGCCATGGTAACCCTCATATATGTCTAGTGTGTGGGCGAAGTTAGCTCTTCTTCTTCTTCTTCTTCTTCTTCCTCCAAGCCGCTATCATCATGGTGGATCTGGTGGTAGGAACCAAAGTGGTGGACGGTGTTTCCTCAGGGAAACATTTTGGGGGGAACTCTGTGTTGGAGTCAACTGGTTTAAGAGGGTTACCAAGGCGACCAGAGACTGGGACGTCTAGCTACAGAGATTGAGACCAGAGGATCACTTCATACGTGGATGATACTTTGCATTTAAGGGCATGTTTGGGAGCTGTGGGGTAGTGGTTAGGGAAGTAGCTATGGGACAGTGAGGTCACTAGTTGGATCCCCTCTGAGGTGCCTTTGAGCAAGACCCTCCCGTTGCACCCTGCATGGCTGAACACCGTACATGGACAGAGTACTCACTCTTGACAGTCGCCGTCCTGGTGCAGTTGTAGAGGATCGCCAGCTCTCCGAACACTTTGCCCGGCCCCATCGTGCACAGCTTCATCCCCTCTTTAGTCACCTCCACCTTCCCCTCTGGGCGAGAGACAGTCACACACAATGGGACGGAATAAAAAGAGAGACAGAGAGAGGAAATAAATAACTTTACTTACTGAATCAAAATCAGGATATCTGCACCATCCACACATGGTCTTAATATAAATGTGTCTCCACATGCGTCCCCAGCCAGCACTTGAGATCTGATCTCAGTTTGTGTGTCTGTAAATCAGCAGCGCCATCATGTGGTCAGTAGAATATTGTAGCAGCTGCTGTCTCTAATGGATCTCTACCTACCGCTGGATCAGAACCATCAACAGCTGCTGGTTGACTTGGAGACATGATCCAGATGTTGGAACAAGATGGAAAGACTCTCACATGTTAAGATCTGATTTATTCTCATTACTAATGAACAGACATCACTGATTCATGTGATCATTTCTACTAGTGGTTGAATGAATGAGTTAAACTCCTCTTCCTCAGATCAGCCCTGTTGAGTAGGTGGTCTTTAATGTGACCCAGGACTCATTGTGTGTTCACACTACCAAAGGAAGGAGGTCACGTGTCCCAGACCACCTCCACATGTGGACTGACACCAGATCAGTGTTCACACCTGGACTCTAGAGACCAGATCACCCTGGACCAGTATTAATGTCTGTTCAGAGCCTTAGTTGAGATAATTGGTGAATGTATCATGTCAACAGAAGGCCCTCACAAAGATAGGAACATGAGTTTGTGTGTAATGGGAACAAAAACGTGTTTTTGTTCTGCAGCGACACTGGAAACAGAATCAAAGTCTCAGATGTGCTTTCATTTATTTTATTTGATGGCTGGATTACACACACACTAAAACACATGCACTAAAACACACACACACTGAAACGCACACACTAAAACACACATTAAAATACACACATTAAAACACACACGTTAAAACACACACACCGGCCACCTGTCATTTCATTTGTGTAAAAATGTAAAAGAGGTTTTTACATATCAAAGAGCGCCAGCTTTCATTAGCCAGGACAGAAACCTGAATCATTTATTCAGCTTTACATTTCAGAGCAGACTCTGGAGAATCAGACGACGTTACCTCAATAATTATAATCAATGGATAATATTTTCTTCCGTAGTAAAGATTATTTGGTAACTGAGCAGTGACCACAGAGGAAGTGATGAACTCCACACAGACAGACCTTCAGAGATGAGGAAGATGCTGAGAGCTATGGGAGGAGCTACTGTTAGCTGGGAGGCTATCCATCTATCCATCTATCTATCTATCTATCTATCTATCTAAGCTAGGAGGAAGATGACATGTTTTCAAGGAGCTACAGCAACATTCACGACTTCAAATGTCTCCACGAATGTGAAACTGAAGCAACAGATAAAGAGTTTAGTGCGTGGACAGCGTCTGTATCTGCTCGTCTTTAATGTTGAGTGGAAACGAACGTGATGATTATAATTAGTGGAGCACAGGGAGCAGATGGTGGTGATCATTAGGTTGAATGGTGAGATAAACACACACACATCTGATCATTAGGGTAATGACACCAACACACACACAACACACACACACACAAACGCTCTGCAGTCACATGATGGGGAGGAAGAGGAGGAAGAGGAGGAAGAGCCTGGAAGTCAGACTGAGCTTCCTCCACCAATAAGAGTTATTTCTGGAGTGTCTCCATTAGAGCTGATTTAGAGCCTTCAGAGACTTGGAGGAAACGTCTTCTAGAAACATAACGAGTCCTGATGTCTTGTTTTTATAACTTCTACCTGACATGACCTGAACCACTGAGAACCTCCACACACTCCAGGGCTGTGGAATGATGAGGCTGCAGTTCCTCCACCGTCCACTAGAGGCTCCACCAGTCAGTCAGCCTCCATAGACCTCCATGTTAAACCAACATGTCTCTGGACATGATCAATGTTTCTAGAACTCACCTGTTTAAATCAGATCGAGGATTAAAGTTCTGCAGAGTTAAGGGGGTGTGGCCTCTTTGATTGACAGGTAGAGAACCAGGATATAGGAGGGTTTCTTATCTCTAGATCCGGCCACTGGAATAAATCCGTCACTAGTGGGATCGTTAGAGGAGGAGGAGGAAACTCAGGTGAAAGTAATGAAAAGCTTTTCTACCTTTTAACAGAGAAGGTGGACAGAGAGTGACGGCGTGGGCGACCGACAGACACAGAGAGAGAGAGTTTTAAAGTTCAGGACTGAGACGAAATAATCTTAATAAAAAGAATAAATATCACGACTGACGTCTCTTTTCTTTACCTCCAACAGATTTCAGCTCTGGATTATATTAATCTATAAAACTATACGTGATTTAAACATCTGTATTTACCTTCATTATATATATTTATTATTTCTTTGGTCAATTTGTTTTATTTTTAATCAGAGATTTCATTTTTAATTGCTAAACTGTGTTAATTAATTTTATTCTGTATTTTATTAATATTTTCATATTTTATTTATGTTTTTGGTGATTTGAAACGATATTATATAAAGTTACATATTTAATTTCTAAATTTGATCCATATTTGTGATTTATTTAATAATTTCTGCAGTTTATTAAATATGTTCAGATTTATTTTGGACAGATAATGAGACATGAAGCCGCTGGACTCTTTCTGTCCTTCGCCTCCATTCATCTGACTCCTGAGGTGTTTCTGAGGCAGGACGGGGCTGTGACCGTCACCGCTGGATAAAAATAAAACAACATGTCAGAGTCTGGACGTGGACATCAGACGAGGACTCCAGGTGGACGACAGAGACACAGACCTGTAGAGTTTGGACTGAAGCCTGAAATCTGCTTGTTGCTCTGAAACACTAAAGAACTATTTTTAAAATGTAAAACACAGTAATGAGTCTGTGCAGGTCATTAAAGGACGTCTGAACCGGCAGCGCTGGGTTAATGCGAGGCTGGAACGACACCGATCAGACTGAGACGACTCTGTAAAATAAAAAATAACCTGCATGGACTCGACAGCCTGACGTTGAGTTGTGTTTTAAAAACTCATTAAAGCAGCGGGAGAGCGTTCGACAGCAGAGAAGGACAACAGGCGAGAGGAGGGAAACATGAAAAACAGATAAATGAGAAGAAAGAGGCCGCGATGGAGTGATTACAGAAAGCAGCTTCACATTTAGTCAGAGTGAAAATTGATTTGAGCTTTTATCACGAGTGCAAGGAGCAGAAAAACCTGAACAAAGAGGCTTCAGTTAAGATGTCTGATCTGGAGTAGAACCCAGATTCACACAAAGAAACTAAAGATCAGTTTGTTTGTTCTCAGATGCATTAAATAAAATGATATGTTTTCAACCATGTCTCATCTTGTCGCCAGTATCAGGCTCAACGTTACCAGAAAAGTTATTTAAAAGTTGGATCGTTTTCACCTCCTGGAAAACGATCAAAATGTGTTGATGACACATCCTGCACATGGGGCGTGTCCTGATAAGGCAACCATCTTATGCCCCTCCTACACCGGCAGTACTCCTGCTCTGTGCTTGTGTGGGCGGAGTCTGTTCAGGCCACTGGAGCCAACCAATCAGAGCAGACTGGACGAGAAGGGGCGTGGCCTCAGCTTGGTTTTTAAAAACTTTATCCATAACTTTTTGTTCAGTAATTATCCATTAATTAATCACATACTAGAAAATAAATTTTTCATATTTATATCAATATCAATATTTTATATATATTATAATAAATATATATATTATTGGACATTATTAATACTTTTTGGGTATTTGTACTGATTTTAAGGACATAAGTAACGATGATAAAAATAATATATAGTTGAATATGATTGAATTTAATATGTTGTTGTATTTTATATTTATTAATATTTATATATTTAAACCTCCTATTTATTAATAGGAGGTTTTTAGACATTCCATTTTATGTTCTTGTAGATCCTCTTTCGTCCATGTTGCCTTTGCTTTCTCCTCCTCCCTCCTCCTCCCTCCTTCCCTTCCCTTTTTTATTAAGTAAACTAATTCCAAATTCCCCCAAAACTGTTAAAACGCCAATTTATACGCCAAATATGGTCATCCAACTTGTTGCCATGCCGACCGCATCCACCAGAGAGCTGTGTGTATATATGTGTGTGTGTGTGTTTCTGTCTCTTTCTATCACAGCGAGGACGTTCGGCTCAGACCTCTCAACTTCAGAAGGTCGAAGACTGTCCATGCAGGTCCTCACAAAGATGGAAAGACCAGCCTCTGAGAGTGTGTTTGTGCGTCCTGTCTTTTACATAATGAGACAAAACGTCTGCATCTGTTTCTTCCTGCAAACACAGAATTAATGAGCACACACACACACACAGCGGTGTTTCCATCACTTACAGGGACGTCATTGACTTCCATTCATTTCCTGCAGACTCACTGTTAACCTTAAACCGAACGTTGCCCTCAAATGTAATTATTTACCTTCTGAGGACTTCCTGTTTGTCCTCTAACGTGAGGCGAGTCCTCACAGCGAGGCTGCATGGACACATTCACGTCCTCCTACCGCGAGTAAAACCAAACACACTATCCATCAGCCGTCCCTGTGGTCTGTTTTAGGGATCACTTCCTCTTCCTGTGACAGAAGTCGTTATATTTAGCCGCCATCTGCGTCCCCATACCCCTCAAACATACACACACACACATTAGCATATCTATCTTTGTGAGGTCCTTGTTTGACATAATTCATTTACAAGCTGCAAATGCAACACTATTACAGCCCCTCTTCATACGAAGCAGGCACATATTCAAACGATGCTGCGTGGAACTAATGATCCAATCATTTCTGTCCGTCAGTAAACACCCATCCAAATCAGAACCAGCCCTCTCACTGAAAGGATGGACAGATGAGGAGTTTTTTCAGGTGAAGGTTCAGATTCTGAACAAACTAAAGACTTCTACAGCCTCCATCAGCTTCTGGAAGTCATGGCTCCTCTTTCCTTTTCTACAGAGCAGAGCTGGGCTCGCGTCCCAGAGGCTGATGGATCTAAACCGTCCCCTGATAGATGTCGACTGCCAGTAAAAGGTGTGTGGTCGCTGGACTGGATGTCACTGGTGGAAGAGCTGTGGATATGGAACTGTAGAGGAAACTAAGACTAGACGGGAGATACCTAACGACTAATACTGCTGCAGCTTGCTCGCTTCTCTTGGAGAGTACAAATGGATGAGAACTAATTCCTTCCATGTTTGCAACATAAAGCTGATTATATTTACAGCTGAAGCTTCTGATTCTGGACAAAATAAATCAGATTCAGAATGCTTTTATTGTCATTGCATGTCGCATACAATGAAATTACGATGGCTCTCCTTAGAAGACACAACAAACAGACACAATAACATAAATTACACCCACCCACCTTCACCGAGCCAATATATAGGTTCAGCATCCACAAACCCTTCCTGCCCCACCCATGCACACACCCACTCCCTCATTATAAATATAAAGTGTTTAGTGTAAAGTGACATTGAAGATGATTTTGCAGAGGGGATGGGTAGAAGGGGAACAGAGTTCAGGACAGTGATGGCTGTCTGGCTGTAAGCGACCTGTACCGTCTTCCAGAGGGTAGCAGAGTGAATGGAAAGGATGTGTGATGTCTTTGACAAGGTACTAAGACTAGATGGAAGACATCCAACAACTAATACTGCTGCAGCTTGCTCGCATCTCTTGGAGAGTACAAATGGATGAGCACTAATTCCTCGTATGTTTGCAAAACAAAGCTGATTATATTTACAGCTGAAGCTTCTGATTCTGGACAAAATAAAGACTTCTAGATCCTCAATCTGCTTCTGGGAGTCGTGGATCCTCTTTCCTTTTTCTACAGTTGAAGGTTTTCCAGGTTTTTTGTGAGATCTTCTGGCTTCAAGCTGCTGATCTGTCCTGGAAAATTACTGATGTGTTTGTAGCAGATGAGGAAACGTTTGAGTTGATAAAAGGAACTGACTGGATGGAAACATAAATCAAAGTATCATCTGCATGTAATCTGATATTTACATTAATTCATGTTGGATGTTGTCAAGTAGGAGCATGACCACTAAATAAACAACAAGCGTCCTCGTACAGAGCCTTGTGGTACACCATCAAATGAACAAGTGCAACAAAAATTCACAGAACAGGGAAGCATCAAAGATGAGCTTTGTGACATCTTCTGCTTCAAGTTGTTGAAAGATTATCAAAAACTTCTGCTGTGTCTGTTGACAGATTTATCTTTTTTGCAATATTTAAGTTTCATCTGACAGTCAGGTAAGAAATAAATCAGTTTGTAATCAGCAAATAAACTGACATTTACAGGACTTCTCCGAGTGGGAGAATGTACACATTAAAAAAAGTCTCATATCCTCATACAAAGACTTGTTGTACGCCATCATCACAGGTTAAGATTTGTCCTGGAAAACTCAACTGCTGAGTCAAGGCAGCAAAGGAAATAAATTAGAAAATTCCTTCTCTAGAAAGGTGTCTCTGCTAACGTTGCTAACATTTAAAGTGTCATTTAAAAGTTTTTGCGTCCTTCAGAATTTTCTGCATGAAAACGACTCAAAGCATCAGATGATGTTCACAAAAGTCAAACACATGAAACAGAATTATTATACATGTGTGTTTATTTATACAAGACTATTAATAATTTAGGGTTTTGTAATGACGCCTCTCATTTAAACCAAACTATTCTACTTTGGTCTCATCTGTCCACTAAACATTGTCCCAATAGTCTTCTGTCTTGTCCACATGATGTTTAGAAATGTTCTTCTTGGAGAGCAGTCTCTTTGTCCATCACACCATGATTGTTCAGTGGATTCATCAACATTATTATTAGCCAATCAGAGAGAGGCCTTTAGCTGCTTAGAAGTTCCCCTGGGTTCCTTTGGGACCTCTCAGACTACTATGGAGTGATCTTTGTTGGTGGACCACTCCTGTAGAGGGGAACAGTCGTCTTCAATCTGTCTGACTGTGGATTATTTGTGGGTTCCAAACTCTTTAGATATGGTTCTGGAACCTTTTCCAGCCTGATGAGCGACAACAACTCTTTCTCTGAGCTCCTCAGAAAGCTCCTTTGTCCACAAACATGTGTTGTGAAGATCAGACTGAGACAAATCCCTGATTTATTGAAACTAAACCAGGAACTGAACCACACCTGAGTCTCATTACATTGATGGAAACACTTCTGAACCCATGGGCTCTGATTGAATCCTAGAGGAGCTCCTCTCTGATATGTAATATTGGCTCTTTTTCCTGAATAAACAAATACAAATGTCAAATATTTCTGTTTCATTTGTTTGCTTGGGTTCTCTGTGCCAACTTTCTGGACTTGTGTGAGAATCCACTGACGTTTTGAGTGATTTTTATGAAGAACTGAGAAAATTCTGAAGGATCGTTGATTTCACAAACAACTAAGAGCTGCATTTATATGAATATACATCAGTTAAACTGTATGACCTCTTTCTGTGACCTAACCTGTCTGCATGAACCAGTCTCCGTTGAAAAACAAGTCAATTTAACATTGATTTACAAATTACCATCCTGCCGTTTCAATAGAATCTGACAAAGTTACACTCTTCCCGTGCCGAGGACTTGCTTTTAAATTCAGCATGGGTGTTGTCCACGCAGCAGCTTCTACTTTAGATATAAATGTCATCCGTTGTTTCACACCGCTCACTGCCACCCACCAGCGCAGAGGACTGGCCATCTGGTGAATTGTTCTGGAGCCGCTGTGAGTCGAGCATCTCTGAGACAAAGAGATTTAAAAACTGAAAAAACCCGATCAGGCCATCTGAGTGTTTAAAGGTCTTCACTAAAAGGCCGCGAGGCGCCTAATGAAGACACTGGTGACCTTTACAAAATAATGAACATTAGTGAAAGTAAGTTTAATGATAACGCTTTTCCCATAAACGTTTTTCAGCTCTGTATCTGAGCTGAAGCTGAATATTCTGTCCTCTAACAGCAGATTTATTGAGTCAGTAGACGCAACGTAAAAAATAAATCTGAATTTAAATGAGAATGTGTAAATAGAGCAGGTTAGCCGTCCTCTGACTGCAGCGTGGCTTTCAGTGGGAGGATCACGTTACTAAACAGGCTTCTTATGCAACACACTAACCTCAAACACAGCTATAAATACAACAGAGGAGAGCAGGACATGGAGCTGATGAGGCTGGAGGGTTGGTAGTTTGAAGCCCGGCTCCTGCACCCAAACAGCTCTTTAGAGAACATTAATAGAGACAAAGATCCTCCTGGAGGATGAGGAGTAGAGGTGTGGTGGTGGTAACCATGGTAACCTTTACTAATCATCATCAGGTGAGGAACAGAACATGGAGGTAGAAAAACAAGATGAACCAAGATGGAATCAATTGTGGACAGAGACGATGGAGGAGGACATGGAGGAGGACATGGGAGGAGGAGAGGAGGAGGATCACTGCTACTACTACTACTACTCTGTCAGTTCTCCTTCTTCTTTCTCAGTCTTCTTCTTGTCCTCCTCCTTCTCCACCTCCTGTTCTTGTCCTCCTCCTCCGCCTCCTCACTTCTCCTTCACATCCTCTTCTCATCCTTCTCTTTATTTTCCTCCTTCTCCACCTCCTCTTCTTCTCCTCTCTTCATCTTCTTCTTCTCCTCCTTTCCTCCTCCTCTCTCTTTCTTCCTCCTTCCTCTCTCTTCTTCTGTCCTCCTCTCAGTCTTCTTGTCCTCCTCCTTCCCACTTCCTCAGTCTTCTTCCTCCTTTCTTGTCCCTCCTCCTTCTCCTCCTTCTCTCTCCTCCTCTTTCCTCTCTCCTCGTTCTTCTTCTTCTCATGTACAGTAGTATCGTAGGTTTCGTCCTTGTCTGTCTTTCTCCTTTTTTATCCTCCTCCTCTTTCCTCATCCTCTTCTTCTTCTGTTCTATTTTCCAGGTAGATGTGATGCTCCTCTTCATCAGTGAACTTCTCCATTGATCTATATTCCATGTTTCATCAGTCGTTGTGGTTGTTTCTGTTTAAATTCACTTCTCATTAACTGAGACGCTGTGTCCTTTGAACTCTAATCAGCCTTTTATTAATTAATGATTTTATCAATCAAGATATGAAACTGTTTATAAATGATAGGATCAGCTAATCAGGTCACAGTTCCATTCTTATTCTTATAACTTGAAGAATTAAGCATAAAGAACGAAACTGAAAGAGCAGAGGTGAGCGTTCAGGAACCTCCAGGCGTTCAGACACTTACGCAACGAGTCCCTGGAAGACGCTTGTTGGTCCTGAAGGTCGACCAGCGCTCAGGGAAAACTTCTGCAGAAACATTTTCTGTGTTTGGTCTGAAAATGTCACGAAGCTCAGAGCAGAACTTAAACCAGACACTCATTAACAAGAGAAGAGAGCTTCAAGTTCCAACTAGAACAATCCTGAAATAAATCACGAGCTAGAACTGAACTCCAAACCTTTATCACGGTGACGTTAATTAAGGAAAACGTGTAACCACAGAAAATAACTTTATTTCTGATTCTAAGGGTTTAAATAGTCTTTCAGTTTCTGTGATTTTATCAGTTTAAAGGTTTTTATTTATGTTTAATTCATTTATTTATTTATTTATGCTCAAAAACCAGCTAGAGAAGATGTCATAAATGATTCATCAAACTTCTGAATGTCTCACTTTACTTCTTAATAACACAATATTCCATTAAAGCTAGAGGCAACAGGATAGAAATATTCATATTATAATATTTGACATTGTTTTGATGATTTACTGACGGAGGAGGTGGACCAAGATCTGATCTGCATGAGTCTGAACATCTGAAGACATTAATGGATCATCAGAGAACCGCTGATTGGAGACAGGATCAGAACAGGTTTCCTCCAGGTCCAGGTCTAGGTGAGTATCAGGTCATTAACAGACTCTACTCATGTGGTTCTTTAAAAATAAGCTGGCCCGTACGGGGATCGAACCCGTGACCTTGGCGTTATTAGCACCACGCTCTAACCAGCTGAGCTAACCGGCCACATGAGGATGAAAAACGATTTCTGAGTCGATCTGTTAGTTTCTAGTGTTACAGAATCCAGAAAATTCAGCATTTCCACTGTAATGTTCACGCATGTAACTCTTCAGGGAGGCATGTCACTATGACATGTTACATATTGTTATCAGACTGACCAGCTGACTATCAGATGAATTCATCCAGACCA